>NC_091950.1:348012054-348677243 GCF_031021105.1 Erythrolamprus reginae
GTTAAGTCTTCATTCCTCTTTGAGTATGACACTCCCTTTCCTTAAGGTAGATCTACTTTGCTAATGACTTATTTATATTGCTCGGTTGTCCCATCATCAGAATGGATAGGCAACTCTTTCTTAGGATGCAGCAATGGTCAACATCACCTTTTATGAATCTCCCACTCGCCATCAAAATGACCTCAGAGTGTGTTTTCCAAATGACATTTTTCCATATTGGGTTACCTCGTGTGTTCCATTCCATTCTGAATAGCTCACGTCAGTTTGTTGCAAGCTAATCCTGGACGTTCATTGGCTCCTTTGCAGAGGGAGAAAAGCTCCTTCAATGGAGTCAATACTTGCCACTCTCTCTAATACCCTTCAAAGCTTCCTTGTTACTATGAGTACTATAATACTACAGTGATCCCTCGTTTTTTGCGGGGGATGCGTTCCAAGACCACCCGTGAAAAACAAATTTCCGTGAAGTAGAGGAAAGATATTTTTTAATGTATTTAATGAGTATTTGGACTTTTAAAACCCACCCTTTGCATTAAACAGTCATTCTAGAATGTTTCTCAGCTGGAACTGCATGTGATATCCTACCAGTTTCTTTAATAGAGTACTGTACTGTAGAAGAATTTTATGAATTTTTAATGGATTTAAAAATTTTAATGGATTTAAGCCCCCTTTGAAAACCCGTGAAATAGCGAATCCATGAAAGATGAACCGTGAAGAAGCAAGGGGTCACTGTATAGCAAAATGGCTATAATTGTTGCTTTGTTAATAGATGATTGTTGGTTCAAAAACAAACATTTTAAAATTATCCGAAAGGTGCTTTTTTATTTTTTTTCAAAAAAGCAACTGAACTTTCTGTTTTTTCCTTGAAGAGGTTTCGCTCAGGGATGGGTTCCACTTATCTCCACCACCGATTCACATTGTGATGTTTCGCATGCATGCTCTCGCTCTGTTTGCACACATGTGCATGTCCCCTCACACAATTTTACTTCCACAGCTAAGGAGCTGATCAGCTTCGGGCAAAGAAATAAAGGTCAGTATTAACCCAGGGTGGACGGGAGGGCTTTTTTCACAGCACAGAATGAGGAGAAGGCATCCAAACAAAGTAAAATTGGTTGAAAATTAGAAAAAAAGATAGTGGTGAGCACGGACCAGCACAGACATAACTGGACATGTGACACCAAAATTAAATCACCAGCGGGGCGCTAACAGTTTGGACAATCTGCTAAGAACTGGGAGGAACCTGGTTCTCACCCAAGTGGCTCCTTCAGCTTTCATCACTTAGCAATAGCAATATTATTTAGACTCATATACCACTTCACAGTGCTTTACAGCCCTCTCTAAGTTTTTTAGAGAGAGCAAGCCTATTGTCCCCAACAATCTGGGTCCTCATTTTACTGACCTTGGAAGGATGGAAGGCTAAATTAACCTTGAGCCTACTGAGATTCGATCTGCCAAACTGCTGGTTGCTGGTGATAAATAAATAAGTGGCTTACAGTGTCAGCATATTGCCCAACAATCTGGGTCCTCATTTTACCAACTTTGGAAAGATGGAATATTGAGTTGGTGAGACTCGAACTGTCAGATTGCTGGCAGCTGGCAGTTAGCAGAAGTAGCTTGCAGTACTGCACTCCAACCACTGCACCACCAAGGCTCTTCCCTGTTCTTCCTAGATTTTCCTTGTGCTTTCTTTTTTTAAAGAGGAAACACAAGTGATTTACTAAAAGTCAAGGCAGGACATAGACACCAAGTGTCTCCCAATTTTCCGAAAGCCTTATTTAATCTGTGAAATGGATTTCCATATGGCAGATGTATTATAAGAGCCGTGGTGGTACAGTATTTAGAATGCAGTATTGCAGGCTACTTCTGCTAACTGCCAGCTGCCAGCAATTTGGCAGTTGGAGTGTTACCAAGTCATAAGAATATAAGAACATAAGAAGAGCCATGCTGAATCAGGCCAAAGCCCATCGAGTCCAGCATTCTGTGTCACACAGTGGCCCACCAATTGTACGTGGGGATCTTGAGCAGAAAGAGAAGGCAAAACCCTCCCTTTCACTTGACCCCCAACAAATGGTACCCAAGAGAATCCTGCCTGCCTCAACCAACAGAGGCAGTACTTGGACATCTGTTTCAATAACCTCCGATACACTTGGTTAGTGTAACTCATTCTTCCATCCTTCCAAAGTTGGTAAAATGAGGACCCAGATTATTGGCCAATATGCTAATACTGTAAGGGGACGGAAGGCACTCTAGTGCACTTGTACTCACCCCTTACTGACCTCTTAGGAATATGGATAGGTCAACCATAGATAATCTAAGGGTAAAGTGTTGGGGGTTTGGGGATGACACTATGGAGTCCAGTAATGGGTTCCACGCTTTGACAACTCGGCTACTGAAGTCGTATTTTTTACAGTCAAGTTTGGAGCGGTTAACAGTGTTCCCTCTAATTTTTTTGGGGGGGTGGGGGTGGAAAAGTATAGTGTCTGAGCGGCAGTCCCTTCGGGACTGGGCGGCACAGAAATAATAAATAAATAAACAAACAAACAAACAAACAAACACCCCACCCTGTTTTGCCTCAGAGAATTTCAAAATAAAATACTGTACTGTGTGTCTATAACAGTGAGCTCATAATGGGGCAACTCTATCAATATCAAAATGCCACTTAAATGGTTGAGCTAGTTTCAAACTAGATTTTGATTTTCTTTCTCTCTTCCTTACTCCCATTCTTTTTCTTTCTCTTTTCCTTCCTCTCTTTTTTCTATCTGTTTCTCTCTCTTCCTCTCTTCCTCTCTTCCTCTCTCTCTCCTTCCCTCTCACTCTTTCCCTCTCGGCTTCTGGGCAGGTTTGGAAAACTCTGAGTTGATGATGATTTTTAAGTGAGCAATTGCTCACTGCTTAGCTTAGAGGGAACTATGGCGGTTAATATGAAGTTTAAATCTGTTGTGTGCTCTTGTGTTGTTGTGGTTGAAGCTGAAGTAGTCGCCGACAGGCAGGATGTTGCAGCATATGATCTTGTGGGCAATACTTAGATCTTGTTTAAGACATCTTAATTCTAGACGTCATAGTTCTAGACTTTCTATCTATCTATCTATCTATCTATCTATCTATCTTTCTATCCATCCATCTATCTATCTGTTGTGAGCCGCCCCGAGTCTTCAGAGAGGGGCGGCATACAAATCCAAATAATAAATAAATAATAAATAAAATAAATATCTATCTATCTATCTATCTATCTATCTATCTATCTATCTATCTATCTATCTATCTATTTTATATGCTGCCCAACTCCCAAAGGACTCTGGGCAGCGTATCATTAACTTTTTCAGTGTATCATTGGCTTTTTCAACGTATCATTAGCTGTTCCAAGCTTATAATATTGCATTTTATGTTTTTCTTCATTGTTTGGTAAGTTCTCCTAGTGACTAACATTTCCTGATCCTAAATGCACCATGGGATGAATTCTCTTCAGATGTCTTGCCTTCAATATAATTAAATAATTGAAAGCTGGTGAGGCTACAATGTTCTGGTAAAAATCTTACACAATGAAAAAAGACTAGTCACATTTCATAACAAAGTAAAGTGGTACTCCACCCATAACAATATTAAGGACATTCTCTTCTTTTTTAAATGTTCCTTAAAACAACTGCTTTAAAAAATTAACAGGCTGATGGAATACAAAGACATTCTTAGGAAGGAACAACACTGGAGTTCCTTTCATGAGTGGGATACCGCCAGGACAGTATTTGAAACATTTCAATGCAGTGTTGCAACTGCAAGAAAAACAGGTACTTTTAGATGCTTTTAAAAATCTGCAGTGACTTCCTTTTCTTCTCAGATTTATTTCTTTATTGGTTTGTTTAAATCTAGCAGGAATCGAGTTAAAATTAATTGTGTCCACTTTCCAAATTTTATATTTGTGCATTGAAATTCCCTTTGTTTAAAAAAAAAACCTAATTTCCTTCTTATAATTCCCCCAAAGGTGCTTGAATGGCAGCACAGAACAGCCTTGCAATGCTTCATTTAGAAATTAACACTTGTGACCAGTGAAGGGCTACAAAATTTTTACGACCACACAGTGGGCATGGCTTATGCGTTTTCTTTCAACATCTTTCAGTGCAAATTGGGTGCTCTGGGATGGAGCTCCATTTTTCATTTTATTTTTATTATTTATTTATTTATTTTGTCCAATACACAATGAGGGTTTTAGTGTGTGTGTGTGTGTATATATATATACATACATATATACATATATACATATATACATACATATATACATATATACATACATATATACATATATACATACATATATACATATATACATACATACATACATACATACATACATACATACATACATATATGTTTTCGTAGATTTTCACGGGTATATGTATATAGATTGTTCTGAGTTCGGGTTTTGCCCCATGTAATATTTTGAATGTCTATGCGACGTTTCGGTGAAATCACATTCACCATCATCAGGCTGAAGTTATAAGCTTCATGCTGCTGTAAATATAGTAAATATAACACTATGGAGTCCGGTAATGAGTTCCACGCTTCGACAACTCGGTTACTGAAGTCATATTTTTTACAGTCAAGTTTGGAGCGGTTAATATTAAGTTTAAATCTGTTGTGTGCTTTTGTGTTGTTGTGGTTGAAGCTGAAGTAGTCGCCGACAGGCAGGATCAGCATATGATCTTGTGGGCAATACTTAGATCTTGTCTAAGGCGTCTTAGTTCTAGGCTTTCTAGGCCCAGGATTGAAAGTCTAGTCTCGTAGGGTATTCTGTTTCGAGTGGAGGAGTGAAGGGCTCTTCTGGTGAAGTATCTTTGGACATTTTCAAGGGTGTTGATGTCTGAGATGCAACATGGGTTCCAAATGGATGAGCTGTATTTGAGGATGGGTCTGGCAAAAGTTTTGTAAGCTCTAGTAAGTAGTGTGAGATTGCCAGAGCAGAAGCTACGTAGGGTTAGGTTTACAACTCTTGAAGCCCACCCCTGCTTGGGACCATGGAATTCCTGTTTCGAAATATTTTGCTACAAATTACTAATCAATATATTAGGAAAATAAAGTTATTAAGGGGATTCTTTGGAAAGCCAAAATCTTAAACCAAATTTTTTCTTATATTTTAGATATGTACATTTGGCCTTTTCATTTAGCCGCCCCGAGTCTGCGGAGAGGGGCGGCATACAAATCCAATGAATGAATAAATAAATAAATAAATAATCTACAATAAATTATTATCTTGAGGGCCCTGAATTTTTTTAAAAAAATATTCTGTTTCATCTCTTAAGTATCCCATCCCTGCTTTAGAACTTAAAAGGAAATAAAACTTTTCTAGTCCCAATCCCAGCAGTGTGGCAAACATTCTCTTTTTGAGTTCTATGAATCATAACATATAACGGTTGGAATAGATTTGGGTAAAATCTTGTCCAAGCCTCTGCCCAATGCAGGAATTCTCTGCAACAACATTCCTACAGATTGCAGTCCAGACTCATTTTAAATATCTTCACTGTAGCAGAATCCCCACCACCTCCTGGGCAGTCTGTTTCATTACTGATTATCTCTTATCGCTAAATTTCCCTCCTCCCCCCTCTGGTATATAATTGAAATTGAAGTCTTATTTCCTTGTGAATTTTACACAACAGTTATTGGTTTTTCTCATTTTTCCATGACAATCCTAAAGATTTCTGAGGATAGTTATTGTGTTTCCTAACAACCTTGTCTTCTGCAAGCTGAAAATAGTCAAAGCCTCTGATTGTCCTCCTAGGTCAGTGATGGCGAACCAGGTGGCATGCAAAGTCATATCTTCTGGCAGGCAAGCCGTTGCCCTAGCTCAGCTCCAACGTGCATGGGTGTGCCAGCCAGCTGATTTTTGGCTTGCACAGAGGTTCTGGGAAGGTGTTTTTGGCTTCCAGAGAGCCTCTGGGGGGATGGGGGAAGGGTTTTTTACCCTCCCCAGGCTCCAGGGAAACCTTTGGAGTCTGGGGAGGGCGAAACACGAGCCTACTGGGCCCACCAGAAGTTGGGATATAGACCATTTCTGGCCTCCAGAGGGCCTCCATGAGACTGGGGAAGCTGTTTTCGCCCTCCCCAGGCACTGAATTATGGGTGTGGGCACTTGCGCATGCATGATAGCATGTGTGCATAGGCTTTCAGCACCCAAGGGGAAAAAAAGTCGCCATCACTGTCCTAGGTTTTTCCTTCCAAGTATCATAACGCCTCCCTTACTCTTTTTCAGACGTGCTCAAATTTGCAAGGTCTTTCCCAAAATGAGGTGTTTGATACTGCAAATCTGATAGACGTATTTTTAACTCTCATTCAAGTCATTTATTTCGTTGACTAAAACTTGTGGATGATACTCAATACTTCCTTCCATGGATATATACTCACTGGATACAATTGTCCTGTTCTGAACCCATCCCATTAACTTCTGCTTTTATTACATCTTTTCTCCAAGGTGGAGCTGTTTTCAAATGGACCAATGAAATAATCAGAACAAGAAGAAAATGGCAACAAAGCATTAAAGCATTAGTGAGGAAGCATCAGTTTACCCTGAAAAGGTTTATAATTTCAGGATGTTGTGGAAAAATTTATGTGTTTGTTTGTTTGTTTGTTATTATTAGAATTGGAAAGGACCTTGCAGGTCATTGTCCAACCCCCTGCTGGTGCAAGAGACCCTACATTATGCTAGTCCAATAGCAGTCCAGTCTTTTCTTGAAGGTCACTAGTGTTAGAGCGGTCACCACCTCTGCGGGCAAGCCATTCCACTGGTTGATCACTCTCACAGTCAGAAAGTTCCTCCTTATTTCCAAGTTGAATATCTATCTATCTATCTATCTATCTATCTATCTATCTATCTATCTATCTATCTATCTATCTATCTATCTATCGGATTTGTATGCCGCCCCCCGCCGCAGACTCGGGGAAGCTAACAACAATGATAAAAAACAACATGTAACAATCCAACTTAATAAAACAACTAAAAACCCTTATTATAAAAATCAAACATACGCACAAACATACCATACATAACTTGTAATGGCCTAGGGGAAGGAATATCCTAACTCCCCCATGCCTGGCGACAAAGGTGGGTCTTGAGTAATTTGCGAAAGACAAGGAGGATGGGGGCCATTCTAATCTCTGGGGGGAGTTGATTCCAGAGGGCTGGGGCTGCCACAGAGAAGGCTCTTCCCCTGGGGCCCGCCAAATGACATTGTTTGGTTGATGGGACCCAGAGAAGGCCAATTCTGTGGGACCTTATCGGCCGCTGGGATTCGTGCGGTAGAAGGTGGTTCCGGATGTATTCTGGCCCAATGCCATGTAGGGCTTTAAAGGTCATTACCAACACTTTGAATTGTGACCAGAAACCGATCAGCAGCCAGTGCAGGTTGCGGAGTGTTGCAGAAACATGGGCGAATCTAGGAAGCCCCACGATGACTCTTGCGGCCGCATTCTGCATGATCTGAAGTTTCCGAACACTTTTCAAAGGTAGCCCCATGTAGAGAGCGTTGCAGTAATCGAACCTTGAGGTGATGAGGGCATGAGTGACTGTGAGCAATGACTCCCTGTCCAAATAGGGCCGCAACTGGTGCACCAGGCGAACCTGAGCAAATGTCCTCCTCGCCACAGCCGAAAGATGATGTTCCAATGTCAGCTGTGCATTGAGGAGGACGCCCAAGTTGCGGGCCCTCTCTGAGGGGGTAAATAGTTCTCCCCCCAGGATAATGGATGGACAGATGGAATTGTCCTTCTTGGGAGGCAAGACCCACAGCCACTCCGTCTTGTCTGGGTTGAGTTTGAGTTTGTTGACACCCATCCCGGCCCCAACAGCCTCCAGGCACCGACACATCACTTCCACTGCTTCTCCTTCGACAGCTTCCAACTCTTGCTCCTTGTCTGACTCTCTGGTGCTTTGGAAAATAATGTGTTCCCCTCCTCCCTGTGGCAACCTCTCAAATATTTGTAGACTGCTATCATGTCCCCACCGGACCTCCTCTTTGCTAGATGCCCAATTCCTGCAACCTTTCTTCGTATGTTTTAGTTTCTAGTCCCTTTATCATTCTGGCTGCTCTCTTCTACACTTTTTCTAAAGTATCAATGTCTCTTTTGTAGTGTGGTGGCCAAAACTGAATGCAGTATTCTAGGTGTGGTCTGACTAGGGCATTATAGAGTGGTATTAGCACCTCCCTTGCCTTGGAGTGTATTCCTCTGTTTATGCAGTTTAAGATGTGTATTCTGCTGCCTGGAATATTTAGAAAAGTTGGGTTGGGAGAGACAACCAAGTTAGTTATTTAAATATGTCTAGTTAAACTATTATACACTTCTAAAGCTATTGAGTGAACGAGAAGCAAAAGGTAAAGCAATATAATGTACTGGATACATTGCACAGAAAAAAATTACTGCATATAACACAGCTTATTTGATAATAGAATGGCCACCTAAAATCAAACTGAAAACAAAACAATAGAACTGCCTGGAGAGACAGGAATGTTTTTTATTGAAATCAAAAAGACATTAAGATGGGTATCAAGAATGCTTCCCTATTAAAGCATGCTTCTACCTCATTTTAAATGCTTTCACTTCTTCCATGAATGATAACAAATACCTTTCAGCCAGCATCATCTTTAGCAATAATTCTGTTGTGCAATGCAAAATGTCTACTCATGTCTATATCAAATATTTGGAATTGCTTTGGATGGGAAGCATTATAGAGCTGTCAGTAAATAAAATATCAAAACCAACTGAATGGAGACCATTACAAAATATTCTTCTCATAGCAATACCACAAAACATCAAAACAAGCATTGCTGATCTGGATCTTTCAGAAGTTTCTTCCTCACCTGAAATTAAAGGAGCAACAAAATAAGACAAAAACAGTATTTGTGGGATCATGCATAATGTTCATATACAAATATAAACCTACACAGTCTGGGAAGTATAATGAATTGTGACTCCTATGTATACAAATGCAGTAAAATATGATTATATGCCTGGCATATAGAGAAGTCCATAGTTCCATTCTATGCTTTAGATTAACACATACACACACAGAATTAGATATTTTGCATGGACTGCAGAAAAAACAATTACTGCCAACCTGCCTTCCATTGAGGACTTGTATACTGTACACGTCAAAAAGAGGGTGGAGAAAATATTTACTCACATCCTGGACTTAAATTGTACCCTGAAAATGATGCTATAGAGAACTGCACACAATATTATTGACAGATTACCATCCAACTATATTTGAAGACCTCTAGCAAAAAAAAGAATTTACTACTTAATGTAACAGTCTGTTCCACTAGCTGTTTGACTAGCATATTTGGGCAGGAAGTTCCTTAATGTCTTCATTTTACCTTACACTTTGTATATTCAGATTGCATATTGTATGGCTACTGACCAGGAATAGTAAAAAGGCTTAAAGTCTCTTAGACTTTTTTTTTTAGACTGAAGTAATTTATTTGAAATCAGTAGATCTTATTTTTTAAATTAGGATTTATAGTATGCATGTAAATATTATTTATAATATAATATATCAAAATTTATTGTGAGATTCAAATATTAAAAATGTGCAGAGATAATCAATTTGAAAAAGATGATTTTTGGACAGGTAGCATTAATAACATTAATCATAGCAGACCTGGATTACAAATATTTAACATGGGCTGCTTATGTCTAAAATAGAATATTATTCTGAAGTTTCAATTTTTTGATCGAATCAAATAATCCAATTAAATTATGATGACAGTGCTTCTATAAAAGTTTCATCTGATAATAATTTCCAAAATTACTTCAGTTACAGATTAACAACAAAAAATGTTAAAGGGTTAAATAAGGTTCAGGAGGGAAGTGTTTTTAATAGGGAAGTGAACACAAGAACAAGGGGACACAATCTGAAGTTAGTTGGGGGAAAGATCAAAAGCAACGTGAGAAAATATTATTTCACTGAAAGAGTAGTAGATCCTTGGAACAAACTTCCAGCAGACGTGGTTGGTAAATCCACAGTAACTGAATTTAAACATGCCTGGGATAAACATATATCCATTGTAAGATAAAATACAGGAAATAGTATAAGGGCAGACTAGTTGGACCATGAGGTCTTTTTCTGCCGTCAGTCTTCTATGTTTCTATGTTTCTAAAAAATTACCAGCTCAAACAAAGTTAAACTGAAGTATTTAGATACAAATTATTTTAATCCCATTGATACGATGGTATCTTTTAGATTTAAACCACCCTCAAAACATCTGCATTGTACTGAATATATGTATGAACATTAAGCAATAAAAGGACATATGGCTCCAGATCATCTATTTCACTGAAACTTATCATATGCTCTATATAATTCATACAACTTTTTCCAAAAATATGTCTCATGTTAGCAGTAATTGAGAACCTCTTCTAGTTGTACTTGAGGAGAAGAATGTCCTGGCACTAATCTGTAACTATGGGGTGTGAGTACATGTATGAGAACAGCATACACTACTGGTGTAAGAAAACAAAAATCAGCAGAGAGAATTTTTTTTGAGACCATGATTTTTTCTTGTTAATATTTCTTTAGGTACTTGCCATAAGGCCATGACCCAAGGCTGCATGGGAAATGCAAAACTGACCCTAATTACTCCACTGAAATTAACACAATTCTTCCCTTGATTTTTAGTATACAAAAAATGTTAATGTGCCTACAACAGTGACGGCGAACCTATAGCACAGGTTGCATGTAGAGCCATATCTGCTGGCACGCGAGCCCTTGCCCTAGCTCTGCCCCTATGTGCATGTGTGTGGCGGCCAGATGATTTTTGGCTTGCACAGAGGCTCTGGGAGGGCGTTTTTGGCTTCCAGAGAGCTTCCAGAGAGATGGTGGAGGGCAGGGGTAGGCAAAGTTGGCTCTTTTGTGACTTGTGGACTTCAGCTCCCAGAATTCCTGAGCTAATCATGCTAGCTCGGGAATTCTGGGAGTGGAAGTCCACAAGTCTTAAACTCGTCCAATTTGAAGACCTCTGGTGGAGGGTCTTCAGAGAGGGACACCCCGAGTCTTTGGAGAGGGGCGGCATACAAATCTAATAAATGGATAAATTATACAAATAAATACAAATCTAATAAATAATAAATTATTATTATTATTATTATTATTATTATTATTATTATTATTTTACCCTTCCTCAGCTCCAGAGAAACCTTTGGAGTCTGGAGAGGGCAAAACACGAACCTGGGCCCACCAGAGGTTGGGTAACAGGCCGTTTCCAGCCTACAGAGGGCCTCCGGGGAGCAGGGGAAGCTGTTTTTGCCATCTCCAGGCATTGAATTATGGGTGTGGGCAGGGGTGGGCTGCTGCCCGGATGGGGGGGGACTCAGTGGGGTAGCAAAAATGGAGCTCCACCCCAGAGCACTCAATTTTTACTGAGAGGTAAAAGAAAATTCAGGGCATCCTGCATAAGCCAGTGTGGTAGTAAAAACTTTTGGTAGCCCTTCATTGGGTGTGGACACTCGTGCATGTGCGATAGCACGCATATATGCTCTTTCGGCACCTGAGGGAAAAACGTTTCGCCTTCGCTGGCCTAGAGGAAATAGTAAGAAAAAAAGTTTTCTAACTGATTTCATATGAAATTAATGCAATAATCAATAGTAAAACAATTCTATGAGTGTTGCATTATCTCTCTAGTAGGAATCACATCTTGGTTAGCAAAATATGTAGAAGACTATGCAGACACATTATCAGAAATGGGGCATGACAAGTCTTACGAGATGGGACATAGTAGACAATGGCCACTGCCTTGTTTTCCTTGTACTGACATATTTCTTCAGTATAAGAGGGCCGTGGCAGACATAAAGAGGTTAAGAGATACTCTTGTTTTAACAGAAAAAGGAGAAATAACTAAACAAGGATGCCAACATACCTGGCTCGGTAAATTTGCACACACACTTGAAGTTACAGCTGATGACTCTTCAGTGCGATAAAGGCAACTTATAGCAGTCTAAGGAACCAAGACATTCCAGAAATTCCAATTATGTTGATAAGAAGGGAACCAAATAACAAAGTTCCAAAGAGAAAAGATTTTTTTTTTAAAGGAGGTGATGCAGAAGGCTGGCAAGCAGAGGATTCGTGAAGCATTCCATATTTTTTGTATAGAGCGCTGGTGAGACCACAGTTGGAATACTGTGTTCAGTTCTGGAGACCTCACCTACAAAAAGATATTGATAAAATTGAACGGGTCCAAATACGGGCTACAAAGGTCTTAAACATAAAACGTATCAGGAAAGACTTAATGAACTCAATCTGTATAGTCTGGAGGACAGAAGGGAAAGGGAGGACATGATCGAAACATTTAAATATGTTAAAGGGTTAAATAAGGTCCAGGAGGGAAGTGTTTTTAATAGGAAAGTGAACACAAGAACTAGGGGACACAATCTGAGGTTAGTTGGGGGAAGGATCAGAAGCAATGTGAGAAAATATTATGTTACTGAAAGAGTAGTAGATGCTTGGAACAAACTTCCAGCAGACGTGGTTGGTAAATTCACAGTAAATGTATTTAAACATGCATGGGATAAACATGTATCCATCCTAAGATAAAATATAAGAAATAGTATAACGGCAGACTAGATGGACCAGGAGGTCTTTTTCTGCCATCAATCTTCTATGTTTCTATGCCAAAGCAATTTAGAAGGGCCAAAACACCCCCCAAATGTTGCTGACCATATCACGCTTAGAATCATAAACTTGGAGGAGGGTCAATTAGGCCATTAAATGTCATCTCTTAGCCTGGTACTAGAATCCAAACTAAACAAATGATTGTTGAGTTTTTCTAAAGAGATATGGTGAAGAGGCACTCTCCCAAATGTTTATTAACATTCAAACAAAATCTGCATTCCTGCAACTTCACACCATTATTTCAACAAACTGGACTGACAGAGAACAGACCAGGACTATTTCTTGTATGGAAGGCCCTACTATAACTCCCAATGCCTGTCTTCTATTCCCAATGCTAAAGACATCAGTTCCCTCAACTTTGCACAAATTAAGTTTCCACAAACTGATTCTGTTTCCACAAATCTGAACATCCACAATGCCCCTCTCTGGACATCTTCCCATTAGTCTGATTTTCCCCCCCACATGGCTTCCTTGAACTTCTGACAACTTTTAGTGGTTTGAAATCATTTTTTGACTGGCAATGCCTGAGATGTTTGGTCTTCTAAGCACAAGCTTGACCAGGATACAAATGAAATTACATACTTTGCATAATGTTATTAAAAGTATTGTGGTAACTGTGTTCCACAAATACATAAGGGCCATTTGGGTTCTTCTCTTATGACACAATTACAGTGATACCTCGTCTTACAAATGCCTCGTCATACAAACTTTTCGAGATACAAACCCGAGGTTTAAGATTTTTTTGCCTCTTCTTACAAACTATTTTCACCTTACAAACCCACTGCCGCCACTGGGATGGCCCACCTCCAGACTTCCGTTGCCAGCGAAGCACCCGTTTTTGTGCTGCTGGGATTCCCCTGAGGCTCCCCTCCATGGGAAACCCCACCTCCGGACTTCCGTTGCCAGTGAAGTGCTCATTTTTGCGATGCTGAGATTCCCCTGCTGGGATTCCCCTGCAGCATCGCAAAAACACAGAAGTCCAGAGGTGGGGTTTCCTATGGAGGGGAGCCTCATGGGAATCCCAGCAGCACAAAAACGGGCGCTTCGGCTGGCAAAAGGGGTGAATTTTGGGCTTGCACGCATTAATCGCTTTTCTATTGATTCCTATGGGAAACACTGTTTCGTCTTACAAACTTTTCACTTAAGAACCTCATCCCGGAACCAATTAAGTTTGTAAGACAAGGTATCACTGTACAGTACTTCTATATTTAAGCAGGCTTTTTTTGGGGGGGGGATATGTAAAAGTAGCATTTTTTATAGAAGACCATGTTCTTTTAAAGAAAACTATGAAGCCTCACCTGATGAAAATAATTTAAAAACAGTAACTGCAAAGTGAGAAGTGAAGTTGCCATGAAGGATGGGGAGTTCCTCACAAAGCTTTGGTTACTCAAGATCCTTTTCTTTCTTCCCAAGAAAAAAATGCCTTCTAAACAGATTTCTAAAATGAGATTTGTAGCTTGCCCTTCACAAGATTTTCTGCCTGTGGATACAGGGCCAGGATAAACCATTAACCAGCTTTGACTGAATCTTCAGCTGAGAGGAAGTAAGGAGAGATTATGATCACATTGCTGAGCACAAAAGGAAATGATAGGCCAAAGAATGAAAAGTGGAATGACATATTTCACAAATAACGCCGATAAAATATTTTACTGTATCAGCTAAGTGAATCATTCCCTCCCTGGCCCTTTAAAATGCAGTCTTTCTGACTCTTGGTCAGATAAGGGAGTAAGACAAAATGCCTGTGCAGTGCTCTTGAGTTTTCTTAATTAACCTGGTTTTCTTCTTCCTCTGAGTGTTTTCCCCTTCCCCCCTTTAACACATCTCCAAATCAGACAGACAGAACTTCAGAATGGAAACACATACTTTTGTATTCATTTAACTTCTTCTCATATATTTGTTATGCGGTCTTGTAAAAGGCCACCTGCCACAGGAGAGGACGCCTGAGACATGACTGAGGAGCTGAAGGTATATAATTCAAAATGGTCAAGCACAGGGAACAAAATAGGTCAGAGTGGCCGGGAGACTTAAAGGCCAGGAAAAGCAACAGTTAAGAGGGAAGAGAGGAGACTCAGCTTGCTGAAAAGCCAAGCTACTCACACTTGCATAAGGAGGCAGAGGACGAAGTTTCTAAGGCCTGGCTCTTCTCATGCCAATTGAATTAGGCCAGTTGATCTTTTATTTAAAATCAAGACTGCATTGTTAAGAGTTGTTGCATGTCAGTCTCGGGGAAAAGACATTTTCTGCTTGGCTGGTTTATGGACTAATTAACTGCATTCCCGAATCGTGTGACTAGTGGTATTGAGTTGAATGAATGAGAAGATATTTGCAAGTAACTGTGCGCCAGTGGCGGCCCTATTTGGACAGGGAGTCAATTCTTACAGTCATTCAGGCCCTTATCGAGGTTTGATTACTGCAATGCTCTCTACATGGGGCTGCCTTTGAAGAGTGTTTAGAGACTGCAAATTGTGCAAAATTGAATTGAATTGAATTGAATTTATTAGATTTGTATGCCGCCCCTCTCCGAAGACTTGAGGCGGCTCACAACAAGACAATAATACAATACAATACAAATCTAAGGTTAAAATTTAAACTAAATTAAAATACATGTATAAAAACCCATTAATTACACAGTCATACAAACTCGGTCCAGCTGATTAGAGAAAAAGAGGGGGTTAATCCCCCCATGCCTGGCAGCAAAGATTGGTCTTTAGCATTTTGCGGAAGGTGAGGAGGGTAGGGGCAGTTCGAATCTCCAGGGGGAATTGATTCCAGAGGGCCGGGGCCACCACAGAGAAGGCTCTTCCCCTGGGTCTTGCCAGACGGCATTGTTTAGTTGACAGGACCCGGAGAAGGCCAACTTTGTGGGACCTAATCCGCTGCTGGGATTCGTGCAGCAGTAGGCGGTCTCGTAGGTAAAATACAGCTGTGCAAGCTGTTGTGGGTCTCCCAAGATCTGCCCACATTTCAATATCACTCTGTGAGCTGCATTGGTTGCCAATTGGTCTGTGGGCACAATTCAAAGTGCTGGTTATGACCTACAAAGCCCTATATGGCTTAGGACCAGACTATCTATGGGACTGTCTCTTACCTCATGCATCCCAGCAGCCAGTTAGGTTCCACAGAGTCAGCCTTCTCCAGGTCCCGTTGGCTAGCCCAGTGTTTCCCAACCTTGGCAACTTGAAGATATCTGGACTTCAACTCCCAGAATTCCCCAGCCAGCGAACGCTAGTGGAATATATGTGAATATTTTCAAACAGATGCAAAATCTGTTTCCAAAAATAGGACCAGCACACATTTGCTATACATTGAAAATAGATTTTAAACCATAAATGAAGGGTTGGTTCTGTCTTCAGTATGGATTCTAGTGAGATTCTGCTGTTTCAATCAGATTTATTGGATTTATTACTTGTTCTGGAGGGTATGTGATGATTTTACCTACTCAATGTCATTTTGCCTACTCTAGGAGCTGCCAGACTTGGTCAATCCCTAATCAAGTATAGAACATATTGACCACTCTCCTCTATTGCCCCTGCCACTCAATCTCCACAATTTGTCAGTTGTGCTTATTTGGACACATGTTCAGTGCTTCTTCATTGCAGAAGATTACTAGATATGACACCTAAAACACGATCTAAGTATTGCCCACAAGATCACATGCTGCAACGTCCTGCCTGTCAATGACTACTTCAGCTTCAACCGCAACAACACAAGAGCACACAACAGATTCAAACTTAATATTAATCGCTCCAAGCTTAACTGTAGCAATCAAGTTGTCAAAACGTGGAACTCATTACCGGACTCAGTAGTGTCAACTCCTAACCCCCAACATTTCTCCCTTAGACTATCCACGATTGACCTCTCCAGGTTCCTAAGAGGTCAGTAAGGGGCGTACATAAGTGCACTAGTGTGCCTTTCATTCCCTGTCCAATTGTCTCTCCTTATCTCATATATCATATATCTTTTCTTCCTTTCATATATCTTCTCCTCTATTTTTATATCTCTTCTTTATATATAATACTTGATGTCTATTATCTTCAATATGTATTGTGTATTGATAAAAATAATAAAAATAATAAAAATAAAATAAAGTAAAAAATATATCCATGTCCACAAATAGCTGGAATGGCAAAGCATCTCTGCATCTGCAACCTCCTTGTTCAGCAAACAAACAGATAGTTAAACCAGCTTTTATGGTATCTATTCACCCAGTTTTTCCTATCCCAGTCCCTTAAGAACAATGTTACATATTTGTTTGTTGGTTTATCCCTTGCAGGCAAGTGACCCTTAATGGAAGGGGAAGAAAGCCAATGGAATCCACCAATCACTTTTCTTAACTGGTCCTGCATGAAAACAGTAAGTTCGGAGCACTTGCCAACCTCAGTATTGAGGTGAATTAGGGAATCAACTTCACAATAAGGGCAATGCAATTTATGTTGGCAGACTTTTGTGCCAGCTCATACGCTGGAGGAAAGGAGTTTAATGCTGCCATCTGGCAGCACCTTAAATTAAACTATCATTTCCTGAACAACAATGAAGTCTTAGAAGGAACTTTCCAAACTTAGGTGCCACCACTTAGCTTGTATTATACCTCACCCTAGTGAGTAAAAGAGTGAATTTTGTGCCTGCTCCACCGTCTCCTTGTTCTGATTCTTTATCTTTAAGCTGGATCACCCTTTCAACCAGAGATTGCCTTCAAAGGGAGGACTAGCCTATATAAAATGAGATGCTTATGTGGCTAATTAATTTGCAGGGAATGAAATTGTTTTTTTCACAGGAAGATCAATGGAAAAGCCAAATGGGAGGTGGAACTGCTTTAGATAAGAAGACGGTCATCCAGCTTTGATTCTTCACAAGAGGAGATTTGGGCAAATATAATACACATCTGAACTATCCAAAGTTTGTTTTAAGCTGGTAACTTCAAATTTTAATGAAATAGCCTGTGAATTTATGGCTTCCCCATTTTATGTTTTAATCATGCATTTATAGACAAAGGGCAACATCCAACAATTTGCATATAAGCCCTGTTCAGCCATTCAAATATCAAAACATGAGACATTCTCTCAGTCTACATTTCTTCTAAGAATACCAAAACAGGGCTTCATAAGATAAAAGGTAGCATGGCACACCAGACACAACAGGAGAATTCACAGGGAAAGTCGAAAGTCAAAGGGAAACCACAAGCAGAACTTCCCACAAGCAGATACAGCCAATCACTTCATCCTTCATCATGGGCATTGATAATAGGTCCCGCAGTAATATCTCTACTCTGCTCCAGCAGGGAGAAAGATTCCAGTTCATATCTATGCACAATAGAAACCCTGATAGCAACTTCAAGGCCCTGCATAGGTAGTGTGAACTTATCCACTTCTTGCATCATTTACTGAAGTCTTGCTTTGAGACTTCATTTACAGTGGTTTTTTTCTAAGCCACACACCAGTGTAGGCCATTCCTCGGGCTAGACAGCCTGGGTGTTATTTGACCAGGTTTTTCAGCTGACCAGATTGCTCTTGCTTTGGCATTTTTATTGCTCTGTTTATGTCTCTTTTTTCCTGTGTTGCTGCAGTTTTATTTTTATTGTTTTATTCCATTGATGTTTGTAGTTATCTGTTAACTCCCTTGAAGCTTTTGAGCAGAAACACAGTGTAAACAGTTAGTTACTCTAAGTGTTCCTTAACTTAAAAAAAAAAAAACGAGGGGAGCATGATTAATTTATTTAAGATAAAAAGAAAAAAGGTGTTAGAGGAACAGATCATATTTGTGTTCGTAGTTGTAATTTCTCTACCAATAAAAATAAAGTCAATTTAAATACATTGGAGCAAGAAAATAGATCCAAATATGGAGACACCAAGCTGTGTTATACTTGAGGTGGGTGCTATGTAAATCTGAGTAATAAAAAAATAATCTATCATAAGAAATCCTTTTTCAGCTTCATAGGCAAAGGCATACACTATTATTGGCTATTTCTTTCCAAGGTCCCTTAAACTTTGGTTCTCCTGGAAAATATATTCTGTTCTCTTTCCTTTTTTTTAAGGGAGGTCCAGCTTTCCAAAGGTTATCTTTGTGTAAATATATGTAAATAACATGCCTCAAATAGGCCATTGCTAAAGCAGTGTACCTTCATTTATTACATAGGATCCGAATCTATCCAGTGAGGAAAAGGGGACCTTCTGACAGATCCATTCCCAGCGTGATTTCGTCCTTCCGAAATGCTGCCTTTTCTCCCCCTAAATCTGGCTACCAGTTCTCACAGGCGAACCTCTGAAACAGGGCTTTGCTCCTGTGAGTAAATGATGTAATTATGCCCAGTTGTTACAAGGCACTGCTTTCACTAGCAGAATGGGAAGGGAAGGGTGTTGGAGGCTCCGTGCCAGGAGGTGTGTCACGATGACAAGCCGCTGGGCCAATCGCAAAGCAGATGATTGAATTGTAAAGAAAAGAAACTGCTCCGGGCTCTTTGAAATATTGCTCACTCTCTTTCCTCCACGAATCTGCAACTTTTGCTGGGGGGAAGAGGTGAGCTTTTTCCTCCTTGAATCAAACATAGAAACATAGAAGACTGACGGCAGAAAAAGACCTCATGGTCCATCTAGTCTGCCCTTATACTATTTCCTGTATTTTATCTTACAATGTTTATTCCAGGCATGTTTAAATTCAGTTACTGTGGCTTTACCAACCACGTCTGCTGGAAGGTTGTTCCAAGGATCTACTACTCTTTCAGTAAAATAATAACAGAGTTGTTCTTCTCCTGGCTTGAATTCCTCTCGCCTTTTCTCCATTCATTTATTTATTTCTTGCCATTCTTCCCCAGTCTTTTTGATCCTGAGGGCTGAAGATACCCAACATTATCATCCTTTGGGATTTCCCCAAGTGTTTCCAAGTCACACCTCAGCCAGACCCTTGCCTTATTTTTTTATTCTTTTTTTTAAAAAAGGATGACCTTTGTATTGCATAACCAGCAATATTCAGAAACTCCAGATCGTGCAGAACGCGGCTGCGAGAGCAATCACGGGCTTCTCTCGATCTGCCCATGTTATTTCAACACTCCGCAGCCTGCATTGGCTGCCGATTAGTTTCCGGTCACAATTCAAAGTGTTGGCTATGACCTATAAAGCCCTACATGGCATTGGATCAGAATATCCCTGAGACCGCCTTCTGCTGCATGAATCCCAGTGACCGATTAGGTCCCACAGAGTTGGTCTTCTCCGGGTTCCATCAACAAAACAGTGTCGCTTGGTGGGACCCAGGAGAAGAGCCTTCTCTGTGGCGGCCCCAGCCCTCTGGAATCAGCTCCCCCCAGAGATTAGGACTGCCCACACCCTCCTTGCCTTCCGCAAACTCTTGAAAACCCACCTTTGTCGCAAGGCATGGGGAAATTGATTCCCCCGGCTGTCCCGCATTATGCATGGTTTGCTGAATTGTGTGATTTTTTTAAATAAGGGTTTCTTAATATGTTCTGGTTTTTAATATTGGATTTGTAAATTGTACTGTTGTTGGAAACCACTCCAAGTCCTTGGAGAGGGGTGGCATACAAATCTAATAAATAAATAATATTGTTTCTAACTTTATAAATGACTAACATATTTAGTTCTTCATTTCAACTCACTCCTAAATGAAGATCAATAAAGACGATACATTCTCTCCTGGGTCAATCACCATGGGATTATAATTGTAATCTTACAGAAGCCTCCTCACTCCGTGTCCCACTGATTAAATATTTACCCACAGCAGCCACCAGCTGTTCATGTCAGGCTGTGATCGTAGCTGGTTTGCCTGTATTACAGAGTGGGAGGGAAAGCTGGTTGAGCTTTAACAGGGGGCAAATGGTCAGGTTTTAGAAATGCTGAGGCATCAGAAGGAAATAGGATGAACTTTTCTTTCTCCTCGGAGGAGGAATGGGGGCAGGGATAAGAAAGGATTCTAAATCATATGAGACTTTTTTATTCCCCCACCCACCCAACTGAATGTTGAAAAAGTTTGAAAAAGAGTATAAGTCTCCAGTCAACAAAGCAGTGGAAGTGATGTGCCGGTGTCTGAAGGCTGTTGGGGCCTGGATGGGTGTCAACAGACTCAAACTCAACCCTGATAAGACGGAGTGGCTATGGGTTCTGCCTTCCAAGGACAATTCCATCTGTCCGTCCATCACCCTGGGGGGAGAATTATTGGGCGTCCTCCTCGATCCACAGCTCACATTAGAGAACCACCTTTCAGCTGTGGCGAGGGGGGCATTTGCCCAGGTTCGCCTGGTGCACCAGTTTCGGCCCTATCTGGACCGGGACTCACTGCTCACAGTCACTCATGCCCTCATCACCTCGAGGTTCGACTACTGTAATGCTCTCTACATGGGGCTACCTTTGAAAAGTGTTCGGAAACTCCAGATCGTGCAGAATACAGCTGCGAGAGCAGTCATGGGCTTACCTAGGTATGCCCATGTTTCACCAACACTCTGCAGTCTGCATTGGTTGCCGATCAATTTCCGGTCACAATTCAAAGTGTTGGTTATGACCTTTAAAGCCCTTCATGGCATTGGACCAGAATATCTCCGAGACCGCCTTCTGCCGCACGAATCCCAGCGGCCGATTAGGGCCTTCTCCGGGTCCCGTCAACTAAACAATGTCGGTTGGCGGGCCCCAGGGGAAGAGCCTTCTCTGTGGCGGCCCCGGCCCTCTGGAACCAACTCCCCCCAGAGATTAGAACTGCCCCTACTCTCCTTGCCTTTCGTAAGCTCCTTAAAACCTACCTTTGTCGTCAGACACGGTGGAACTGAGATATTCTTTCCCCATAGGCCTATTCAATTGAAGCATGGTATGTTTGTATGTATGTTTGTTTAGTAAATGGGGTTTTAAAATATTTTAAACTATAATTTAGATTTGTCATGAATTGTTTTATTCTGTTGTGAGCCGCCCCAAGTCTGCCGAGAGGGGCGGCATACAAATCTAAATAATAAATAAAATAAATAAATAAAATAAGGGGGTGTTGCCTGTCCCTTCAGACTGTTAGCATGACAGTGTTCTGGAAACTAAACAAAAGGGGACCAAATGTGATGGGTAGATATGGGAGAAAGCAGCTGTCACAGGAAGTTTTAAACTAGCAAAAGCTTTTAGACTTATAGACAGCTTCAAAGTGCTTTACAGCCCTCTCTAAGCGGTTTATAGAGAGTAAGCATATTGCCCCCAACAATCTGGGTGCTCATTTTACCGACCTTGGAAGGATAGAAGGCTGAGTCAACCTTGAGCCTACTGAGATTCGATCTGTCAAACTTCTGGCAGATGGTGATCAGCAGAAGTTGCTTGCGGTATTGCACTCTAACCACTGTGCCACCGAGGCTCTTTTCTCAATCAGCAAAATAAGGTGGTTCCTCCACTCCCAGTATTCCTAAGGGAGAAGCAATGGGACAGCAACTTGAACTGTGCCATCCTAAGCTCCTAGATCATATGATCCAGGGAGGAGTACTTAGAGTTATATACTGCCCTAGCACTTAGAGTTATATATTGCCCTATACTTCACTCCGAGGGCTGTATACAATGTCAGCCTCCCAACAATCTGGTTCCTCGTTTTACCAGAAGGTAGAGTCAACCTTGAATAGGTCAAAATAAAATTCTTGCCACTGCACCACCAGAGCTCCTATTAAAGCCCACCCATCTCCTTGCAGTGTGCACCCAGAAATAACACAGTGGTACCTCTATCTACAAATGCCTCTACTTACGAACTTTTCTAGATAAGAACTGGGTGTTCAAGATTTTTTTTGCCTCTTCTCAAGAACCATTTTTCACTTACAAACCCGAACCTCCAAAACTGTGACCGGAGGGAGAAGCCTCCGTAGGGCCTCTCTAGGAATCTCTGGGGAGGAAACAGGGCCGTAAAAGGTAGGGAGAAGCCTCTATGGGGCCTCTCTAGGAATCTCCTGGGAGGAAACAGGGCTGAAAAAGGCAGGGAGAAACCTCTGTGGGGTCTCTCTAGGAATCTCCTGGGAGGAAACAGGACCAGATAAGGTGGGGAGAAGCCTCCATGGGGCCTCTCTAGGAATTTCCTGGAATATTTATTTTATTTATTTTATTTTATTTATTGTTAGAGTTGAAAGGGACCATGCAGGTCATCAAGTCCAACCCCCTGCCTGAGCAGGAATCCTAAAGCACCCCAGCCAAATGGCAGTCCAATCTCCTCTTGAAAGTGTCCAGACTTGGGGAGTTCACAACCTCCGCAGTCAGATTGTTCCACTGGTTGATCGCTCTGACCGTCAGGAAGTTCTTCCTTACTTCTAGTTTGAATCTCTCCTTGGTCAGCTTCCAGCTGTTGTTCCTCGTCCGGCCCTCTGGTGCTCTGGTATTCCCAATCACACACATTATTTGCTTTTACATTGATTCCTATGGGAAAAAATGCTTCTTCTTACAAACGTTTCTACTTAAGAACCTGGTCACGGAATGAATTAAGTTCATAAGTAGAGGTACCACTGTATTAAGAGAAATGCCATCACAGCCTTGCCCAGAAGAAAATGCAAAAGCTTCACTTTAGAGCCACTTCAGGTAAATGAGTTGGAAAGGATTCCAAAAGTCATGCTCTGCAAGGGTCTCTATTTTATTTGCACCTCTACAGCTAACCCACCACTGTCCTGTATCCCAGGGCCACCTTGGAGCAAAGCCTAACCTCTGCATTCTTGCTCGTTCTAATTCTTTTAGGCTACACTACGTTGCAAAAGTAAGCGTTTTATTACAGGCCGTTTCCCACGTGCACCTAACCACAGCAGAAACAAGCCCTGGCAAACTTTGTTTGCCATAGCCTCATTAAAGTGTGTCACCTGATCCCCAGCCGTGCTGTATCTGAAACAGCCTTATGTTGTAATTCTGTAATGAAATGTTGCATCCATGTAGGTTTCCCTTCACCCGACCCAGGTTTCACTGTAGATACAATCTGAGGCACTTCACTAGCTCCACAGCTGGTGGGGCGGTCAGGTGACTCCTGTGAGGTGAGCTGAGCCCAGCACTATTGGCCACTTTCGGCTGGTGAGGGCATAGCCCCTCCCATCGTGTCCCTAGGCACTATCACCCAGGGATGGCTTTGGGCAGTGGAAGAGACTCTTTCAAACCCGCCTGTACCTGTCAAGTCTCAGCTAACCTGATCCTCAGCTGAGATACCTGAATCTGCCTGAACAGTAGCTGACCAGCGTTGGCAACGAGAAGGGCGGAATGTGAAGTTGGGAGAAAGAGAATCATTCTTCTCTCTCGGTTCCGCTTTCTCTCGGCTGCTGCACGTTGCAAATCTCCTCGTGCGCCTTTGTAGTTTATGGCTCTTCGAGAATAACGCTGATAATCAGCCCTGGTTGGAGGCAGGTGCTTGTGTTTTGAACAGGTACCCTTCCAAAGAGCCTGGTTTTTCAGTTGATATCAGCAGATAAGCAAAGCTAATTGGAGGTGGGGTGTTTTCAAGAACAGTCCAGAGTGAGCTCAAATGTCTAGCCCAGGGGTAGGCTAAGTTGGCTTTTCTATGACATGTGGACTTCATCTCCTGAGATAATCATCTCCTGATGATTGGCTCATGAATTCTAGGAGTTGAAGTCCACAAGTCAGAGAAGAGCCAACTTTGCCTGCCCCTGGTCTAGCCAAAACATGCTTTCTTCACCAGAACATAACCTCATCCATCCTATGTCTACGGAGAGTCTACGGAGAGGGGCGGCATACAAATCCAATAAATAGATAGATAGATAGATAGATAGATAGATAGATAGATAGATAGATAGATAGATAGGATAGGATAGGATAGGATAGGATAGGATAGGATAGGATAGGATAGAATAGAATAGAATTTTTTATTGCCCAAGTGTGATTGGACACACAAGGAATTTGTCTTGGTGCATATGCTCTCAACGTACATAAAACAAAATATACATTTGTCAAGAATCATAGATAGATAGATAGATAAATAGATGATAGATAGATAGATAGATAGATAGATAGATAGATAGAGTAGAGTAGAGTAGAGTAGAATAGAATAGAATAGAATTTTTTATTGGCCAAGTGTCATTGGACACACAAGGAATTTGTCTTGGTGCATATGCTCTCAACGTACATAAAATAAAATATACATTTGTCAAGAATCATAGATAGATAGATAGATAGATAGATAGATAGATAGATAGATAGATAGATAGATAGATAGATAGATGGATAGGATAGGATAGGATAGAATAGAATAGAATTTTTTATTGCCCAAGTGTGATTGGACACACAAGGAATTTGTCTTGGTGCATATGCTCTCAACGTACATAAAACAAAATATACATTTGTCAAGAATCATAGATAGATAGATAGATAGATAGATAGATAGATAGATAGATAGATAGATAGATAGAGTAGAGTAGAGTAGAGTAGAGTAGAGTAGAGTAGAGTAGAGTAGAGTAGAGTAGAGTAGAGTAGAGTAGAGTAGAGTAGAATAGAATAGAATTTTTTATTGGCCAAGTGTCATTGGACACACAAGGAATTTGTCTTGGTGCATATGCTCTCAACGTACATAAAATAAAATACTGTATACATTTGTCAAGAATCATAGATAGATAGATAGATAGATAGATAGATAGATAGATAGATAGATAGATAGATAGATAGATAGATAGATAGATAGATAGAATAGAATAGAATAGAATAGAATAGAATTTTTTATTGGCCAAGTGTAATTGGACACACAAGGAATTTGTCTTGGTGCATATGCTCTCAACGTACATAAAATAAAATATACATTTGTCAAGAATCATAGATAGATAGATAGATAGATAGATAGATAGATAGATAGATAGATAGATAGATAGATAGATAGATAGAATAGAATAGAATAGAATAGAATAGAATAGAATTTTTTATTGGCCAAGTGTAATTGGACACACAAGGAATTTGTCTTGGTGCATATGCTCTCAACGTACATAAAATAAAATATACATTTGTCAAGAATCATAGATAGATAGATAGATAGATAGATAGATAGATAGATAGATAGATAGATAGAGAGAGAGAGAGAGAGAGAGAGAGAGAGAGAGAGAGAGAGACAGACAGACAGACAGACAGACAGACAGACAGACAGACAGACAGACAGACAGACAGACAGACAGACAGACAAATAAATAAATGTTATAGATCAGTGGTCTCCAACTTGTGGACAGCAAACCTGGCTGAGGAACTTTAGGAGTTGAAGTTCACAAGTCTTAAAGTTGCCAAGGTTGGAGACCCCTGTAAACAAGCAGTACATACTTTCTGCTTTTGAGGGGAAGTTTTTTTTCAGTTTCTCAGCCCTTGGATTTCCTGATGTCTCCTCGCCCCACAAGTATTAAACAAGTCTTCACCCTGCTCAGCTTTTTCAGGATCCGCCAGTAGTTTTCACTTAGTAAGGACTGCTAAGGCATTATTAGAGCTCTGTTTTAGTTCTTCAAGGCTTCTTTCACTCAGTTCGTCGAGAAGCTAGTCCCGGACTTACAACATTTCATTTAGTGACCATTTGAAGTTACAACGGCACTAAAAGAAAATGACTTACAATCATTTTTCACGCTTACAGCTGTTACAGCATTCCCATGATCAAAAGCATTTCTTTTTATAATATTAAAAGATGGGAAGCTGGATGAATCGCACAGCTAAAACATTTCAACAGTTTCTAGTGAATAGGATGGCAGTACAAAATACTCATCAGAGCCTTCTTTATATTATCATGGCCCTTACTGTAGCTTTTATCTTTTCCTGTACATCCATGCAGTGGTACCTCTACCTAAGAACGCCTCTACTTAGGAACTTTTCTAGATAAGAACCATGTGTTCAATACTTTTTTGCCTCTTCTCAAGAACCATATTCCACTTACAAACCCGAGCCTCTGAAACTGTAACCATAAAAGGCTGGGAGAAGCCTCCGTGGGGCCTCTCTAGGAATCTCCTGGGACAAAACAGGGCTGGAAAAGGCAGGGAGAAGCCTCCATGGGGCCTCTCTAGGAATCTCCTGGGAGAAAACAGGGATGGAAAAGGCAGGGAGAAGCCTCCATGGGGCCTCTCTAGGAATCTCCTGGGAGAAAACAGGGCTGGAAAAGGCAGGGAGAAGCCTCCATGGGGCCTCTCTAGGAATCTCCTGCGAGAAAACAGGGCTGGAAAAGGCAGGGAGAAGCCTCCATGGGGCCTCTCTAGGAATCTCCTGGGAGAAAACAGGGATGGAAAAGGCAGGGAGAAGCCTCCATGGGGCCTCTCTAGGAATCTCCTGCGAGAAAACAGGGCTGGAAAAGGCAGGGAGAAGCCTTCATGGGGCCTCTCTAGGAATCTCCTGGGAGGAAACAGGGCTGGAAATGGCGGGGAGAAGCCTCTGTGGGGCCTCTCTAGGAATCTCCTGGGAGGAAACAGGGCTGGAAAAGGCAGGGAGAAGCCTCCATGGTGCCTCTCTAGGAATCTCCTGGGATGAAACAGGGCAGGAAAAGGCAGGGAGAAGCCTCCGTGAGGCCTCTCTATGAATCTTCTGGGAGGAAACAGGGCCTCCACCAGTGAACGGCTACCAAAACTTTTACTACCACACTGTGGGCGTGGCTTATGCAGGATGCCCTGCATTTTCTTTCAACATCTTTCAGTGCAAATTGGGTGCACTGGGGTGGAGCTCCATTTTCACTACCCCACTGCATTGCCCCCCACCGTCCAGGCAGTAGCCCTCCCCTGGCCTCCACCCTCCCTGTGGTTTCCCCAATCGCATGCATTATTTGCTTTTAAATTGATTTCTATGGGAAAATTGCTTCTTCTTGCAAACCTTTCTACTTAAGAACCTGGTCATGGAATGAATTAAGTTTGTAAGTAGAGGTACCACTGTACATTCAAAGGAAGAGTGGAACTTTTAAGCAGAAAGAAAAGGCAGCACTTTAGCATAAAGATAGCTGATGACATATACCTGTAGAACTCCATACTTTCCACAGCACACAAATGAGAAGATGTTTAGATCTCGGATTCTGAAAGAGGCTGGTGATCACCCATGCAGGCAGATACCCACATTAGTAGCGTGCTGTGTCAGCAGTTTATAGTATCTGGAGCAGGAAACAGCTTTTTCTCCAGCTGTGAGTGGCCACCCTTTCCTTTTTCTCAGTCACAGTCATGACTGAGAAAAACTCGAGATAAAGATAGAAAAAAGTTGTCATGCCGAGAGATTTTAAAATATCCCATCTGTACATGCTAAAGTACAGCCCTGGTGGCCCCACATCACTGACTAATGAAGCACACATTAACATGAGGAGCTGGGGATTCCTACAAGAGGCTCCATTTCTGATATGACTACTTCAGGGAGGGGTGGGTTCTAACCTATGTCACCACTGGTTGGCTTCCTCCCATGCACGTTGTTGTGGTTAGCTCTGGCCCAGCTCCTGCCCCAAGGACTGTGGATGTGTGGGAGAGATCCACATGCTGCAGGCCTGTTTTGCCCCCCGGTGGAATCTGATGATGAAGGCTCCTCTGACCAAGAAGACATGAGTGACAGGGAGGAGGAGAGTGTGGCAGACAGCTCAGAAGGAGATCAATTATCTAGCTCCTCCTTGGATTCAGAACAAGAGTCAATGATACAGCCACGCATGGGGAAAGCGATGCATAGGCAACAACAACTGAGAGATTATTATCAAAGAAAATGAGGCCACCTGTGGTTGGGTGGGGCTGTGGTAATTAGTGAGGCTGCTATAAATAGAAGCCTGTGGGTTTGGCCATTGTGGAGGATTATCTGATCTTTGTGTTTTGTGACTGCTTTACTGACTTTGACTTTTTGTGTGTGCTGATTTTTCCCCGCTTTGAAACTAAACCAGAGCAAAGTGTGTTTCACTTTGTGAAAGAAGGACTGTGAACTACCTCACTGCTGCAAGCTAAGTATCTCAGAACTGATAAGGGACTTGTACAAATTACCAGTTTGTTTGGAGACGAGTGCTCTTTGCTATACCAAAAGAGGGCTTAGTTTAAGTGAATTTTCATTATAAAGAACATTGTTTTGGTTTTTCAAACATGTGTGTGTGTGAAATTTGTACCTGTGGATTTTTGAGAGGATTCTACCGGAGAGCCCGACAGAACACACGTTGTCCACTGCATGGCCGTGCCATGTGGGCGCACATCAGTCATAACAACAATATGAATACAGAACAACATAAAGAAGTCAAATATACAATCTAAAACTATAAAACCCTGATTAAAAACCCTTAATTAAACAATCAATTAATTAATCAAATCCGCAGATGACACCAAGCTGGCAGGGGTAGCCAACACCCTACAGGACAGGCTCAAAATACAGAAAGATCTAGACAGATTAACAGCATGGGCCCACACTAACAACATGATGTTCAACGTCGCAAAGAGCAAAGTCCTTCACCTTGGTAAAAAAAAAACCTAGGCACACACACAGCCTGGGAGAAACCCCACTTAGCAATAGTGACTGTGAAAGAGATCTTGGAGTCTTGGTGGATAATCAACTAAACATGAGCCAGCAATGTGCAGCAGCGGCCAAAAAAGCCAACACTATCCTAAGCTGCATCAACAGGGGGATACACTCCAAGACCAGGGAAGTCATAATACCACTCTATTACGCCCTGGTCAGACCACATCTGGAGTACTGCATCCAGTTCTGGTCACCACACTTCAAAAGAGACATTGAAACTCTGGAGAAGGTGCAGAAAAGAGCAGCCAACATGATTAGGGGGCTTGAAACCAAGACTTACGAAGAGAGATTGCGGGAACTGGGCATAGGTAGCATAGAGAAACGGAGGGCCAGAGGGGACATGATAACTGTATACAGGTATATGAGGGGTTGCCACAGAGAGGAGGGGGCCACTCTATTCTCAAGAGCACCAGAGGACTGGACAAGGAACAATGGCTGGAAGCTGACCAAGGAGAGATTCAACCTAAAAGTAAGGAAAAAATTCCTGACGGTCAGAGCGATCAACCAGTGGAACAACCTGCCTGCTGAGGTTGTGAACTCCCCAACTCTGGACACTTTCAAGAGGAGATTGGACTGCCACTTGGCTGGGGTGCTTTAGGATTCCTGCTCAGCCAGGAGGTTGGACTTGATGACCTACATGGTCCCTTTCAACTCTAACAATGAATAAATAAATAAACATACATGCATATCATTCTTTGATTTTCTTTAATCAACCTTCTGCTATAGTACTTCACAACAGTGATAGGCTACCAAAATTTTCACTATCACACTGTGGGCGTGGCTGATGCATTTGGTTTAAACATCTTTCAGTGCAAATTGGGTGTTCTGGGGTGGAGCTCCATTTTCGCTACCCCACTGTGTCCCCCCCCCATCCGGGCAGTAGCCCACTCCTGATTATCTACTATATAAAGTGTATGTACACACACACACAAAATTATACACATTCAACATCATTTACTGCGATAGGAAAAACATACCCAGAGCCTAGAAGTTAAAAAAAAGAGAAACAAATCAAAATTTTACTACCGGTACTGTGTACCTGACCAAAATTTTGCTATTGGTACTGAGTACCTGACCATACCCTTAGGAGTCCACCACTGCATGGGCTCTTCCCCACACATGGGGGGGATGCCATCTGGGTAGCAGAAATGGCCCGGGAATGGCACAACTGAAAGATTTCCAGCAAAAATCACCGGTTTTTTGCTTCCGCGCATGTCCAGAAGCAAAAATGCCCGTGAAAATAGTTGAAATCTTGTGAGTGTTTTGCCATTTTTTGCTTCTGCACATGCATGGAAGCAAAAATGTCACCGAAAATAGCCAAAATCTCGTGAGATTTGGCTTGCTACACATGCGCAAAAGCCAAATCTCACACAGGGCATTTGTGTGCACATGTCAGGTGTATGCACACTCAAACAGGCCACCGAGGACCATCCAGATAGTGAGGTAGGTAGCTTCCCACCACTGGCAGACATGCGCAGAAGCCAAAAACAGGATAGTGGCATCTATGGCCCTGCCGAGAGAGCCGGTTCTGGGGCATGGCTAATCAGCCATCGCTCCCTGTTCAGCAAGGGGGGGAAATTCCCGCTACTGCTTCTATTATTATTATTATTATTATTTATTATTATTATTATTTATTGGATTTGTATGCCGCCCCTCTCCACAGACTCGGGGCGGCTAACGACAATGATAAAAAACAACATGTAACAATCCAATTTAATAAAACAACTAAAAACCCATATTATAAAAACCAAACATACACACAAACATACCATGCATAACATGTAATGGCCTAGGGGGAAGGAATATCCTAACTCCCCCATGCCTGGTGACAAAGGTGGGTCTTGAGTAATTTGCGAAAGACAAGGAGGATGGGGGCAGTTCTAATCTCTGGGGGAAGTTGATTCCAGAGGGCTGGGGCCGCCATAGAGAAGGCTCTTCCCCTGGGGCCAGCCAAACAACATTGTTTGGTCGACGGGACCCAGAGAAGGCCAACTCTGTGGGACCTTATCAGCCGCTAGGATTCGTGCAGTAGAAGGCGGTTCCGGATGTATTCTGGCCCAATGCCATGTAGGACTTTAAAGGTCATTACCAACACTTTGAATTGTGACCGGAAATCGATCGGCAGCCAGTGCAGGCCGCGGAGTGCTGCAGAAACGTGGGTGAATCTAGGAAGCCCCACGATGGCTCTCGTGGCTGCATTCTGCATGATCTGAAGTTTCCGAACACTTTTCAAAGGTAGCCCCATGTAGAGAGCATTGCAGTAATTGAACCTCGAGGTGATAAGGGCATGAGTGACTGTGAGCAATGACTCCCTGTCCAAATAGGGCCGCAACTGGTGCACCAGGCGAACCTGGGCAAATGTCCTCCTCGCCACAGCCGAAAGATGATGTTCCAATGTCAGCTGTGGATCAAGGAGGACACCCAAGTTGCGGACCCTCTCTGAGGGGGTCAATTTGGAGCAGTTCTATCGAACTGCTCCGAACCAGGAGCAATCCACCTCTGGCCTGCGTGTTTCAAAACTCAGTCTCTGCTTAGCTGCTTTAGGACTCTGATCCCACTAATAAAGCAGGCATTCCTGCCCAAAAGGCTTGTGGGTACACTAATCCCAAATGGAAATGAAACTTCCCCATAGACAATACGGACTCTTGGTTTTGTAGCTTAACTTCTTTGGAGTCTGCACTCTGTCTTTTCCAGCATAATGGAAAATGCTTCAGTATCTTTTCCAAGTCTTGGTGCCTGCTGGATGTCTTTGACTGTCCCTCACTGGCTTTACTAGCATGCTTGCTCCCGAGGGCTGAAGCCTTTTTTAATGACATTTTGCAGAACAGAGATCATTAGCAAGTTGAAGGAAGAAGAGCCTTGACCAACCAGAACCATTGATTCATCTTTAAAACATGTACGCGTTATATACATGCAGGAGATTCCAGCCGAGAAAAAAGTTAGTGCAAAAGTTAGTCCAAAGTGCAGGGAAGTATATTGAGTTCCATATGGATTTCATAGCCGTTTGATGATGTGATGTCTGGCTGCGAGTGTGAGAAATAAAAACAGGGAATGCTTTTTTTTTTATTTTGCTCAGACTAAAACAATTGCCAGCCAAGGCCATAATCCGTTCAATGCATTTTCCAGCCGCTAATCCCAAAGAAGAGAACTTTGAGATCAGATGCCAGGACTGCTAAACTTTTTCTGCAAATAATTCTCCATTTCCCTCTTCTTCTCTCTCCCTCTCCCTCTCTCCATCTCTCCACATGTCCTTACATGAAATTTGGAATAGAGGGTAATACATGTTAGGCCAGCCACCTATTTGGGGAAACCGCAGGCAAAGAATTGGACTAAGGCTTTGGTCTTTGATGTGTTTCCTTTTCCAGGTTAATCCTTGGCATGGGGCAATTCCTTTTAAAACTCCTTTTTAATTATCTTTTTTGAATATGCACCTTTGTCTTAAGGTTGGGGGGGGGAGAATAAAGAATTAAAAACAAACCTCAACTCTTGAAACACAACACAAAAGGTAGGATGAGATTTTAATAACATCCACAATCTGAAGCCCTCTGATTTTAATCTCCTGCAACCTCTAAAAAAAAAAAGGGTGCCAACAGCAGTGGGGGAGTTAGAACCATAGAAGGGGAGGCAGGATTAAGGCCCGGTGATATTGCAAGACAACAAGACAAATGCCTGGGGAAACAGCCAGCTGGAGAAGGGCAAAAAGGCAGGAACTGCATATAGAAGCTTCTTCAGATTGCTAAAGGATCATAATTATGAGCACGGAAAGGATGAGAAGTAGGCAGGGAGGGTCCCCAGGGCTGGTCAAAAAAGTCAAAATGACAGCTGTAGCCATACAATTGAAGCTGTGCCATCTGGGGTTGATTTTTTTTTTCTTCTCCACCCTCTAACCTTCCAAACAGTCTTGGCAGAGTGAAGGGGGGACAATTAAAAGGAATAAAGGGTTAAATAATCAAGAAGAATTTGCTTTTTATAAAATTTGGGAAAGGATTTATGTATGGTTTAATAAAAAGAACGTTAAATGATTGAGATAAAAAGTAATATGTATATGAATTGATTTTTCTAAGAAAAGTTCAAACATATGAGAAAACTTTTCTACTCTCTGTATTGATCTTACAAATTTTATTGTTTTTCTTTTCTGTATTAGAAAGACTTGTATTTTGAGCGGGGCAATTGTAGCCCCTATATATGTTAAATGTATGTTTGTCTTGTTTGTCTTTTATGAAAAATTAATAAAAATTATTTTTTTTAAAAGGATCAAATGTACGGCTGTTCTTAAAGTCAATGTAGATTGTGTTACATGTGCCCTTTTAAAATATAGTTAGGATTTGCCAATTTTCTTTTTATAAAGCAATAGGGAGACCCTGACCTAGATGGGGAGTGCAATATCAGAGTATTTGGTCTGGCCCCTTGCTGTTTCCTTGGTGAAAATCTTCCTCAAGTTTGTATTTACCTTCAAATGCTACTGTCTGGAAAACAGAATTTTAATCAGGGTTTTTTTTCAATGTGAGCTTTGTCCCTTAGTAATCTTTCTTGTGTGTTAATCCTTGGCTTAAAATAATTTAGCATTTTAGACTTATATACCACTTCATAGTGCTTTTGCAGCCTTCTATAAGTGGTTTACAGAATCAGCTTATTGCCCCCAACAATAAAAAGCTCTCCTCATCCGGGATCTGATCCTGGATGAGGAGGCCGACCTGGCATGTATTACTGAAACCTGGCTGGGCCCAGAGGGAGGTGTTCCTCTCTCTGAAATTTGCCCAGCTGGGTTTCAGATTTGGCATCAACCTCGACCCCAGGGAAGGGGGGGAGGAGTGGCTATTATAGCCAGGGAGAGCCTTTGCCTACGTGGACTCATTGCTCCGGAAATTGCGGGTTGCGAGTCACTCTTGATGAAGTTGGACTTAGGGGTTCAGGTGGGCTTATTTCTCACGTACCTGCCTCCCAGCTGCGTGTCAAAAGCCCTGCCTGTGCTATTCGAGGAGGTAGCCGGGTTGGCGGTGGAGTTCCCCAGACTTATTGTCTTGGGGGACTTCAACCTGCCGTCACTCGGCGAAACCTCTGGGTTGGCACAGGAGTTCATGGCCACCATGACAGCCATGGACCTGACTCAAGTAGTACGGGGTCCGACTCATGAGGGGGGGCACGCACCTGACATGGTATTCCTTTCCGAGCAATTGAGTAATGGTCTGAGACTAAGGGGCTTAGAAGCAGTGCCTTTGTCATGGTCAGACCATTTTCTACTACGGCTTGACTTCCTGGCTCCAATCCTTCCCCGCAGGGAGGCGGAACCAATGAAGATGTTCCGCCCCAGATGCCTGATGGACCCAGAGGGCTTTCAGACGGCGCTTGGGGTTATTCCAGAGGCACTCATCCACAGTTCAGCGGAGTCTCTTGTGGAGGCCTGGAATACGGCTGCTGCGGAGGCTCTCGACCGGATTGCGCCTTTGCGACCTCTCCGTGGCGCTAGACCCCGTAGAGCCCCATGGTTCAACGAGGAGCTCCGGGAGTTGAAACGCCAAAAGAGACGTCTAGAGAAGCGATGGAGGAAGAGTAGGTCTGAATCTGATCGAACACTTGTAAGAGCTTTTATTAAGACTTACAAAGTGGCGCTCAAGGCGGCAAGATGCGCGTACCATGCCGCCTTGATTGCATCAACGGAATCCCGCCCGGCTGCTCTGTTTAGGGTGACCCGCTCCCTTCTTAACCAGGGGGGAGTTGGGGAGCCCTTGCAGAGTAGTGCCGAGGAGTTTAACACATTTTTCGCTGATAAAGTCGCTCAGATCCGGGCCGACCTCGACTCCAATTGTAAAACAGAGTCGACTGACAATGAGTCAGTCGAGGTGACTGGGGCACGTACTTGTCCACCTGTCTGGGAAGAGTTTGATCTGGTGACACCTGATGAAGTGGACAAGGCCATTGGAGCTGTGAGTTCCGCCACCTGTTTACTGGATCCGTGTCCCTCCTGGTTGGTCTCGGCCGGCAGGGAGGTGACACGGAGCTGGGCCCAGAAGATTACCAACGCTTCCTTGGGGAGGGGAGTTTTTCCATCACTCTATAAAGAAGCGCTTGTGCGCCCCCTCCTCAAGAAGCCTTCCCTGGACCCAGCCGTACTCAACAACTATCGTCCAGTCTCCAACCTTCCCTTTATGTGGAAGGTTGTCGAGAAGGTGGTGGCACTCCAGCTCCAGCGGTCCTTGGAAGAAGCCGATTATCTAGGTCCCCAGCAGTCGGGCTTCAGGCCCGGTTACAGCACGGAAACCGCTTTGGTCGCGTTGATGGATGATCTCTGGCGGGCCCGGGACAGGGGTTTATCCTCTGTCCTGGTGCTCCTCGATCTCTCAGCGGCTTTCGATACCATCGACCATGGTATCCTTCTGCACCGGTTGGAGGGGTTGGGGGTGGGAGGCACTGTGCTTCAGTGGTTCTCCTCCTACCTCTCTGGCCGGTCGCAGTCGGTGTTAGTGGGGGGTCAGAGGTCGACTCCGAGGTCTCTCCCTTGTGGAGTACCTCAGGGGTCGGTCCTCTCCCCCTTGCTATTTAACATCTACATGAAACCGCTGGGTGAGATCATCCAAGGACATGGGGTGAGGTATCATCAATATGCCAATGATACCCAGCTTTACATCTCCACCCCATGCCCAGTCAACGAAGCGGTGGAAGTGATGTGCCGGTGCCTGGAGGCTGTTGGGGCCTGTTGGGGCCTGTCCTTGAGTCAACAGACTCAAGCTCAACCCGGATAAGACGGAGTGGCTGTGGGTTTTGCCTCCCAAGGACAATCCCATCTGTCCATCCATTACCCTGGGGGGGGATTATTGACCCCCTCAGAGAGGGTCCGCAACTTGGGCGTCCTCCTCGATCCACAGCTCACATTAGAGAACCATCTTTCAGCTGTGGCGAGGGGGGCGTTTGCCCAGGTTCGCCTGGTGCACCAGTTGCGGCCCTATCTGGACCGGGACTCATTGCTCACAGTCACTCATGCCCTCATCACTCCGCGGTCTGCATTGGCTGCCAATCAGTTTCCGGTCACAATTCAAAGTGTTGGTTATGACCTTTAAAGCCCTTCATGGCACTGGACCAGAATATCTCCGAGACCGCCTTCTGCCGCACGAATCCCAGCGACCGATTAGGTCCCACAGAGTGGGCCTCCTCCGGGTCCCGTCAACTAAATAATGTCGGTTGGCGGGCCCCAGGGGGAGAGCCTTCTCTGTGGCGGCACCGACTCTCTGGAACCAACTCCCCCCGGAGTTCAGAACTGCCCCTACTCTTCCTGCCTTCCGTAAACTCCTCAAAACCCACCTTTGCCGTCAGGCATGGGGAAACTAAACATCTCCCCCTGGGCACGTTGAATTTATACATGGTATGCTTGTGTGTGTGTATGTTAGTATAGGGGGTTTTCTTAAATTTATAAATATTTTAATTAATTGGATTATGTATTGGATTGTTTTTCACTTGTTGTGAGCCGCCCCGAGTCTTCGGAGAGGGGCGGCATACAAATCCAAATAATAAATAACAATATGGGTCCTAATTTTACCCACCTCTGAAGGATGGAAGGCTTAGTCAACCTCGAGCTGGTGATGATATTTGAACTGCTCAACTACGGATAACAGTTAGCTGAAGTAGTCTGCAGTACTCTAAGTAGAGGCAAGCAAAGAGTCATATTAGAAGGATGTCCATAGCTACTGGTACTAATTCTGGGGTTGCAAAATCCAGATGACCACCAGATGGCAGCAGAACGTCTCATCACTGCCATCTTGTGGTCATCCAGATTCCTGCAGTCTAATGAGGCAGCCAATCCATGAACATGCTCGGCAAAATGTGATATGAAGAAAGTAGCACATTCAGCAGTATATATGTATACAATAAAAAACAGCAGTAATTAAATGACTTGATGGAAGCATTTGGGGGCTCTGTTCTTTTTAAGAAACATGATATTTGCTTTTTGGACTCCCTGGAGGTTGAATAATGGCAATTTCACTCAAAGGTCTATCCTGCCACCTACTGGCTTGCAATGGCCTTCACCATTAATTAGTGACTTCCTCTTGAGATACTGAAGAATTTAACAAGACTTCTGTACTGTACTTGTACTTCTCCATATGGTTCTTCTCCATATGACATTTTCAGTACTGTTGGGGTCAAAGAAAATAAGAGACCATCAGAAAGCCCTTTTATACTCAGCCCCTTGTAATTTCTTTGCTCTGGTTTTCTTTGGGAGTATTGCATAACATTTGTGAAGAACAGCAATTTTTTCCATAAAGGCTGAATATAATGTCCAGAGCTTGGATACTATTGCAACTAAATCATAGTGGATTTCCTGCATATACAGGGGATTGAGTAAATCAGACTGGGCATTACAAGAGCTGCAGATTGAAGAACATCTGCGTCTGTCAACATTAAATTTAAAATCAATAGAATTTAAAATTAAAATGAGTGAAATCCTACGATTGAAGCATTCATCTTCTGTTAGTATATCGAAATGTCAGCAAATGCAAGAATGATGAAACCTGATGGGATTTAGAAAACTTCACAGAAATTTAAATATGAGATATCAAAATAAAGAATGTCAATATCTGCCAAGATTTTATTAACTTGTGATGTCTGGAATGGTATGTTATTTGGGAGGAACCATTCAGTTGAAAAGATTTCCAACTTCAGGACTAGATAAACTGCAGTTCCTATGTTGTCCTGAAAAATTATCTTTTTCAGCTAAGGAGGAAATAATTTCTCCTCCAGGAATGCTATATTGGAGAAAGAATATAAGGCAGATGAGTAGAACATTCTGTAGCACATGCATTTACTTCAATAATACTCTTCCCTTTATGTTACTTTTTGATATTCAAATACAGTGGTACCTCTACCTACAAATGCCCCTACTTACGAACTTTTCTAGATAAGAACAGGGTGTTCAGAAAAGGCAGGGAGAAGCCTCCGTGGGGCCTCTCTAGGAATCTCCTGGGAGGAAACAGGGCCAGAAAAGGCAGGGAGAAGCCTCCATGGGGCCTCTCTAGGAATCTCCTGGGAGGAAACAGGGCCGGAAAAGGCAGGGAGAAGCCTTCGTGGGGCCTCTCTAGGAATTTTCTGGGAGGAAACAGGCCCTCCACCCTCTCTGTGGTTTCCCCAATCACACACATTCTTTGCTTTTACATTGAATCCTATGGTAAAAATTGCTTCTTCTTACAAACTTTTCTACTTAATAACCTGGTCATGGAACGAATTTAGTTCGTAAGTAGAGGTACCACTCCAGTTAACAATATTTGGCTACAATAGTACAGTCGCACTCAGTATGATAAGAACATGATGGACGTGGAAGTCAAATACACAAGGTAATAAGAAGACAGAAGCATAATATACTGGTTAGGCTTTGAACTCTTCCACCAAAGAATGACTAGATAATGTTCCATGATTGCAGCAAAGCAGACTTTGTTCTGTCATGAAGTGTGATGGAAGACTATCTAGGAAGTATGTTATTAGTAGCTATTTTAGCATCACCTTAGTACCTTGATCTGTTTATGTTGGGTAAAAGTAGGTGTCTTTTTGCAATATGTAAAGCTTGGAAACACATTAGAGTAACTTATAACAGCTAATCTAAAACCCGAATAGCATCTCCATTGTGAAGCATCCTCATTTCAAGCAACAAAGGAAATAAAACATCCATTAGACACTCATTGTATGTGGTAGAGATGATGATGATGATGATGATGATGATGATGATGATGATGATGATGATGATGTCCATTCAGTCATCTTCAACTCTTGGCAGTTTTATGGGCCACGTTTCTCCACATCTTCTGACCTTGCGCTACTCTTTTGAGTTTTACTGTGCTATGGATGGTGTCAACTTTGGTGGTGTCCAGCGACCATGTTATTATCATTATTATTATTTATTGGATTTGTATGCCGCCACTCTCCGTTCTTGGATGGCCTGGTTTCCTTTTATGCTAGCATCCAAACATGCATTTTGGTTATTGGAGCTAGCATAAGCAGGTGATCTGCTACCAAATTCCGTATAAAGTTTGGAGTAAATTTGTTTTGTTCATATTTTTAAAATGATTTACATTATCTGCACTTCATCTAAGTTTTGCAATGTAAATTCTCTAATCAATATTTCATATTAAATGTACATGTTAGGAGATTGAATATGTATACCAAATTGAGCAAATTCCTGAAAGCTACATCTAGAAAAACTGCATTTCTACCAGAATTATGTCTATTAAGGAAAGTTTAAAACCAAACACATAAGAAATTTCAGGTATATTACTTATTAAAATGCAAAGTGAAGTGGAAACAATGCATGATGGGGGGGGGGGGTAGAGAAGAGAAAATCACCAAAACAAAACTGATATATTTGTTTATCACTAAATTGGAGGGGAAATATGTTTGCATTTGTTTAGCTAATTCCACCTGCTTCTAGCTCATTCTTTTATAACTTTTGTTATTGTGCTATGTATTTGTGTATCAAGCCAAGTTCAATTACAAACATACTCTTCCTTTTCGCCTAGCATTCTACTTTATTTGATTTTATCTTTGGTTAGTTATTATCCAAAAGGGGGTATATGCCCCAGATATATTACTCTGTCTTTTGAATTGCATATTTGCTTTTTTTCCACAATGTAATTTTCTTAGGGTTAATGTTAATAGGAAAATAATATGGCTGCTCAACTTTGGTTCTATGCAGATCAAAACTAAAATATGTATCCAAAGGTAAGCTATGCTTGGCAAAAAATCCATGATCAGTCAGGGAAAAACAGCCCTTTATGTTCCTTTTTTTCCTGAAATGAGTTAATAGGCTTCATTTGATGATTTTATGTCATTCCTTTTCCAGAAATTATTGCAGTGGTCGAATCTTGGGGTGATAAGGAATCGTCAAAAAGAACATTGAAACTCTAGAAAAAGTAGAGAAGAAAGCAAGGGGACTGGAAACCAAGACATACGAAGAGAGGTTGCTGGAACTGGGCATGGATAATCTAGCAAAAAGGAGGGCCGAAGGGGACCTGATAGCAGTATAGAGATACTTGAGGGGTTGCCACAGAGAGGAGGGGGGTCACACTATTTTCCAGGGCACCAGAGGGCCATACCAGGAGCAACGGATGGAAACTGACCAAGGAGAGATTCAATCTGGACATTAGAAAGAACTTTCTGACAATGACAGCAATCAACCAGTGGAATGGCTTCCCAGCGGAGGTTGTGAACGCCCCATCACTCGACACATTCAAAAAGAGATTGGACTGCCATCTAACTGGGGTGGTGTAGGGTCTCCTGCTTGTGCAGGGGGTTGGACTAGATGACCTGCAAGGTCCCTTTAAACTCTAATAATAAATAAAATAAATAATGGCTACTTAGTTCTGCTGGCAAAGAAAAACCAAGGCCTCGGCCTAATAGGTCTTTTTATTAATAGGGATTGGAGTGCTTGTTTCCCATTAATAGGAAAGCAGAAATCAGGTGAAGCTCATATCACAAACACATCATTTCTGTTCTTCTCCTCCCTATATCCATACTGATCATTTGAATCTGTGCTTCCTGACCATCTGGGTAAACCCTCCATGTCTGCACTGCGTGGAGGAATACAATTTTGCATCCATAAGAGAAAATAAGTGTCAATTTGTATTAGAGTACACAGGATACGGGACAATAGTTGATAAAGCTGGGCAGAGGTCCCTAAGGATAGCCCTGTTCGATAACAATAAATCAGAAGACAAGGGATTAGGCAGGACTACCGCATGCAAATGCATGGCATTGTAAAAGACCCTGGATTGACCCAGGATACAGGATACTGCCTGTATGCACAGGAAAGAACCAGGATGCTACTTGTATGCAGCAATATCTGACTATCTTGGGGCAGTAATTCTTCCTGCAATGGCTGGCTGAGGTCAGCTGTATTTCAAATAGGCTGCTGTGGTACCACATTAAGCCCCAATTAAGATGATAGAATGGAAACAGGTCAGCCTGTTCCATAAGATTAAGGGAACTACAGCTATTGGAAACTTGTCTGTAAGCAAATCCCAATTATTCTGTCTAGTTACTCAGGATCTACTGATTGTTCTGGAGGTAATTTGTAGCAGATCGGAAAAGGTTTCTGACACTCATTTAAAACTAGAAGCAATAAAATGAGTCCTTTTTCTAAAATATTTTCTTTTTTTTTTCATGAAAGGACTTCCTTTCAGCTCTGTTATCATTTCGATCTATCCATCTTTTGCTTCCTGTTTAGGTTGGCAGTTTATAGAAACTCATCAACACTATATCAAGCAAGTCAAAAGTTAATACTGCAATGCTCTCTACATGGGGCTACCTCTGAAGAACGTTCAGAGACTACAAATAGTGCAAAATGCAGCTGCGTGAACTATTATGGATCTTCCAAGATCTGTCCACATCTCGCCATCACTCCACGAGCTGCATTGGTTGCCTATTGGTCTCCGGACGCAATTCAAAGTTCAGAAATTCACCTCTTTAGAGTAAGAAGAAGTTAAGAATTTACATTTACAGTCAAGCAGCTTGTCCTGGACACAATACCATAAAATATTTTGTAGGGCTGTGCAAAAGGACAACTCTTAATGAACTATGCACTTAATCAACTTTGAGAAAGAAACAATATGTAAAATAGGCTCTCTTTTTAAGCAGTGGCCACGTGATGTCATATTAACCAATCTCTCTGTTACTTCAATTGAAAACCAATTCAAAGGTAAGACTGAATAGGTTTTTTTTTTAATCCAGGACATTTAGTCCCATGTGAATTTTTTTTCCAACCATGCAAAATGAATCTTGTTAACTATTCTCCAAGTTCAATAATTTTAAAATGTGTCATAAATCAAATACATGCCAAGTTTTGGCATACAATTCAACATGGCATTAACTTTATTAAACTTGAATTCTCTTCTCTTCCCAAATTCATGTTAACAATAATGTGAATATTTCTTCCAATTATATTACATCGCCAGCATGAAAAGTTGACACCCTGCCATTTTAAAGCAATCTCTTAGGTGTTAACTAAATATGAGAAAGAATATTGATGAACTAATCTTATCTTACAGTCATAAACTGTGCCCCTGACAAATATCAAAGGGGTCACATAATAACTTTCTTGTTGTGTTCATAATGGTTTTTAAAGCAAATCACTTCACTTTGAATCACTTCACATGTACACACAAAAAGTCAAAATATAAATAACTTAACTTTTTTTTTGAAGCATTCTAGGTAGTTTACAATAAACACACTAAAAGATGCAATTTGAAAAATTTATTGTTTGCAATTTACATGCATTCAGAAATCTTGTAATGGTTCCATGTATTTCCCAGCAAAGCTATCTTGATTTACAACTTTTCACATATAAAAGCATATGTCATTTGACTAGAACTTTACTAAATCAATCATGTTAGCAACATTTCCTAACATGTTTCCTTCTAACTATACCAAAGCCCATAGCAATTATGGGAATCATTATGCCAACATACATCTGGAGGAAGCCATTTGGAAAGAGACTGAATGTTAAGTTAGGACTGATTGTAAATTGAACCTAAAATGTACTCACTAAAGGGCTAAAAAAATTTTACTACCACACTGTGGGTGTGGCTTGTTTTTGTGGGTGTGGCTTGCTGGCCACGTGACAAGGTGGGAGGGGTTTGATAATCGTGTGACTGGGGGTGGCTTAAAGGTCATGTGACTGGCTAAAAGGTGGCCAACTTGACGTCACTCACGTCAAGGTTTTGAGTTAGGATGCCTGGCCTATCCTCAACTCAAAAGAGATACAATTTCCCTCTCTATTTACTATTACTGAGCATCCAAAATATACTATTTAATTCTATGTATATATGCCATATGTGTACATACATATTACACACAGGCACACACTGTATATAAACTGTATGTGTATGTACACACACATGCACGCGCGCACACAGCTCTTCTAAAATTATACACATTCAACCTCATTTACTGTGATAGGAAAAACATATCCAAAGCCAGTGATGGGCTCCTACAGGAACGGTCAGGAACGCAGTTCCGGTAGCAAAATTTGGAGCTCCACCCCAGAGCACCCAATTTGCACTGAAAGATGTTGAAACAAAATGCATAAGCCACGCCCACAGTGTGGTAGTAAATATTTTGGTAGCCCATCACTGCCCAGAGCCCAGAAGGGAAAAAAAGGGGGGGAAATTCAAAATTTTGCTACCAGTACTGCGTACCTGACCGTACCTGTTAGGAGCCCATCACTGAACGTACTGTATATCCCACTCTTGTGTCCAAGCTACATTTGAAGATTCTGTAGTACCCTTCATTCTGAAGTTCTGGATTAGCTATGTTGCTTCACTGTAGGGGAGTGGGAATATAAGTATTTATTATTTCCTCATTCCACCCTGTAGCAGGCAAAATGGCCTGATCGTGTAATTTTTACCAGCAACAACTAAAAGCAAAAAATGGCAGCAGAAATTTCCAGCATCTGCAAATTAAATTAGAAAAAATGGAAGAATTGGGAATTTAGCAGATGCAACACAAGCTACAAATAATAGAATTAAGGGATCTTATGCCAGTTGAAACAAGACATTCACCCAACAAGAAGTCAAGAAAATGTCCAAAGATACTTCACCAGAAGAGCCCTTCACTCCTCCACTCAAAACAGAATACCCTACGAGACTAGACTTTCAATCCTGGGCCTAGAAAGCCTAGAACTAAGACGCCTTAAACAAGATCTAAGTATTGCCCACAAGATCATAAGCTGCAACGTCCTGCCTGTCGGCGACTACTTCAGATTCAACCACAACAACACAAGAGCACACAACTGATTTAAACTTAATATTAACCGCTCCAAACTTGACTGTAAAAAATATGACTTCAGTAACCGAGTTGTTGAAGCGTGGAACTCGTTACCGGACTCCATAGTGTCACCCCCAAACCCCCAACACTTTACCCTTGGATTATCCATGGTTGACCTATCCAGATTCCTAAGAGGTCAGTAAGGGGCGAGTACAAGTGCATTAGAGTGCCTTCCGTCCCCTGTCCTATTGCTCTCCTATATCTCCTACACCATTCTTCTATTCCTATAACTCCTCTTCTATTCTTTCTTAGATATAATAATAATAATAATAATAATAATAATAATAATAATAATAGTAATAATAATAACAACAACAACAACAATAATAATTTATTAGATTTGTATGTCGCCCCTCTCCGGAGACTCGGAGATATATTTTACTATGAGTATATCCTCTATAACCTTCATCATGTGTTTTACTATGTGTATACCCACTAAAACCCTCAATGTGTATTGGACAAAATCAATCAATTAAAAAAAGAAGAAGTCTTGTTCCAGCAGCCAATGTTACCTTCTTTAATCACAAATTCCAGTTCAGTTGAGTGTGTTGCTTAACAAAAGAGAAAGATTATATTTAGTAAGAAACATGTCCAAGATCTTGGCATCTGGGCCATTTTTTTTGTTCTGCCAAGCTGTTTTCCTCCATAATAGGAAGGTGAACGGGAGCTGGTACCACATGTATTTCAATAAACTCCTTCAAGAAGGAAGCAAACTAGATGCTAATGTGAAAAACAGTTAATAGGTAATGCTATGTCAATTGGATCATCCACATTAATAGCTAGATGCATAAACATGACTCACAATGCACAGTAGTTGCAGCTTCACTTTTGTGCTTGAGCTAGGGGATCCAACATAAAATGAAAAGACTGAAATTTCCTTATTTGCAATTTGCAGTTGAAATGCCAATTACAGGCTTGCTGAATGTCAGTGCTCAGACCTTGAATTTTTTTTATAATTCGTTTGCATGTCAGATGTAAAATAGTACCAACAATTTTATGTTAGTTGTCATATTTTGTGAGCGATGGCCTATCAACTGTCAATTAATGTTAATTTTTAAAGCACACGAAACCTGTGCCAACTCAAGAAGGCAAATCCAAAACAAAACCGAAATTCTACTTACAAGTTAGGACTTAGCCGTAAATCCTTTTGAGGTTCATTCTGCCTTCAAACATTTCACTCAGCCTGAGAAATCAAAACATTTGCCATTTCCCAACATTTACTGTTTTGCAATAAATCATAAAGCATTTCTTGTCCTCTCCTTTTGTTGCTCTTATAATTGAATGTGGGGTTTTTTCCCCTTTCCTTGATTCTATCTTTGTAGATGATAGACAGGTAAGAAACTTTGCAGACTTCTTGTAAAATTTTAATCATCAAGATTTGTTCCTTTAGACAACTTAGACATGTTTATTCCTTTACTATGACATAAGTTATATGTCTGTCTTAAACAATCTGGTCCCCATTTATTGGGATTATAATTCCCAGAATAGCAATAGTAATAGCATTTAGACTTATAGAGTGATACCTCTACTTGTGACCAGGTTCTTAAGTAGAAAAGTTTGTAAGAAGAAGCAATTTTTCCCATAGGAATCAATGTAAAATCAAATAATGCATGCAATTAGGGAAACCACAGGGAGGGTGGGAGCCCTGTTTCCTCCCAGGAGATTCCTAGAGAGGCCCCACCGAGGCTACTCCCCGCCTTTTTCAGCCCTGTTTCCTCCCAGGAGATTCCTAGAGAGGCCCCAAGGAGGCTTCTCCCTGCCTTTTCTGATTACAGTTTCAGAGGCTTGGGTTTGTAAGTAGAAAATGGTTCTTGAGAAGAGGCAAAAAAATCTTGAACACCCGGTTCTTATCTAGAAAAGTTCGTAAGTAGAGGCGTTTGTAGGTAGAGGTACCACTGTATACCACTTCAAGGTGCTTTCACAGCCCTCTCTAAGTGAGTTTACAGAATCAGCGTAGTGCCCCCAACAATCTGGGTTCCCATTTTACCCACCTCAGAAGTATTGAAAGCTGAGTCAACCTTGAACTGGTGGTGATATTTGAACTGCTGAACTACAGCTAGCAGTTAGCTGAAGTAGCCTGCAGTGCTGCACTCTAACCACTGCGCCACCCCGGCTCCGACAATACTCAGCCAGTCTAAAGGACAAAAGCTTGGAAAAATACAGCACATAGGATTTACCCCAAGCAGTCATCCAGTGCTGCATTTCTTTCTACCATCTGAATATAGGAATATTATGAACCATAACTTTACATGATAGCTAAAGTTTCAAATTCCTGGAGGTTGAACCATTCTGGGCAAGTGCTTGTGTGTGTGAACTCATGAGACTGAGAATTTAGCCTGATCAAAATGGTGATTTGTCTTGGATTGGTCCAGTTCCCTTTGGGATAAGCTGAGATGCTAAGGTAGGCTGCTGGGGTTAGACCAGGAGTGGGGGGTGGACCAGGAGACCTAAAGGGATGGGTAGGACCATTTTGCCAATGATGGGAAGAAGGAGGTGTAGTAGGTGGTCAGAGGCAGGCCACGTTCAAGGGCAACAGATCTGCAGTCTGAAATCTATTTGAGTACAGTGGTACAGCGATTGGGGAATCCACAGGTTGGGGTGGAAGCCCTGTTTCCTCCCAGGGGATACCTAGAAAGACCCCATAGAGGCTTCTCCATGCCTTTTCTGGCCCTGTTTCCTCCCAGGAGATTCCTAGAGAGGCCCAATGGAGGCTTCTCCCCACCTTTTCCATCCCTGTTTCCTCCCAGGAGATTCCTAGAGAGGTCCCACATTCATGATCTTATCCTGGAGGTAGGTGCCAAGAACTAGCATGCTTACCAAGAACTATTCAGACTGAGTGGGTGAGTCTCTACTCACAAATGTGCTCACCTGAGTTTCAAGTTCTGCACCAGCTGGGAGCCCAGGGAAAGTGAAGGGGCAGTTGTCATCCATGAGCCATTCCAAGATTTCAGGGCTTCACTATATAAATAACCAGATACAAAGCCCTCTGTTAAGGGAACAGTTAGGATTGCTGTTGGTATACTCCAGTGATGGCGAAACTTTTTTGGTTCATGTGCCAAAAGGGGCTGTGTGGGTGTGCTAGCATGTGTGCATATGCCCACACCCCTTCCCTCCCCCCATGCATGCATGCACGCACACACCCATGCTGCCCCTGCATATGCGCACAATACCCCCATCCCCACGCATGTGCAAAGGCTTCACTGAAGCCAGGGACTGTGAAAAAAATGTGCAAACTGGAAATTCGGAAAATGCACTTCCGGGTTTGCCCATTGTGCTATTTTTTTGCACTCCGAAGGGTTCAGGGAAGTTTTCTGAAGCCCCAGAGTGTGAAAAACAGCACAACAGGCAAACCAGAAGTGTGTTTTCCAAACTTTCCATTTTCCCTGTTCAAAAAGACTTAATCATTGTCATTGGGTGGGTGGCTATGTGCTTGGATCATGTAGTTCCTATGAGGTGTCTCTCTCTGTGTGTGCTCTGACCCTGGGATGGTAAACCTTGGTTTACTGGGATGCTCTGGTAGATTCAGTTCTAGAAGAGATCATAAGGCTCATTATGAGAATCTTTAACTTTATTATAAGGCAACATTATCAGAATCTTTCTAGTTTGAAAGTTTTTATCACCTGATCAGTTGGGGCAGATTCTTCCCAAGTTTCTTTCACTGCCCATTAGTCAACTATGGTCACTTCCCCCTTTTATTTGATTGTTCTCTTCCCCTTGTCATTCTCCCATTTCATTAAACAAAGTGAGTCTTACCAGGCCTGGATATTTCACTTAATTCTAGTTGCTTGCCTAAATGGATTCGTTAGCCTTCTCAAATTCCTACTGGATCTTGTTCTCTACATTGGGATTATATGTTTTGAGCTTGCTGCAGAACCATTCAGAAGTTGTGTTCCAGACCTCAGCTAAGCATGATACAATGATGATACCTCTACTTAAGAACTTAATTCATTCCGTGACCAGGTTAAATGTTTGTAAGTAGAAGCAATTTTTCCCATAGGAATCAATGTAAAAGCAAATAATGCGTGCAAACCCATTACGAAAGAAATAAAAGCTCGGAATTTGGGTGGGAGGAAGAGGAGGAGGAAGAGGAGGAGGACAGTCAATGCCCAGCGCGAAGGGAGTGTTTCTTTTCTCTGGACACTGGCAGAGGTTTATTCCCTCTCCAGGCACCCAGAGAAAGGAAAATGCTTTGTTCGCTCTGGACTGCCAAAGCCTCCTTAAGCGCCACCGAAAGGCTCCTCTGGCAGCCCGGAAAGGCCCAAGGTGGCCGGGATTGAAGGGGGAGTGGCAGGAAACTGGCCGGACCTTCATGCTACTCTCAAATTTCCTGGAAAATTTTTCTGGGCTCAGGTTCTTAATTGGAAAATGGTTCTCAAGAAGAGGCAAAAAAATCTTGAACACCCGATTCTTATCTAGAAAAGTTCTTAAGTAGAGGCATTCTTAAGTAGAGGTACCACTGTATCTCTCTTTTATGAATTAAAGAAGCGTAACCTCTTTCAGACTGAATCTGGGGGGAGAAATGCTATTATTTCAAGATGCATCAAAGTTAATGCATCTCCTTAAAAAAGCAGCACTTTTTTCAAGCTGATGAAGAAACCTGGGGGGAAAAAAGTGGGTTTGTACATTTCAAAGCATTTCTGAATCGTTTTCAAAGTACGCACAGTTCATCTTTGTAATCATATTGTTTGCATTTCTTTGGAAACTCCCTTCAGACATTTGTATTAGTTATTTGTAATTAATGGGATCCAAATTGCCAGTGATGGATTAAGAAAGAGATCTTAGAGCCATAATGGACATCTGAATGAAAATATTAACGCACTGTGTGAGGCTGTGCAAAGAGAAAAGTTTGCACTTGGAATCATTAGAAAGGGAAGTGACAGCAGAACAGCTGTGGGGTTTGGCTTTTTGTAGAAGCTGGACCCTGAATAGCTTCATTAAGCTGTCCATTGATGTAGAAATTTGGGTAATTATTTTTATATCATCTGGAAGTGAATTGAAACCAAGTAGTTAATGCCCTCTGGAACCAACTGCCCCCGGAGATTAGAACTGCCCCTACTCTCCCTGCCTTCCGTAAAGCTCTCAAAACCCACCTTTGTCGTCAGGCATGGGGGAACTGAAACACCTCCCCCGGCCACGTACAATTTATGTATGGTATGTTTGTGTGTGTGCTTGTAAATATAGTGGGGTTCTTTTTAAAACTATTTTAAATACTTAAATTTATTGAATTTATTTGGATTTGTACGATTGTTTATATTGTTTGTTGTGAGCCGCCCCGAGTTCACGGAGAGGGGCGGCATACAAATCTAAATAATAAATAAATAATAAATAAATAAATGCATGGAACTCACTACCTGACTCTGTAGTATCATCACCTAACCCCCAAAACTTTACCCTTAGACTCTCCACTGTTGACCTCATCCGATTCCTAAGAAACATAGAAACATAGAAGATTGATGACAGAAAAAGACCTCAGGGTCAGTCATGGGCTATGAACCAGAACACTAAATTGCGCTTGCCGCCACGGTTCCTAAGTGTTTGCAGAGCCAGCACGGTTTTGCTTCTCCACCTGTGGAGGTGGCAAAATCATGCACGGAGCCTCAGGTGAGCCCGTGTTTCGGCATGCGCGGAAGCAAAAAAACCTCGCTGAAACACGGTCGCACCTGCGGCTCCATGCGTGATTTTGCTACCTCCGCAGGTGGAGAAGCAAAATCGCACTGGCCCTGCAAACACTTACGAGCCGCAGCGACGAGCACAATTTAGCGTTCCGGCTCATATCCCACCACTGCTCATGGTCCATCTAGTCTGCCCTTATACTACTTCCTGTATTTTATTTTAGGATGAATATATGTTTATCCCAGGCATGTTTAAATTCAGTTACTGTGGATTTACCAACCACGTCTGCTGGAAGTTTGTTCCAAGCATCTACTACTCTTTCAGTAAAATAATATTTTCAGTAAAATAATATTTTCAGTAAAATAATATTTTCTCACGTTGCTTCTGATCTTTCCCCCAACTAACCTCAGATTGTGCCCCCTTGTTTTTGTGTTCACTTTCCTATTAAAAACAGTTCCCCCCTGAACCTTATTTAACCTTTTAATATATTTAAATGTTTCATTATTAAGGGGCGTGCATAAATGCACCAGCGTGCCTACAGTCCCCTGTCCTGATGTTTCTCTTTTACTAGTATCATGTATATAAATATTGTTATATTTTTGTACACTACCAATACGCCATTGGCAAAATAAATAAATAAAATAAATAAATACCTAGATAATAATAGCCTTATACAAATCTGTGATGAGGCCACACTGGAAGCATTATATAAAGGTTTGGTCATCACACACCTTATGAAGAATATTATAGAATCCGAAAAGATGGAGGAAGAGAAGGAAGCAAGTGAGTAGCGTTTGGGACTCCTTAAGGTTGGAACAAATGAGGATAAGAGAAGTCATGATTACTTTATATAAATATATAAAGTAGTCCTCGGAGAGGAGCAGCATACAAATCTAATAAATAAACAAACAAACAAACAAATAATAAATAAATAAATAAATAAATAAAATCTTATATAGTATAGCCAGTATAATCATGGGGTGATTCCCCCCACCTTTACTATATTAGAACTAGAGGTTTCAACTAACTGCAAGGAAATGGAGGATCAGCAGAAGGAAAAACTTTTTCACACAGTGGAATTGACTGTCAAAAATTGTAAAAAATAGCAGCATCTCTAGATTTTTTTCAAAGGGAGACTGGAGGGACTGATGGTAAACCAGGCTACCAATTGCTATTCAGATTGACAGTTGTTTACCATCCCTTGAATCATGATCAGAATCTCTTAAATGGTGATGGCTGAGAAATGATGGCTGAGCTAATACTCTTCAAAACAAGTTTGTGAGTATCTCAAATATACCCAATTATCTGCTGTCAGAGATATAGAACACCGGCTTTCTAATGTTGCATTATTCAACCTCACAAATGTCTTCTAGGTTGCTCAGTTTTGTCCTTGTGGTCCAGACTCTAGAGGTATTATTCAACAGTTTCTGACCAGTTCTGGAGAACCAGTAGTGGAAATTTTGAGTAGTTTGGAGAACTGTTAAATAATGATGGGTGAACCGAACCCGCACAATTCGGGTCCGTACTGAATGTTGCGGTGTTCGGTATGTCGAACACGAAATTTTTTGAAACTTCGGGTAAAGTTTGGGGTCGTCTTCAGCGTTTGGAGCTTTGACGTCACCGGCAGGTTGCTAAGGATGCGAAGGTGATCACTTCCTAGATTCCATGGAATCCAGGAAGTGATCACCTTGGCATCCTTAGCAACCTGCCGGTGACGTCAAGGCTCCACCCTGGAATCTCTTCATGGGAGGGATTCCCCAGCTCCTTCAAAGGGAGGTCTTCATGTAAAAATAAACATTGTTATTTTTACGAAAAAGGACGCCACAGCGGCGCTGCAAGCAAAGGGCGGTCCTTTCATGTAAAAATAAACATGTTTATTTTTATGTGAAGACCTCCCTTTGAAGGAGCTGGGGAATCCCTCCCATGAAGAGATTCCGGGGGCGGAGCCTTGATGTCACCAGCAGGTTGCTAAGGACGCAAAGGTGATCACTTCCTAAATTCCATGGAATCCAGGAAGTGATCACCTTCGCATCCTTAGCAACCTGCCGGTATACATGACATCAAAGCTTCACCCCTGGAATCTCTTCATGGGATTCCCCGTTCGGGTTCGGGTTTGGGTTCGGTTCGGGTTCGGCTGAATTTTGCGTAAAGTTCGTCCGAACTTGCCGAACCCAAACACTGTTGGGTTCACCCATCACTACTGGTAAATACCACATCTGACTGACACCCCTTCCCCCCCCCCCCCCATCTATTCTCTGGCTCCTAAGTCCCAACTTATCGGAGGAAATGGAGATTTTGCAGTAACCTTCCCTTGGAGTGGGGAGGGAAGGGAGATTTTATAGTATCCTTCCTCTGCTATGCCCAAGCCACACCCTCCAAGTCATGCCATACCCACTAAGCCACAGCCACAGAAGCAGTAGTGAAAAAAAGCCTTTCCTGATAAAATCCAATAGAACTCCGGATAGTCTCCATGATTGTTGACTATCATTCATGAAAACAACATCTGAATCCATTGGGCTTGGAACCAACTGGTGTGATCAACAGTGTGGGATTCAATTTCTTAACTATAAGTTCTATGGGCATGGCTTGGTGGGCGTGTTGTAGCTTGGTGGGCATGGCAGGGGAAGTATACTGCAAAATCCCCATTTCCTCCAGATCAGCTGGGACTCATGAGGCAGAGCATAGGTGGGAGTGGGGCCAGCATTTACCAGTTCTCCAAATTATTCAAAATTTCTGGTACCTGTTCTCCAGAACTGGTCAGAACCTGCTAAAACCTCTGCTGATCAAGTATCCTCTTCTCTGCACAAATACAAACTGCATGGTGAGTTGCATTAAAAAAAGGAACATAAGAAATGTAGTAGCAAAGCCTTTAGTCATTCACTTTTCTGAGCAAACAAAAATGTAGCTTAGAGGATGCAGAGGCCAACTGGATGTTTCGCACTGCATAACTTGGCTATGCCCTTACTCCAGATCTTTTACTTCTGTCTGGGGATGTTTTCTTTCAAAATGATTACAACAGGAGTAAACCAACACTCAAGCCTGCAGGTGAACTTGCTCTAGCTGAATCAACCAGCTGGCGGGCTCACTTTGCTCCTTACTTATCCAGCCCCAAGAATTGTGCAGGTTTGCATTCATGTTTCCACGCACAGTACAGAAGGAAGCAACATTAATTATGCTACCTGATTCTCAGACAGATTGGGGTTAATTGGGGTCAAATTTGAAGAGGTGGGGGAGTACCAAAGAAAGAAAAATGGAAGGAAATTAGTGTACATCATACCAGAGACGTAAATAAACTAATCAAAAATAATCCATTCATCCTCTGCCATTAAATGAAAGAGAAAAAAAGAAGGACCAACAGCAAAGTGGATGGACTCAGTTACAATTAACTGAGTGATAAGGCCATTTTTGGAATACTGCATTCAGTTTTGGTCACCACGATGCAAAAAAGATAATTAGACTCTAGAAAAAGTGCAGAGAAGAGCAACAAAGATGAATAGGGGACTGGAGGCTAAAAGATATGAAGAACGGTTGCAGGAACTAGGCATGGCTAGTGTAATGAAAAGAAGGACCAGGGGAGACATGAGAGCAGTGTTCCAGTATCTCAGGGGTTGCCACAAAGAAGAAGAAGTCAACCTATTCACCAAAGCCCTGAGGGTAGAAAAAGAAGCAATGGGTGGAAACTAAACAAGGCGAGAAGTATCTCAGAACTAAGGGGAAATTTCCAGACAATCAGAACAGCTTGCCTCCAGAATAGAATAGAATAGAATAGAATAGAATTTTATTGGCCACACAAGGAATTCGTCTTGGTGCCTATGCTCTCAGCGTACATAAAAGAAAAAGATACATTTGTCAAGAATCATGTGGTACAACACTTAATGATTGTCATAGGGGTCAAATAAGCAATGAAGAAACAATCAATATTAATAAAAATCTTAGGATACAAGTAACAGTTACAGTCATACAGTTGTGAAGTTGTGAATGCCCCAACACTTGGACTAGAAGACCTCCAAGGTCCCTTCCAACTATGTTATTATTATTAATTGTGACAACTGCACTGCTGGAAGCCCTAAAATAATAGGTTAGAATGTGGACACTGGGAGTCAAAAAACAACTTGATGACACATAAGCATTTAATGCAAAAATTAAAATACTGGACTGGCTTTGGAAAGTCCACCATCCAATCCATCCTCAGCAAAAATCTCTAACTCACAGGATGGTTGTGCAGGGAAATTGGAGGGAAGGAGCCCTGTGTACACTACCTTAAGCTTCCTAATAAAAGGCAAGATATAAATTTAACAACTAAGCACACACATAATTAGTCCCATTCTTAATCTACTAAGATGTGAAAGCTATGAAAAGGAGCTTTTGGAACAAATAGGTCTTGTTAGTCTCCAGTATAATGATCAGCATTCACTTTGGATGCATGTGACATCAAGGAGATATTCTTTTTAATCCAAGCCCAGCAGGGTGTGGGCAGCTCACAGCTGGCGGGGGACTGCATTAAGTAGCTGGACCAAGACAGTTTTAATATGGAAAGTGCTTTATAATTGTTATCCTCACAACCAGTGTGCTAAGTAGGTCATTCCCATTCCCACCTTACTGATGGCTTACTGCAGCTGAAAACTAAAACCAAGGCCAGGAATATTAGCCTTGTTTTATGAAATGACACCTACCAATGCAATGCTAATTCAATTCAGGAGCTGTCCAGAGAAAGATAATTTTCAAGAGAGTTCAATGTAGTAACTGATAGCTAGTCCATCCCTGAGAACTGCACTGTCACATTTTTTTACCAATTGAACCTCTTGGATGCTCGTGTAAACTGTGTTATGGTAGTCCATTCAGCAGGTGATTAGGGCATGAATACCTGAGAACATAGCCTCTCAATTCAGGAAAGGATGCAACTGGTTCACAACAGAATATTGTGCAAAGGCCCCCCTAGCTAAAGCCATCTGTTTTTCAACCAAGAGTCTTGAGTCAACAGTAGATGAACACTAACTGGAATGGACCCCAGAAGAAGGAGAACAATCCTCACTTCTCTTAGATTGTCCTGAAGGATATCATAGCCAATGGTTCTGAAGGCCACCAAGAGACACAGAAGTGGAAAAAATTAGCAAGGACAGATGATTGATTGATTCGTTCATTCATTCATTCATTCATTCATTCATTCATTCATTCATTCATTCATTCATTCATTCATTGGATTTATATGCCAATTCTACTACAGTGAGATTATCCCCATCCCACTACAGTTCTTCCCTGTAGTGATTCTCAACCTTTCTAATGCCGCAACCCCTTAATACAGGTCCTCGTGTTGTGGTAACTCACAACCATCTAGCACCAATTCTCCCAACAGAGCTTTAAGCTGATTGGCAGGAAGGTCAGAGGGAAACCCCCACTGTAAACACCTGATTGGTCAGATTGTAAAAATGTGTTCCAAGGTGCCAGAATAGAAGCTTTAGTTCCTAACACCATGGGAAATTTGTCTCCTTGGGTGTCCCCTTTGCAATGATCATTCGACACCTTCCCAAGTCCCAACTCCCAGGTTGAGAGCCACTGCTAGACTAAGAGAAACTAGAGCAAACTGGGGTATGAAGGCTGAGTGGAGATCAGTAAACAGTATAGGGAGTGCTGCTTTTCTATCTAGGCCATGAATAAACTGAGCTAATAGGGAAGGAGGGGGAACAGTTCTAAGTGAGCAGAACAGAGGAGGGCTTTTAATGTTATTCACCCTCACTTTTTTTTAAGACACATTCCTTTCTCCTTCATAATGGTTCTCTTCATATACTAAGCTACATAATCTACCCAAAGGCAATTATTATGGGATAGAAGGAAATCTAGAGAATTTATCATACTTTTCTATCATTATGAAGTGTTAATCCCTTGAAAGGAAGGGTGGGGATCCTGTGGTGAATTTTGTAGTTTTTGGCTGATAGCGTACTGAATTAAATCAAGGGAATCTCAAATTTTGGGTTTCACACCCAACGTTCATGAATGACTAGGACAAAACTAGATTTTGTTTGAATTTACATTTAATTAAAGTCAACCACGTGTCATACGATTAACCTCATGTCATTTATTTCATAACTTTTCCCTTCTGTCAGGGACAAAGGAAGAAAAATGAAGCAAACTTTTGAAAGTTTCTAACTTTTCAGAAGCCTAGAATGCAAGTTTTCAGAGACATATTCAGCCCAAAATCTACCTCTGAGTCAGCAAGGAGTTTACATCCTTGTAAGATAGATTGTTTTGAAGCAGGGTTTGACTCTTTCCTGTTATTATTCCCAAAGAAAGATGATACTTTACTAGATAAATGGTCAAAGCAATGGAAACTGCAGTTTAATGTTTCCAAATGTAAAATAATGCACTTGGGGAAAAGGAATCTTCAATCTGAGTATTGTATTGGCAGTTCTGTATTAGCAAATACTTCAGAAGAAAAGGATTTAGGGGTAGTGATTTCTGACCGTCTCAAAATGGGTGAACAGTGCAGTCAGGCGGTAGGGAAAGCAAGTAGGATGCTTGGCTGCATAGCTAGAGGTATAACAAGCAGGAAGAGGGAGATTATGATCCCGCTATATAGAATGCTGGTGAGACCACATTTGGAATACTGTGTTCAGTTCTGGAGACCTCACCTACAAAAAGATATTGACAAAATTGAACGGGTCCAAAGACGGGCTACAAGAATGGTGGAAGGTCTTAAGCATAAAAGGTATCAGGAAAGACTTAATGAACTCAATCTGTATAGTCTGGAGGACAGAAGGAAAAGGGGGGACATGATCGAAACATTTAAATATATTAAAGGGTTAAATAAGGTCCAGGAGGGAAGTGTTTTTAATAGGAAAGTGAACACAAGAACAAGGGGACACAATCTGAAGTTAGTTGGGGGAGAGATCAAAAGCAACATGAGAAAATATTATTTTACTGAAAGAGTAGTAGATCCTTGGAACAAACTTCCAGCAATCGTGGTAGATAAATCCACAGTAACTGAATTTAAACATGCCTGGGATAAACATATATCCATCCTAAGATAAAATACAGGAAATAGTATAAGGGCAGACTAGATGGACCATGAGGTCTTTTTCTGCCGTCAGACTTCTATGTTTCTATGTTTCTAAATGAAAGACAATCCTACTACCTCTTCCAAAAAGGGAGATTGGGTAGAGAAACAAAATCACCGCCCCAATTTTAGATATAAGTTATTTGGAGAACAACATATCTACTTTCAAATAAATTTACCATTCAAAGGAATGGAATGGACTTTTATACACTTATTATAAGCTCATTTGAATATGGAACATTATGTAGCTCTATTAACTCACAAGAACTCACACTGAGCTAATGGAAGCCTTGAAATTTGCAATGCAGATGATCATTCACTTACTACCAGAATTTCTTTTTTTAAGCTAGGCAATTGTTAAGTGAGTTATGTCCAAGTTTACAACTTTTTGCCCTGATCCACTTGTTAAGTGAATCAAGGGGTAGTTAAGTGAATATGGCTGTCCTCACTGACTTTGATTGTGAGGTCAAAATGGTGATCACATGACATCACGACACTACACCCATAGTACACCATGCTGGTTGCCAGCACCCAAAGTTTGATCACACAACTCTGGGGATGCCACATAAGTGTGAGGACATGTTGTAAGTCACTTTTTTCAGCACTGCTTTAGCTTTGAGTGGCTATTAAATGAACAGTTCTAAGGCAAGAACTATCTGAAGTATAATAAATATTTAAAGGAAAAACATCATACATGAAATACCAAAACTATCCAAATGAAGATGAAACAAGCCTTATATTAGTCTGATGAAAAGACCGCCCATTGAATGTCTAATGGGCCTTAGAAACATAGAAGAAGCCTTCTGAACTCTCCTCACCTCTATTGGCAACAAAAGCCAAAAAAATGATTCACTTTGAGATATGCCTGGGAAGCTGTGTAACTGACTTATTAGCAATACCTTAATTGGAAACCAGCTATACATATTTATATGCTCCCAGCCAAAACACATTATGAAATCTGTTCTCTATAGTCAAGCCCTACAATAAATCAAGTTTGTTCAGACTCATCAGATGGATTACTACTGAAGGGTTTAAATCAAGTGTTTATGAAACTTAACAGCAATCTAATAAAGTAAAAAGACAAATCAGTGAAGCCAGCTTGGTACTATGAGAGAAATACAGGAGGAAAATAATACATCATCATCAATGTGATTGCCATCATCTCAAATATAAATGTATCTTTGTTTGAAATCCTGAGCTACATTGAAAGAATGAAAAATAGTTCCATTTACAACATTGAATGCAACATCCAAAAAACAATATATTTCATTGGATCGGCTTTTGAGTGATGGTGACTTCTATGACTTAAAATGACTTCTATGACTTCAAACTAAAAATTGCACTGGAAAAGTTGTGGCTTTATTTCTTTGCCCCTCTTATGCCAAAAACAGACACTACATTCAACTAGTTCTATTAAACAGTGAAATGGAATTTCCCCTTTTAAAAAAAAAAATTGTATTGACTCATTTCTTAGCAACCACATAAATATGACTTCTCCAGAATTATGGATCTCAACATGGTCCTTCAAAACTTCCAATGGTGCACTTATGGCTGCTCTAATGGAGTCTATCATTACTCATTAGTATATTTAATTTAATAGCTGGAACTGTAAAGTGTATAAAGGACTGGAACACATAGTTGCAGTTGATTGGTTGAAGAGTGTATGAGGCAATCTATGATTGGTTGGTGTGGGTGTGGAGGGGGAGTTTTCCTCCTCCCCCCTTTTTTTTATTCTTGTGTGCTCTGTATGCTGTTTAGATTTACCTCACAATGTTTTTGTGCTTCTCGTCTATCTTGTCCACTGTAAATATAAGTGTAAAATATGTTTACAAATTTCATATAAATTTTGTATCATTGTCTCTGACTTCATTTGGACACTTGCTGTACAATTCCCTGACTATCTGCTCTCTACATGGGGCTACCTTTGAAAAGTGTTCGGGAACTTCAGATCGTGCAGAATGCAGCTGCGAGAGCAGTCATGGGCTTACCTAGGTATGCCCATGTTTCACCATCACTCCGCAGTCTGCATTGGCTGCCGATCAATTTCCGGTCACAATTCAAAGTGTTGGTTATGACCTTTAAAGCCCTTCATGGCATCGGACCAGGAGACCGCCTCCTGCCGCACGAATCCCAGCGACCGATTAGGTCCCACAGAGTGGGCCTTCTCCGGGTCCCGTCAACTAAACAGTGTCGGTTGGCGGGCCCCAGGGGAAGAGCCTTCTCTGTGGCAGCACTGGCTCTCTGGAACCAACTCCCCCCGGAGATTAGAACTGCCCCTACTCTTCCTGCCTTCCGTAAACTCCTTAAAACCCACCTGTGCCATCAGGCATGGGGGAATTGAGACATCTCCCCCTGGGCATGTTTAATTTGTGCATGGTATGCTTGTGTGTGTGTCTGTTAGTATATGGGGTTTTCTTTTAAATTTTAAATGTTTTAAACTTACTCGGATTATTTATGATTTGTTTTTCTCTGTTGTGAGCCGCCCCGAGTCCTCGGAGAGGGGCGGCATACAAATCTAAATAATAAATAAATAAATAAATATCTTCTTCTTTTCCTTTCTAGATTGAGCTAGATCTTTGCAAAATGTACCCAAAATACAATAATTTAAACCTAGAGCTCTGGACTGATTTCTTCTATGATTCATTTGTTCATTTTTATTTATTTATTTATTATTATTATTATTATTATTATTATTATTATTATTTTGGCTATGCATAGTATTTTCTGGAGTCTTCTCTGACACAAAGTTCAAAAGTATTAATACTCCTTCTATTTTTCTTCTTCAAAGTCCCACTTCCATAGAGTGTCATAGAGAAAAAAATCATTCCAGTATTCTAATTGTGTAAGCATAGACATATTACAGTATCTGATATGGTATCCAAAGACTTTGTTGTGGTAATAATTATTCTTAGAGCAATTTATGGAAAAAGACAAGCAAGACACTTGGGGGGGGGGAGAAGCAGCTACCATGATTGGGCAGTTTAAGAAAAGATTAAAAACTTTTGTCAATATCCTGAATTATTTACAGCAAAAAGAAAAAAACTAGAAGAAAACCTGTACCAAATATCTGTTTAGATTATTTCTTCTATAAAAGAAATGATCACTAGATTTTCTGTAAACTAAAAAAATGGCACTATTTTTATCCTATTCCTCTTTAAATAAATTTAAATAAGCATCTTCTGAACTAAAAGGAGAAAAGTCTTTGTCAGAGAAGTGCTGTCATAGTCAAGATGTGTCTAGATAACTAACTATAACTTGGGAGTGAGCTCTGTCTATTCATTCTCAGTACACAAGGAGAGATGGAGAAGTAGGATTAAATACACTTATGTCTGCTCCAACATTCAAGCTTCAACTTGATATACTTCCCTCCTATGTACAATTGAACACATGTTTGGAAAGCTTGCCTTTTCTGTGTGTGTGTTTGTGTTTGTGTGTGTGTGTGTGTGTGTTTTGCTTTCCACAGCAGACCAGCTGTTGCCATATTAAACAGCTGTTCCTATTTTGCTCTTCTGCAGTGGCTGAAGTAAATCCTGAGAACTTGGTTTCAGAAAGCCCAAAGTTGTGGAGACACTTATGATTTGGAATGATCAGATATGCACTATCCATAGGCTTCCATAATTCTGGCTCTCCTTTACACATGTTTTATTAAGGCTAACTACATTTCTGCTTTATGAAATACAGGGCTTTGTAGGGAGGGGAAAGCACCATTTGCCCACCCCGACTCCCCTTAGGCAGCCATTAAGTTTGTTTGCCTGTGATTCCTTCCAGCTGACAGAACCAGTCTGTTAGCAGTTAAGTTAAATAGAGCTTATCCTGTAATAACCTCTGTTTCTGGCTGCTAATTCGTACCAGCACCCAGTCCAGACCTTGGTCTACCCATTAGCTGTCAGCTGGTTAAGAAAGATTCTGACCATGAACAGCATCGGACCAGAATATCTCCGGGACTGCCTGCTGCCGCATGAATCCCAGCGACCGATTAGGTCCCAAAGAGTTGGCCTTCTCCGGGTCCCGTCGACAAAACAATCCCATCTGGTGGGACCCTGCGGAAGAGCCTTCTCTGTGGCAGCCCCAGCCCTCTGGGATCAGCTCCCCCTGGAGATTAGGACTGCCCCCACCCTCCTTGCCTTTCGTAAACTTTTGAAAACCCATCTATGTTGCCAGGCATGGAGGAATTGATATATCCTTAGTTGTCTTGACTTTATATATGGTGTGTTTGGGTTGTATGATTGTTTTTTAATAGGGGTTTTTTAAAGGTGTTTTAATATTGGATTTGGATTTGATGCGGCATACAAATCTAATATATTGTTGTTGTTGTTGTTGTTGTTGTTGTTGTTGTTGTTGTTGTATTTAAACTTGATCCAGGCCAAGTATACTAAAGCTTTCCTCAACTTGGTGCCCACTGGTTCTCTTGGAACAACATTCCCCAGAATATGGTGCTAGCTTGAAAAAGGTTAAGCTGTTGAGAACTATAGTCTTAGCAGCAGTCCCATACCCAGGTCCCTGACAAACAAAGCATTGCATGACAGGATAGTTTTCATCCAAATATAACTAAATAAAATTCATGGAGAAGAGGTGTTCCCAATGATGTTTGATCCCCAAGTGTAACCACCAGTTTGCTCTAATAGCTTTTCTGATGATACAGTTCTTCTGTTTATTAAGCAATTGTGGTCCAGACATGATGCTTTTTATTCTACATATTAATTTTGGTATTAGACATTTTTTGGACTATTTTGAGACTATTTGACTCAAATAGTCAAAAAAAAAAAAAGTCACGTCCATTGTGGTCCCAGAGCGTGGTTTGAAGCCATGTGAAATATAAAGCCATGCCCAACTTAATTTCCTCCCAACATGTTGGATGATACTTCCAACGTGTTGGATGATAGCTCTCCAACCACCAGCCAGCCTGGTGATTCTGGCTAAGAATTTTGAACATTGTCATTTCATACCTCTGCAGGGCCACAGTTTGTAAAAAGATGGCCTTGCTAATACTTAAAACAAAAAGTAGAGAAATTCATACTGTTAGGCAAAGGTTTTTCCTAGGATGTATCCTACATCTTACTCAGCTGTTGCTATTGTTCTTTGAACAAAGGTGCCATGCATTTCTAAGTCTTTCTTAAATATGAAGTGGGAATGCAAACTGCTTTTGGCTGACCCCTAAACAGCACAGGATCTGATGTTCTTATACTTTAAAAATTAAATAGATTTAAAAATTACATGTGAAAGAAGCATCTCTGGTTAGTTTTATGGCTCCCCAGATTTATGGGCTGGAGCTTCTTCTGGCCTCTGCAGGTGTTCCAGCTTACAAAGGGACTGGGTAAAGCTGTAGTGGGAGCAACAGCATACTATAATCATCTCCTATGTAAATCTTCAGGATTAAAATCCTGCCAGGGGTTTTTAACATGTTGAAAAATTAGAAACAGCCTGGTAGCACCTTTTTCTATTTAACATGTTTCATTAAAAGGTACCAGCTTCCATGAGCTGCAGCTCACATAATTATATGTATATAGCGGCTAGACAGATGCAAGATTTAAAATGGGAAGAAATAGAGGACAGGGCAAACAGAACAGAAGCAGATGTAGGTTACACAAGAGAGAGATTACAAGTAGCTTATCAGTTATCAATAGCAATGTGCTAAGAACATTAAGCTTGTGGAGATCTTTCACATAGCTTGCTCACTTTTATGCATGTGAGCTCAGCATCTCTCACTCCAAGGTGCTGTTAAAGATCTATTTTTCTAAAATGGTCACTTTGGCATCCGTAATAGAATGTCCTGGCAGGGCAAAACTTGCTCTGATAATATTACTTTCTCGGAGTTTCTCCTTGTTCTGAGTCCTGATGCCAAATTTGTATCCATTAATGCTTCACTAATTCATTGATTAAATGAATGAATCAATGGGGGGGATGACTAGCGTGGTTGGCCCATGAATGTATGGATGGCTGCAATTATTTTAAATGGAAATGTTTTTATATTGATTCATGTTCGCTTTTGTTGTGAGTTACCCTGAGTCCCCAGGGAGTTGGATGGCATAGAAATATGAATGAATGAATGAATGAATGAATGAATGAATGAATGAATGAATGAATGAATGTCCTCATGGTCCATCTAGTCTGCCTTTATACTATTTCCTGCATTTTATCTTGGGAAGGATATATGTTTATCCCAGGGATGTTTAAATTCAGTTACTGTGGATTTACCAACCACATCTGCTGGAGGTTTGTTCCAAGCATCTACTACTCTTTTCAGTAAAATAATATTTTCTCACGTTGCTTCTGATCTTTCCCCCAGCTAACCTCAGATTGTGCCCCCTTGTTCTTGTGTTCACTTTCCTTCTGAACCTTATTTAACTTTTTAACATTTTTAAATGTTTCGATCAGGTCCCCCCTTTCCTTTCTGTCCTCCAGGCTATACAGATTGAGTTCATGAAGTCTTTCCTGATAAGTTTTATGCTTAAGACCTTCCACCATTTTTGTAGCCTATCTTTGGACCCGTTCAATTTTATCAATATCTTTTTGTAGGTGAGGTCTCCAGAACTGAACACAGTATTCCAAATGTGGTCCCACCAGTGCTCTGTACAGTTGAAACTATAGTAAATACTATTTCTACTTCTGTCCACTAGCCCAAATGTTTTTTTTCAAATATCTATTCCATTGGAACCAAAAATAGATAGAAATATTCATTTGCAAACATTCTTACTGTACTTGAGAGTTACTTTTTGAGATAGAGAGCTCACATTTCTCCCCAAGATTTTTTTCCCTTAAGATGTTTACAAATGCTAGGCCAAATGTTATTTTTAACTGTGCAGCTGAGCCAATCACATGGCAAAGGAATTAAAGTTGTAATTTAAATCACAAAAGAACACCCAGGAAAGGGTACTACTGTACTTTGCCCCCAACTCAGCCAATCTATTATTATTTCTTCATCATCTCTCCTTGGAGCCATTTAGAAGAAAAAGTCTTGTTTCAAAGCTTAGATTTGAAAGTGGGGAGTGGTACTCTAGAAAAAAAATAGGCAATGGGAAGATTTTTTTACCCTTCACACAACATCAATATATGGACTTTACATGAAAGAAGGTGTCATGCAACAGATGCCAAAAATACAAGGAGCAATACCTGAGCAGCTCCTAAGCTTCATTCCAATTTAACAAGAGAAAGCCAAACCATCTTTATGTAAAACAATGAGCTTTTCTACATGAAATGATGAAAGGCACCATTTTGTCTTCTGCTTCAGGCATCAGATATTGATCGAGTGCTCTATTTGAGACAGACACATTTGAAAATATTTTGTCAATGCTGACACAAAACCTGTTGCTGCCTGAAAGGGATACCTCCCTTTCCCTAATGGTTGAGCTAGCCTTGCATTCAGCCAATAGTCTTAAAGCTCCAAAATTCTCACAATTCGGCAGTCTTTTAATATTAACTGTACTAATGGATCTCTGGATCTTTTTCTGCTCCTGCAGTCATAAATCAAAAGCAGAGTCCAACAGAAACCATATTAATAGAATGGGCAACAGAGTACCAATAAGATAGAGGGAAATCCTGGTTTTCATATTTTCTCAAGCGTTGAATGGCCCCGAGTCTACGGAGAGGGGCGGCATACAATCTAATAAATTGAATTGAATTGAATTGAGACCAATTCTGCAAACTGATACAGTTTGCATATGGCATCAGAATGCATTGGGCATCAGTCTCATTACCATGCATCTAAAGAAATTGTAGCAATTACTTTCAATTGAAGTTCCCAGCTATTACCAGCTGACAACTGCAAGAGAAAAAACTACTTGATCTCTAACATGAAGAGGCTGATGGAAAACAGATTTAGGCTGCTTTATCTCCAAACTGGTATAAAGCATCAAGGGTCTGAGTGGAAATATATAAACAAACATGCATACGACACATTTCTAAAGATGCCGCTGGAGTTATTTTCTGCAAACTCTTTAGCAAAATCATTTCCTCTTCCTTCTTTTGTTAAAACCAGAATGGGTTTCAGTTGTGTTTGGCTGCCCAGCCTTTGGAAGAAATCATTCAATGAGTACAATGTTGCTGAAGGGAATTCACTCAGCTTGCCAAACTATATGTAGAGCATATGATGGATGTATATTCTATACTTGACCTATCCATGTCTCAAATTCATTGTGACATATTGCTAATGGGGTTCCAACAGCACAGGATTTTGTGGCTCATTTGGGTAGAAATCATGCAAAACACAGCTGGCATACTGGCATAGACATCACTGTGCTCATTCTTTTCATGGACGGCTTCCACCAAGTTCTTCATGGTAATTTTCAGGTGGCCTTTTTCACTTACCAAATGTTACAATGCACCAAGCACTATCCAAAAAAGCAAGCTATAAAAATGAGCAAATTGTGCCAGAGCAGAGTTGGATAAGAAACCCTAGAGCAGTGGTTCTCAACCAGGGGGTTGGGAACCCTTTGGGGGGTTGAATGACCGTTTCACTGGGATTGTCTAAGACCATGGGAAAAGACAAATTTCCCATGGTGTTAGGAGTTAAAACTTTTATTCTGGCACCTTGGAACTTATTTTTACTATACGACCATCCGTTTACAGTAGGAGTGTCCCTCTGATCTTCCTACCAATCAGCTTAAAGCTTTGTTGGGAGAATTGGCACTAGACTTATGGTTGGGAGTCACTCAGGGATGGGCTACTGCCTGGACGGGAGGACGGGGACGCAGTAGGGTAGCAAAAATGGAGCTCCACCCCAGAGTACCCAATTTGCACTGAAAGATGTTGAAAGAAAATGCAAAGCGTCCTGCATAAGCCACGCCTGCAGCGTGATAGTAAATATTTTGGTAGCCCTTCACTAGAGTCACCACAACATGAGGAATGTTATTAAGAAGTCGCGGCATTAGAAGGATTGAGAACTACTGCCCTAAAGCTTTTGCTTTTTCTCCTTTATAATTTCAGTTGAAGAAAGTAGATAGGTTTGTTTTTGTCTTGTTTTTCTAATACACCTGTGGTTGACAAGATTGGGATTGTTTTAAAATATCACTAAAAAGAAAAAAAAAACGAAAGCAGTGTGACCACAGGATGAGGACAAATATAAAAGGCCTTTCAGCAAAAAAAAACCATATTTACACTGGTAGACCAAAAATGTGATGTACTGTACATCCATCAGCTCACAAAGAAAAATACTTTTTTAACCACTCTGCTGCTAACTTAATGTCCCATTAAGCCTGTTTAAACAAAAAAAAGTACATCAACTTATTTTTGAGATGGTTAAAATGAGGAATCATGTACATAAGTAAAAACATAAAAAATGTATTAGTAGTAGTAGTAATCTGCAGTTAACTTCAGTCTCTAGGACTAGTGAAAGACTTACTAATAATTCAAGTCCAGAAGAAGTTGTTATAGTAATGCCTATAGGCAGTTTCAAGTATGATTTTTTTTTAAAAAAAAAATAAAGCTTGGAACTTGAGTCCAATAAATTCAAAATTTCCAAATATCAAGGAAATGATTTTGATATTTTTCCGAGGATTCCAATCACAATGGGTATTTCTTTTTCCATAAGCAGTCAACATTGATCTGCAAATCCTGGCATCTTGTAAGTCTTTCCAATTGTTTTTCCTCAATCTAATGTCACATTGAGCAACATCAATAACCAGATTTTCTTCTTTGCAATGACTGTTATCAGAGATGTTATGAACAAGGTGCCCATCTGTTTGAATTTTAAAGTCCCTTAAGATTTTAACCCACTCATTTTCTGAAACATTCCCAGTAGGTTTTGCTACTCTTAAATTCAAACTTCTGGCAAAGTTTCCAACAAATAATAATAATAATAATAATAATAATAATAATAATAATAATAATAATAAGAAGAAGAAGAAGAAGAAGAAGAAGAAGAAGAAGAAGAAGAAGAATTTTTCAATTCTGTTGAATTGAAAAATCAACAGATGATCCAAAGTGCAGACTCTGTAAAGAAACAGATGAAACAATCGGTCACATACTCAGCTGCTGCAAAAAGATTGCACAGACTGACTACAAGCATAGACATGATGCTGTGGCACAGATGATCCACTGGAACTTGTGCCGGAACTACCATTTACCAGTGGCAAAGAATGGTGGGATCATAAGCCCGAAAAAGTGGTCAAAAATGAGCAAGCAAAACTACTGTGGGACTTCCGACTTCAGACTGACCGAATTCTGAAGCATAACACACCAGACATTGTGATCGTGGAGAAAAAGAAAGTATGGATCATCGACATCGCAATCCCAGGAGACAGCAGAATTGAGGAGAAGCAGCTAGAGAAATTAGTAAAATACGAAGATCTAAAAATTGAGCTGCAACGACTCTGGCATAAGCCAGTGAAAGTGGTCCCAGTGGTACTTGGCACGCTGGGTGCAGTGCCAAAGAATCTCAGCGGACATTTGAAAACCATCAGAATTGACAAAATCTCCATCTGTCAATTGCAAAAGTCCGCTTTACTGGGATGGGCAAACATAATTCGCTGCTACATCACACAGTCGACTGGTGACGAAATGCGAAATCCAGCATAGTGATCTCGTTTGCTATGTTGTATTGAAATAATAATAATAATAATAATAATAATAATAATTTATTAGATTTGTATGCCGCCCTTCTCCGAAAACTCGGAACTTGTTCATGATGCTGCTTATAAAGTCTGCCTTTAACGTACGACCACAATAGGAGTGAAACTTTCAGTTGCTAAGCAATGCAGCCATTTAAGAGCATCATGACCAGACCTGATTTTTATGATCATTTTTACCATGATTGTTAAGCAAAACAAACAATCAAACAATTGTTAATGTGGAATCTGTCTTTCCCCATTATTTTGCTTGTTAGTAGCTAGCTGAGAAGGCTACAAATCATGATGACTTGACTGCAAGACACTGCAACTGTAATAGATGCAAACTGGTTGCCAAGGTCTTGAATCATGATTGCGGAAGTTGTAGGAAGGTTGTAACCAATGAAGGGCTACCAAAATTTATACTACCAAACTATGGGCGTGGCTTATGCATTTTCTTTCAACATCTTTCAGTGCAAATTGGGTGCTCTGGGGTGGAGCTCCATTTTCACTACCCCACTGCGTTCTCCTATGTCCGGGCAGTAGCCCACACCTGATTGTAACATTAGTGACTTTGATCTAGAATCCTTCCATTTATTTTGGCATGCTGAGATGGGTTCCAGCAGGTTCTGACCAGTTCTGGAGAACTGTTAGCAGAAATTTTGAATAATTCGGAGAACTGGTAAATACCACCTCTGACTAGCCGTGCCCCCATCTAATCACTGCCTCCTGATTCCCAGCTGATCAGGACGGGGATTTTACAGTAACCTTCCCCTGGAGTGGGGTGGAAATGGAGATTTTACAGTATCATTCCCCGCCACACCCACCAAGCCATGCAACGCCCACCAAGCCCCGCCCGCAGAACGGTAGTTGGTTGGTGAGCCAGGGTTCATGACATCTGCGGAAGATGTGAATTGTATCCCATTACCATCTGGAGTACACCAGGTGTGGAGAAAGCTTGTGATGTTTATTGAAAATAATTATACTTAGTCTGTTTCTGGCAAAAAGTGAAAATATTAAACTGGTGTGCTTTATGTTTGTTAGCTTGTGGTTTTAAACACACTTTTTTTGTCCTGTTATTAATGAATGCATTTATTCATTGGATTAACACCCTGCCTGTTCCTCAGGAGGTGATGTGTTATAAACAGTAGTACCTTCTCCAGTTTTTCCCTACAACAATGATTGCCCCGGAAGCGGACTAACAACGCTGAGACAGTAGCTGGAATTTAATAATGGGCCACTTTATTAAATTAGCATAAATTTAAATAACGTCAAATTAAATAACATCAATTTAAATAACGTCAATTTAAATAACGTAACTCAAACATTATAACAGTGTAAACAAACGACCTGCAGAGGCTAACAACTAATGAGGCAGAAGTTACCTGTCAAAGCATTCATAGGCAACTATTGGGCATAACTCCTTGCTGATCCACTTTCACCTGGATCCGAACCACGCCCATAAGCGTGTGGGAGGAGCTCACCCTCCAAACCCTGAGAGAAATTGGATAAGGTGATAGGGCGGTTTAGGACCTCCCCCCAAGCCCAGGAGGCAGCACGCCAGCCTGGCGCACTGCCAGAAGCCGAACTTCTGGTTTTCCCTGGAAGCCAGAAATCAGAAGCACCAGCAGCATCTCCCGGCTCTGGGGGCAATTTCAGCCAGTGCTTTAAGGTGCTGGCCGTGCATTTGTGTGATATGCTGAGCTGAGAGGGAGTTGCTGATCTAAAATCATTCAGGATTATGGTATAGAGCAGTGATGGCGAACTTTTTTTTTCCTCAGGTGGCAAAAGAGCATAGGCGTGCACTTTTGTGCATGCATAAGTGCCCACACCCATAATTCAATGCTTGAGGAGGGCGAAAACAGCTTCCCCTGCCCCACTGGAGGCCCTCTGGAGGCCAAACCAACCTGTTTCTCAACTTCTGGTGGGCCCAGTAGGCCCATGTTTTGCCCTCCCCAAGCTCCAAAGGCTTCCATGGAGCCGGGGGAGGGTAAAAATGCCCTCTCACATCTCCATGGAGGCTCTCTGGAAGCCAAAAATGCCCCCCCCCAGAGCTTCTGTGCGAGCAAAAAATCAGCTAGCTGGCACACACATGCATGTTGGAGGGGAGCTAGGGCAATAGCTTGCGTGCCAGAAGATATGGCTCTGCGTGCCATCTATGGCACCCATGCCATAGGTTCACCATCAGTGGTATAGAGTGAACACTATCCCGATGTCCCCAACCCCATCCCACTACGCCTGCATGCAAAAAGCTCCATTTGCGAAAGTGGTGTGCGCCAATATGGAGTTGTACCAGCAGTGGGCTGCTCCCGGTTCGGCCACATTCTGCGAACTGGTAGTGGCGGTGGCAGACTCCGCCCACCCACCAAGGACACAGAAGCATTGCGTGTGCAATGTATAACTTCTTGCTTAGTGAATCGTTATCATTTTCTGTGCAGCCATGGACATACTCACGTCTGAAGCAGATAATGCATATACACAGCTTTGGAGAAAAAAGTTTTGGGCGGGTGGATTAGGTTGGAAAAAGAACTGGCATCCTTTTAAGTATCTGCTGCCTAAAGCAATGGCTTATTGTTTCATAATAAAACAGGCCTGGTTACAGTGCTGATTATGGCACTAAAAGGCAAGCGTTCATTCTTTTGATTGGATCCATAATACATGCACACAGCCTGAACCAATTAGTTATGACATTTCTATGAGCATTCTAATAGCTAAAGCTTTCTTCTATACATTAGCTAATTTACATTTATTTGTTTGATTTCTGAACCATTTGAGTACAGTGGTACCTCTACCTAAGAACACCTCTACTTACGAACTTTTCTAGATAAGAACCGGGTGTTCAAGATTTTTTTGCCTCTTCTCAAGAACCATTTTTCACTTACAAACCCAAGCCTCCGAAACTGTAATCGGAAAAGGCAGGGAGAAGCCTCCATGGGGCCTCTCGAGGAATCTCCTGGAAGGAAACAGGGCTGGAAAAGGCAGGGAGAAGCCTCCATAGGGCCTCTCAAGGAATCTCCTGGGAGGAAACAGGGCTTCCACCCTCCTGGTAGTTTCCCCAATCGCACACATTATTTGCTTTTACATTGATTCTTATGGGGAAAACTGCTTCTTCTTACAAACTTTTCTGGTCATGGAACAAATTAAGTTCGTAAGTAGAGGTACCACTGTATTATCATTATGGTTAGTCACATAAACAGCCAGATGTTTACACTATATCTGTCATTTTTATCCACCTTTCAAGTCCCTCCCAAAGACCTGGGATAGGTAGGTGTTGTTTGATGGCGTTAAACATATTGTTGCAGGTTGTATGTTGTTCCTAGTAAAGCTGCCTTTTGATGAGAGAGTCAATGTTGACTCTGTTGAAGTATTATTACTCTTATTTCCCCAAATATTGCAGAAGGGCAAAGCAAAAGATGTCTCCCAAATTGTGAACCCACCCAAATTCTGCAAGTACAATGCTGGACTCTTCATTGAATGAACTTCAAAGCAACTTTGCTTAAAAGGGGCGTGAGATCCAACACCAGAAAAAACACAGTGTTTTTCTCGATAAATGACATCCTGTATGCTTGCCTTCTGATACAAATACCAATTTGTATAAGGAACACTTTCAGCTAATTGGTGCAGATCATGTTGACGATGGCTCGGGTACATGAATCCATTCAGGTGACCTGAAACCAAAGGAAAGGCTATCTCAAATAGCTTTAATTTCTCTGCTAACTGTGTGGCATGTCACATGATTGTCACAATTACGTGGCAAGTCACATGATTGCCATCTGGCTGAAGTGTTATCAAACATCAAAAGCAGCCGTGTGTGAGTGGTTGTGAGTCACATGCTCCCAACTACATTCCTCAGCAGCACCTTGCAAGAAGTCAAAGGATAAGAAGCCTTTGGCTCTTATCCCAAAAGGTATTTTGGAAAAAAACAACTCCAGGGCCCTTCATTTTGTCCTTGAAAGTTACCAAAATCCTTCAGCTTTCATGTTCTTCTTCAGGCCTCCCTCCTTTTCCTGCCTGTGTTAGTCATACTGGTTAAATATCAGAATAGTTACACATTTTGTGGGCAGAAGTCTTTTCTTATTTTTCATTTGTGTGCTTCAAAAATCTTGAATTAAGAATTTGCAGGGACGAAATATTTATTTTATTTTATTTTATTTTATTTTATTTTACTTTACTTTACTTTATTTTACTTTACTTTACTTTATTATTTTATTTTATTTTATTTTATATATTTTTATTTTTTTTATTTTTTTATTTTTTTATTTTATTTATTTATTCGATTTTTATGCCGCCCTTCTCCTTAGACTCAGGGCGGCTTACAACATGTTAGCAATAGCACTTTTTAACAGAGCTAGGCTATTGCCCCCACAATCCGGGTCCTCATTTTACCAACCTCGGAAGGATGGAAGGCTGAGTCAACCTTGAGCCAGTGATGAGATTTGAACTGCTGACCTTCAGATCTACAGTCAGCTTCAGTGGCCTGCAGTACAGCACTACATACAGAAATATGTTGACTGGCTAACAGTACGTAAGAGCAGCATACTGTGTACAACATTAGAATGCATTGGTTTACAGTGTGAAAAATGGGATCCAAATAAATTTGCAGTTTGGAAAGCTGGACTCAGACATAGAGCCAATTCATGTTCGAGAATCTGGAATAGGAAAAATGAACAGCAACCTTCCTCTAGGAGGTTTGGGGAGAGAGGGATATTTTTTTTTTAATGATCTGTCGGATCTTAACATGGCCTTTAACTGATCTTTAACCTACCCGCATGAGGAAAAATCTTTATGTGGATACTTTTGCATGCAGCATTTTGCCATGCCATTATGGATTTGACTAAGCCCATCAGAATCATGTCAGTGGGCCGCGTATATCCATTACTTTGAAAACTCCATTGTAGGCTGATGAATTCATATGCCTAAGCGCCTTATCCAGCTATGTACAGAATATAGCATTAGAAGACATGCCTGAGTTTGCATATAAGCATCAACTTAAGGCTTGTCAAGCTTAGTCCACTTAGCTCTGCATTTTGCCTATCAAAGGCCCACAGAAATTTCCAGTTCTCAAGCTGTGCAGAAAGGTAATCTCCAGCTCATTTTGTTAGCCATGATAATCAGATATGCGTGCCTATAAAATTTCTGTTTTACTAATGTCACTGTTTGTGTCCACGCTGCATTTCTCTTTTATAAATTTACTAAATCCTTTTACAAACTGATTCAGTTTCTATGAGATAACATCTCCAGACATTTAAGCCTTTCTTTGTAAAAGAAAGATGATTCATCTGGCAATTTTTTATGTCTATGCATGTGATCATCCCCATTCTATCTCTCTCTCTCTCTTGACAAAGGTCGAAGGTGGAGTGTTACTCTTATACTGTATAAGATTAATTCTCTAATTATTTTGATCAATTGATGTTTCTTGTCCAGATATCAAGGCTCTTTCTTCTTAAGTTCAAGGTGCTGGGGGGGAAAACGTAAGGACTGTAGACAGCCTTAATTTTCTATGATGTATACAATAACTTGATCTAGCCTGATTGGGGATTACCATTTCATTCTGTCTGACTGAGGACTGTTAGTTGCCAGCCAACCAGCTTTGTCTCCTCAAGGCATTTTTTTTTCAGTTGCACTCCCACCTCTTCTAATGTGAGCAATCTGGTACGCCATCACACCAAAGTTAGGAAAAATATTTTTCCTGAGTTCACAGCACATTGATGGCTCTTTAATTAACCAAACTGTGATTCTAAGTACAAACAGATGCAAATATGATCTTGACCCTGCTGGCTTTTCAGTTCAGTCCCGATTTTCTTTTTCTCCATTCAGACTCGGTTTCATTCAAAGCTGCTACTGCCTAACAAACTGTTTCCCATAAGAGAGAGGGTGAGGGAAGGAATCAGGGTGGTTTCCTCCCAGTTTGGACTGGATCTCTCGAACCAGTAGCGACCCTCTGGTGACATCACTGAATCGGATCAGCTGGTGCCGGTCCGTGGCCGCCGCCATCTTTTTTCTGTGTTTGATTTTATTATTTTTTTGGTACTGTTTTGAAGGTTTTTCCTGTTCTGCTGCCTGTAAAAGGGCCCTCCCACCAACTCCAGGTTTAAACTGACCTTTATTCCTCTCCCGAAGCACAACTGATCCGCTCCTCAGCTGTGTTTTGGGCCGATTCCAGCTACTGAACATGCACAGAAGCCAAATTGCACGAGGGAACACAATATCGCGGAAGTTATTATTTGGCGTGCAGTGAATGGATACTGTTTGTCTTCTTGCAGGCATTTATAGCATAGCAATAGCATTTAGACTTATACACCACTCCATAGCGCTTTTACAGCCCTCTCTAAGCAGTTTACAGAATCAGCATATGGCCCCCAACAATCTGGGTCCTCATTTTACCCACCTCGAGAAGATGGAAGGTTGAGTCAACCTTGAGCCAGTGGTGAGATTTGAACTTCTGAACTACAGCTAGCAGTGAGCTGAAGTAGCCTGCAGTGATGCGCTCTAACCACTGTGACACCACAGCAAGCCCAGAAGATTTATAGGAAGCTGCAGATTCTCATGTAATGTTCTTAATATACACCGACCCAAAGTAGAAATTTCTGCAGCCTCATTAGATTAGAACAATTAATAGCCATGTCACCTGACTGGAGAATTGTACCAGTTTGATTCTCCAGTCTGAAGCTTTTCAATATTATCAGTCACCCCATTTTTTTCCTGGAACTCCTTATTCCCCCCCCCCTCCTAATTCCTTGATCTCAATCCAATAGCTGAAACTAGGCAGTTCCTTATATAGATATTTATCTCCTTGTTTATTAATTTGTAGTGTTCAGTTTGATGATATCACCCCTCTTACGTCTTCCATAACTCTTGCCAAAACCCACTTCCTCGTGATTCCTCTGATACCTTTCCTTTTTGTAAATTAGGCATTAACAGCACAACAAAAGGGCCTTGGTCTACATGAAATGTGTTGTCCATGTAGGGGTAGTTCCACTGAAGGGCTACCAAAATTTTTACTACCACACTGTGGGCGTGGCTTATGTAGGATGCCCTGCATTTTCTTTCAACATCTTTCAATGCAAATTGGATGCTTTGCGATGGAGCTCCATTTTTGCTACCCCACTGTGTTCCCCCTCATCCGGACAGTAGCCCACCCCTGGGTAGTTCTTAACTTTCGACCACAACTGAGCCCAAAATTTATGTTACTCAGTGAGATATTTGTAAAGTGAGTTTTGCCCCATTTTATGACTTTTCTTACCACATTTGTTAAGTGAATCGTTGCAGTTGTTAAATTAGTAAAACGGTTGTTAAGTGAACCTGACTTCCCCATTGACTTGGCTTGCCAGAGGTTGCAAAAGGTGATCACATGATCCCAGAATGATGCATCTGTCATAAATGTGAGTCAGTTGCCAAGCATCCAAATATACCATGTTTTTCGGAGTATACGACGCACCAGAATAGAAGATGCACCTTAGTTTTGGGGAAGGAAAATAGGAGAAAAAATCTACCTACCAGGTATTCACATGGTTAGTCTTCAGCACATTATTTTATCCCCTGGTTAGGGCTGAAAAAAATCTTCTTTGGAGGGAGTAGCATTGAAAAAATCCTGCAAGCCGGGAAGATCGTTAGCACCTTGTTAGATCTGAAAAAAACCTTTTTCAGAGGGAGTAGCAATGAAAATAAGCCTACAAACACTTAGGGTTGGAAAAAATCTTCTTTGGAGGGAGTAGCATTGAAAAAATCCTGCAAGCCGGGAAGATTGTTAGCACCTCGTTAGGTCTGAAAAAAACCTTTTTCAGAGGGAGTAGCAATGAAAATAAGCCTGTAAAGACTTAGGGCTGGGGGGGAAATTCTTTGGAGGGAGTAGGAATGAAAAAATCCTGCAAGGCAGGAAGACTGTTAGCACCTTGTTATGGCTGAAAAAACCTTTTTCAGAGGGAGTAGCAAAGAAAACAAGCCTGCAAGCTGGGAAGAGCCAGGAAGATCATTAGCAACTCATTAGGGATGGGAAAAAATCTTCGAAAAAGCTACATTCAAAATATAAGACGCACCCAAATTTTCAGCGTCTTTTAGAAGGGAAAAAGCTGCATTTTATACTCCAAAGCTAGGAGAAATCTGATGAGTATGAGAATGCTGCAATGGTCATCTGTGAAAAATGTTCATAAGTTCCTTTTTTAGTGCCGTTTGAATGGTCACTAAATGAACTGTTCTATGACAAGGATTACCTGTATATTGGCATCATAGAAAACATGAGTTTATACATTTCTATCAGAGGAGAAGATTAACCTGTGCCTGCTATCAAAGTGCTCAATAGGGTGGGGGAGACCCCATTGTGGATTATAGTTTTTCAACTAGAATGCCAATATCACAGCACAAATAGGAATGTCATTCAGGCAGCTGGTGCTTGTCTCTAAAAGCTTTTCTTTGGGAGAGCCATGCAGAGAAGCACATTTTTTACAAAGAAAACTATATACGCTTTGGGAATCTTGTACGTGAAACTATTGCAAGGTGCTTTTCTTTAAATTAAATAATAACCTTAAGAAAATTGATGGGAAGGATTTGAATGCTTCAAGGCTTTAAGCTGATGCTGTTTTAGCCTGAAACGTGCATCCTTAATGCTCATGTGATGACAGGCCTCTTTAAAGCCTTGACATTTCTTTTTCTTTAAATTGGTCCTAGAGACATCATCCTTCAAACAGTGGACTGCATTATGCTGGGTCACACAATCAGCTAGATCTTTAGTAACTGAACCTGGCATTTTAATACACTTTTCCAGGCCTGTCCAAGGACTTGGGACATCGTGCAGATGTTGTTTGATAGTGTTAAATTATCGCAGAATGTAAGCTGTTACAAATAAAACTGCTTTTGCCATTGACTGATAGTAAATTTCTCAATGCTGAAAATGTTCAAGCGATGCTCCAGAAGTTTTGGGACTGCACCTAAGGTACCGGTACTCTGAGAGATATAGAGCATAAAAACAAGCAAACAACAATTTATATTATCACCTTAGCTGAAGCTGGCAATACTATAGTCTTATACTGGGGCCTTGTTAGTCTCCCCAGTTGGACCATAGCAGTGAAGGACTGCAAAAAAATTGTACTACCACACTGTAGGCATGGTAGGAGTGGCTTGCCGGCCATGTGACCAGGTGGGAGTGGTTTGACAATCATATGACTGTGGTGGCTTAAAGGTCATATGACTGGGTGGGAGTGGCTTACCGACCAAGGTAAGTTTTCAAATAGGGGTTTGGATTCCTTTTCAGTTGATTAAGTCACATTATTTGAATGGCCACAAAAAGGACAAATGATAGACAGCATTTTTTGTTGAGGAGCACAGTAACATTTTAAGATTTTGTACTGAACCCACAAGATTCATTATAATAACAGATTAGGCAAGTAGCTCAATTTTCTTTAATTGCTATAAAAGTTCAGTTCTAAATAATGATTAAAATGATTAAAGTGTTTATGGGTAAAACATACTATTTAATTATTTCCTATTTTAAAAGTAATTAAGGATCGTACTAGAGAAGCAAGGACAATAAAAAAACTATTAAATATTCAATTAAAAAGTGCATAAACTTACTACCCCCACTACGTCCCCATCCCCCCCCCCCCCCCCCCCGTGGAGACAGCAGCCCATCACTGGACCATAGGAAATACACTGGATGACCTAATTATTCTCAGTTGCAAGGCTACATTAACAAAATCTTGTAACTCTGAAAGTACAAATCTCTCACTGTCAACTTTACATCCTGAGAAGGGTGGGTGTCCTTCTGTGTCTCCTAACTTACTATTACCTCGGTCAGCAGCCCCCCAAACTTTTGGGCACCAGGGACCATTTCCATGGTGAAAGGTGTTTCTGCAGACCAGAGGAGGCATGGTTTCTCATGTTGCCTGTATCTCTTGTGTTATGCCGGGCTTCTCATAGCCCCCAGTGAGAGAGGAATGCAAAGTCAAACACACACGCACTGGCCAGAAGAAATAAAAGTAGTTTATATGAAACAGTGTTAAAGGCACACACGTTTAAGCAGAGTTAAATTTCTCTCACTCAGATTACAGTCCTGGAATGCGGTCAAAAGCAGGAAGAAAAGAGAACAAATTAAGGCAGCTGTGATTCCTCCCAACTCCCCCCTTTTTGAGTCCACAAGAGTTAACTGTGAATTGTCCAAAGAGTCAACAGAAATCCTGGAATATCCAAACCTTGGCAATGATCCTTCTCCAAACAAAGAAATGCCCACATGCGCACTCCCCAACGCCCGTAATTTATCATCAACCCCATTAACCTAATTGCCTCAGCAACAGGTGTTCTCCCTTATCTCCGATGATCCCTGCGCAGTTGATCCCTTCTAGCCATGAGCCTGCGCATTCGGGCATCTATCCACCAATCCTCCTCCAAGTCTGATGACTCACTAATGGAGTCATTATCTAATGGGCTGGCTGCACCCATCTCTTCATCTGATTCTGCTTCCCCACCATCTGATCTTGGCAATGAATCTTCACTATCAGAAGCTTCTGGCAATAATACAAGTCTCTGTGACCCTGAGAATTTCCCTAAACCAACATCCAAATTTCCTGTTGCAGGAGCTGGCCCAGAACCAACCACAACACCTTGAATAGGGCTTCACTTGTTTATGTGGCCCAGCTTCTGGCATGCCACGAACCAGAGCCAGTCCAAGGACCAGGGGCTGGGGGACCCCTGCTCTAGGTAGCATCTCTCCCCACTCATGAATCCAACTTCATTCCCACATGGAGTTACAAGCTTAGGGACTGGTACGATCCAGATAAAAAAAGACAGATTGAAGCTGGACCGAAGTAAGAGATTTTGGTTCACTAAACATCCTACATCAGTGATGGCAAACCTATGACACGGGTGCCACAGGTGGCCCACAGAGCCATATCTGCCAACACATGAACCATTGCCCTAGTTCAGCTCCAGCACACAGGTGTACACTGGCCAGCTGATTTTGGCTCGAATGGAGGCTCGGGGAGGGGGGTATTTTCGCCTTTCAAAGGGCCTCCAGTGGGATGGGAAAGGGCATTTTTGCCCTCCCCAGGCTCCAGGGAACCCTCTTGAACCTGGGGAGGGTGAAAAATCGGCCTAGTGGTCCCACCAGAAGTTGGAAAATGGGCTTTTCTGGCCTTCAGAGAGCCTCCGGGGGGGACAGGGGATTTTCACCCTCCCCAGGCATTGAATAATAGGTGTGGGCACTCATGCAGGCGCAATAGTGCATTCGGCACCCGAGGGGAAAAAAGGTTTGCCATCACTGCCCTACATGTATGTGCACCAAGATAAATTCCTTGTATGTCCAATCACACTTGGCCAATAAAATTTTGTTCTGTTGTGTTCTGTTCTGCTCTATTCTATTCTGCTCTGCTCTGCTCTGCTTTGTTCTGTTCTGTTCCATTCTATATATTTTCATCTTCAATGTTATCTCTCAGGTAGGAGAGACTATTTTGAGGGATTCATCTCCATTACTTACAGGTCTCCTAAATTCATAGATACTACTTGATGAGCAATTAGAGGCTGTAGTGATGTGGCCTATTTTCCAGATCTGGCTGGGGAAATTATGGTTCTATTTGGAGCAATGAGGACTTTGCAACATTAATGCACACCCTCATAATCATATATTTTGACCAATGCAATGTACATGGGGCTATCTCTGAAGACCACTGGGAAACTGCGATGGTTCAAAGTCTTCTAGCCCAGTGATTTTCAACCTTTTTTGAGCCGCGGCACATTTTTTACATTTATGAAACCCTGGGGCACATTGAGCAGTGGGCGGGGGTGCTAAAAAAGTTTGGACAAAACAATTCTCTCTCTCTCTCTCTCTTCCTCCCCTTCACTCTATTTCTTTCTCCCTCCCTCTTCCTCTCCCTTCCTTCCTCTTTCTCTCTCTATCTCTCCATCCCTCTTTCTTTCTCTTCCTTCCTTCCTTCCTCTCTTTTTTGCTCTCTTTCTCTCTCCCTCCCTACCTCCCTCTATGTCTTTCTCTCTCTCTCCTTCCCTCCCTCTCTTTCTCTCTCTCTCTTGCTTTCTTTCTCTCTCTTGCTCTCTCTCTCTTTCTTTCTCTTGTTTTTTTTCTCTCTCTTGCTTTCTTTCTCTCTCTCTTGCTTTCTCTTTCTCTTTCTCTTTCTTTCTTTCTCTCTGAGCTTCGCGGCACACCTGACCATGTCTAGCGGCACACTAGTGTGCCACGGCACACTGGTTGAAAAACGCTGTTCTAGCCTTCTGGAATTTACTGTAAATCGGGCTGTTTTCTCAGGCCTGGGATCAGGAAATGAGTGAAACTCAGATGGTTGACATTGTTTAGCAGTTCTTGTATTTTCAGCAGCTTTGGGGTGGGGTGGGTTAACAATGTATGCTTTATTGACTTTTCTAATTTTATTTTAGAATGTTGTTTACACCCAGTTACTTTGCCAAGTGGGGTGGCTATATAAATCTGAATAAATACGAACTATAAATAAAATGGAAGACCTGCTTGTTGACAGGTGTTAGCAAGCATCTACAAACATTTGTACCTGCCTGGGCTGCCATTAAGCTTCTGGGGGCAATTCAAAGTACAAAGCTGAATATAGTTTGATAACATGGTATCTTCCGGTCTATCTTATCCAATCAGAATCTATCCTCCCTGCTATATTCATTAGTGGAACATTAAAAACATCCACATTTTGATTATCAGCAAAAATATGTTACACACACACACATGATATAATTAATCCACAATTCATAAGAGAACAAACACATTTTTAATAATACCTTTTCAACTGTTTTTCCAACAGTTGACTGAAAGTGTGTTTTCTAAATTGGCACAGTGTGCTTTACACATGATGCAAATGGTTCCTGATATTTAACAAATTGTTATCACTGAGGTGGATGATAAGTTGGGAAACCTGACGATAACCCCAAACTGAGTAGGAAAATTAAAAGTGACTGAAAAAAAAGATAATGCAGTTTACTGAGGACAAGGGGCACAACTCACTTAGGAAAGTCCACAGTACAAGATGAGGAGTGCCAGACTTGCTTGTAGAATCAATGGAAAGGATTTAAAACTGTAGTAAATCATAACTTGATTATGACTTACAGTGTGATATGGCTGCCAAAATTGCAACATGTAATTTTTGGCTGCATAAATATAAATACTGTATAGTTTCCCAATTACCGATCCACTCTATTCTGCATTAGTCAGACCTCATTTTGAGAGCTGGGCATCATCGTTTAAAAAGGATTAATAAAACCTGGAACAAGTACAAAACAGAGCAATTAAGAATGTCAAATTTGAAAACCAAAACAAGGAGCGATGGAGGGAACTGAGTGTGTTTAGCTTTTAGGAAGGGCGTCTTTGCAGTGAAGTGACCTCCCATTTTAAGGCCCTGAGATTATGCAAATGAAGGTTGTGATCCAATCCCTATCATCCCAGAGTGCAGGATATTAAGTCTTGTCCATTAATTACGGAAAGTCAAGTTTTGAGATGAAAATTAAACTTCGTAACAGTAAGAGGAATCCAGCAGTCGAAGCTATCTAGAAAAATGATGGTTTCCCTTGTTGGAAGTGCTCAATATCCATATCTTCTGGGATGCTTTAATTTGGATTGCTGCAGCAAACGAAGGATTGCACACGGTGGGCTCAATGGACCTTCCCAACTGGATTTCGATGAACTTGACTTTTTTTTTAACCAGCAGTTTTGCATATGCAACCAGAATATCCCATGGAGAGCAAAATACCGTCAAGAACTTGAGATAGCAAAAGACTACGCAGCTTCATCTTCTCTGATGGAAGAGGTAATGAGATAAAAAATCAGATCTGTTTATATATTTCAGTATTTCATAATTAGGGGTTTATTAGCTACATGCTTGTCAATTTGGTATAAAGGGCTAACTGGATTCAGTTTTAACAAAAAGAAAGAAATTCTTGATGGAATCAAAAAACTATCTTATCTTTCCTTCCTTAACTATTTGTGTATAAAATGAATTATCAGAGAGATAAAAGAATATAGGAAGCATGCAAATGGAAGGACAACATGATTTTTGCAACTTGCACAGCTGGGTTGGGAGAGTAATCTTGGAGCAATTGTTTAATTTCTACTTACTATCTGCTCTGATTAGTGTTAAAAACTGATGTCCACCCTTATAGAGCTGCTGTTTCATAAACTGACCTTTAAAATACTAAATACTAAAATACTATTACTATTAATCGGCATATAAATCCAATTAATAAAATAATAAAATACTTCCGGAATAGCAGCTTAAGTGGAACAGGCTAATATTTAGATCAAGACAAATAAGATTTTCCATAGAATTCCACTGCAGTGGGTTTGAAAAACAAATTCCTCCTCCGGGCTTCCTTTGGGCTAACATGTTTGTTTGTTTGTTTGTTTGTTTGTTTGTTTGTTTGTCAATCAAGTATAGGATAGTAGTTTATATAAACATAACATAGAAAGTATTGATAAAAAGGACAATAGGACAGTAGGACAGGGACGATAGGCACAATGGTGTGCTTATGCCTGCCCCTTACAAATTTTATTTTTATTTATTTGTTTTATCAAGTGTGTATTGGTAGCATACAAAGATATAACAATGTTTATATATAGTACATCATACTAGTAGAATAGAATAGAATTTTATTGGCCAATTGTGATTGGACACACAAGGAATTTGTCTTGGTGCATATGCTCTCATCGTACATAAAAGAAAAAGATACATTTGTCAAAATTCATGAGGTACAACACTTAATGTTGTACCAGAATACATCTGGGTCCACCTTCTGCCGCACGAATCCCAGCAACCGGTTAGGTCCCACAGAGTCGGTCTTCTTTGGGTCCCATCAACTAAACAATGTCGTCTGGCGGGACCCAGGGGAAAAGCCTTCTCTGTGGCGGCCCCGACCCTCTGGAATCAGCTCCCCCCAGAGATCAGAATTGCCCCCACCCTCCCTGCCTTTCGTAAGCTTCTTAAAACCCACCTCTGTCTTCAGGCTTGGGGGAACTGAACTACCCTTTTTCCCCTAGGCCTATACAATTTATGCATGGTATGTTTGTGTGTATGTTTGGTTTTAATAAGGGTTTTTTAATTATTTTAAACATTAGATTTGTTACATGCTGTTTATTACTGTTGTTAGCCGCCCCGAGTCTACGGAGAGGGGCGGCATACAAACCAAATAAATGAATGAATGAATGAATGAATGAATGAATGAATGAATGAATGAATGAATGAATGAATGAATGATTGTCATAGGGGTCAAATAAGCAATGAAGAAACAATCAATATTAATAAAAATCTTAGGATACAAGCCACAAGTTACAGTCATACCGTCCTAAGTGGGAGGAAAAGGATGAGTAAGAGAGTAGAACATGGAGGTGCACTTACAAATACCTTTTATACTATTAAAATTGCCTCTTTATGCCTCCTGTGAGCTTCTACAAGAATGGGGGACAGACAGGACTAACCTAGCAGATGTTCCCATTAAGTTCAGCTCAATCTGTTTCCAAACCCTTCAACTGCACACGTGTGGTTGCCCAATTGTGTGCTGCTTTACAGCCACTGAATACCTGCATAACTTGGTTTTTGCTACTCTCTAGGGATGGCGAACGCCAAGAACACACCGTACCTCACCCTATTTCCCTAATAACACTGTTTGAATTAAAAGGACGTTGGATACATTCAGGGACAAAACTGCAGACACCAGGACGTGAAGATTCCTCCTCAGAGCTCTGAGTCAACTATAAATAACCTACAGGATAAATAGAGACCTGACAATTACAGACTGCAACTCTCTGGCTTTAGCATATGGGACAATGCCTGTTAATGGGCCATTTTTATCTGCTTATTTATTTGTTTTCAGGCGCAAAGTGTTTACCAAGATAAACCTCAAGATGACCGATCTGCTGCTTTAGGTGAAACGGTTGCCCCTTAATAATTATTTGCAAGTATTCTGTAAAAGCACCACGCTATACTTAATGGTCTTTCTCACATTCCATTGGCACCCATTATGACAGAGCTCCAGAGCAGTGATAAACTAAGCCCCATTTAGGAAATATCCATGACATCAGCATACTGCCAACAGGCTCAAACTTAACCCCGCAAAGACGGAGTGGCTGTGGGTTCTGTCTCCCAAGGACAATTCAATCTGTCTGCCCTTCATCCTGGGGAGGGAATTATTGACCCCCGCAGAGAGGGTCCGCAACTTGGGCGTCCTCCTTGATCCATAGCTGACTTTAGAACACCACCTTTCGGCTTTGGCGAGGGGGACGTTTGCCCAGGTTTGCCTGGTGCAGCAGTTGCCGCCCTATCTGGACAGGGATTGTCTGCTCATGGTCACTCATGCCCTTATCACCTCAAGGTTCGACTACTGCAATGCTCTCTACATGGGGCTACCTTTGAAGAGAGTCCAAAAACTGCAAATTGTGCAAAATGCAGCTGTGTGACAGTCATGAGCGTACATAAGTGCACAAGCGTGCCTTCCACCTCCTGTCCTATTGCTCTCCTATATCTCCTATACCATTCTTCTTTCCTATATTTATTCTATTCTTTCACTGATATATTTTATTCCTATTTCTTCTCTTCTCTTCTTTCTTAGATATACTTTACTATGAGTACATCCTCTATAACATTCATTATATATTTACTATATGTATACCCAATATAACTCTCATTGTGCAATAGACAAAATCAATCAATCAATCAATAAATAAAATAAATGAGCTTGCCCAGATATATACATATCTCTCCAACACTCTGTAGTCTGCATTGGCTGCCGATTGGTTTCTGGACTCAATTCAAAGTGTTCGTTATGACCTATAAAGCCCTACATGGCATTGGGCCAGAATACCTGTGGGACCGCCTTCTGCCGCATGAATCCCAGTGACCGGTTAGGTCCCACAGAGTCGGCCTTCTCCAGGTCCCGTGAACTAGACAATGTCGTTTGGCAGGACCTAGTGCAGGGGTGGGCAATTAATTTTGCCATGGGGCCGCATGAGAAATTGGGATGGTTTTAGAGGGCCGGACTAATATAATTAACTCAGTTCTACCCAATACTGTAGAGACCCAGACCCTGGCCTGACCTAAACACCCAGACCCACTCTACAGACCCCTAATTGTTTGCTTTAGGGCAATACAGTGCACCACAGTCACCGCACTGGAGTGTTTGCGTGGTTTCTGTGCTCAGGCACTCTTGGTAGGAGGTCGGGGTCCGCGCCAGTGCAAGGATGAAAGAGCTCACCACGTCTGCTGGGACTCCACCAGTTCCCGCTTTCTTCATGATTCATCAGGAAAGCAGGAACTGGAGGAGTCCCGGCAGACGTGGTGAGTTCTTTCATCCTCGCACTGGAGTGGACCCCGACCTCCGTGGACCGGTCACAGATAGCGGGCGGGCCAGTCACAGACAGGCTGTGGGCTGGATGTGGCCCCTGGACCGCCCCTTGCCCAGGTCTGACCTAGGGGAAGAGCCTTCTCTGTGGAGGCCCTGGCCCTCTGGAATCAGCTCCCCCCAGAGATTCGCACTGCCCCCACCCTCCTCACTTTTCGTAAAAGTTTAAAGACCTATCTGTGCCACCAGGCTTGGGCCCATTAGACCCTATCCCCCAGGCCAACAAGTGTGTATGTCTTGCTGTATGAATGGGAATGAATGGTTTTTAATGTTATTAGAGTTTTTAAAGTTGTTTAGCAATATTAATTGGATTTTTGGATATGTATATTATATATTGTTTGATATGCTGTGAGCCACCCCGAGTCCTCGGAGAGGGGCGGCATAAAAATTCAATAAATAAATAAATAAATAAATACTGTATTATTTTAGCCAACCTTCATAAAATGGATCCAGAGATGGCATACTGAAAAACATCCATCCAAAAGATCTTAAAGTGGTTTTTTGGGGGGTGGGGGGGTGTTATTTACCCAGCAGTCAAAGGCCTGTATTTCTTGAGTATAATTCTGCACAGAATGGAATGAAGCAAATGTTTTGCCTTTCATAATCACAACTGAAAACATGCATAAAAGCATCAGACACAATTTCTTAACGGGAAACACTTGGATTTGCAAGAAAACGGAGCGTGTGATTTTTCCTATTTTCTTTCACCATGGACAAAATTGTACAATTAAAGAAATAATGCAGCCTCGTCTTAACCTGGCCAAAGATAGGGATATCACAACCCTGAAAAATGCAGCTTAGAAAGCAGCTAATGAAGAAACATTAAAACATAACAAAGAATCCCTGATGTATTTTGAGTAAGTTGCCAGGAAAATTATTCTGCAGTTAAATAAACACCGAAATCCAGATCAGATCCTTGTCACATACATTCTGAAGGCAAGATAATGTATTTCTTCCCTGCACGTTTTGCTGGGATAATGAGATTTTTCTGGAATGCAAAAAGACCAAGGCAAAGCCCTCACATGTTGGACTTTGTGCGTATTGACCCTATTCAGACATTCCTGCAGGAGCATCTAAGAGAGAGATGGGAAATTATGGCCACATTTTGACTTGTGGACTTCAACTCCCATGCTGTCCTTGGAATTGAAGTTTACAGGTCGTAAAACGGCCATAGATCCCTACCCCTGATCTAAGACATGGAACCAAAGCAGGTACTCTGGGCATCTGAGAAATCAAGATGCCAGGGTGGCGCAGTGGTTAGAGTGCAGCTCCGCAGGCTACTTCAGCTAACTGCTAGCTGTAGTTCAGCAGTTCAAATCTCACCACCGGCTCAAGGTTGACTCAGCCTTCCATCCTTCGGAGGTGGGTAAAATGAGGACCCAGATTGTTGGGGGCGATATGCTGATTCTGTAAACTGCTTAGAGAGGGCTGTAAAAGTACTGTGAAGCGGTATATAAGTCTAAATGCTATTGCTATTAAGCCCAACCATCTCTGAGGAGATGACCAACACCCTGCAGGTTCAAGCTTAATCTTCTTTGAGCACCTCCAAAAATATTTCTCAAAATAAAGCTCTACTGTATTTATAATATTACAGTGTGCAAGTATTCTACCCAGGTCTATGTATCAGATAGATCTGCCCCTTTTAAAGTGTTGCCAGCATTCTTTTCCTATTGTAAACCTACCAGCATCGTTTTACAAATAGTCCTTGGCTTACAAGCACGACTGAGCCCAAAGTTGCTTAGTGAAACGTTTGTTAAGTGAGTTTTGTCCCATTCTATGACCTTCCTTGCCACCATTGTTAAGTAACTTGTTGCAATTGTTGAGTCGCAATTGTACAACTCAAAGTCAGTAAAATAGTTGTTAACTGAATCTGGCTACCCCATTGATGTAATGCTTGTCAGGTTACAAAAGCTGATCACATGACCTCAGGGCTCTGAAACCATCATAAATATGAACCAGTTGCCATTCATCTGAATTTCGATTGTGTAACGGTCGTAAGTATGAAAAGCAGTCATAAGCAGCGATGGGCTTCTAGCTAAATTGGGGTCTCTGCCGCGGCTTGTGAGTGCTTGTGGGGCCAGCGCGATTTTGCTTCTGCACCTGTGGAAGTAGCAAAATCGCGCACAGAGCCATAGTTGTGCCCGTGTTTCTGCAAGCCTCTTTTGCTTCCGCGCATGCCAAACACCAGCGCATCTGCAGCTCTGTGTGCAATTTTGCTACCTCCACAGGTGCAGAAGCAAAATCGCGCTGGCCCCGCAAGCACTCACAAAACGTGGCGGCAAGCCCAATTTAGTGTTCCAGCTAGAAGCCCACCCCTGGTCATAAGTCACTTTTTTTTCAGTAACGTTGTAGCTTTGAACAGTCACTAAATGACCTGTTGTAAGTTGAGGACCTGTACTTTCTTTCCCGCTATCTAGGTTATCTCAGGGACCGCCTTCTGCTGCACGAATCCCAGAGACCAGTTAGGTCCCACAGAGTGGGTCTTCTCCAGGTCCCGTCAACTAAACAATGTCGCTTGGCGGGACCCAGGGGAAGAGCCTTCTCTGTGGTGACCCTGGCCCTCTGGAACCAACTCACCCCAGAGATTAGAACTGCCCCCACCCTCCTTGCCTTTCGTAAGCTGCTTAAAACCCACCTCTGCCGCCAGGCATGGGGGAATTGAGATACTCTTTCCCCCTAGGCCTTTACAATTTTATGCATGGTATGTCTGTCTGTATGTATGTTTGGTTTTTATAATAATGGGTTTTTAAATGTTTTTAGTATTGGATTAGTATTGGATTATTATTATATGCTGTTTTATTACTGTTGTTAGCCGCCCTGAGTCTGCGGAGAGGGGCAGCATGCAAATCAAATCAAATCAAATCAAATCAAATCAGTAAGTAAGTAAGTAAGTAAGTAAGTAAGTAAGTAAGTAAGTAAGTAAGTAATAATAATAATAATAATAATTATTATTATTATTATTATTATTATTATTATTATTTATTAGATTTGTATGCCGCCCCTCTCCGTAGACTCGGAGTTAAATAACTCAGTCCATAAGAGTTGCTAACCTAATCCTTTGCAGCTTCTTCTCTGGTAATTTTGAACTGCTAACAAGAGCTTACAAAACATTTGTCAGACCAATCCTAGAATATAGCTCACCTGTATGCAACCCACATTGCATATCTGACATCAACACAATGGAGAGAGTCCAGAAATATTTCACAGGAAGAGTCCATTACTCCTCTTCTCACAACAAAATACCTTACTCCGCCAGACTTGAAATTCTTGGTTTAGACAACTTACAACTCCGTCGTCTCCATTCTGACTTAATTATACTTCATAAAATCATATACTAAATGTCCTACCTGTTAACGACTACTTCACCTTCAACCGCAACAACACATGAGCACGAAATCGATTTAAACTAAATGTCAACCGTTCCAAAGCTGACTGCAAAAATACGACTTCAGCAACAGAGTAATCAACGCCTGGAATGCACTAGCTGACTCTGTGGTTTCTACTCCTAACCCCAAAACCTTTAGCCTTAGACTATCTACATTTGACCCCCTTTCTAAGAGGTCTGTAAGGGGCATGCCTAAGCACACCACTGTGCCTACCGTCCCTGTCCTATTGTCTTCTTTTGTTACTTTTTATCATTACTTATCTAATGTTTTATTTGTACAAATTACCACCCTATAATTGTTTGACAAATAAATAAAATAAAATAAAAATAAATAAAAAATTCCCTGAACTGTATTGAAGTAATTTCCCCCAATGTGATGTCTACCACTTCTGTTGATAACACTCATACTCTGAATACCTCTGGACAAAGGACCCTTGACTTTTTTTTATCTGTTGGACCTTCGCTACTCTAGATCCATGTTTCTTTTCTTTCTCTCCCACTCCGATTTTTTTTCTTCATTTCTATCAATCCCTTTACTTTCATCGCATTGAAGCAAACATTTCATGGCCATCTCTTTTATCTCCTTCAATGAACACTTAATCAGGAAAAAATGCTTTCATGTTGCTAAATCAGGGCCAATGGGCAAAGCCGGACTGACAAGAGACATTTCCCTCTGTTATTAGACTGGCCTAAACAGTATTAATTACACAGATCACCCTTTGATTGTTGGAATGCGAAAAGCTAATAGCAAGCTGGTAAGAATTGCAGTTCTTCCCCCTTTCCCATCATATTCTACTTCTGTTCTTCCAACAAAGGTTCTGGCCTTTTTCTCTCAAGTCGGGTCCCATGAAAAACTTTCACAGCCCCTCTTATTTCTTAGCCCGAAATGTATTTTACAGTAGGTATTATTCTGACCTAGTTTTTACTGAGATAATAAATGTGTGCTTGGGCTGACTCAAGAGGAAAACACAAGTCCAAATAAATCTTTGCATGCAGAAAACTAGGTGTCAAGGCGAAGGTCAGTAGCTTTGCTCTTTCCCTCCCTTGCTCTGCTTCACTAGATGAAAGCGGGTTTTTTGTGGGTAAAGAATTTTTTTTATTTTTCTCTCCAAAGAATAGCTAGAGGTATAACAAGCAGGAAGAGGGAGATTGTGATCCCCTTATATAGAGCGCTGGTGAGACCACATTTGGAATACTGTGTTCAGTTCTGGAGACCTCACCTACAAAAAGATATTGACAAAATTGAACGGGTCCAAAGACGGGCTACAAGAATGGTGGAAGGTCTTAAGCATAAAACGTATCAAGAAAGACTTAATGAACTCAATCTGTATAATCTGGAGGACAGAAGGAAAAGAGGGGACATGATCGAAACATTTAAATATGTTAAAGGGTTAAATAAGGTCCAGGGGGGAAGTGTTTTTAATAGGAAAGTGAACACAAGAACAAGGGGACACAATCTGAAGTTAGTTGGGGGAAAGATCAAAAGCAACATGAGAAAATATTATTTTACTGAAAGAGTAGTGGATCCTTGGAACAAACTTCCAGCAGACGTGGTGGATAAATCCACAGTAACAGAATTTAAACATGCCTGGGATAAACATATATCCATCCTAAGATAAAATACAGAAAATAGTATAAGGGCAGACTAGATGGACCATGAGGTCTTTTTCTGCCGTCAGTCTTCTATGTTTCTATGATTCTATCACATGTACAGAAAAAGAAAATACCATTAATTTTAAGTTATATTACAATTTTACAATTTTGCGATACATAGTTTAACCAATGCTACCTCCTCAACACTTGACATCTGAACAAAAATAACCACTCCAATTTCTTATAAAATAACAAAAAAAACCATGTTAGCCAATACACTTTTGACTGTTCCTACTCTCAGTCACATACAATCAATTAGGCCATGATACTTCAGTCTTCTCAGAATCTCTCCATGTCAGTTTTCATGTATATTTTAAACCCTCTTCCATAATAAATGTGCTTTAAAATAAAAGAAAAACACATTTTTTTTAAAGGAGCAAAAATTTCTAATTACCTCCAATGGTATTTAAATTAAATCCAACCCTTGCTAAAAGATAGTTTAAAAAATATATGGGGGGCAAAAAGAGAAACCCGCTAAATTTTACTATATGAAAGTTGTCCTCTGCATCACTTTCTTTCACTTGATGATGGAAAAACAGGAAAATAATGTTCCATGATACAGTCTAACCGAAGGACAGGTTTGTTTATCACTCCAGTGAGATCAAAGCCATCACTTCACCTGAAATGAACATCTGTATCATTGAGATATTGCATTTTTCCAACACAGAGGTTCATTTCCTGTCATATCCTATCAGGGTAATTTTCCCCTTTGTTGAAAACACTGAAGAAGCACAAATCTCAAAAACCATCAGCATCAGAATCAACAGAATGGCGTATTAAAATCATATACCTTATGATTTGATATACAATGCTGTGTTTCACAATTGGAAAAAATACACAATGTGCTATGTACTTCACATGCAAACTACAGGAGCGCTGCATCTTTTTCATGTTTTGTAAATTAATGAAATTAGGTGTAGGTTTGACATGGCACTCTTTAAAAGGCTTACCATCATGTTGTGTGTAGACAAAAGTTGTTTTATGTATTCTATGTAATTTTACACCAAACACTAATGTATTATGTATTCTATGTAATTTTACACCAAACACTAATATAAGCATTTAGACTTATTGTTCTGTCTGGGTCACTCCGGAGACCAATACCAACCCAAAAAGAGAAGCCAGACACACCGGTAAAAGGCAAAGGCAGTTTATAAAATTCAAGAAAAACACAGGTAACAGAAAATGTCCTTACAAACAGGAAAACACTGTATCTTCAAATATATCCACGAAGGCAAAAGTCCATGCAGCAATACAGGATTCTTGCTGCCAAGACGAGGCTGTAGATAGCAGACCTACACCTCCCACGGGTCTTCCAAACTGCTGGGCCACAAGCCAGGAACAGAGATGTCGAGAACAAAGCAGGACACCGTAACTCCAACTGATAACACTCCACATGGCTTCAAGGGCTTGCCTGCCTTTTAAACCCTGCTAAGTAGGACCACACCCAAGCCCAGCTGTTCCTAATTCAGTGCTGATAATACTTCTTTAATTTCTCCTTTCTTTGATCTGAACGTCTCTGTCGCATTTCTATGACGGCTTGTGCTTCATCACCTAATGACTCCAAGCTACTGGCTGGGGAGAGGCCCCCCCCGGGGCTCTCATGCTGTTCTCCTTCGTCCCATTCCTGACTTTCCTCTCCCCCGTCCGACTGTTCAGCCCCCTCCTCTTCGCTGTCCTCCTCCTCCGGGCATGGAGCCAGCAGAGACACAGCTGGTCCCTGAGCAGCCTCAGGCTGAACCACAACACTTATATACCACTTGCCAGTGTTTTACAGCCCTCTCTAAGTGGTTTACAGAGAGTAAGCATATTGCCCCCAACCATCTGTGTCCTCATTTTACCAACCTTGGAAGGATGGAAGGCTGAGTCAACCTTGAGCCTACTGAGGATCTGCCAAACTGCTGGCAGCTGGTGATCAGCAGAAGTAGCTTGCAGTACTGCACTCTAACCACTGCACCACCAAGGCTCTTTAATGTTGAACAACTAATGTTGTTGTTGTTGTTCTTCTCCTCCTCCTCCTCCTCTTCCTCCTCCTCTTTCTAACTTACTGCCATAGAGAAAGAATTGTAAAATTCTAGAAATGGAAAGTTTGAATACTGTTCTGTGACCTTTTGCCCCAGTTTTGTTTTATTCTGGTTATTTAAAAGTACCGTATATATCTTCTTTTTTCTTGGCAGCAAAGTCAGATATGAAATCATCAAATGACCTTGCTCTTGGAAGAGTTCACTCTACAGAGAAAGAAAAGATAATGATGGTCTTAACCATCAACTGTTAACCATAATTTATTTTTTAATTGGGGGCAACTTGAAGAAAGCTCTCTCAGCCTCACACACTGAAATGGAAATTAAATAAAGGCAGCAATAATTTAGAAAATAATTCAAACAGTTTCTTCTTGTAAATTATTTTCAAAGTATTATGGGTGGTCTTAGAACTACCCTATCCATTTGCATTCTCTAAAAAGAGAATAAAGAGAGAAACCATATTGTCTTCACAGTTGCTGTGTAAACAGAACAGCATTTCTCTATTTGGGTTAGAAGTTTGTCTAATATTTCCACCTGAACTTGTCACCTTTTCATCTGGGAAAACAGATGCATATTATCATGTTGTTGTTCTTGCTTTCTTTTCAATATACATTTCCACAACAGGATTCATTTTCTTTACTGCTTTCTCATTTCACTGGTCAACACAAAATATCATCAGCAAAGGCAATATGTCTGTTTTATGGAGTTTGATGTGCTGATCCCAAAAATATGCTTAGTTTTGCTCTATCACGTAAAGCATTTCTGTTATTACAGTATTTCTACATTTTCAATGTATGTGGTTTTTCTATGTTCTCATAAAATATCAATATCAACTCAGTTCAAAACCACTCCACAGGTTTATTGTTTTGGGGAAAATAGAAGGAAGATCTATTGGATATACTCACTGCCTCGTGTTATTTGTAAAATAATAAAGGCAGGATACAAATAAGTAAATGAAAAATTCTGTAATAATGCTTTGCATTTTATAAATTAATGAACTGCTCTTTGTCATGAGCAGCCTTCCATCTCCTCCAGATGTATTAGACTACAACTGCCTTAAATTCTAACCTGTGCAGATGATTTTGTAATGGTATGTGGAAATGACCTTGGGAGACAGGGCAAAGTGACACAATCCACTAAAATGAATCAATGGCCTCTTTGAAGAACTAAATCAAGAGTATTTTGTTGTTTATTGACTCATCCCAGAGAAGTTTGAAAGCAGTGTTGCTTCACAATGGAAATATGAAAACATCACTCTCTATTGCTCACTCATGTCATCTAAAGAAAAGTTATGAAAATCTGTCAGTTGTTTTGGATGCTATACAATATAAGCATCATCAATGGAATATCAGTGGAGATTTGAAACTGATTGATCTGTTAATGGGAATGCAAGGAGGTTTCACAAAATATTGTCGCTTCTTGTGTTTTTGGGACACAAGAAGCATTATGTTCAATGTGATTCAGATAAGTACAAGGTCAACTGCGATGATTACAAAAAATATTTTTGTAGACCTGTGGGGGGGTTTTCAATATTGCTAGACATGCCATAAAAAAAAGTAATAAGGGAAGAAAGCAATTCCTTTCTTAACACAATTTCAAGGCCTGCTTTTTTAAGATTTTGCCATAAAATTCATGAAGAATTCTATACCTCGATTTTTTTCATTCCCTTCTCTTTGGAACCCTTCAAAATCCTCACAAATATGTAGTAATATAAGAGAAGGCCAGATTTTGTGTAGTATCACCTCTGCAGAACCATCTTGTTCAGTCACTCATACCCTCATCACCTCGAGGCTCGACTACTGTAACGCTCTCTACATGGGGCTACCTTTGAAAAGTGTTCGGAAAATTCAGATCGTGCAGAATGCAGCTGCAAGAGCAATCATGGGCTTTCCTAAACATGCCCATGTTACTCCAACACTCCGCAGTCTGCATTAGTTGCTGATCAGTTTCCGGTCACAATTCAAAGTGTTGGTTATGACCTTTAAAGCCCTTCATGGCACTGGACCAGAATATCTCCGAGACCGCCTTCTGCCGCACGAATCCCAGCAACCAGTTAGGTCCCACAGAGTTGGCCTTCTCCGGGTCCCATCGACTAAACAATGTCGTCTGGCGGGACCCAGGGGAAGAGCCTTCTCTGTGGCAGCCCCGACTCTCTGGAACCAACTCCCCCCAGATACCAGAGTTGCCCCCACCCTCCTTGCCTTTCGCAAGCTCCTTAAAATCCACCTCTGTCGTCAGGCAGGGGGGAATTGAGATATCCCCTTCCCCGTAGGCTTGGGGTTTTTTAGATTATTTTTAATATTAGATTAAATAAATAAATAATAAATAAATAAATAAATAAATTATAGATTTTGAGTGTTTGCTTTATTTTGGGAGGATCAGTGTTCAGTATACTTCTGATGTGGGCAGATGTGTAATACAATGTAAAAAAAGCTTCATGAAACTAAATTAATATTATGGCACAAAGGCAATTGTGCGCTCTATTTTTCGGGATTGGAGGAAGATCCAGCACAAGGCATAAGACACAGCTTAGTTGTTGATGCTTTTTAGATGAGCTTGCAATCCCTGATATCCCCCAGTCATATTTCTTGCATTATCATATGTCTGCCTCTGGCAATTCCTGATGCCAAGGTCGGACTTCTGAAGAATGCTGATGACAGTTGCTCACAAATTTAACGTGAATGTCAGTTGGCACCAAAGCATAAAAATAGCTCTCCATTGAAGCAGTACTGAAATGATTTATTCCTGACCCATGTGAGAAATATCAAGTACAGCGTCAAGTGAGAGAGAGATGATCAACATCATCGTCCCACTTTTCTTTCAAGAACTCAAGGTGGGACTATACAGCAGCAACCTGCTCTCTAATTTTTCCCACAAGTGAAATCATCTGAGCTGAGAAAAAGTGAGTGGTCCAAGGCAGCAGTAAAATCTACTTATTTATTTTATTTATTTATTTATTTTGTCCAATACACAATGAGGGTTTTAGTGGGTATATATCTATATACACATAGTAAAATACATGAGGAGATACTCATAGTAAAATATATCTAAGAAATAATAGAAAAGAAGGTATAGTAATAGAACATATCAATGAAAGAATAGAAGAAGAGATATAGGAATAGAAGAAAGCTATAGGAGATATAGGAGAGCAATAGGACAGGGGACGGAAGGCACTCTAATGCACTTGTACTTGCCCCTTACTGACCTCTAAGGAATCTGGATAGGTCAACCGTAGATAATCTAAAGGTAAAGTGTTGGGGGTTTGGGGATGACACTATGGAATCCGGTAATGAGTTCCATGCTTTGACAACTCGGTTACTGAAGTCATATTTTTTACAATCAAGTTTGGAGCGGTTAATATTAAGTTTAAATCTGTTGTGTGCTCTTGTGTTGTTGTGGTTGAAGCTGAAGTAGTCGCCGACAGGCAGGACGTTGCAGCATATGATCTTGTGGGCAATACTTAGATCTTGTTTGAGGCGTCTTAGTTCTAAACTTTCTAGGCCCAGGATTACCTTCCTGACTAGTTCAAAAGGCTTTGCACATGCTCAGAAGGTTAAAAAAAAGAAAATGGCGACATCTGGGTAGGTGGGCGGAGCCTCCTGCTGCCACCACTACCAGTTCTCTGAATTACTGGCAACTGCCGCTACCAGTAGGCCCAAACCGAGCCAAAGCGGTAGCATTTCACCCCGGTCTGAGGTAACTCAGAGGGGTCTTGTGACTCATGTAGCCTTAAACCTGGCTCTCCTAGTCTTAGTCCGTAACATTTGGGCTCCAGAAACTTTGCTGGGAAATGCAGTTAGCTCAACGCAGAACTGTGAAGACTTTTCATAGGGCTTTCCCGTTATTTCCAGGACTGAAAAGTCCTGGAAATTAAATGGGGGTTCAGATAACAAGTTCCACTGATCCAAGGAAAGTCATCGTGCAATGGCTGTCCTCTTTAAGAAAGAAACTTTATAAAAGCAACAATAGTATTCAATATGTCTTTCCATTTTAATATTTCTTTGCACATCTGTATCTGAATCTGTCTATTGCATTTCTCTTTTTTTCCCCAAATAAAGGTAGTTTTCGACTTAGGACCACAGTTGAGCCCAAAGTTCCTGTTGTTAAGTGAGACATTGGTTAAATGAGTTTTGCCCCATTTTATGACTTTTCTTGCCGCCCTTGTTAAGTGAACCACTGCAGTTGATAAGTTAGGAACCTGGGTTGTTAAGTGAATCTGGCTTCCCCAGTAACTTTGCTTGTCAGAAAGTCACAACAGGGGATCACATGATCTTGGGACACAGCAACAGTCATAAATATGAACCAGTTGCCAAGTATTTGCATTTGGTCACATGATCAGGGGGATTTCACTCCAGGGTTTGATAGCCTTCCTAGCTAAGATGCTAAGACCCACAAAGATACTTCACCAGAAGAGCCCTTCACTCCTCCACTCAAAACAGAATACCCTACGAGACTAGACTTTCAATCCTGGGCCTAGAAAGCTTAGAATGAAGATGCCTCAAACATGATCTAAGTATTGCCCACAAGATCATAGGCTGCAACGTCCTGCCTGTCGGCGACTACTTCAGCTTCAACCACAACTGCCCAAGAGCACACAACAGATTTAAACTTAATATTAACTGCTCCAAACTTGACTGTAAAAAATATGACTTCAGTAACTGAGTTGGCGAAGCGTGGAACTCTTTAGTGTCATCCGCAAACCCCCAACACTTTACCCTTAGATTATCCACGGTTGACCTATCCAGATTCCTAAGAGGTCAGTAAGGGGCGAGTACAAGTGGACTAGAGTGCCTTCCGTCCACTGTCCTATTGCTCTCCTATATCTCCTATACCTTTCTTCTATTCCTATATCTCTTCTTCTATTCTTTCATTGATATGTTTTATTCCTATATCTTCTCTTCTTTCTTATATATATTTTACTATGAGCATATGCTCTATAACCTTCATCATGTATTTTACTATGTGTATACCCACTAAAACCCTCATTGTGTATTGGACAAAATCAATAAATAAAAATAAATAAAAAATAAATAAACAATATTGCAAATGGGACTTGATCAGGGCAAGGAAGAGTAGGGCAATCACTTTCTTTAATGCAGGCTCTATGTTCGTATTAACAGGTAAAGGTTCCCCTCGCACATATATGCTAGTCATTCCCGACTTTAGGGGGCAGTGCTCATCTCCATTTCAAAGCCAAAGAACCAGCGCTGTCTCAAGACGTTTCCATGGCCATGTGGCCAGCATGACTAAACTCCAAAGGTGCACAGAATGCTGTTACCTTCCTGTAAAAGGTGGTTCCTATTTTTCTACTTGCATTTTTACATGCTTTCAAGCTGCTAGGTTGGCAGAAGCTGGGACAAGTAATGGGAGCTCACTCCATTACACAGTGCTAGGGATTCGAACTGCCGAACTGCTGGCCTTTCTGATCCACAAGCTCAGCATCTTAGCCACTGACCCACAGCGTCCCTTATTATTCCTATTAATACATTCCAAAATAACATTTGCCTTTTAGCAGCTGTATCACACAGTTAGACAAATACAAATGAGCTCTTTCTATAATTTCTGAAAGCCATTTAATGATAAATTTGTCCATAATAAGCTAAAATAATAGGGGGAATTTTACTGACACTTCTTCATTAATTTCTTATTTGGCAAATCCTGGTTAGAAGCATGTACGTGATCTTCCAAAGTTTATAGTCTATTACTTTTTTTTTTTTTTTTTGCTTTGACTGCCAATATATCACTGAGTAACTTTGGGATATGTCACTTCTTGGCATTATCTTGTCTTTTGTTTGGCTATTTCCTATGCACAGCTCTATGGAAACACTACGTTAGCACTATTTTACACATTTAGGACCTATTGGGCTCTTGTACTTTTGTTGGTTGATGAAGCTTAAACTCCATATGGCTCTTTAGCATGTAGAACTAACTAGAGTCAGATATTTGTCGTTGTTAGTTGCAAAGTCAAAGTCCAATCCATTGGGAGAACATTCCTCCACGCCTTCCAGCCCTCTACCATCCTCCAGAATCCATTTAAGCTCATGCCGACTGCTTCAGTGACCTCATTCTCTGTAGTCCCGTTCCTCTTTTGCCCTCAGTCGTTCCCAGCATTAGGCTCTTCTCCAGTGAGTCCTTCTGTCAAGCTGGTGCAGAAGTTGGTCATAAATTAACGGCTTGCCACACTATCTATAGAAGGTCTGATGTTTCTGGGAACTTGGGAGGGGTGATTTTTATGAGGGAACAGATGCAGCCACAGGTGCAAAACCCTTCTTTTGAGTGGTTCAAGACCATTCTATGCCCACCTACCTGGGCTGAAGCGGAAGGAGGACTTGCAACGCTGGTACAATCGGAGTGGGCAATGTGACAAGTTTGTGGGTGGGGGACAAGGGATGTGAACTTTCAACTGAGTGGGAAACTCAGATCCAGGTTTCCCTGTGTAGGTGCCAGCAATAAGAGCTGGGGTGGCGCAGCAGATAGAGTGCTGTACTGCAAGCCACTGAAGCTGACTGTAGATCTGTAGGTCAGTGGTTCAAATCTCATCACCGGCTCAAGGTTGACTCAGCCTTCCATCCTTCCGAGGTGGGTAAAATGAGGACCCAGATTGTGGGGGCAATATGCTGGCTTTGTTAAAAAGTGCTATTGCTAACATGTTGTAAGCCGCCCTGAGTCTAAGGAGAAGGGCAGCATAAAAATTGAATAAATTAATTAATTAATTAATTGAAACTTTGAGGAGTACTTTGACTTAGACTCTGATTTAGTTTGGATGCTACCTGGAACTTTTCCATCTTTCTTTTCATTAGGTGGCCAAAGTATTTGAGTTTCATCTTCAGCATCTGGACTTCCAAAAAGCAGTCAGAGTTGATGATCTCTAGGACTGACTGGTTTGATCACCTTGCAGTCCAAGGGGCTTGCAGGAGTCTTCTCCAACACCATAATTCAAAGGCCTCAATTCTTTGGCAATTCTTCCTTATGGTCAAGCGTTCACAGCCATACATTGCAACTGGGAATACCATAGCCTTGAATATACACACTTTTGTTGGCAGGATGATATCTCTGCTTTTTACTATGCTGTCTAAATTTGCCATAGCTTTCCTCCCCAGGAGCAATCATAATTGTTCAGTCTTCCCATTATGTGTGTTTCTCTACTACTTCTAACACATGAAGCTAAATTACCAGCACCCATAACTTATGTTTCTAAGATATGCTTAGTGGCATTACTATGCCATTACATGAAGGTGAGGGGCAGGCTTTAAAAAAAATATTTGGGACTTTAAATTTATTAGACTTTTTTTAAAGAAAAAAAGTAGAAGTGTTGTTTATCAAGCACTAAATATTCCATGTTGTAGCGTAAAGAATGAAAAGTTTATTCAATTGTCATTTCTTCCAATCAGGCCAAGCTAAGAGACGGCAACGGTTGAATAAATTATTTTATTTATTTATTTGTTTGTTTGTTTGTTTTTTTACTTGTTTATTTATTTATTTATTTATTTATTTATTTATTTATTTGTTTGTTTGTTTGTTTGTTTATTGTTAGAGTTGAAAGGGACCATGACGGCCATCGAGTTCAACCCCCTGCCCAAGCAGGAACCCTATAGTACACCAGTCAAGTGGCAGTTAAATCTTCTCTTAAAAATGTCCAGAGTGTTGGAGTTCACAACGTCCGCTGGTAGGTTGTTCTATTGATTGATCGCTCTGACCGTCAGGAAGTTCCTCCTTATCTCCATGTTGAATCTCTCCTTGGTCAGCTTCCAGCCGTTGTTCCTCGTCCGGCCCTCTGGTGCCCTGAAGAATAAAGTGATCCCCTCCTCTCTGTGACATCCCCTCGTATACTTGTAGACTGCTATCATGTCCGCTCTGGCCCTCCTTTTCTCTAGGCTATCCATGCCCAGTTCCCTCATAAATTAATATGTGAGGAAACCCAAAACACTAAAACAAATATTGATTCTGGGGCTGCATTTCCACAAGCTAGTTTGATCACACCCATATGGGCGATGCCCATGAAAATTGCTCCTTATGCCTTCTCTAAACAAAGCTATGGAAATATCTTGCACCTACTAAGCAGCGATAGGCTCCTACCGGTATGGTCAGGAATGCAGAACCAGTAGAAAAATTTTGGTCAGGTACCCAGAACCGGTAGAAAATTTCTGAATATTTTCCCCCCTTCTGGGCTCAGAGTATGTTTTTCCTATTGCAGTAAATGAGGTTGAATGTGTATAATTTTAGAAGAGCTGTGTGTGTGTGTGCATACACTTTATATAGTAGATAATGTATATTTTTGTGTGTCTGTGTGTGACATGTATGTACACATATTGCATATAAACATAGAATTAAATAGTATATTTTGGATGTTCAGTAATAGTAAATAGATAGGGAAATTGTATCTCTTTGAGGTGAGGAGAGGCCAGGCACCCTAACCAAAACTCTTGACATGAGTGACGTCAAGTTGGCCATCTTTAAGCCAGTCACGTGATCTTTAAGCCACGCCCTGGTCACATGATCGTCAAGCCACTCCAACCTGGTCACATGGCTGACAAGCCACACCCACAAAATAAGCCACACCCACAGTGTGGTAGTAAAAAAAATTGCAGTCCTTCACTGCTACTAAGTCCTACGTTTGCTCTCTTTCAGAAACTACTCTCTTTGGTCAGGGTGAAAACATGTATCTGCTTGTAAATCACATTTAGAATTTGGAGTTTCTTACAAAATGGCAGCCTCCAATGGAAGCATTTTTATTCATAAAATAATGGCTAGTGAGAAAATGGGTTATCATCAGAAAGCAAATTGGCAACAGTACTGACCGCTATCCTTCCACATCTAATACCCCATCTAATCAACGTTTTATTTTCTAAGAATAATGTGTGGAGCTCAGATGCATTCCTATATATAGAAACTATGCTCAAGGCTAGCTTTTGCAGCCTGCCAGCTCACATGACAAGGGGCACCTCTGGTAAGAAGCAAAGAAAGCGAAGACAAGCAGGAAGCCTAAGATTAAAAGCTGGTGAGTTGATCAGCTAGAATGGCAACGATGCACCACTTGAATAAAACCAGGATTGTTTTTCTGATTGTAAAGTATTATAGCAGAAGGTTGATTAAAGAAAATCAAAGAATGATATGCATGTATGTTGCCTTGATTGTTTAATTAAGGGGTTTAAATCAAGGTTTTATAGTATTTGGCTGTATATTTGATGACTTTTTGTTGTTTTGTATTCGTATTGCTATTGTAAGCCTCCCTGATTCCTTCAGGATTGAACGGCATAGAAGTCGAATTAAAGAAATAAATAATAAATAAATATCAAAAATTTTCACAGTACAGTGTATAGGAGTGATCTAGAAGAATACATGGGCTTCCACTGGCAACAAATAAATTACGGTAGTTTAATTCACTATAATTTCATATTTATTCCAGCTAACATTCATTCCCTCTCATGCATCAGGTTTTTTTTTACTTTTTAAAAATCTATATGAACATTCATAGGGAATTCAAAAGTGCGTACCATATTTTTCAGAGTATAAGATGCACCTAGATTTTAGAGGTGGAAAACAAGGAAAAAAGTATTCTAAATCAAATAGTGTAGTACTACCTTATTTAATAAAATACAGGTTTAGCAGAATACTTTTTACAAACATGCATACTTTTTACAACTATGTACACTCTTTATAAACTTCAAACTGCACAGCTTTAAAACTTGTGGACTTCAACTCCCAGAATTCCTCCTCCAGTCATGCTAGCTCAGAAATGGGAGTTGAAGTCCACATGTCTTAAACTTGCCAGGTTTGAAGATCCTTGCATCCCTAACTCCTAAGCCAGGGGTCTTCAAACATGACTGCTGTAAGACTAGTGGACTTCGACTCCCAGAATTCCTCCTCCAGTCATGCTGTTTTTGTGAAAAATGGGCCATTTTTCACCCAGGGTATTTTTTTTGCAAAAATGGGGTAGACAAAGGGTCTGGGAAGCCTGCAGGGAGCTCTTAGATGCTGAGGGATGGCAAAAATGCCCCATTTTGCAAAAAATGGAGCAGTTTCTTGCTGATTTTTTTCACAAAAATTGGGTGGGCAAAAGGTCTGGGAAGCCTGTGGGAAACTTCTGGATGTTGGGGGAGGGTAAAAATGCTCCAATTTTTGTGAAAAATGGGCTGTTTTTGTCTTTCCCCAGTTCCCAGACCTTTTACCTACCCCATTTTTGCAGAAAAAACCAGCCAAAAAATGGGGGTATTTTTGCTCTTTGTGTTCTATCTTATTCTGATATGTTGAATATAATATGCAAACATATTTTTTGGAATCAATTAATGAATTTGTTCCATATTGTGCCCTTTTTTAGTTAAATGGTAGGATTTTTATTGGGGAACTTGACCATAAAATAAGAACTGAGTTTTGGAGGCAAGATTACCCCTTCTCTTCAATCATGATTTGAAATATAACTAGGAACCATTTTTGTTTTCAAAGAACACCTAAAAGAAAAATTTAAAAACAAAAAAGAGAGACTGGCCATCTGACAAGTTTTCAAGTTCATTATTACCATGCAGCATCATATTGGTTTCCGGACTCAATTCAAAGTGTTGGTTATGACCTATAAAGCCCTACATGGCATAGGACCAGATTACTTATGGGACCGCCTCCTGCCGCACGAATCCAAGTGCCCACAGAGTCGGCCTTCTCCAGGTCCCGTCAACTAGACAATGTCACTTGGTGAGACCTTTATTATTTATTTATTTATTTATTACTTAGATTTGTATGCCGCCCCTCTCCGAAGACTCGGGGCGGCTCACAACATGTAAAAACAAATCATAAGCAATCAGACAAATTTAAAATATTGTGGGGGCCCCAGGCCTCTGGAATCAGCTCCCCCCGGAGATTCATACTGCCCCCACCTTCTTCACCTTTCATAAGAGTCTGAAGACTCATCTATGCCACCAGGCTTGGGGTCATTAGACACTACTCCCTGGCTGGTGAGTGTATGGTGAGTTTGTGATTGAATGGATATGAGTGTATTTTGTTTTTAGGCTTTTAGATTTTAATTTTAATTAATTGGATTTCATTGTACATTGTTTTTCTATATGTTGTAAGCCGCCCCGAGTCTTCGGAGAGAGGCAGCATATAAATCCGATTAATAAATAAATAAATATTGGAACACACAATGCCTAGTATCTTTCTTTCGCTCCTGTTTTGGAGGCATCTCTTCCACCCTGAGAGTCTACCAACTTGAGAGCAGCTCTTCCCCATTGGTTGAAATGCAGTGCCTAGGTTTTCCATAATATTCCTCTGGAAAATGACTTTGATTCCTACAGTTGCACGCATGCAGGCGCACACACATGCACCACACACATCTATATTACATGGAAATTCACATGTATTTTGGCAGAGAGGATTTATAAGAAAAAATAGCCCAAAGTGGAGATTTTAAATCATAAGCCATGACATTAGCTGCATATTTTTGCTGCATGTAGAAAAGCAAAACAAAATTGCTGCAAATAAATTAATGGTAATAGGAAGCAAGGAAGCAAGGAAGCAAGGAAGCAAGGAAGCAAGGAAGCAAGGAAGCAAGGAAGCAAGGAAGCAAGGAAGCAAGGAAGCAAGGAAGCAAGGAAGCAAGGAAGCAAGGAAGCAAGGAAGCAAGGAAGCAAGGAAGCAAGGAAGCAAGGAAGCAAGGAAGCAAGGAAGCAAGGAAGCAAGGAAGCAAGGAAGCAAGGAAGCAAGGAAGCAAGGAAGCAAGGAAGCAAGGAAGGAGGAATTTGTATATGGAACAAAAAACTATCTGTACACTCAGATTGAGGGGTGGGGGATTATTAAAGAAGTTCCTATGAGTGAAGAGCAAGAAAGGAAGAAGCAAAACCCAGGAAGAGAAACATTTATCCAAATGTGTGGAAGAAATAACAATAAAATGTGCTTCCGAGCAGAAGCCTTGGGTGCATCCAATATGTGGTCATATGTTATGTCATATGTTAAGGAAAGCTACAGATCAGTTCCTCCTTTGAATCTCTGATAGTGCAAATGGTACCATTATGAGTGGATGAGAGAGAATAGACCTAGAATTGTCCCCCAAACATAGCCTCTTTGAGGCATTCTTTTTTTTTTTTTTGAAAATAAATTTATTAAATATATACAATAAAAACCAAATACAGAAAGACAAAAGAGATATGCATATTGTACATTTTTTACACTCTACTTATGTAGTAATTGGGGAGTGGGAAAAGGGGGTTGTGAAGCGAGGGAAGTAGATATAGAAGGAAGGGGGATAGGGAAAAGAAGGAGGGGGGGATAGAGAGGCGAAAACCAGCGTTAGAGCTGGGTCTTTCATGATTTGCGGCCTGTAGTTTGATCTCGTAGTTGGCGTGTTTTACCCTAAGGCTTTATCAATATGTTTTGAGGCATTCTTAATCACAATATTTCATAAAGGGTTAATCCCTCTGTAAGTTACAGGTCCTTCGGTGTTCTTATTTATTTATTTATTTTTATTTATTTATTGGATTTGTATGCCGCTCCTCTCCGCAGACTCGGGGCATCTCTTACCTTGGCAATTTTAAGACTTGTGGAACTCCCAAAGTTCTTCAACCAACTCCAGGAGTTGACATCCACATGTCTTAAAGTTGTCAATGTTGGAGACTCCTGCTCTAGAGAGCATGGAAAAAGTTCATGGTGAAAATCTAGATAGAGACAGGGAGAGAGATCTGGTGGGAAAGCTGAGAAATATTAGAAGGACTTATGGGTTGTGGGTAGTAATGGGCAGCCAAAAATTTTACTGTCACTCTGTGGGTGTGGCTTATTTTGTGGGTGTGGCTTAAAGGTCATGTGACTGGGTAGGTGTGGCTTGTCGGTCATGTGATCAGGTGGGAGTGGCTTGAACGATCATCATCGTTCAAGTGAACTGTTAAGTTCTCGACTTACAACCTCCGGAACCATCTACTACAGCACGAATTCCAGTGGCCGATAAGGTCCCACAGAGTTGGCCTTCTCCGGGTCCCATTGACTAAACAATGTCGTTTGGCGGGCCCCAGGGGAAGAGCCTTCTCTGTGGCGGCCCCAGCCCTCTGGAATCAAATTCCCCCGGGAGATTAGAACTGCCCTTACCCTCCTTGTCTTTCGTAAATTACTCAAGACTCACTTATACTGCCAGGCATGGGGGAGTTGAGACACCTTTCCCCCCAGGCTTCTTTATATTTTGTTTCATGTTTGGTATGAATGTGCTGTTTGGTTTTAAAATATATGATAGGGTTTTATATGCTTCTTTTAATATTAGATTTGTTTTGTTATAATATTGTTTTTAATTTTGTGAGCCACCCCGAGTCTTCGGAGAGGGGCGTCATACAAATCTAATAGATAGATAGATAGATAGATAGATAGATAGATAGATAGATAGATAGATAGATAGATAGATAGATAGATAGATAAATACCTTAGCAGTGTTGCTTGCTGGGGTGACAATTTGCTTTGCGTTTCCTGCGCTCTCCTTCCTGGGTAGCTAGGTGAACTAGTGCTGCCAGAAGCATAAATGCTTCCAGCGCCCCTTCCACCCATGCCTTCTGCTTGCACCTCAGGTGGGAGGGGGCCACGTGAGGCTGGAGGGGAGCCAGGCAGGAGAGAGGGAGGAAAGGAGGAAAAAAGCAAGGACTGCAGATGCAGCAGCAGGGGGGGGGGGGAAGGAGAACCAAGACCAGTAATCCAGGAAGTGACAGCCACCAATCAGCTGGAGCTGTGCATGCATCTTTATTTCCGCCAGTGGAACTGCGTTCCATCCCATCCTGCCTGCTGCCCACCCCTGGTTGTGGAGAGAGTTACATTAGAGCAACACTAGATATGGTAGCTTTCTGACTGACAAGCAGATTCAGGAGCACAAGCCAGTTACATTTTCTGTAGTCCGTTCTTCTTTCTAGCAAAATTCGCCATCCATCCATCCTAACAAACTCACTCACTCACTCACTCACCTCACCTTACCAGTTCACCTTATTCCCCCTGTTCCAGGCCTAGTAGAATCCTTTCATGTCCTCTCTACATCCCTAACATTCCCATTATTTGCCACAGAGAGTTAAAATAAAATAAAACATGCAAAGAACCCTTTCTCGGGTTCCACTCCAAAAGTCTCAAGCATGACCCACTTCTGAGCTTCTAGGAGTCCTTCCAAGAGCATTTTCCGGTTTGGAGCAGCACAAAAGCAGCAAACTTAAAAGATCACTGGATAAATCTCAGACCCGTCATCAGGTATTTGAAGATCAGTGAGCAGATTCTGAAAATAAAGTGCTTTCAGAGGCCCTTTATACTATTTTCTGTTGTTTCAGTTATGTCTCCACATTTTAAATAAATAGCTCACAAGGGATTGTATTTCTAAGAATAAGCAATACTATTCCATTACTGGGGATAAGGCACGGAGACTAATATGTGGACTTCCTTAAAAGAAATTCTTCCCAAATGGAATACAATTTAACAGCAGAGTTGTTAAACTGGAAACTTGATCCTTTCCTAGCTAACATTATGCAGAGAAAATGTGAGACCATGTCCTCAATAGGTAGGCGTATTCCGGGTACTAACTAGGCAGTGTCTGCAACAACAATAAAGTTGGATCCTTCATTCCTTATGGCTATCACAACAGAAGGAATGGACTGCAGAATTGTTGGATATCTGAAAACTACCAATTCCAGAAAAACCCACCAGTCCCTGGAAACCCACCAGCATGAAAACAATGAGTGGAAAATTAATGGCGCTATTTTAAGACTGGTGTAGTTCAGGAGCAATCTAGGTATCACTTGTTCCAGGACTATATGGGAGAAAATTCTATGCCAATTTGGATCCACCCATAAAATACCATCTTAGAATTGACCCGAAAGGATGAGTGTATAGCTGTTATGTCATCTGTGGACATCAGTAAGACTCTAGGGAAGGCAAAGTGGAGAGATGAGAAGAGAGAGAGTTCAACCTTAGTCTAATCTCTCTCAAATGATCATCTGATTGGTTAAGGATTCTATCTGACATCAATTAGACGATCCAGTTCCTACAATATGTATAACACTGCCCATCTCTGCTTGGTGTCGCTTAGCTTTCTAGATGTATATGCACAGGGACGTAACACCTGTCCCTCATCTTGCTGTACTAATACTGCTCCCACGGCCACATCGCTGGCATCCACTTGTACCACAAATGGCCTTTCTAAATCAGGATGCTTGAGGATTGGTTCGCTTACGAACAGTTTTTTCAGCTTTTCAAAAGCTTCCTGGCACTCCATGGACCACGACAGGGGCCCATTGGGTTTGGGTTTACCCTCTCCTTTAGTTTTCAGTAGGCTGGTAATCGGCAGTGCTATCTATAATAACTGAGGCCTTTATTCAAACATGGTAGTTTAATCAAGGAACATGCCAACCGGGCAGGTACAGGCTTAAGAGTAAAAGTTAATACACAGGCTTTTATATCTCACTCTGCCTGAGGCAGTCACCAATCAATACAGAGGAACTTTCCCGCTTACATTGTAACTGGGGCTTGCACGCCCTATCAGCACCTTGGATAGGGATCGGCGGCGCGGCTCTAAGCGGCCGGCTGTTACTATGCAGATACAGCACTCCTATCCCTTTGATTAGCACAAACATAGTCTTCTAAATACAGTGGTCTGCGGTGGGTCCTTTCGGATCGCCTGGGCTCTACAGAGGGCACAATCCCAGGCTGTAAACTCGGCGGCTCGTCCGTACTCTGGCCGTCAGCCGTGGCCGTTTCCCCAGATTTCTTGGGAGCTAAAAACTGTTCCACAGAACTCCTACCCGGACTTTCAGTAACCCCCGGGTCTTCGCAACTGTCCCCTTTGTCCCGCCGAATTTGGTCTAGGTGCCTCTTCCAAATCCGACCATCCTGAAGCTCTACCTCATAAGATCGGGGCCCAAGCTCCTTGCAAACCGAACCTTTCTCCCATCTCTTATGCCCGGAGTAATCGCGGGCATACACTGCGTCTCCCACCGATATCTCTCTTCCAGTAGCCTCCGGCCAGTGCATGGCTGCTGTGTACCCCGGGTGCAGCCTATCCAGAACAATCCGTAGCTTGCGACCCATCAAAAGTTCTGCCGGGGTCCTACCTGTGGCTACGCACAGGGTCGAATGTTGGGCTAACAATAACTCGGCCAGCTTCTCTTTCCATGAGCCCTGATGCATTCTTTTAAGGGATTCTTTCACCGAACGAACTGCCCATTCCGCCTGGCCATTACTGGCCGGATGCCAAGGCGAGGACAATGCATGCCGGATGCCTGCAGCCGCCAAAAAAGACTCGAATAACACAGAAGTGAATTGCGGCCCATTGTCCGAGACTAGGAGGTCCGGAAACCCGTGCGTGGCGAAAAGGGCCATCAGGGAATCTATAACTTCCTGGGACTGAGTGGACTTTAACTGAGCCACCTCCACCCACTTAGAAAAGGCATCTACCGTGACCAAAAAGGTGTGTCCCATGAAGGGGCCAGCTAAGTCAATGTGCAAGCGTGTCCATGGGCCAGATGGGGGTTCCCAAGCCAGAGGTTCAGCCTGGGGAGGGAATGACCGCCCTTCTTGACATTCTGAGCAACCAGCGACCCGCTGCTCCACATCCTTGTCTACACCTGGCCACCAGACGTAATCCCTGGCCAAACCCTTCATTCTCACAATGCCAGGGTGCCCTTTGTGCAGCAGTGTCAATACCTGAGTCTGCAGTCTAGCCGGGATGACTACTCTTCCACCCCTCAGGAGAGTTCCTCTCTCAACCGAAAACTCACTATGGCAATGAAAAAAAGGAATATAAACGTCCGCTGGAGCAGAGGCCGGCCACCCTCTCAAAACCCATTGTCTCACCTGGGCCAACACTCGATCTTTACCCGTCTCCCTGGCCACCTCTGGAGCGGCCAAAGCCAAGGGTCCCGCAGACAAAGCTAAAACCGAGCAAGCTGGAGCGGGGTCTGCCAAAGTTTCTGCGAGGGGGCATCTGCTGAGAGCGTCAGCGTGAGCAATGTGACGGCCGGGTTTGTAAGTTAAGGTGTAAGTATAATTGGCCAAAAACACAATCCAATGTGTCATGCGAGGGGACAATACCGTGGGGCTCTGGCGGTTACCTGCTAATAACCCCAATAATGGCTGATGGTCCGTGACCAATTCGAAGTGCCTAACGTATAAATACTCGTGGAAACGGCGGACCCCGGCAATTAGGGCTAAAGCCGCCTTGTCGATATGCCCGTAGTTCCTTTCCGCCGTGGCCAGGGTCCGGGGAAAAAACGCTAAAGGGGCTTCCGAACCATTGGGCAAACGATGGCTGAGGACTGCCCCCACTCCGTACCTGGAAGCATCGCAGGTGAGAACTAATGGCAAACTTGGGGAATATTGCGCTAGGACATTGTTCGAGGTAAGTATTCCTTTGACCGCTCTGAAAGAGGCTTCCTCTCGCTCCCCCCAGCGCCAAGCAGACCGCATGTCCAGCAGCCTATGCAATGGCTCCACCACCGAAGCCTTATGCGGGATAAAGACCGCATAAAAATTTAAAAGCCCCAGAAAGGCTTGTAGCTCCTCCTTCGACTGGGGTCTGGGGGCATCCCAGATCGCCTTAGTTTTCTCCGGGGTGGGATGGATACCCTTCCCATCCACCCTAAACCCCAAGAAATCAACCTCCGAAACCCCAAACACACATTTCTTTGATTTAAGTTTCAGCCCCGCCTCTTGAAACTTGTTCAGTACCTTTTTAACTCTCCGTAGCAATTCGTCCTCGGAACTCCCTGAGACCAGAACATCATCAAAGTAGGGCACCGTGCCCTCCAACCCATATAATAAACGCTCCATCAATCCTTGAAATATTCCAGGGGCAATAGAGACCCCAAACTGCAGTCTATGACACCTAAACCCCCCCCCCCCCATGTGTGATAATTGACTGGGCCTCTGCAGTCATAGGGTCGACGGGAGTTGCTGGTATGCTTGGGACAGGTCAAGCTTGGCAAAGACCCTACCATTACCGAGAGTGTGGAGTAACTGCTGCACCACTGGGAGCGGGTAGGAGTGGTGAGCCAGAGCCTTATTAACAGTGCATTTGTAGTCTCCACACAACCTCAAGCCCCCATCCCCTTTGAAAGCGATGACCAATGGGGTCTCCCAAACTGCCTGGTCAACTGGCTCCAACACCCCCTGGGCAATCACTCAGTCCAATTCAGCATCAACCTTGGGTCTGAGGGGAATGGGCACTCTGCGGGATTTCAGCCGCGCTGCGGGCACCTTGGGGTCGAGGCTAAAAGAGATCGGGGTCCCGGTGTAACAACCCAGCTTGTAATCAAATACTGAGGGAAATTCCTTAGCTAATTCACTGAATACAGACTCCCCCTTAACGGTGTTGACCCCCGAGACGGACAAACCCAGAGACTTGAACCAGTCTAAACCCAGAAGGTTGGAAAATGGTCCGTCTACCACAATAAGAGGCAATTTGCCCACGAATGATTTGAACCTCACAGGGAATCTGCCCTCCCCCAGAACTGGAATAGGGGCCCCCTGGTAGTCCCGTAAAGTCACATTGCAAGGCTGCAGGCGACTCTTGCTCAAACGAGGGAAGCACTTCTTCAACGTGGCCCAGGAAACCAAGGAATGTGCGGAGCCGGTGTCCACTTGCATGGAGCATGTCACGTTCCCGAGGCGAACCGTCACGGAAATCTTTCCCGCCGAGTCTGACGTCTCTTTAACATAAGTACTTGCCGGGCGCGGACAGCTGTAAACCGCGTTGCAATCCTCTCTCTTATTTGAAGAAAATCTCCTCTGCCAGTGGGGATTGAACCCTTGGGAGTCCCTCTGCTCTCGTGAAACGGCCAGAGGGGACCTGCGGGAATGGCAGACCCTCGCAATGTGGCCTCTGGCACCACAGCGCCGGCAAGCCGCTTCTTTAAAAGGGCAATTAGACCGATAATGGCTTCCTCCACACCCTCTGCAAGGGGATATAGGGGGACGGGGGCGAGCAGCAGGAGGCTCACGACCCAAACTTCCTCCTCCTCAGCCTCGCTGCCATCCTCTTTCTCCGCAACGGCTTTAGGTTTCTCTGGCATGGCAGGCCCCTTGGCCGTAGTGTTAATGGAGCTGTCCATAGCTGCCAGCGACTGGGTGGACAGCTCAAAAGCACGAGCCTCAGCTAACGCCGTTTGAAAGGTTAAATCCCGGGTGGCCAGAAGACGCCGCTTAAGGCGGCCATCCCGGATTCCGAACACTAACCTGTCCAGTAAATAATCGTTTAGGTCAGAGAACTCGCAATATAAGGCTGCCCAGCGGAGAGCGGCCACAAAGTCATTAATCGATTCTCCCTCCGCCTGGTTCCTTTGATAGAAAACGTATCTTCGGGCACAGCGGGAAGGGGCCGGGGCATAATGATCCTGGAGAGTTGACAGGAAAGTCTGCCAAGGCACATCATGTATTGAGACTGGAGCAAACAAGGCCCTGGCCATCTCAAACATCTTGGGACCGCAGAAACCGAGAAAATAAGACCGTTTGCGGTCCCCAGAAATCTCGGCATACCCATTGGAAATAAAAAAACAATCGAAACGGGTGACATACGAGTCCCACGTCTCTCCTTGTGGGTTAAAAGGGGGAAAAGTCAGCTGCACAGACATTCTCACTTACTGCAGATATGGACTAAGAAATCCAGAAGGTCAGGTTCAAATCCTCATCGCCAGTATAATAACTGAGGCCTTTATTCAAACATGGTAGTTTAATCAAGGAACGTGCCAACCGGGCAGGTACAGGCTTAAGAGTAAAAGTTAATACACAGGCTTTTATATCTCACTCTGCCTGAGGCAGTCACCAATCAATACAGAGGAACTTTCCCGCTTACATTGTAACTGGGGCTTGCGCGCCCTATCAGCACCTTGGATAGGGATCGGTGGCGCAGCTCTAAGCGGCCAGCTGTTACTATGCGGATACAGCACTATCTGAGAAAACGCTGGGATAAATTGCCAGTAAAAATTAGTTAAACCCAGAAAGCTTTGCAATTGCTTCCTAGTTTGTGGAGCCTTCCACTCCAAAACCACCTTTACCTTCTCCGGATCCATTTCCACCCCATCATGTGAAATGCGATAACCTAAATAGTCAATTTTGCTCTGGTGAAATTCGCACTTTTCCAAGTTAGCATACAGTTCAGTTGCTTTAAGATACCTTAAAACTTCCCTGACCAGAGTTACGTGTTCCTCTAGGGACTCCGAATATATTAAAATGTCATCTAGGTAGATCAAGCATCCCTTAAAGAAATGTTCGCGCAGCACATCACTGGTTGGGGAATTATGGGAGTTGAAGTCCAGATATCTTCAAGTTGCCAAGGTTGGGAAACACTGATCTAGGGTGTGGGTCAGGATGGGTTCTGGATCCTTTTGCTGCAAATTTGCTCAGGGTCACACGCATGCAATAAAAAATAGAAAAATCCAAAATGGCTGCACCCACAGAAACACCAACAGAACCAGCTCTGTGAAATCATCACCAAGTTACTAACTTTTCTGAAAGACCAGTTAGGAACCCACCTCTGGTATGGTTACCGAAAATGTTTTACTCCCTCTTTCATCCAGTTCAGGACTGTGCAGTCTCTTGTTTTGGGATCCTCTCTGGAATGTGTTGGCTCGTCCCTGGACTATTAATAGCATGATGTTGTTGCCAACAATCTGTAAAAAATACGACTTTAGTAATCAAGTTGTTGAAGCGTGGAACTCATTACCGGACTCCGTAGTATCATGCCCTAACCCCCAACACTTTAACCTTAGACTATCCATGGTTGACCTCTCCAGATTCCCAAGAGGTCAGTAAGGGGCATACATAAGCGCACTAGAGTGCCTTCCGTCCCCTGTCCTATAGTCTCTCCTATATCTCCTATATCTTCTCTACTATATCTCTATAAGCTTCATTTTATATTATTGTGCATTGGACAAAATAAATAAATAAAAAATAAAATAAAACATTACATGGGTAATTTCAGTCGCAAAGTCAGCCCCATTTCTCCAGCGGCATTTCCAATTCACTGTGTCCTTATGGGAAGTATATTATCTATTAATTCTAAGCACATAAGGACAGCTCCCAAATATTCCCCTATTTAGTAGTGGGCTGTTGCGAACTAGGATCATTTCTGGTGAACTGGTAGTTACGGCAATCAGCTGGCCCCGCGCACCCACCCCTGTGTTATCCTGTCCTATATTTCCTTTTTTCTGCCTCAGTTGATTCACGTGGTACATCTGATTTCTACACCTCCGCTGTTCTACTTACCGGGTAAGCAGCTGAGCTTCAAATTGCTATATTTTTAATGCTGCGCGCAACCATTCATGGGGAATGTAGTAACAGATAGTAACATTTTAAGACTTTAAAAAAGGACCATGCAACAACAACAAATTTGACTGTGGCAACTAATCAAATTCGCAGACGACACCAAGCTGGCGGGGGTAGCCAACACCCTTGAAGACAGGCTCAAGTTACAGAAAGACCTGGACAGACTAACACATTGGGCCCACACCAACAAAATGATGTTCAACATCGACAAGAGCAAAATCCTTCACCTAGGTAAAAAAAAACCTGGACACACATAGAGCCTGGGAGAAATCCCTCTCAGCAGTAGCGACGGTGAAAGAGATCTCGGAGTCTTGGTGGGTAATCAACTAAACATGAGCCAACAATGTGCAGCAGCAGCCAAAAAAGCCAATACAATCCTAAGCTGCATCAACAGGGGAATACACTCCAAGACCAGGGAAGTCTTAATACCACTCTACTACGCCCTGATCAGACCACACCTGGCATACTGTGTTCAGTTCTGGTCACCACACTTCAAAAAAGACATTGAAACTCTGGAGAAGGTGCAGAAAAGAGCAACCAAAATGATCAGGGGTCTAGAAACCAAGACTTATGAAGAGAGACTGCGGGAACTGGGTATGGATGGCCTAGAGAAAAGGAGGGCCAGAGCAGACATGATAGTAGTCTAGAGGTATACGAGGGGTTGCCACAGAGAGGAGGGGATCACTTTATTCTCAAGGGCACCGGAGGGGCGGACGAGGAACAACAGCTGGAAGCTGACCAAGGAGAGATTCAACCTGGAAATAGGGAAGAACTTCCTGACAGTCAGAACAATCAACCAGTGGAACAACCTACCAGCGGACGTTGTGAACTCCAATACTATGGACATTTTTAAGAGGAAATTGAACTGCCATTTGGCTGGACTGCTATAGGGTTCCTGCTTAGGCAGGGGGTTGGACTTGATGACCCGCATGGTCCCTTCCAACTCTAACAATAAATAAATAAATAAAATAAACCTGCAGATGGGTGAAATGAATCTGTCTTCACCTCCGTGTAATGGGACAGATTATGGTCATATACTCTAAGAAATTTCATCTCATTCGTAAGTCTATGATATGGAGATTCCAGACAATAAACGTAATCTGTATGATGTATCCATTTGCGTGGAGTTTTATCGGTCTGAGAAAAGCCTTCCTAAACTTGGACCAGAACACTGGGGGTGATATCAGGTGATATTCTTCAGAAACTTTGTGACGTGCTGAAAACAAGTTATGAGTGTTCAACGCTTTTTCAATATTTCCAAAGTAAGAATTCTAATTGTTCGTAGTGATCTGTTTATGGCAAGAAGACACTATGCGATTAAATATTTGGTGCCTCTGCATAGTGAAACTCGAAGGAAAAAAATAACTGGATTAGAAGCTGGAATGAAACTTAATTGATGTACCACTTCGGACAATAATGCTGCCAGGTGAGAACATTTGCAGTAAGAACATTTTCTGTTGGTTTTGTTGGTTGCCGTAAGGACTCTTCTGAGGGTTGATATCTTGTTTGTTTGTTTGGCGCCTAGCACCTTACAACATTTCTAATGCTTAGCATATAAAATTAGCTATTAAGAAAATAATCACGAAAACTTGGAATTAAGGAATCCCATTGTGTTAAAACAAACCCAGTGTTCCCAATTTACTATATTAATTGAAAATGGAAACAGATGTTGGTGGAAAGAGATGGGAACTGGAGATGTAAAGATTTGTTCACAGCTTTGTTTAAAAGGCTTAGAAGACTGTGCTGGAAATATAAATGGCAAACCCAAAACTGATGTTGCCATTACTATCATTACTGCAGAATTAGTAGCATCATTCGCTGCACAGAAATGCTTAGGTAAGTCTGCTCTTATTTCATGCCAACTTCACAAATAGCCATTCATATACTCAATGTAGATGTTCTGAAAATGCTCAATTCTAAATACATCTTCACTAAACAACATGTACTGTGTGAGTTTTAATGCTTAGGGGGAAGCTAGGATCTGAAAGTTAACATTTCTTAGCTGTCGTCCTTTGGATTTTTGCAGCAAATAACTCCTGTCATTCTACTGAGAGAGAAGTAGACCCAGTTTGATGGAGATTGAGAAATTGGGAGTTTTAGTCCTAATTTAGGCACAAAGCCCACTGAGCGATTTTGGCCAATCACTCTGTCACAGCCCTAGGAAACAGGCCATGGCTTCCAAAAAACCTTTCTAAAAAACTGATGCGACTAGTCCATGCAGTCACCATAAGGTGACCAGATGTCCTGCTTTTAGTGGGACAGTCCCGCTTTTTAGGAATTTTTCCCGCGTCCCGTATTGTTTTTAAAAAGTCCCGCTTTTTTCGGGCGACCAGTTTGCAGAAGCGCACTTGCTTACTCCGGCTACGCAGCACCCCACCACTCCCGCCGCAATGCCCTCACCCGTCCAGCCCTCCTGCTGTTGGGCTTGCTGCAGGCCAGCAAGTCGACCCAAGCCGCTTCCACGCCCCAAACCGACGGGCCAAACCTGTCCTGATGCTGCGGGACCCACAACTCCCGCTGCAGTCTCCCTCCAGCTCTCCAAGCCCTCCAGCGATGCCTACAAGACAGGAGCCCTGCAGACGCCATCGAAGCCGCCACCATCCACCAGCTATGTCTTCATGGGAAAGAACAGGCAAGCTTTTTTGAGCATCCCTCTGCTGCTGATGGTGTTCCACCGTACCTAACTCATGTTAAGTCACCAGGATTCAAAACTGACCTGAAAGTATATACAGTGATACTTCGTCTTACAAACGCCTCATCATACAAACTTTTCGAGATACAAACCCGGGGTTTAAGATTTTTTTGCCTCTTCTTACAAACTATTTTCACCTTACAAACCCACCGCTGCTTCTGGGTTGCCCCGCCTCCAGACTTCCGTTGCCAGCGAAGCACCCTTTTTTGCACTGCTGGGATTCCCAAGATGTTCCCCTCCATGGGAAACTCCACCTCTGGACTTCTGTGTTTTTGTGATGCTGCAGGAGAATCCCAGCAGTGCAAAAATGGGTGCTTCGATGGCAACGGAAGTCCGGAGGTAGGGTTTCCCAGCGAGGGGAGCCTCAGTGAAATCGCAGCATTGCAAAAACACAAAGGTCCGGAGATGGGGTTTCGAGGACTTTGGTGTTTTTGCGATGCTGCGAATTCACTGATGCTCCCTTCGCTGGGAAACCCCATCCCTGGACTTCCGTTGCCAGTGAAGCACTCATTTTTCCGATGCTGGGATTCCCCTGCAGCATCGCAAAAACACAGATGTCCAGAGGTGGGGTTCCCTATGGAGGGGAACCTCAGAGGAATCCCAGCAGTGCAAAAATGGGCACTTCGGCTGGCAAAAGGGGTGAATTGCATGCATTAATCGCTTTTCCATTGATTCCTATGGGAAACACTGTTTCGTCTTACAAACTTTTCACCTTAAGAACCTCATCCCGGAACCAATTAAGTTTGTAAGACAAGGTATCACTGTACTGTACATTGTGTGTAGCTTACCTTGAGGATGAACTGACAATAACAACAAATATTTCCATTTGCTTCCACGCAGACAAAATTGCTAGATTAGCTCAAACACTAGGAAATTAGTAGCTGGCCACAAAGTTTATGCTTGAGATATGTAGATTGTATGCATTTTAGTCAAGAATAGCTGTTGGCTGCAGGCCTTAAAGCCTTTACCTCTTTTCTCCCCCGGCCCCTGGAGGTTCTGCCCCCCCCTTTCTATTACTGTATCCAAATGTTATTTATTGTATTTTGGCTTTATGAAGCATCTTTTGTTTCCTTTGTAAAAAAAAACTTGTAAAAAAATAAATTAAAATAAGTAATGGATAAAAGTAACGTTCCCTGGCAACGTCTGTTTTATCTGAGGAAACATGCATAGTTGGCAGAATCAAGAAATACTCAGCTGAAATTAAAGTACCACAAGATTATTGATAACGCCTTCAGACTTATTTCTCTCTTGGGAAGGATTTTAAACAGTTGAGGAAACTATACTAGAGCAGTGGGGAAATTGTGGGTCACATGCAACCACAAAAATACTTTTTGGCACTTTCAACACTTTCACAATCTTGCTGCTGAAATCTGAGCACAAAGCAAGGCAATTTTCAATTATTTGATTTTTTTTTCCTTAAAAAAATATTAAATGTCTAACCATGGTTCAAGATCCAGAGGAAGGAAACCTGGATTCATGTTTATCCTCAGCCCTGAAAACTTAGCAAATGACTTTGGGCTGCTTACCCTCAGCTTAACCTGCTACAGCAATCTTTTCTTGTTGTGGGGAAAACTGGAGGAAAAAGCATGAGGTATGCCACTTGAGCATCTATCAAATTCGTCAATCATGAGTTTATATTAAGCCTATCAAAAACATTTTAAAAATTTAAATGCACCTATTCCTTCAAATGATATAATTAAGCTACCATTCCTGGCCCTACAGGAATGGGCCAGGAGCGTGCCCCCACTCCACACACACCCCGCATGCGCAGAAGCAAAAAACCCAGAAATGGGCAAACAAGTAAGTGCTCGCAATGGGTTGCTCCCGGTTTGGATCGGCTCTTAGAACTGGTAGCGCCTGTGGTAGGAAGTTCCACAGGATGCTTCTTGTCAGGATTAAGCAATATCCTGAGGTAATATCCCACTACAGAAGGAAGGACTACAAAAAGAATGCTGAGTCATTCTGAGGTAATTAAGCATGCAGCAATCTGATTGGGTGATAAATATATAAATATGTAAGAGCTTTTGTATTGCTCTCTCTGTTCTCTGCTCTCTGATGCTATCTGATGTTCCTATTGCTGTATTGGTCTGTTGGTTCCTGTGAGTTACTGTAATTGAGATAGTTGTAGTGATATACTAGTGAGATACTAGTATGGTGTATGCATAGTAAGACAGAATATAGAGAGTACTGTAAATGAGCAGTAAATATATTTTTGCAAGACTTCCTGCTGCTGCTGTGTTTCATTGAAGACTTCAACTCCATATCTATTAGTCTGTGGGTGGCTGGTTGGGCTGGTTAGCTGGTTGGACTGGTTAGCTGGTTGGGCTGGTTAGCTGGCTACCTTCCGAAAATTCAGCTCTGACACTTCTGCACATGCAAGCATGCAAACCGGTAGCAAAATCATTTACAACCCATCACTGCTTATGATTTAAATGAGGAGTACTTGGTGCTCTCTGCTCACTTAGCAATATAAATTTTGGGCTAAATTAATAATAATAATAATAATAATAATAATAATAATAATAATAATAATAAATGCTACCATTTACCAGTGGCAAAGAACTGGTGGGATCATAAGCCTGAAAAAGTGTTCGAAAATGAGCAAGCAAAACTACTGTGGGACTTCCGACTTCAGACTGACCGAATTCTGAAGCATAACACACCAGACATCCTGATTATGGAGAAAAAGAAACTATGGATCATCGACATCGCAATCCCGGGAGACAGCAGAATTGAGGAGAAGCAGCTAGAGAAATTAGTGAAATACGAAGATCTAAAAATCGAGCTGCAACGACTCTGGCATAAGCCAGTGAAAGTGGTCCCAGTGGTACTTGGCACGCTGGGCGCAGTACCAAAGGATCTCAGCGGACATTGGAAAACCATCGGGATTGACAAAATCTCCATCTGTCAATTGCAAAAGGCCGCTTTAGTGGGATCGGCAAACATAATTCGCCGCTACATCACGCAGTCCTAGGTGCTAGGGAAGCGCCCGACTGGTGATGAAATACGAAATCCAGCATAGTGATCTCGTTTGCTGTGTTGTACTGACATAATAATAATAATAATAATAATAATAATAATAATAATAATAATAATAATAATAATTTATTAGATTTCTATGCCGCCCCTCTCCGAAGACTCAGGGCGGCTCACAACAATGATAAAAACTATATTATAGTGAAACAAATCTAATATTAAAAAGAAATATATAAAACCCTATCATATTAAAACCAGACAACACACACATACCAAACATAAAATATAAAGAGCCTGGGGGAAAGATATCTCAAATCCCACATGCCTGGCGGTATAGGTGGGTCTTGAGTAGTTTACGAAAGACAAGGAGGGTGGGGGCAGTTCTAATCTCCGGGGGGAGTTGATTCCAGAGGGTCGGGGCCGCCACAGAGAAGGGTCTTCCCCTGGGGACCACCAGACGACATTGTTTAGTCGACGGGACCCAGAGAAGGCCAACTCTGTGGGACCTTATCGGTCGCTGGGATTCGTGCAGTAGCAGGCAGTTATGGAGGTACTCCGATCCAATGCCATGTAGGGCTTTAAAAGTCATAACCAACACTTTAAATTGTGACCGGAAACTGATTGGCAGCCAATGCAGGCCACGTGATGGTAAATCAAGGGTTACTGCGTATGTATGTGCATGGCCATGTGAGAGATAAAACATGAAAGCCTTGCCTGCAATAACTTTTTTTTTTTTTTGCATTGGCATCTTTCAGTCTTGAAAGACCATGGTATCATGCTCTGGATTCCTCAGAGCATGAAGCCTGGGTAAGTTAGTATGCAATAACAAAATAACCTGTATATAACTACTTTTTGAAATGCTTATTCTCATTATTATTATTATTATTATTATTATTATTATTATTATTATTATTATTATTGTTATTATTGTTTATTAAATTTGTATGCTGCCCCTCTCCGTAGACTCGGGGCGGCTCACAGCAGTAATAGAAAACAATGTACAATACAAATCTAATATTTAATATTTAAAACTAAAAACCCATAATTTAAAAAACATACACACAACATACCATACATAAACTATATAGGCCTGGGGAAGATATCTCAGTTACCCCATGCCTGACAGCAGAGGTGGGTTTTAAGAAGTTTACAAAAGGCAAGGAGGGTGGGGGCAATCCTAATCTCCGGGGGGAGCTTTAATTTTTGCACTTTGTTTTATTGCTCATTTTAATGGTAAGGAACACACCACCTAGCACAGAGGTGTCAAACTCGACTCGTCACATGACATATCGTGATTTCCCCCCCCCTTTGCTAAACTGGGAGTGGCCAGCACATGACGCAACCAGGTTGCGGACGGCGAGTTTGAAAGCCCGGACCTAGCGGATCTGTGACTCTTGCGGTCCTAAGAAAAATTCCCATTACCCAGAGCTCTGGAATTCTCAGCCTCATACAAATCCTGCCTCTTTTTCCCTTTGTCAGCCTCACATCGACGCCTTCGTTCATTCCGTGTGAAACTAGGCAATCTCCTGGCTGATGTCGGTACAGGAAGATTCAGAGTGAAGGCTTCAGCCGGTGTCAGTAACACTCGTAGTTTTACCATTGCATTAATTCACAGGAGGTGGAGAGGCCCTAATGAAGCAGAAGTTAATGCGGCAAAGGTCCTTTCACAAATCAGATCAAAGAACGCCTCCTGGGCGCCGCACAGATGGCTTTAAAGAATCCGTTCCAAGGCCAGCAGAAATAAGAACTCTAATAACCTTTTGATTCTGGAGGACGGCCAGCTCTAGAAAACAAACCAGCCCAGTGACCATTAAAGAGGATGCCTTTTTTTGGTTTCATTTCCACTCTAATTACCCTTAGCTGGTTGCTGCACCTGGCAGCAGAACATCAAGGGTTCTCCAAGGATCACCGTGTCAGAGTGGTTTACGCTCAAAGAACTATTGCCGCCACCTCTGATTTTTCCCTCCCCTTTTCCCAGCACTGAAATACAATAGCCTTCCTGATGGAGAGATATGGCACAGCAACCGCACAGCACTGGCCCCGAGGTTTCTTGGCACACGCGAAAACACACCTCACTCTCCAAAGACGTGGTGCCAACTCTCCATACAATACTCATTTCTAGATAGCGCTCCTCCCCCCCCCCTCCTCTCCCTCCTCCGGTTCTTCTAGTTCCATGTAGACTTAGACTCTGTCACTACCCACACACTAGCTTTTTGTCAGGACAATTGCTTTATCACAAAGCAAGCAGGCAAAGCACCGCGATGCTTATTCGTAGAGTACGCACTGTCCAGACAAAAGAGAAATTGACAGCTTGAACTCTTATCTTATGCACAGAAAACGTTAGACTGCAACCCTGCGAAACTATTGCCTGTCAATGAAAGGAGGACTATGCAATACTTAATGATGTTTTAAAATAACTGATCTAACCGTAGTTCATAAAATCATATACCAAAATGTCCTTCCTGTTAATGACTACTTCACCTTCAACCGCAGCCATACACGAGTACGTAACAGATTCAAACTAAATGTAAACCGCTCTAAACTTGGCTGCGGAAAATACAACTTCAGCAATAGAGTGATCAATGCCTAGAATGTACTACCTGACTCTGTGGGTTACATAGAAACATAGAAGATTGATGGCAGAAAAAGACTTCATGGTCCATCTAGTCTGCTCTTATACTATTTCCTGTATTTTATCTTAGGATAGTTATATGTTTATCCCGGGCATGTTTAAATTCAGTTACTGTGGATTTACCAACCACGTCTGCTGGAAGTTTGTTCCAAGCATCTACTACTCGTTCAGTAAAATAATATTTTCTCACATTGCTTCTGATCTTTTCCCTGATCTGTTTTAATGAAACAGAAAATATGTATGAATATTGTAGTATTATTATTGAGAAAATGAAATCGTATATTTGTGATGTAAAGATGTGTAATAAAATTTAAAAACTTATAAAAAGGAAAAATATGGTGGAAGAGGCCTTCATCCTACAGTGCATAGGCAATGGCTAGAATGATGATAACACACGTGGTACCTCTTGAAAGCTACTTTGCAAGGTTATATAATGCAGTGGTCCCCATCTCTTTATGTCAGTCCATACCTTTTGCCCAACAGTTATTTATTTATTTATTTTATTTATTTATTGTTAGAGTTGGAAGGGACCATGTGGGTCATCAAGTCTAACCCCCTGCCTAAGCAGGAACCCTATAGCATCCTAGCCAAATGGCAGTCCAATTTCCTCTTAAAAATGTCCAGAGTATTGGAGTTCACAACGTCCGCTGGTAGGTTGTTCCACTGGTTGATTGTTCTGACTGTCAGGAAGTTCTTCCCTATTTCCAGGTTGAATCTCTCCTTGGTCAGCTTCCAGCCATTGTTTCTCGTCTGGCCCTCCAGTGCCTGGGAGAACAAAGTGATCCCCTTCTCTCTGTGGCAACCCCTCGTATACCTGTAGACTGCTATCATGTCCGCTCTGGCCCTCCTTTTCTCTAGGCTATCCATGCCCAGTTCCCGCAGTCTCTCTTTGTAAGTCTTGGTTTCTAGATCATTTTGGTTGCTCTTTTCTGCACCTTCTGCATCAGAAAGCAGCTTCTGCACATGAACCATGAATACCCAGACTCCTTCTTTTGATTCTACATCTTCCACTGGAAGCTATTCATCCAGCATAAATGCACAGAACCAGTTGAGGCTACTGAATGCAACACTTGCATGTCTTCACAAAGGTGAGTTGTGTAAAGTCGGTTGTGCAAAATCATCCTCAACTGAAGTAAAGCATATTTTGCTTGCACATCGCTAGTATTACATCTCTCAAGCCTTAAAGCAAAATATCCAGCTAATTTATTTATTATTTATTCATTATTGATTGATTTTGTCCAATACACAATGAGGGTTTTAGTGGGTATACACATAGTAAAATACATAATGAAGGTTATAGAGGATATACTCATAGTAAAATATATATAAGAAAGAATAGAAGAGAAGATATAGGAATAAAACATATCAATGAAAGAATAGAAGAAGAGATATAGGAATAGAAGAAAGGTATAGGAGATATAGGAGAGCAATAGGACAGGGGACGGAAGGCACTCTAGTGCACTTGTACTCGCCCCTTACTGACCTCTTAGGAATCTGGATAGGTCAACCGTGGATAATCTAAGGGTAAAGTGTTGGGGGTTTGGGGATGACACTATGGAGTCCGGTAATGAGTTCCACGCTTTGACAACTCGGTTACTGAAGTCATATTTTTTACAGTCAAGTTTGGAGCAGTTAATTTCTTGGAGTCCATTTCCTTTTGCTTTGATTATAGTCCTTTGCAAGCCTAAAGTTTGGGAAAACCTCATTCTAATTTAAAGTGGGTAATAATAACAACAACAAAAAGGAGTCTAATTTAAATTAGCCTTCAAGTGGGTTTTGATCTGAGGGGGAAGGAATTCTCCATTTTGGACCCCTTGAGCTAATCTTCTCAGAGGCTGGCTGGAGACCCCTTGTGGGAATATGCACTGTTACAGTCATTAATTAGTTGCTCTTCCACATGCTTAACACAAGTGGGTCACATACTTGATTCAACGTGGCTGATTCCCAGATAAGCAGGTATAAGGTTGCAGCCTCCTTACAAAGAATTAAAACAACAAAACTACCACTTGAATAAAGCAGCAGCAAATTCTTTCAATTTCCACTCACTTTTTTTTCATCTAGCCCTTAGAAAACCATTCATGGAATCACTTTTTTCTTTGGTAGAAAACATTGATAGATTTCAATAGTATTTGGTTTCTTTTGCATAGTTCAATAGATGCAGACTATTTTGATTCAAATCAGTTAAGTTTAATAAGCTTTGTTCTCTGATAATAGAATAGTAGGCGCATACCTTGTTTTTCCCCAAAATAAGACGTCCCCTGATCATAAGCCCAATCAGCAATAAGGCCAAGCGTTCAGGGTTCAAAAAAATACAGGTGGTGGACAAAGAAATGGAAACACTTTGCAGCTCTTCCGTGGAATCCAGATTTGTGAAGCTCCCTTCTAAGAGTTTTTGTGGAAACTGGGTTCTGTACGTGTCTATTGAGCTCTGCAGTGATTTTAGGAGCTGCAGTCTTGCGATCCACTCTAACAATTCGCTTTAGAGTCCGACGGTCTTTCTCAGACAACTTCGACTTTCCACCAGACCTGTGCTTGGCTGAGGACATTTTCCCTTCTCTTTCAAAAGCAGTCATTGCTTTTGAGACATTACCTCTTGAAACGCCAAACATTTGGGCACTTTCTGTTACACTAGCGCCTGCCATTCGAGCACCAACAATTTGGCCTCTTTGAAAGTCTGAGAGATCTGCCATTTCTAGAAGGTTATAACCAATTTCCTTAAATGTTTTTTAACAATGTAGTTTAAAAATACATATCAAATAACAGAATTTTAAAAATAAACATTAAAATATGTCAAGTTTGATTGATTTGAACATGTTCAAACATTATGGTGCCAAAAAGTCAAGTGTTTGCATTTTTTTGTCCTCCCCCTGAATATGACAGGGTCTTATTTCTGTTGTGGTTAGCTCTGGCCCAGCTCCTGCCCCAAGGACTATGGATGTGGGGGAGACATCCACATGCTGCAGGCCTGCTTTGCTCCCGGTGGAATCTGCTGATGAAGGCTCCTCTGACCAAGAAGACATGAGTGACAGGGAGGAGGAGAGTGTGGCAGACAGCTCAGAAGGAGATCAATTATCTAGCTCCTCCTTGGATTCGGAACAAGAGTTAATGATACAGCCACGCATGCAGAGAGCGATGCATAGGCAGCAACAACTGAGAGATTATTATCAAAGAAAATGAGGCCACCTGTGGTTGGGTGGGGCTGTGGTATTTAGTGAGGCTGCTATAAATAGCAGCCTGTGGGTCTGGCCATTGTGGAGGATTATCTGCTCGTTGTGTTTTGTGCCTGCCTTGCTGACTTCGACCTTTGTGTGCTGATTTTTCCCTGCTTTGAAACTAAACCAGAGCAAAGGGTGTTTCCCTTTGTGAAAGAAGAAGGACTGTGAATTGCCTCACAGCTGCAAGCTAAGTATCTCAGAACTGATAAGGGACTTGTACAAATTACCAGTTTGTTTGGAGACGAGTGCTTTGCTATACAAAAAGAGTGCTTAGTTTATTTGAATTTTCAGTATAAAGAACATTGTTTTGAATTTTCAAACGTGTGTGTGTCTGAAATTTGTATCTGTGAATTTTCGGGCGGATTCTACCAGAGAGCTCGACAGAACAATTTCTAGGAAATCATGGGTAGCCTTCTTAAACATGATGGAAGAAGGCAAAAATTGACTGAATTTGCAAATTTTAGCCACCTTCCAAAGGAAGATGGCTAAACTTCTGTAAGCCGCCCTGAGTCCTTCATGATTGGGCGGCATAGAAGTCAAATAAAATAAATAAATAAAATAAAATAAGAGGAACCGCAGGAAGAGGAAAAAATAGTTTTATGCTCCTTTCTCACTGATCATATCTCTCTCACTATATTGGCTGGCCGTGTAGGAATAAAAGATGATCAGAAAAATAAAATCTGATTCTAGTTATGTAATCTAAACAGTAAAAGCCCCTCGGGGGCAATTTCACAACCTTTCTGCAAAACCCCTTAAATCGGGGTGGGCAACTCAGGTCCTTTTATGATCTGTAGATTTCAACTTACAATATATTGTAAGCCGCCCCAAGTCTTCAGAGATGGGTGGCATATAAGTCAAACAAAGAACAAACAAACAAACACACAAACAAACAAATAAATAAGCAACTCCCATAATTCCTGAGTCAGCATTGCTCAGCAAGTTCACAGGCTCTGGTTGCTTATCTCTATCTTAAATGAAGCTTAGAAGCTGTCAATATTCCAGGGCAGACCAGATTTCTTACTGTCAGACTCTCTTTCTCCATTAACCTTTGAGTTAAAACCTGTGTTCCTTCCCCTTTTCTTTAACTTTTCCAGACCAATCCGCTTTGCTCATAGCAGCGACAGCAGCACATTTCCTCCTGTATCCAACTGAACAATTAGAACATCATCAGAATTGCAAGGGAACTTGGAGGTCTTCTAGACCAAATCCCTACTCTAACAGGAGACCCTACACCAATGATGGGAAATCTTTTTGGGGTTGCATGCCAAAAAGGGGGGGCGCTTGTCCATGCGTGCCCACACCCATAATTCCATGCATGCATGCATGCATGGCAAAAACCTCCACCCACTGCTCTTGGCACACAATGGCACGGCTGGTTTTTGCTCTCCCCAGGCTACAGAGCTTTTCTAGAAGCCTGGAGAGGGAGAAAATGGCCTTCTCCACCACTCCCAGAGGCCAGAAATGGTCCATTCCCCAACTTGAAGAAGTTGTTTCCTCGTCGCCAAATGTTATGTCCTTAGCGGAATGAAGGACTGCACTCTTGTGGTGAGTAACAGCTCTTTATTAACGAGGAGTAACAGTTTACAGAACTGAACAAAAGACAACACGGCCGTGCCTGGCAGCTATATATATGCCAGGCTGCCAGGCTGAGCCAACCAATCACATTATAGTATTTTCCCGCCCAAGGAATATGGGGCAGGTACAAAGCCTAACTGTCCTCTGGACACAACAGTTGGCCTCCAGGGAACCTCTGGCAGTGTGTGTGTGAGAAGGCTGGTTTTGTCCTCCCCAGGTTCCTAGAAAGGCTCTGAAGCCCGGGGAAGCAAAAAAACCCAGAACTTCCAATTCAACTGGAACTTGGCAAATGGAACGTTTCCAGCCTCTGGAGGACCTCTGGGAGGTGGAGGCTGTTTTCGCCCTCCGCAGGCTCCTAGAAAGCCTCTGGAGCTTGGAGAGAGCAAAATACGGGCCTTCTTCACCCCCTCCGGAGGCTGAAAACAGGTTGTTTCCTGACTCCTGGTAGGCCTAGAAGGCCTGAAAATCAGCTGTCCAGCATGCCTATGTGTCGGACCTGAGCTCACATGCCCACCGATATAGTGACGCAAGCCACTTGTGGCAGGCGTGCCGTAGGTTCGCCATCACAGCCCTACATCATTTCAAGCAAATGGCTGTCCAGACTCTTCTTAAAAGCTTCCAGTGATGGAGCACCCAGAACTTATGAAGGCAAGTTCCACTGTTTGTTCTCACTGTCAGGAACTTTCTCCTTAGCTCTATGTAGCTTCTCTCCTTGATTAATTTCCATCCATTGCTTCTCTTCTTGCCTTCTGGTGCTTTGGAGAATGGATTGACACCCCTCTTTTTGTGGCCTCCCTTCAAATTTATTTATTTATTGTATTTATTTATTTATTTATTAGATTTATATGCCGCCCCTCTACGAAGACTCGGGGCGGCTTACAACATATAAATAAAGATACAATAGTTAAATCCAATTAATTAAACTAAATACGCTAACCTAGATACCCCAATTTAATTAAAATCAATGATACCTCTTCCGGTAATAATCACACATTGATATTCGTCAGCCAGGGGGCTAAGATATAATCGTCCAAAGCTTGGCCGCATAAATAAGTCTTAAGACTCTTATGGAAGGCAGGGATGGTGAGGGCAATGTGAATCTCCGGGGGGAGCTGATTCCAGAGGGCCGGGGCCCCCACAGAGAAGGCTCTTCCCCTAGGCCCCACCTGGTCTGACGCCATGTAGGGCTTTATAGGTATAGCCAACTTTTCCATGTAGTGTCTTTGAGCAGCATACAGAGGTAATAAAACATATAAATAATGGAACACTGCTGTCCCTTCTTTTCATTAGACTAGGCATGTCCTCTGACCTGTCCAGCTTTGCATGTTTCCCGAACCTATTCCTACAATGTTTCAATCTTGCACTACTCAACAATGTGCCCCCCCCCAAAAAAAAAATTCTGGCTTCTTTCTTCTGCTGGAGATTGCTTTCCTCCCTGCTCACTCTCATCTACAATGGGAAGGAGAATCACATGAGTGATAGGGCTGCTCAGAAAGCTGGCAAAGGCCCCGGAATACAAACACATCCACTAGCTGCAAAAATAGGATGCCCAAGGAGGGAGTGGGGTGACGTCTTTGCTTGGGGTTGTTATTTTTAAACTGTTTATCAAGGGTCTGCTAGTCTTGGCATGAGACGCTGGAAGCTATTTGGAGGGCAGGTGATGCAGCAACAGCCCGTAAAGGTTGGCTGGCATTGGCCACCTCTCTTTGCTCCTTCTGACCAATCCCCTTTGAGCATCTGAACAGACGAGTCTGTGACCTTCTTCCTTCGCTGCATTTATTTTTGTATATTTGTACAGAGAAACAGTGGGAACATATATAGAAAACAATGTTTGCATCACACCACAATCTCCGAGACAGTAAGTTTTCTCGGTGTGCTTCTAAACAGCAAAGGGGTGAAGGGAAAAAAGAAGCAGCTCACAAAACTGGCAAGCAATTTTCAAGTGGGGTTTCTGAGATGAGAAAGAGGAAAAACCTGCAGGTGTGTGTGTGTGTGTGTGTGGATACAGGAGATTCTTTGGAGTAAACTAAAATGGATTTGCTGCCCATTTAAACTGTATCCATTTCAAAATATAAGCTATCTAGCTGACAGCAGGAAAAGTAGCAAAGAGCCATGGACTATGCCTATGGGGACTGCAATAATAATAATAATAATAATAATAATAATAATAATAATAATAATAATAATAATAACTCAATCTGTATAGTCTGGAGGACAGAAGGAAAAGGGGGGACATGATCGAAACATTTAAATATATTAAAGGGTTAAATAAGGTTCAGGAGGGAAGTGTTTTTAATAGGAAAGTGAACACAAGAACAAGGGGACACAATCTGAAGTTAGTTGGGGGAAAGATCAAAAGCAACATGAGAAAATATTATTTTACTGAAAGAGTAGTAGATCCTTGGAACAAACTTCCAGCAGACGTGGTAGATAAATACACAGTAACTGAATTTAAACATGCCTGGGATAAACATATATCCATCCTAAGATAAAATACAGAAAATAGTATAAGGGCAGACTAGATGGACCATGAGGTCTTTTTCTGCCGTCAGACTTCTATGTTTCTATGTTTCTATAATAATAATAATAATAATAATAATAATAATAATAATAATAATAATAATAATAATAATAATAATAGGATTTGTATGCCACCCCTCTCCAAGGACTCGGGGCGGCTCACAACATGTCAAAAACAATATACCATATACATATCTAAAAATCCAATTAGTATACTAAAAACTTTTTTAAAACTCTAATAAGATTTAAAATCCTTCCTTACCATTCACACAGCAAAAGATACTACACCCAAGCCTGGCGGCATAAATAGGTCTTTATTGCTCTAAGGTCATCCTTTGTTCTCAACAAAGGATGGAGAATCCTGTGATATCATCAGTATTAAAGCTAGGTTCAGTTCCCTTCCCAGTCAATAGACAGCAGGCAGGAAGAGGCGACTTAAGCAGAGAAAACAAAATGGATTTTCACAGGAAGTGACTAAAGAAAAGGATACATCAGATCAGTAGTGGGCTGGCGCATGGATGGTCCTGTACACAGCTCCGCTTGGAAAAATGGAGATGTGCATGCGCCCATGTGAGATTCCGCTTCTGCGCATGCACAGGAAACAAAATCTCGCACGAGGATGCTCATGCATGTGAGATTTCGCTGATTTTCGGTGGATTTTTTTGCTTCTGCGCATGAGTGGAAGCAAAGAAGTGGATGAAAATTGGCGAGTGTCCTCGTGCAAGTTTTTGCTTCCTGCGCATGCAAAGAAGCTGAATCTCATGCAAGCACCCACGCACACAAGACATGCATGCATCCATGCCAGTCACCAAGAGCGCACCAGTCGTGCCGGCAACAGGGAGCTCTTCACTGCATCAGATACTCTTAAATCTTCATCATTGTGATGTCGGGGTGGCACAGCAGGTAGAGTGCAGTACTGCAGGCCACTGAAGCTGACTGTAGATCTGCAGGTCAGCATTTCAAATATCATCACCGTCTCAAGGTTGACTCAGCCTTCCATCCTTCCAAGGTGGGTAAAATGAGGACCCGAATATTGGGGGCAATATTCTGGCTCTGTTAAAAAGTGCTATTGCTAACATGTTGTAAGCCACCCTGAGTCTAAGGAGAAGGGTGGCATAAAAATCGAATAAATAAAATAAATCAATAAATGGTTTTATTTCTGATGTGGGTCAGAAATTTTAAGAAACTTAAGAGGCTTTCTTGATCTGGATATTACAGTACAGCTATGTGCCTGGAATCCTTTATGGTCACTGTTAAATACTGTAAATTCTGTAATGTTCTATAATGTTCTGTATCTGGGTTAACTTGTTAAACAAGAGTTGTTAAGCAGAATTGAAAGAAACCATAGGCATTGTTTACCTGCTTCCTATTGGCTGCTGTAGAGGGCGCCAAAATGGAAGAGCTGTCAGCCGCCGGCTGTTGCTGAGGGAAAGTCTTTAAATAGCCGAGCTCCTGGTCTTACGCGCTTCTTCTGTAACTCGCGTATAGAGTGAAAGTGTTTTCCGCTCGCTCAGAGCCTGTAGAGAAATAAAGATAGTTTATTTGGAAACCGTTTTTCTCGGTCATTTCATTGGCGACGAGGGTCTTAGCGGTGATTTTTTTTTTAGGAAAAAATCAATATGTCGACCCCTTCGCTGATTCAACCTCCCGAGTTGTTTGACCCGGAACGGTCAACTTGGGCAGCCTATATGGCTAAATTTGAGATTTTCCTGGAAGCTGCCAGCCTACATACGGCTGAGGACAGCAGGAAACGCGCTCTATTTTTGAATTACTGCGGCACGCATATTTTTGAATTGGCCGGGACTTTAACTGATCCCGAACCACCTAATGCTGTCCCATGGGCTACTTTGCAAGAAAAGTTGGCTGCCCATTTTAAACCAACGAAGCCGCCTATAGTGTATAGGCATCAATTTTCCCGTATGTCCCAATCGGATGGGGAATCTATTAACCAGTTCGCGACCAGGCTCAGAACTATCCTGGCAAAATGTCACTTTGACAATCCGGAAGCCAGATTGACGGATGCCCTCATTTTTGGGATGCGAAACGTTACCATTAGGAACAAGTTGTTAGCAACTGAGGGCTCCACGTTACAAGACGTGATTAAAGCTGCTCAGACAGCTGAGGTTGCTGAGGCTGCGGCAGCTGATTTAAAGTCAAATGACAAGCTGCAGACTGTTTTTAAGATCACTGACTCTCAGCGTCCCTCAGCTCGCCGCCTACCTGAAGTGCAGATCGCCGACTATGAAGACTACAATGACAACTGCTGCTACCTTCGAGGGCCACCAGAACGACAAGCCAGGTCAACTTTTCCTGCCTGCGCTGGGTGCAGAGGCCAACATCAACGGTCGCGCTGCCCCTTTAAGGACGCCTTCTGCTACAGATGCGAGAAGAGAGGCCACATCGCCGCCGCTTGCCGTGCTGCCTTGCCGGATGACAACTCTTCTCCACAAGGTCAACAACCTTCCTTTCCTGCTCCACGAGCCTACCGTCCTTTCCGCTCACAAGGTCGGGGTTTCCGCCGGCCTTGGAATGCCAGAGGTAACCGCTTTTTCAGTGGTTCTACAGTTTACCCTCCTGCCCCTAATAAAATTGTTGTCCCCATCCTTTTGAACCATCAGCCGTGCCATATGGAATTGGACACTGGCTCGAAATATACACTAATGCCCTGGCATAAATTACATTTGTATATCCCAAGTTTGGCACGGGACGAATTGAAACCTTTGGACATTGCTATCAATGACTTCCAGGGTCACCCAATTAGGATTTTGGGTAAAACTACTGTTCCTATTACCTTTAGAAATGTGAACCATGTTCTCCCTCTGTTAGTTGTAGACGGAGCTAATCATTCCCTTCTAGGGTTAGACTGGATGGCACCCTTGGGTTTAGCGGTAACAGGTCTTAACAAATTGACATTTTCTACTGCCCCTGATTTTGTCACTGAATTTCCTGAGGTTTTTAGGGCTGGTCTGGGTACCTTTAAGGGACCTCCTATTTCTTTTTCCTTAGACCCTTCTGTTCCTCCCGTTAGATTAAAGCCTCGCAGGGTACCTTTGCCCTTGCTGAGTAAGCTAGATGAGCAATTAACAAAACTTCAAGCGCAAGGTATATTGGTTCCAGTGGAACATGCACCCTGGGAAACACCAATTGTAACCCCATTGAAGCCAGATGGCTCCCTCCGTGTTTGTGCTGATTACAAATCCACTATTAATAAGGCACTACAGCACAACTCCTATCCTATTCCAGTGGTGCAGCAGCTGTTACACACCTTGGGGTCTGGGAAAATCTTCGCGAGGCTGGACCTTGCCCAGGCTTACCAGCAATTGACCGTGGACGAAGCCACTGCCTTATCACAGACTATTGTAACGCACAGGGGTGCTTTTAAGTGTACGCGCTTGCAATTCGGAGTGAGTGTTGCTCCTGGTATATTCCAGCGGTTAATGGAGCGATTATTGGGGGGCCTTGATGGGGTGGTCCCGTATTTCGATGATATTTTAATTTGTGGGGACAACTCTGGCCAGCTGCACAGTCGAATTAGGCAGGTACTCACTAGGTTGAGAGATAAGGGTCTGCGGCTTAAACCGGAGAAATGTGTATGGGGAACACCTTCAGTCGAATTTTTGGGATTTCGTATAGATGCTCAGGGCATTCACCCCACAGAGGAAAAAGTTAGGGCCATTAAAGAAGCCCCTGCCCCAACTTGTAAAACAGAGCTTCAAGCCTTTTTAGGGCTCTTAAATTTTTATGCTGTTTTTCTACGCCAAAAAGCCTCAGTGGCTGAACCCCTGCATAGGCTCCTCCATAAAGGGACAGATTGGCATTGGGGTGAGAAGGAACAACGGGCATTTAACATGGTTAAGGATCTTTTGTCATCGCATAGCCTAGTAGTGCAATATAGCTCAACCCTTCCTGTGAGGCTCACCTGCGACGCTTCTCCGTACGGCGTGGGCGGTGTGTTGGCCCATATTTTTCCTAATGGACAGGAGGCTCCCATTGCCTACTTCTCTAGAACACTGTCTGGGGCTGAGCGCAATTACGCGCAAATTGACAAGGAAGCTTTGGCGCTGGTAGCCGGGGTGAAAAAATTTCATCATTATCTGCTTGGGAGACCTTTTCAATTAGTTACTGACCACAAGCCTCTCTTGGGTCTGCTAGCCACGGGACGGCCCACTCCTCCCTTCATGTCTCCCCGTATGTCCAGATGGGCTATTTTCCTAGCCGCATATGACTACCAGCTCATTCATAAGGGAGGCTCTGCTATTAATCATGCAGACGGCCTTAGTCGCTGTCCGTTGGGACAGAGAGTAGAAGACCCAGCGCCCGCTACAGAGGTACTTCTTATAGAGTTGGATAAGTCTCCTGTGGTCACTGCCAGACAGGTGGCATTGGAAACCAGGCAAGATAAGACTTTGAGCAGGATTCTGAATTACATTTTAAAAGGCTGGCCAGCAAATGGGGACGATCCCTTAATAGGTGAATTTAAAACCAAGAGGCTAGAACTATCAGTTATGCATGATTGCATTCTCTGGGGGGAAAGAGTGGTTATCCCTACTGCCCTAAGACCACGAGTTATGAAAATGCTTCATGAGGGACACCCAGGGGTGGTGCGGATGAAGGCATTGGCAAGGGGGTATTTGTGGTGGCCAGGCTTGGATAAAGAAATTGAGAACTGGGTGGCAACATGTGGCCAGTGCCAAGAAACGCGGCCAGACCCGCCTAAAACCACCCCTGCACAGTGGGACAGTCCCCAAGGGCCATGGTCTAGGGTACACATTGATCTGGCTGGACCAGTGGGGAATCACATGTTTTTAATCCTGATTGATGCGTATTCCAGGTGGCTGGAAATAGTGCCATTAACCTCTACCACATCATCAGCAGTAATACATGTATTAAGGAGGTTATTCACAACACATGGGTGCCCGGACATATTAGTCTCGGACAACGGGCCCCAATTTACATCTAAGCAATTTGAGGTGTTCCTAGCTGGTCTGGGGGTCCGACATGCACTTACCTCGCCCCACGCAGCGTGGTCTAATGGAGCAGCAGAACGTTATGTGAGAGTGGCCAAAGAGGCCATTAAGAGGTCAGCTCCAGGTGACATCCAGGAGAGATTAGACACGTTCTTGCTGACCCAACACATAACACCTAGTATGACCACTGGGAAAAGCCCTGCGGAATTACTAATGGGGAGAAGGTTAAGATCAACCTTGGATAGGCTGCACCCCTCCTACATCAAATTAAAACCGGACAATATACTAATACCTGAACGTGCAGTGGCCGTGGGACAAAAGGTATATGTCAAAAATTTTGATGCAGGGAAGCATTGGGAAAGTGGCATTGTGCAAGACCAAACAGGTCCCAAAACATATATGGTGGAATTACTAGATGGCCGCCTCTGGAAAAGGCACATTGACCACATTAGGGGGAGAGTGGAGAAAATGGGGAGTGAAGGACATACAGATAACACTCATCCCCTCCCCGCAGGGAATTTCGCAAGGACAAACAGGAACCCGGAACCAGTTGATTGGGACTTACCTGGGGGAAATAGCCACTCCAGCGCTGCCTCAGCTCTGCCATCTCCTGGGCATGGGAGCAACGCGTCTGCAGGACGAGAGGAACCATCTTCGTCGGTGGACACACAAGTCATGGGCGACCCTAGACGGTCGGATCGGACTTCGCGAAGACCCCCTCACTTAGAAGACTTTGTAACTTACTTGACCGAATAAAAATCTGTAAAATCATCCAGAAGGGGGAGGGGTGTTAAATACTGTAAATTCTGTAATGTTCTATAATGTTCTGTATCTGGGTTAACTTGTTAAACAAGAGTTGTTAAGCAGAATTGAAAGAAACCATAGGCATTGTTTACCTGCTTCCTATTGGCTGCTGTAGAGGGCGCCAAAATGGAAGAGCTGTCAGCCGCCGGCTGTTGCTGAGGGAAAGTCTTTAAATAGCCGAGCTCCTGGTCTTACGCGCTTCTTCTGTAACTCGCGTATAGAGTGAAAGTGTTTTCCGCTCGCTCAGAGCCTGTAGAGAAATAAAGATAGTTTATTTGGAAACCGTTTTTCTCGGTCATTTCAGTCACTGTAAGATGTAAAACCTGTGATGAGATTTGCACCATCTGAGTTCCCTGAGACAGAGGTCCATGCAAGGATCTGGGGGCTTCGTAGAATCGTTTAACATCATTTCTATCAGCAAATTTCTGAATTGCATCTGCTTTGGTATTCAGCCAAGAATCCTGCTCTGTCCAGTCCTGCGAGTGTTGTTGAAGGCATTTTTCTTAGCTGTTGATGACCGGTGGTTCTGATAAGCACGATGAAGGTGATGCTTTTCAGTAAGTGGACTATAAATTAGTCCCGTCTGTTAGTCCTAAACCTGTGTTTTAAAAACTTGGCACCTTTAAGATGTGTGGACTTCATCTCCCATAATTCCATAGCTGGCATGCCACCATGGGAGATGACGTCCAAACATCTTAAAGTTGCCAAGGCTGAAAAATGCTGGCATTTCAGATGGCTTAAAAAAAAACCCTTTCTTACCATTCCACCTCCTGCTAATCCTGTCATATAAACCTGAAAAGGAGCATTATTAATTCAAGCACTTAATTCATTCAGAGAAACTGCAGGCTGGTTGTACAGGAACACTCAGAAGTGCTACCCCACAGTCCTGTTTGCACAATGGGCATCATGACTATCATCTGAGAGTGTAGACGTTTGAAGGCAGGCCTGATGATGCATTTCTTAGGAAAGCCATACGAAAAATAATGAGCCAAAGTGGTGCAGTGGAGAGAGTGCGGTACTGCAGGCCACTAAAGCTGACTGTAGATCTGTAGGTCAGCGGTTCAAATCTCATCACCGGCTCAAGTTTGACTCAGCCTTCCCTCCTTCCGAGGTGGGTAAAATGAGGACCCGGATTGTGGAGGCAATATGCTGGCTCTGTTAAAAAGTGCTATTGCTAACGTGTTGTGAGCTGCCCTGAGTCTAAGGAGAGGGGCGGCATAAAAAAATCAAACAAACAAACAACAAACAGATGTTAATATGATCTACACCACTGATGACTAACCTTTTTGCCATGACATGTCCAAAGCAAGGAGAGTGAAGAAGGGGCCGCGTGCATGTCTGCCCACACACATAATTCCATGTGCCCCCCTGTGCATGTGTATGTGACATACACACACACACACAATTCCCCTTTTTGGCATGCAATGACAGGGTGGGTTTTTCGCCTTCCCCAGGCTCCAGAAGCTTTATAAGAACCTGGGGAGGGAGAAAATGGCCTCCTCCACTCCCCCAGAGGCCCTCCGAAGGCCGGAAATGGAACATTTTGCAACTTCTGGTGGCATTGGAAGTCCCATTTTCTGCCCTCCCCAGCCTTCAGAGGCTTTCATGAAGTCTGGGGAGAGGCCTTTACTTATCTCAATATGGGCCATGGTTACTCTGGGAGGGGAGGGGGGCATGCCCACCAAAAATCAGCTGGCCAGCATATACAAGTGCACAAGAACTGATCTAGAGCAATGGCTCCCGTGCCAGCAAATATGGTTCCACGTGCCACCTGTGGCACATGTGCCATTGGTTCACCATCACAGATCTGCACAATCCATCCCCAAAGATTTCTGAGGTAACATTAGCAATAATAAAATGACTTCCCAAATCTTTCTAAATTATTAAGCCTAATGAATATGAATTAATCCCAACTAGAGAAAGGAAATTTAGGGAACTCCAGGTCTATGAAAGAAAAAGCTAGTGAAGGGAGGAAGGCTGATTTTTGTGTAGAAGGATGGTGGTCTCCAGTCCATTTTAAATCCAGGCTATGAACTCCTAACTTTTACAACCGAAAATCTACCATGGTGATCTCGATTTCATCCTTGATCTCCACCTTGTCCTTTGCCAGCTTGTGATTTATGGATATCAACCAGTGAACGGCTGCAAAAAAAATTTACTACCACACTGTGGGCGTGGCTTATTTTGTGGCTTGTTGGCCATGTGACTATGTGGGAGTGGCTTGATGATCATGTGACCAGGAGTGGCTTAAAGGACATGTGACTGGCTTAAAGGTGGCCAACTTGACGTCACTCACGTCAAGGGTTTGGGTTAGAGTTCCTGGCGTCTCCTCATCTCAGAGAGATACAATTTCCCCATCTATTTACTATTACTGAACATCCAAAATATAGTATTTAATTTTATGTATATATGCCATATGTGTACATACATATTACACACAAGAACACAAAAATATACATAGCAAAGTTTGCTGACGACACTAAATTGTTCCGGGTGGTAAAAAGTGAAACTGATTGTTGGGAGCTCCAGAAGGATCTCTTGAAATTGAGTGAGTGGGCAACAAAGTGGCAAATGCATTTTAACCTAAACAAGTGCAAAGTTATGCACATCGGGGCAAAGAACCCCAATTATACCTACCAACTGATGGGGACCAAACTTTCTGAGACAACCCAAGAAAGGGATCTTGGGGTTTTGGGGGACAGCTCAATGAAGATGTCAACCCAGTGCGCAGCAGCAGTAAAAAAAAAGCAAATTCCATGCTTGGTAGGAAGGGAATCGAAAATAAGTCAGTAAGTGTTATATTGCTTCTGTACAAATCGATGGTGAGACCACACTTGGAGTACTGTGTACAGTTCTGGTCACCGCATCTCAAGAAGGATATAAGGGAACTGGAAAAGGCGCAAAAAAGGGCAACAAGTATGATGAAGGAAATGGAGCACCTCCCTTATAATACCAAGTTGCAACGCCTTGGTCTCTTCAGCCTTGAAAGACGGTGTTTAAGGGCTGACTTGATCGAAGTGCATAAAATCATGCATAGGATAGAAAAGATGGATAGAGAAAAAATATTTTCTCTATCACACAATACTAGCACAAGGGGGCACTTTCTAAAGCTCACAGGTAAGAAAGCAAGGACAAATAAAGGGAAATATAGAGGGTCGTTGGTTTATGGAATTCACTTCCAGAAGAGGTCATGAGAGCTGTCCGCCTTGATAGCTTCAAGGCAGGATTAGACAGATTCATGGATGTCAAGTGTATCGGTGGTTATCGAAACGGATGTCCAAGTGCCGCCTCTATGTTGGTTGAGGCAGGCAGGATTCCCTTGAGTACCATTTGTTGGGAGTCAGGGAAAAGGGAGGGTTTTGCCTTCTCTTTCTACTCAAGATCCCCATGGACAATTGGTGGACAACTGTGTGACACAGAATGCTGGACGATGGGCTTTGGCCTGATTCAGCATGGCTCTTACTTTATCTACTATATAAACTCTACGTGTATGTACTGTACGTGTATGTACACAGAAACACGCTTGCATGCACACACAGCTCTTCTAAAATTATACACATTCAACCTCATTTAGTGCTATAGAAAAAACCTACCCAGAGCCCAGAAAAGGGGAAAAAAGAAAAAAATTAAAAAAAATTATATCAGTTCTGCGTACCTGACCGTACCCGTAGGAGCCCATCACTGCTATCATGTGTCCTAATGTGATTGTTCTGTGTGCACCACAACTTTTTGGAACCAAAAATTATGGATTCAACACATCTGCCCCAGATTTTGGATTCTTTTGTAGGAACCTTTCCAAAGTCACCATGTCACAGCTGCCAGCAAACGCATTATTTCACTGCCCTTCACAAAAGCAAGAGCATAGAAAGAGAGAGGATGAATGTGTTCAGGCCAGAACTGCTGTCAGAATGTAATGACTAAATGGACTGTTCAGGTTTCCACCAGCGCTATGTGGGTTTTTTGAGTGCCAAGACATGTGTCACACCTGGCCAAGGCCAGCCCAGCTGCTCCCCAGAGAAAGGGCCTCCTTTGAGGATGAAAAGCTTGTCTCCTTCCCCTCCCGTTCAGGGTCAGACAAAAGCAAGCAGGAGGGAAGCATGGACTTGGCAGAGATTCCGGGTGTCGTGATGGCCTGAGCATCTCTCCCTCCAGACGGACAGCTGTCTCCCTTCATTGCATCCTGAGAAATGTGGAGGGGGGGCTGACATAGCACGAGGCAGGAGGCGAACTGCATATTGCTGCCCGTCAGATAAGAAGCCGAGGAAACGACGTGGTTGGAAAAGCCATGATGCAAACCGCAGCCAAAACTGCCTTGAGTTGGAGGCCTGTACGTGCAGCTAGTAGTGTGCACCGGTGTCGAACGACACACGTCTCTTTCTTGAAATGGCTTTGCTGGCAAGCAGAGGGAAAGTCATCTGAGGCTTCTGTGTGCCGGCCAAATCAGCTGCCGGGGGACGAAACCGATGATGGCATGTGCTTATCCCCTGCCTTCCCTTCTCCAAACGCTGCACCTGGCCTTGATGCTTTTATACAAGTAAAACCAAGTGTGCGTGCCTCCCGGCACATTCGCCCTCTCTTTCTCTGCCTCTTCTCCCTGGCTATTGATGCCACATGCCCTAGATTCACAAGTATCATTTTCAGTGAGAAACTGGAGCCTTCCTTGGTCCCAAGGATTCTAACTTGTTCCAACGTAACAATTTCAAGCAGTATCACTGGGTCACCAAGTTAACGGTGGAAAGGAACCTGCAGAACGGCAGGCGGGAGCTAAATGAAGAAAGTGTCTTGCTTGCTGGTCCCCAAAGCCTTAAAACCTATGGAAACATTCCTTCACTGCTGGGCTGTGGAAGTTTCTGTCCCCTTGCTGATCAATCTGTCCAGGAGAAGAAAGATTGTGATCCGTCATGGTGATGCTATCCAGTGTAGCTCTTATCCAAATTTTATTTATTTATTTGTCAAACATGTATAGGATAGTAGTTTGGATAAACATAAGTAAAAAGTAATGATAAAAAATGACAATAAGACAATAAGACAGGGACGATAGGGACGATAGGCACACTGGTGCACTTATGCACGCCCCTTAGAAATGGGGAGAGGTTGGCTGTAGACAATCTAAGGTTAAACTTTTGAGGGTTTGGGGAAGAAACCACAGGGTCAGGTAGTATACTTCTCAAAAAAATAAAGGGAACACTCAAAGAACACATCCTAGATCTGAATGAATGAAATATTCTCATTGAATGCTTTGTTCTGTACAAAGTTGAATGTGCACAACAGCATGTGAAGTTGATTGTCAATCAGTGTTGCTTCCTAAGTGGACAGTTTGATTTCACAGAAGGTTCATTTACTTGGAGTTATATTGTGTTGTTTAAGTGTTCCCTTTATTTTATTTTTTTTAGCAGTGTTGCTGAAGTTGTATTTTCTGCAGTCAAGTTTAGAGCAGTTTAATCTATTACGTGCTCATGTATTGCTGCGGTTAAAGGTGAAGTAGTCATTAACAGCAAGGACATTTTGGTATATGATGTTATGAACTACAGTTAAAGCCGATTGGAGGCGACGTAGTTGTAAACTGCCTAATTGCAGTATAACAAGTCTGGTGGAAATAGTGGAATGTCTTGCAGTGGAATGCCCCCATCAGAAAAGAAGTGACAAGGCATTAAAGTTTGAGCTTTAAAAAAAAGTTCTAGCAAAACAAAAGCATAGTTGTTCTGCTCATAGAACGCAGCTGTGTGACTTTATTCTGACGCAAGCCAGTTTTATTTGGGTTATTGCGTCCAGGTAAGAGTGCCAAATTTTAAGAAGTAGGACACGTCTAGGAAAGAAAGATTAAGATGATGAGGGGATTTGGAAACTGAGTTCTAGAAAGAGGATTTTAAGGGTTTGGGGGGGGGGGGGTTGGAAAGAAATTAGGTATGATTAATATTAGTATGGGTAGTCCTCAGATTAACAACCACCAATGAGCTCAACATTTCTGTTGCTAAGCAAGACCGTATTAAGTGAATTTTGCCCCATTTTATGACCTTTCTTACCATAGTTTGTTAAGTGAATCACTGCAGTTGTTAAATGAGTAACACAGTTATTAAGTGAATCTGGCTTCCCCATTGACCTTACTTGTCAGAAGGTCACAAAATATGAACACAGGACCTGGGACATCGTAACCGGCATAGATATGAGCCAGCTAACAAGCAGCTAAATTTTGATTGTGTGACCATTGTAAGTGTAAAAAAATGGTTACAAGTCACTTTTGCACTGCCTTTTTAACTATGAACAGTTGTAATTTGAAGATTACTATTGTTTGCCATGAAATGATAACTCTCTCTTAACCATCATATAAGTAGACTTCTCCTTATTGGAGAGGACTAGTAGACCTCCAAGGCCCCTTCCAACTTTGTTAACTTCCAGGATTCTCCATCTGTCTTCTTTCAGATATTCCAGGAGACACATCCAGCATTGCTTTAAAGGAATCTACCTACTTTGCTGCTGGTTGTTCTTTTCTTTTTCCTTTCTACCATTGTGCACGTCTCAACAGAACAGTCTTTGAATAATGTATTCAAAATATAGCAGTAGCATTTAGACTTATCTACCACTTCATAGTGCTTTTACAGCCCTCCCTAAGTGTTCTGTCTGGGTTCCCCCAGACTTCAACACCAACTGGAAAAAACAGCCAGACACGCTGGTAAAAGCAAAAGTACTTTATAGCTTGAAAAATAAACACAGAGAAAAACCTGTTCTTCCCAACAGGCAGGCTAGGAGACTTTACAGCAGAGTCCTGATGTCCAGACAATACAGCAAACTTCTTGCTGGCACACCCACCACTGTAGAGCATAAGACCCCCACCTTTTTCCCCCAAGGTTTCAGTATTCAAAGTCACAAACCAGAATTCCAAGACGCCAAAGATCACAGCCAGGTCCCAGGACTCCCAAAGATAATACTCCACAAGCCAGGAAGGGTGGGTCTGCCTTTTAGCCTTTCCAGAGAGCACCACACCCAAACCCAGCTGTTGCCTCTTTAGTGCTGAAAGTACCTAGCCAATTGGTCCCTTCTTTGTGTTGCTCTTCTCTGTCGCAGATCGATTATTGCTTGTGCTTTTCCTCTAAGGAATCCAAGCTGCTTGCTGGGGAGAGCTCCCTCTCGGGGGCCTCTGGCTGTTCCCCCTCTTCCTCAGCCTGGGATTCCTCCTCCTCGTCTGCCTGCACCTCCTGTTCCTCATCCTCCCCCTCTGAGCAGGAAACCGACAGAAGATCAGCCGTTCCCTGAGGGGCCTCGGACGGAATCACAACACTAAGTGGATTACAAAATCAGCATATTGCCCCCCAAAATCTGGGTCCTTATTTTATCCACCTCGGAAGGATGGAAGGCTGAGTCAACCTTGAGTCAGTGGTGAGATTTGAACTGCTGAACTACAGCTAGCAGTTAGCTTAAGTAGCCTGCAGTGCTGCACTCCGGATTTCATTTGAACTATGAACCATTTGTCATTTTCACAGTTTCCCACAGCATTCACTTCAAAGTTATCAATACTTGGGTTATAGGTTGAATTTGAATTTGAGTTTGCTGAGCTGAATCCAGTATGGACTGTGACTTCCTGACCTAAGGATAGGTTTCTCACAAGGACAATGAAATGTTCTGAGATTCCTATTTTCCTAGAGTCATTCACAACAATATGGTCAATAACAACTGAAGGAATTTCTATTATCAATAAAAGCCCATATTGACTTTATTTGTTATGAATGAAATTAATATCGGCTTTATTGGTTACAGAGAAAAAAGTTGGGTATTCAACTTTTTCAAGCAGGAGCTGGTATGCTCCCCTATCAATAAGCTAAAACAGGGGTCTCCAACTTTGGCAACTTTAAGACTCGTGGACTTCTACTCCTAGAATTCTCCAAAGTTGGAGATTCTGGAGCTAGAGGGAATGTTGGATGGCCCCTGTTTAAAACTTAACACTGCAAGGAAGGTAATAGGGTCGGCAATGAAAATATAGTAAAAAAAACAAGTGTTTTTTAAATTTGTAGGAGTGAAATTATGTGTATATGGAAATGCCCTATTTCTCTGCATACTTCTAGATTTCAGAATGAAGCTTTAGAGGAGAGGTTCAAAAACAGATACAGGCTGTTTTTGAGATGTCCTAATTCAGATATCTTCTGAATGTTTCTAACAAAGTCAAAATTTCAGCCAACACATAGACATTCACTTAATAATTGATTAGATGGATGGATGGATGGATGGATGGATGGATGGATGGATGGATGGATGGATGGATCGATCGATCGATCGATCGATCGATCGATCGATGGATAGATGGATGGATGGATCGATAGATCGATAGATCGATAGATCGATAGATCGATGGATCGACATGTCAGATTTCCCTGCCAAGAGAACTACCTGTGCAGCATAGCTGTGCTGCTCAAAGTGATCTACCAGAACAGAAATAAAGGGGGCATAAGAGAATTTAGTGTTATATCTCATATATTTTAATTTCATGAGTAAGAAGTCTCAGGGCGTGAACCTTTTTCATGCAGTTTGTTTCTTTTCAGTGAGGTCAGAGCCGATTTGTGGTATTTCTAATATTTATATACATGTTTACAAATATACAGGCTGCATATAATAAAGATTTACATCAATAACCTTCAATGGATACACTTTGCTATTAGATTTCTAGGGAGCTGTTTTCCCCAAAATGAAGATTTCAAGGCCCTGTTTACACTCCGACCTTCCAAAGTGAACTGGTCTGACTCTAACGTAAAAAAGATGTCGAAACTCTAGAAACAGTGCAAGAGAAGATCAACAAAGGTGATTAGGGGATTGGAAGCTAAAACATGAAGAACAGTTGCAAGAACTGGGGTATGTCTAGTTTAATGAAAAGAAGAACCAGGGAGACATGATAGCAGTGTTCCAATACATTTCAGGGGTTGCCACAAAGAAGAAGGAGTCAACCTATTCTCCAAAGCACCTGAGGGCAGGACAAGAAGCAATGGGTGGAAAATAATATGTGTGGGAGGCATGAAGGGGTGTTGTGCGTACATGGATGCGTGTGCAAATGCATGGGGGTGGAGCATGTGCAGGGGCTGTGCATGCGTGCGCAGGGGTGGGGTGCGGGTGGGATTCTCACACACATGCACAGATGTGGGTGGGGGTGCATAGAATGCATGGGGGGGCGCACGCTTATTGCATTTTGGGGGTTTGGCTGCATGCACGCACCATGCACACTTGGGCACTCGGTCAGGAAAAAGTTAAGAACATAAGAAGAACCATGCTGAATCAGGAAATAAGCCCATGGAGTCCAGCATTCTGTGTCACACAGTGGCCCACCAATTGTCCATGGGGATCTTGAGCAGAAAGAGAAGGCAAAACCCTCCCTTTCTTCTGACCCCCAACAAATGATACTCAAGGGAATTCTGCCTGTCTCAACCAACATAGAGGCGGCACATGGACATCCATTTCAATAACCACCGATACACCTGGCATCCATGAGCCTGGGGGAGCCTGGGGGAAAGGTGTCTCAACTCCCACATGCCTGGCGGTATAGGTAGGTCTTGAGTAGTTTACGAAAGACAAGGAGGGTGCGGGCAGTTCTAATCTCTGGGGGGAGTTGATTCCAGAGGGCCGGGGCCGCCACAGAGAAGGCTCTTCCCCTGGGGCCTGCCAAACGACATTGTTTAGTCCACAGGACACAGAGAAGGCCAACTCTGTGGGACCTTATCGGTCGCTGGTATTCGTGCGGTAGCAGGCGGTTCCGGAGGTATTCTGGTCCAATGCCATGTAGGGCTTTAAAGGTCATAACCAACACTTTGAATTGTGACCGGAAACTGATTGGCAGCCAATGCAGGCCACGGAGTGTTGTAGAAACGTGGGCAAATCTGGGAAGCCCCACGATGGTTCTCGCGACCCGGCGTTCTGCCCCATGTAGAGAGCATTGCAGTAATCGAACCTCGAGGTGATGAGGGCATGAGCGACTGTGAGCAATGACTCCCTGTCCAAATAGGGCTGCAACTGATGCACCAGCCTTCCATCCCCTGTCCTATAGTCTCTCCCTATATCTTGTATTTCTTCTCTACTATATCCTCTATAATCTTCATTGTGTATTATTGTGTATTGGACAAAATGAATAAATAAATAAATAAATAAATCTTGGAAGGTTGGAAGGTGAGTCAACCTTGAGCCTGGCAAGATTTGGACTGCCAAATGGCAGGCAGACAGTAATCAGCAGAAGTAGCCTGCAGTACTGCATTCTAGCCACTGTGCCATGGCACCTCAGTAGTTTATAAACCATAATTGATGGCATAAGGTAACATGAGAGCCCACCCAAGTGATACTAATTCAACAACCAGTGCAATTATCAAAATATAACCCTGTTGAATACATCCGACTCTTCAAAGTTACAATGGCAGTGAAAAAAGTGACTTGTGACCATTTTTCACAGTCATGACTTTTGAAGCACCCCCATGAGCATGCTTGGCAGCTGACTCATATTTATGACCATCGCTGTGCCCCAAGATTACGTGATCACCTTTTGCAATCTGGTCAGCAAAGATTCACTTTACAACCAGGTTACTAACGTATCAACTTCACAGATTCACTTAACTGAAGCAAGAAAGGGCGTAATATGGAGCAAAACTCACTTAAGAAATGTATCACTTGGCAACATAAATTTTGGACTCAGTTGGAGTCGAAAAATCAAGAACCGTCTCAACTTAAAACTTTCCAGGTCTCGTCAAGTGTAACGTGCTTCATTCAGTTCTAATCAACACACCAAACTTGACTCCCCCATTTTCTACTTACTGTGTTTATTCAGTCAGAGATTTCTACATAGTAACACTGAGTGGTTATAATAATTCTAAAACAAACTTTCTTATTCCTGTGTGATGCAAGAATTATATGACATGATTGTGTTTCATAACAAGACCAGTGCATCATTTCGTTGCAGAATATTTATTTTTTGTTCAGATGAGACTGGACATGTGGTTCCTAACTTTGGTATTCAAAAGACTGGAGATTCTAAACAGCGCTATTTCCCTCTAGTGGCATAATTGCATTTAATTGGCTGCAAGACCACGACGTAGCTACTAAGTCCAATGTCATGTGATATCATCGGTGACAAAGTCAGCTATTATAGAAGAGAAATTCAAAACACAAAGGTTGCTTATGCATTAAATTCTATACTAACCTCTTGTTTGTTTATTTCAAATATGTAAAGTAACTCTAGGATGGCTATGTTATTTAGGTTAGCTCCCTATACCACATAGCTTTTTATTCTAAAAGGTTATCTAGAGAGCAGGGGTGAAATGCTATATGTTCACCCTGGTTTGGGCATACTGGTAATGGCAGCTGCCGGTCAGTGATGGACTACCAAAATTTTTACTACCACACTGTGGGCATGGCTTATACATTTTGTTTCAACATCTTTCAGTGCAAATTGGGTGCTCTGGGGTGGAGCTCCAAATTTTGCTACCGGAACTGCGTTCCTGACCGTTCCCGTAGGAGCCCATCACTGCCACCGGTAGTTCAGAAAACCAGTAGCGACAGCAGTGTGAGACTCCGTCCACCCACCCAGACACCGCCATTTTCTTTTTTTAACCCCCTAAGCAACCCCCTTCTGCACATGCATAGAGGGTAAAAAAGCATATAAGATGTACAGTGGTCCATGCATGAGTGAAGCGAGCACACATACCCAGTGGCCAGTTAGGTCCCAGAGAGTCGGCCTTCTCCAGGTCCCGTTGGCCAGACAATGTCGACTGGCAGGGCCTAGGGGAAGAGCCTTCTCTGTGGCGGCCCCAGCCCTCTGGAACAAACTCCCCCTGGAGATACGTACCACCCGCTCCCTCCTGGTCTTTTCTAAAGCTTTAAAAACCTACCTCTGCCGGCGGGCATGGGGGCCGTGAGTGTTCCAGACTGATACTAGATATGATTGGACTGGATGAATGTGGGTGTACATGGGGTCTTTTAAAGTGTTATTAATAAATTTTCACAATTTTTAATAGTTATTTAGATTTCTTATATACAGTGATCCCCCGTTTATTGCGTCCCCAGCCATTGCGAACAGGGTACTTCGCTATTTTTCAACCCGGAAGTCAAAAATACCATCCACGCATGCGTGCCGGGCACGCATGCGTAGATGGCAGCGGCTTCCCTGGGTCTTCCCCCTCTTGCTGGCGTCAGCGAGGAGTTTCCCCACCGCCCACGCAAACTCCTCGCTGCCGCCCGCCCTTCGCCCGCCCACGCCGTTCATTCTCGCTGCTTTTGAGCTGAGTCCGGGAGCGAATTCGCTCCCGGACTCAGCTCAAAAGCGCCGATAGCAAGCGGCAAGGAACGGCTTGTCTCGGCGCTTTCGAGCTGTCAGCTCGAAAGCGCCGAGACAAGCTGTTCCTTGCCGCTTGGTATTGCCGGTTTTGAGCTGAGTCCGGAAGCGAATTCGCTTCCGGACTCAGCTCAAAACCGCCGATAGCAAGCGGCAAGGAACGGCTTGTCTCGGCGCTTTCGAGCTGAGTCCGGTCAGCTCGAAAGCGCCGAGACAAGCCGTTCCTTGCCGCTTGCTATCGGCGCTTTTGAGCTGAGTCCGGAAGCGAATTCGCTTCCGGACTCAGCTCAAAAGCGCCGAGAGCCAGCGCCCCCCGGACCCCCAACCCGGGTTTGGGGGGCTGCTAGGAAGCCCTCCATGCCGGCGGCAAACAGCCGCCCCGCCCCCAATCTTCGGCTCCTCGCTAGCGCTGTGGGAGTAAAAACACCGTCTGCACATGCGCAGATGGTGTTTTTACTTCCGCATCGCTACTTCGCGAAAACCCGCTCGTTGCGGGGGCTCCTGGAACGGAACCCTCGCAACGAGCGGGGGATCACTGTATTGTTATATTTAATGTTGTACGCCGGCCTGAGTTGCCTCAAGGATGGCATAGAAATCAAACAAACAAACAAACAAACAAACAAATAAATAAATAGATACATACATACAAATCTAATTAATAATAATAATAATAATAATAATAATAATAATAATAATAATATATTCTCGGAGTTCTCAGAGAGGGACGGCATACAAATCTATTTTATTATTATTATTATTATTATTATTATTATTATTATTATTATTATTATTATTATTATTATACATACTTAATTGCAAGCACACACTGAAAGTGCACGACTTCTGAACCAGTAGGGAACTGGATTTCACCGCTGCTAGAAAGCATATTCTAATCTATTGACGATGGAGAAGCAAAAACATTCTATTGGGTGCAAAGTTCTAGTGATTCATAGTATTCAACAGTGCTCTGTGGCGTTGGCATGCCGTCCATGTTTCAGTGACCTTTCAACCACAAGTGATGACATAACTATTGATCAGAATAGCAACTTTTATTGGGTTGATGCAATGCACTCTTAATCCGGTTTGTTTATGAGCTGGGATTTCCCCTTGCTTAATAAGCATGTTGTCACCTCCTGCCTAAAAGCAATAATAAGACTTGCTCTCTTTAAAAACATGGACTTTTCTTTTCTTTGCATAGGAGCCAGTGGTAGCTTAGGAACTGGATAAACCAGGAACAGATTTAGAGTCTTGCATTCAAAGAAGACCATCAAACTTGGTTTTCCTGATAGGAGTTATTTATTTATTCGATTTTTATGCCGCCCTTCTCCCTAGACTCAGGGCGGCTTACAACATGTTAGCAATAGCACTTTTTAACAGGGCCAGCATATTGCCCCCACAACCCACAATCCCCATCTTGGAAGGATGGAAGGCTGAGTCAACCTTGAGCCAATGATGAGATTTGAACCGCTGACCTACAAATGTACAGTCAGCTTCAGTGGCTGCAGTGCAGCACTCTACCTGCTGCGCCACCCCAGCTCATTTTGGAATGATCATCAAGAATGGAGAAACCTGAGAATAAAATCTGATATATTAACCATTCAGGTTATAAAAGTCACGGGGGTCACAAAACACGCTAAATCATAAATTATGATTGAGAAACTACAGTAGATGATTTCACAAGAGGCTAAACAAAATCCAAACAAGCCATACAACGGCTTAATGAAACCAGCCAAGTTGGGCAGAAGTACACTATCTTTGCAGCAACAGAAGCAGGAAAGGATGAAAAAAAAAATCAAAATAGCAGTTCTGAGTACCCAATCAGAGCCCTGTATCTCATAATGCACATGAAAGGGAAGTAGGACTTCTTTTATGTGGTCATGGTGTTATCAAGACACAGGAAAAACAAACTACATTTCTATGCAATTTTTCACTGTAGTTTAAACAACATTCCTCATTTTATTCATCTGTTTTGGGAAAATCCTATTTTCTTATATATCCTATTTACTGAAAATATTGGAGGGCAAATGTGAAACTGTCCACTCTTCCCTTCAAAAATTACAAATAATAATTTTTGAAAGTGGTTACTATTACAGATAAGCAACTGGAAATCCTGTACTTTTAGGATTTCAACTGAACTCAACTCAATTACTTCAGGGAATTTACTAGTAGCAAGGAATTGGGTGGGTGATGGTGGTAGAAGAGCAAAATATTTGGCAAATGCCATACAGCAATTCCCACTCCTGTTATTAGGAACTTTTTGATAACTGTCTATGCCATCCCAGGTCCTCATGTAGCTACAGAAAGCGATTTCATTATTTTTAATACATTTTATTAAGGAGTTTTAAAATACTAAAACTTAATGCAAATTGTATCTGGAAAAGAAAAGAAATACAAACTGCAAAAGAAAAAAAAAGACATAGAAAAAAATATTTAAAGAAGTGACTCCCAATCTTTCTTGCAAGAAATACAGGCAAATTCGTATTTCCTCATCTCCTATGAAAATATGTGCCCTGTTTTCCCCAAAATAAGAAATCTCCTGATAATAAGCACAATTGGGCTTTTGAGTGCAGGGCAATAAGGCCAAGCACTTATTTCAGGGTTCAAAAGAATATAAAACAGGGTCTTGTTTTGGGGAAAACACGGTATACAATTTACTACTTCTTCCCATAACCCCCATCACAAATCCCAAAATCACTGTCATTTCTGTGAGAAATGCTATTTCTAGCACCATACACCATTGATATAGTTAAGCAATAGGTATGAACTGAAGCTTCTAGTTCACTGTTTCTCAACCTTGACATGTATAAATATATGGATTTCAACTCCCAGGATTCCCAGGCAGTATTGGAGAAATCACCAAAACAGAAAGGGAGCTGAGCTTTCCAGAGACTCAATGTGGTGTTGATATAAAGAAAAAATACTTTGTGCAGACTGTTGAGTTATAATGAATTGCCTAACTCAGGCTTGGTGTGGTTATCTCTATGCAGCACATCCAAAGTCTATAAATAGGCTGTGGGGCACATTTGTTTGTCGTGCAAAGCTATTGTCATCATTTGGACTATGTCCTGAGGGCACCAAATGATTGCCATGTTGTGAAATATAGTTTACTAGTTTTTAGAGGCTTCAGGAAAACAAGCTAGGTCACTGGTCACCTGGTATAAAACAGGGGCTTTCTCACTATTGGGAGTGAAGGATAGTGAAGTAAGTTCCTCAGGTCAAGAGGAGGGGGAGCAAGACTCAGGTACAAATTTCCACTTAAAAGAGGAGTTCCAGGGCAACAAGTTTGTAAGAGGTGATAGACACTACTAAGTTCAAGCTAAAACATGAAAGGCCCTTCTAGGTTGGATTGTTGGGGTGTAGAGGTGGGTTTCGGCAGGTTCTGACCAGTTCTGGAGAACCTCTAGTGAAAAATTTGAATAGTTTGGAAAAGCAATAAATACTACCTCTAACTGGCCCTGCCCCCAGCGATTCTCTGCCTCCCAAGTCCCAGCTGATCAGGAGGACATGGGGATCTTGCAGTAACCTTCCCCTGCAGTGGGGAGGGAATGGAGATTTTGCAGTATTCTTCCCCTGCCATGTCCAGCAAGCCACACCATACCACGCCCACAATGAAAGGCTGCAAAAAAAAAATTACTACCACACTGTGTCCATAGCTTATTTTGTGGATGAGGCTTGTTGGACACGTGACTGGGTGGGAGTGGCTTGACAATCATGTGACCGGGGGGGTGGCTTAAAGGTCAGTTGACTGGCATAAAGATGGCCAACTTACATCAAAGGTTTGGGTTAGGGTGCCTGGCCTCTTTTCGCCTCAAAGAAATACAATTTCCCTATTTACCATTCCTGAACTTCAAAAATTTACTATTTAATTCTATGTATATATGCCATATGTGTACATACATATTACACACAGGCACACAAAAATATACATTATCTACTACATAAACTGTATGTGTATGCACACATACACACACACGCACAGCTCTTCTAAAATTATACACATTCAGCCTCATTTAGTGCAATAGGAAAAACATACCCAGAGCCCAGAAGGGGGGAAAAAGAAAAAAATTCAAAATTTTTCTACCGGTTCTGCTTACCTGACCGTACCCATAGGAGCCCATCACTGCACGCCCACCAAGCCATGCCCACAGAACCAATAGTAAAAAAATTTGAATCCCAGCACTGTTTGGGGGGGGGCAGGAAATTGGGCAGTATACATCAGCTTGCATATGGAACAGGGGGACTTGGCTAATGGATTTACCGGAGGAGTCCTGGCAGACACGGTGAGCTCTTTCATCCTCACACTGGAGCAGACCCTGACCTCCACGGACCGGTCACAGATAGCGGACAGGCCGGTCACAGACAGCGAGCGGACCAGATGTGGCCCGGGGCCACTCCTTGCCCAGATCTGGTATAGACTTCCCGCGAATGTCGGACCTGCGAAAGTCAAGGGACCACTGTATTATTGCATTTAAAATGTTGTACGCTGCCCTAAGTCGCCTCAAGAAGGGTTACATAGAAATCAAGTCAAGTCAAATCAAGTTAAATAAACAAATAAATAAATAAATATTAAAAAACCAATATAATACAATGTCCTAAATCCAATTAATCTAAAATCCCCAATTATTAAAAGCCAGGCATTCCCACTCAGACCACAAATGTACACAGCATTCATCGGTCAGGGGGCTAGAGTCTATGTGGATGACTGAGACTGTGTGAGTTCTTCAGTTATGCTCCCCCCTGATCAAACACATAATGCTCCTAACCCTTTCTTTTTGGCCTCCAATTCGTTTATTATACTCTTAATTACTTCCATCTTTGTTTACCGTTTCCCCTCATCCTCCCTCTCCATGCTCATAGAGCTGTTTTCTTTCAGGGAAAAGGTTTATAAAAACGTGAACGCACGTGAGAAGATAAAGTCAGGGCTGACAGCTGTTTGCATTGGCTTGGATCCTGCCCCTTTAACAGCAGCCTGACATGCAACTGCTAATTGGAGCTGGAAGTAGCTCTCGATAGGAAGCTTTCCTTGCTTAACTTCTGCACGTCATACGGCTGTTAAAACTCCAGAGCCAGTTAGAAACCTGGCAGCCTTTGAGGCTATTCGACCGCTAAGGAGGAGAAGGGCTGGTTCTGAAGGGCGTCCCTGGATTAGAGACCACCTGGAAGCCAGATGTAAATTGCCCTAAAACTCTTTGCAGGAAGAGTTGGTTACAAATGAAACAAAACAAAAACAAAGAGTTATACACGGTGCGTTAGGTGGGGGAAGAGGGGAAACAGGCAAGGCACAAGTGAATTCAATTATCTAAGTCTGGGGAGAAGAATTCTGCAACAAATCATGTCATACCAACAGGTTTTTTTTGTACATCAGTCAGGATTGAGCGTTACGGGCTGAATCCCTCAGGAGGCCCAAAACAGGATCAGAATGTTGGAAAAGGAAGCCCTCAATGTATTGTTTGTCAGACTTAATTTAAGTGGACTTCAAATCCCAGAATTCCCCAGCTAAAATTCTGGAAACTGAAGTCCACACATCTTAAAGTTGCCAATTTTGAGAAAAACTAAAGACAGGATTGACTTACCTGTTCAATTGAAGACTCTAATATAACATCTTCTATTAAGTTTGGCGGGCCCCAGAGGAAGAGCCTTCTCTATGGCGGCCCCGGACCTCTGGAATCAACTCCCCCCAGAGATTAGAACGGCCCCCACCCTCCTTGTCTTTCGCAAATTACTCAAGACCCACCTTTATCGCCAGGCATGGGGTAATTGAGACATCCTCCCCCAGGCTTCTATATTTTATGTTTGGTATCTCTGTGTTGTATGGTTTTAGTTGCTGGAGTTTTAGATATGTATTATTTTTTAATATTAGATTTGTTTCACTGTTATATTGTTTCTATTATTGTTGTGAGCCGCCCCGAGTCTTCGGAGAGGGGCGGCATACAAATCTAATAAATAATAATAAATAATAATTAAAAAACTGTCCACCATTCCACCTTCTTCCTCTGTAACTCCTACGGGGTATATAAATTTATTTATTTATTTATTTATTTATTTATTTATTTATTTATTTATTTATTTGTCATACAAATATAGTATTGTATTGTAGTATGTTTAATATAATATAAGCATAAAGTAGAGATAGAAAAGATAAAAAGACATTAGGACAGGAACAGCAGCCACAAAGGTACACTTATGCATGCCCCTTGCAGACCTCTTAGAAAAGGGGAGAGGTCTATTGTAGATAATATAAGGTTGAAGATTGGGGGATTGGGGGAAGAAACAACAGAGTCCGGTTGTGAATTCCAGGCATTGACAACTCTATTTTCTGCAGTCTAGTTTGGAGCGATTTACATTTAGTTTGTATCTATTGCATGCTTTTGTGTTGTTGTTAAAGGTGAAGTAGTCACTAACAGGGATTACATTTTGATGTATGATTTTATGAACAACAGCTGAATCCGTTCGGAGGCAGCATAGCTGTAAATTTTCTAAATGCAGTAATTGAAGTCTGGAGGAGTAAGGTAATTTGTTGCATGAGGAGGAGTGGAGGACTCTTCTTGCAAAGTATTTCTGGACTCCTTCAATTGTATTAATGTCTGTTATGCAGTGTGGATTCCATACAGGTGAGCTGTATTCAAGAATTGGTCCGGCAAATGTTTTGTATGCTCTGGTTAGTAGATTGGTGTTTCTAGAGAAGCTGCGTAGAATTAAATTTGTGACATTTAATGACTTTGTACACATATTTGAGGACTTTGTGTTGGGGGTGGGAGGGAGAGAGAGTTGTCTTTATAACCTAATGGCTTTGATAGCCCTTATCTTTTTTTTTATTCTTCTAGCATGTGATGCCAGGTTTCCTATTAGCTTGCAGCCTGCAACTTCTGAACTTCTGCATCCAGGGATGGATGCAGGAAGGTCTGCAAGGCAATTGTCAAATTGGCAGCCATCACACCATCACTCACACTATACACACTCTGCATAATGTCGCACAATCACAGCCAACTTCTTGAAACACCACCCTCCCTTAATCATTGTCCTGGGTGGATATCCTAAAATCCCTAGTGACAACATAAAAACTATTTTAATAATTCTAACAACCCCCTGCCTAAAGCAGCTGCATGATTTCTCTTTACTTTGAGACAGAATTGTATCCTCAAAAATAGTCTTTAACATTACTTTACAAAACAAAAGCTCCAGAAATATCAATGAACCAGGAAAATAAATCCCTGAAAATTCTGAATTGTCTATGAGCGTGACATGCTCCTGTTATTATGCATCATTTCCGCAGTCACTGTGACTCATCTTCCCCAAAGAAATTAAATGTTCACTACCAGTTACCCATCCTTAATTCCTCTTAGGTACCCAAGGTACTGTGGATACAGACTAGAAAGGAGCCCCATGTGTGCGAAGGGCCTACCTAGAATAGACTAGAACAGAGCAGAGTAGAGCAGAGCAGAGCAGAAGAGAAGAGAAGAGAAGAGAAAAGAAGAGAAGAGTAGAGAATTCTTTATTGGCCAAATGTGATTGGACACGCAAGGAATTTGTCTTTGGTGCGTATGCTCTCAGTGTACATAAAGGAAAAAGATACATTTGTCAAGAATCATGAGGTACAACACAAGGATTGTCACAGGGGTCAAATAAGCAATCAGTAAACAATCAATATTAATAAAAATCCTAAGGATACAAGCAACAGGTTACAGTCATATGGTCATAAGTGGGAGGAAATGGATGATAGGAATGATGAGGAAAAAACTAGTAGTAATAGTAGTGTTGTTGTTTTTTAGTTTTAATTGAATTTGTATACCACCCCTCTCCGAGGACTCGGAGGACCCCGCCAGACTTAGTAAAAAGTTTGACAGTGTTGAGGGAATTATTTATTTAGCAGAGTGATGGCATTCGGGGGAAAACTGTTCTTGTGTCTAGTGGTCTTGGTGTGCAGTGCTCTGTAGCCACGTTTTGAGAGTAGGAGTTGAAACAGTTTGTGTCCAGGATGCGAGGGGTCAGTAAATATTTTCACAGCCCTCTTTTTGACTCGTGCAGTATACAGGTCCTCAATGGAAGGCAGGTTGGTAGCAATTGTTTTTTCTGCAGTTCTGATTATCCTATGAAGTCTGTTTCGGTCTTGTTGGGTTGCAGAACTGAACCAGACAGTTATAGAGGCACAGAGGACAGGCTCAAACTCATACTTACGATGAAAGCAGTGGGCTCCTGGTTGCAGGGCTTTGGCAATCCTAGTCACATGGGCCATATCCAGGGCTGGGTTCTGACTTACCTCGTTGCCGGTTCATTTCTTCCCGTGCTGCATGATTGCATTACACGGGTGCATGCATGCTTCATGGGCGGGCAAACACATGCACATTGCTAAAAACTCAGCTTCTGTGCATGTGCAGAAGCAAAAAAACAGCTTCTGAGCATGTGCAGGAGCAAAAGACAAAATGGTGCCACCTGGCACTTCTGAGAAAGACGCTTTAGGGGCGTGTCCAGCCGGCTATAGCTGCTGGTTCAGCGAGTGAGGGGAAATCCCCGCTACTGGTTCTATAGAATGAGTCCGAATCGGCAGGAGGATTAGCTTCTACAAATTCTAAAAGAAGGGCAAGGCATTTAAGTAAGAAACGTAGATAAGTATTAATTGGTTAAATGTAATATGGGTTGAAATAATTTCAATAAATTTGGGATTAGGTAAATGCACTATTTAGAGATGGGGAAGAAGTCTGAAATTTCTTTGTGTTTATTTGTTTTGTTTTGTTTTTAATTTTTTTGTCAACATCTGATTGGTTAGACAAGGTTTTCTTAACTTATAGAAAAATGAATAAAGATTATGGCATTATGGCATAATGGTTAATAAGTTAGAAAATATGATTGGTGTTATATTTTTGAAGGAACATTCAGGAGGGAATTTAATTAAAAGATAATGTATGTAACTGGATGACAAAATTAGGGGGGAAATTGCACTTTTTTATGATTGATATTAGTTACTAACAAAATACTGCATTTTATTCATGGAAAATTAGATGGTATACTGTATTATTTGAATGCATGTTGAGAGGAAAAAGTTTTTAAAAATTACCCTAAAAGAAGGGCAAGAGGAGGTGTCAGTCCATGAAATGGAAGATGCATCTTTTAGAGGTTCTTTCAGTTTTCTAGGTGGTTCTCGCTGGCTGCTCTCTCATTTCTTAAAAAACCCATTGATATGTGACCCAGTTCTTCCCTTTCTCCAACACTCAGTTGCCACAGCTTGGGCAACTGGGCACTTTAGCTGTCTCGTCATTGGGAGCCCTGTTTGCCTTCGTGTTTGCAACATGTACAGTCCCGTACTTGAACCCTTGTACTGAAAGCAGATGTTAAGGAAAACGCTAAACAAACTGAAGCTTTTCCAAACAGTTGATGGAACAAGATCCACTTTAATCTTAAGGGTGTAGAGTGTAATTTCCAAATCCTTGTCAGGAAATGATGTCTGTGATTTGAACTCAATAAAGCACCAAGAGATTATTTGGTTCAGTGCTTTTCTGAGTTACTCATCTCTGGTTCTAATCTATCAAGCAGAACATTCATCTCACCCACAATAGGAAGAAGAAAAGCGTGAAGACTATGGAAGAATGCTAGAGGCAGGGGTTATCACTATGCTGAAGCTGAACTCAATGCGTGCTCCCAGCCCATTCCGGTAGGGCCGGGAATAATGGCCCGCCCCTGGGGGCAGCCCATCACCTTCCAAAAGGTTCCCTAAAGGAGATCACACAGTTGCTGTTAGCCCCTTTTTCTGCCCCATACCACCACAGCAGGGGATCAAATCTCTATTTAGGCTCCCTTCTCCCCGCAAACCTGCACCAGCTCATGGAGGCTCTCTACATGCACAAGCTCATGCAGGCTCTCTACATGGGGTTACTTTGAAGAGTGTTTGGAAACTTCAGATCATGCAGAACACGGCCGCGAGAGCCATCATGGGGCTTCCAAGATCTGCCCACATTTCACCAGCACTCCGCGGCCTGCACTGGCTGCCGATCAGTTTCCGGTCACAATTCAAAGTGTTGGTTATGACCTATAAAGCCCTACATGGCATCGGATCAGAATATCTCTGAGACTGCCTCCTGCCGCATGAATCCCAGCAGCCAATTAGGTCCCACAGAGTTGGCCTTCTCCGGGTCCTGTCAACCAAACAATGTCGGCTGGCGGGACCCAGGGGAAGAGCCTTCTCTGTGGCGGCCCCGGCCCTCTGGAATCAACTCCCTCCAGAGATTCGAATAGGCCCCCCCTCCTCGCCTTCCATAAAATGCTGAAGACCCACTTTTGTCGCCAGGCATGGGGATAATTACCATCTTTTCCCCTTTTTATTATGTTTTTGGCCTTACTGTGTGATAGATTAGGTTGAATGTGTATGACTGCATAGTTAGGGGTTTTATTATGTTATTAATGCCTTGTTAAATGGATTTAATTTTTTAATTATTAGATTTGTAATGTATTGTATTACTGTTATGCTGTGAGCCACTCCGAGTCTTTGGAGAGGGGCAGCATACAAATCTAATAAAGTATAACTATCAGTCTCTGTCCAAGACCCCTTTGATTTGATTGATTTGATTTGATTTATTGGATTTGTATGCCGCCCCTCTCCGGAGACTCGGGGCAGCTAACAACAATAATAAAACAGTATACAAAATAATCCAATACTAAAAACGATTAAAAACCCATTAATATAAAAAACCAAACATACATACAGACATACCATGCATAAAATTGTAAAGGCCTAGGGGGAAAGAATATCTCAGTTTCCCCATGCCTGACGGCAGAGGTGGGTTTTAAGTAGCTTACGAAAGGCAAGGAGGGTGGGGGGAGTTGGTTCCAGACCAACTCTCTGTGGGGAGTTGGTTCCAGAGAGCCGGGGCCGCCACAGAGAGGGCTCTTCCCCTGGGTCCCGCCAAGCAGCATTGTTTAGTTGACGGGACCCGGAGAAGACCCACTCTGTGGGACCTAACTGGTCGCTGGGATTCGTGCAGCAGAAGGCAGTCCCTGAAATAATCTGGTCCGTTGCCATGAAGGGCTTTATAGGTCATAACCAACACTTTGAATTGTGACCGGAAACTGATCGGCAACCAATGCAGACTGTGGGTCCCCAGCAGTTTGCCCCTTTGAGGCAAGCCGCGCCACAAACATTCAGGCCAAGCCTTGCCAGGCGATCTGGTGCCATAACCTGTAGGTCAACCTGACCTGTAGGTCCGATCCAGCGGTGGGCTACTAGCCAGAACATTAAATTGTTCTTGCCACCGCGGCTCGTAAGTGCTTGCACGATTTTGCTTCTGCACCTGTGGTAGTAGCAAAATTGTGCATGTAGCCACAGGTGCACCCATGTTTCAGCATGCACAGAAGCAAAAAAAAAACCCTCACCAAACACAGGCGCACCTACGGCTCCGTGCACGATTTTGCTACCTCCACAGGTGCAGAAGCAAAACTGCGCTGGCCCCGCAAGCACTTACAAGCCGCGGCCGCGAACACAATTTAACATTCCGGTTAGCAGCCCACTGCTAGTCCAATCACCACAACCTTGTTCCTCACCGGCGGTTGTCATGTCGTCCGGCCCTGCCGCAATTGCCGGCCAGCCTCAAACGGCCTGCCTTCTATTTATGGTTCAAGTTCTATAGAAGAGCCTTCCACCAAAAATTAAATTTGCTCCATCGTTTTAATCATTTTCTGAGGGGGTCTTAGTAGTCTATTGGTCATGTAATGATGCCCCTGCTGCTTATAAATAGTTTTAATGATTAATACCATGAGCTTTTTCATTCAACTTTAAATGATTTAATTAATTCTTAATCCAATTACCACGGACACTTCCCTGTTTATTTGTGTGCTATAAAGCAATGGGAGAATTTGTGGAATACAATGGCATTCAAGACCAATCAATCAAGCAAACAATGAACTCTGCACAAATACATACACAAAAGACCACTTAGTTCAGTGTGTAAGCTATCCGTCTGCATCACTAGAAGGCTCCCTGATTTTCCTCAAGCCAAAATTAGTGGAGGATGAAGAGGCCAAAGCCAACTCCAGCAATGAAAGGTACAGTACAGTTTTCTCTTCTAGAATCTAACAAAGTCGTTTTTTTATGCACAAGTCAGTTGGGGTCTTATCATACTGTTCATAAACTGCATAAAACCTATTAAGAAAGGATGGGCATAAGATCTTAAAGCCAGGTCCATACCCATATAGAATAGAATAGAATAGAATTTTTATTGGCCAAGTGTGATTGGACACACAAGGAATTTGTCTTGGTGCATACGCTCTCAGCGTACATGAAATAAAATATACATTTGTCAAGAATCATGTGGTATAACACTTAATGATTGTCATAGGGGTCAAATAAACAATGAAGAAGCAATATTAATAAAAATCTTAGGATATAAGCAACAAGTTACAGTCATACAGTCAACATGGGAGGAAATGGGTGAAAGGAATGATGAGAAAAACTAGTAGAATAGAAGTGCAGATTTAGTAGAAAGTCTGACAGTGTTAAGGGAATTATTTGTTTAGTAGAGTGATGGCGTTCGGAAAAAAAACTGTTCTTGTGTCTAGTTGTCTTGGTGTGCAGTGCTCTGTAGCGACTGAGCTTGGCCACTATGTTGATCTACAACCCCTTTCTGCCTAAGCTGCTGGCATTTGCTTTAAAGCAGTGGTTCTCAACTTTTCTAATGCCGCAACCCCTTAATTACAGTTCCTCATCTTGTGGTGACCCTCCAACTATAAGTTTAGTGCCAATTCTTCCAACAGATCTTTAAGCTGATTGGCAAGAGATCAGAGGGACACCCCCCTGTAAACACCTGATTGGTTGGATTGTAAAAATATGTTCCGAGATGCAAGAATAGAAGCTTTAGTTGCTAACACCATTGGAAATTTGTCTTTTCCCATGGTCTTAGGTGACCCCTGTGAAATGGTTGTTCGACCCCCAAAGGGGTCCCGACCCCAAGGTTGAAAATCACTGCTTTAGAGAGAGATTGACCTGAAGCTTAACAGCAGCATCATTCTGACAGAAGACCTATTTGCAAGCAACTTTCTTTAGTCTAAAGGTTAGGATCCAACCCCCATTCCACACCCAGAGTTATTTTAGCTTACAAAGGCCTAGGCATGCCAATTACACATCATATTACCCAGTAATGGGTTGCTGCCCCCCATGGGGGGGGGCAGTGAGGGTAGTAAGTTTATGCACAAAGTTATACATAAAAAAGGAAAGTGGTCTGCTTTTAAAACAATTGTCCAATGTCTTTGGGCCCAGAAGCCCAAGTTTTGGGCTTTTTGGGTCCAGCCTTCTCGTGCCGGGCTCTTGGAAGATGAGGTTTTCAGCTGGGCTTTATTAAGGAGCAGCCAGCCAGCCTGTTGGCCCTAAGTAGATTGAATGTATTTTCTCCCACAGTGATCAGAAAATTTACAGTCCCGTGCCCTGAAGTCAAGGGACCAGATTGAAATGTTTTGTTTACTCCCTTCTGTGAGAAAACAGAGATTTCACATGGCTATTTTCCTGCCATAGCAAAAATGGGACTGGTGAAGTGATCTTGGCAAAGAATGTCTTGTTTGTTTATTTCTCTGAGTCAAAGAAAACATCTGATTACCTTCATGAGACTTTGCTTTGCCTAGTCCGGTGTAGACAAAGGGGAACTCTGAGTTTAAATTGTTCCCAATCTTCCTGGGAGAATAGCAGGAACCGTTACTTACAAGTCCCCTCGCACACGAGAAAGAAAAGGCACATGACTGGTTTCTTTTAGCACCGCCTTGTGTTTCCAAACTCTCCAAGCAATTGTCCCCCGTGTATGTAGACACATTCTTATTTGGACCGTACAGTTCAATAATATTATATTGAACAAACAAATAATAGCCAGGAATTCTATCAATTTCAGGCACTACCCTTTTATTTAAGAAAAAGCTTCTGTGGCTTAAAAATAAAAATTAATTGGCTATTGTTCTTCCTCCTGTCCGTGTTTTTGCAACTTTGTCTCTTCTTGACTTCTGCCCATTAAGTAATAATTATCCCCATGGGGGAGATTCATCAGGAGAATAGGATAGGGTAGGGTAGGGTAGGGTAGGGTAGGGGAGAAGAGAAGAGAAGAGAAGAGAAGAGAAGAGAATTTTATTGGCCAAGTGTGACTGGACACCCAAGGAATTCGTCTTGGTGCATATGCTGTCAGTGTACATAAAAGAAAAGTTTGTCAAGAATCATAAGAAGCAATTTATAATTAATTATTTTTTAAGAAGGACAAGGAGGAGCTTGATCTAGTTTGCACCTTTAGGATAAAGCAAGAGTTATATTACTACAAATCAGCAAATTTGGTCTCTAAGTCCAGAGTGTGTACTTACATTCTTAAATTTAAGAATCTGCGAATGAAAAAGAAGAAATAAAAACTATTTTTGGTGCACTAAGAAGCAAACATGAAAAGACGGGAATCTGAAGTTGTGAGCTGCAATGCTTGGAGCATGTTTGTTTTCCTAACTAAAACCAATCTGGCATATATTTGCAGGAAATGCAAATTTATAACTATCCTTGGAGAAAAGTCCAAGGCATGGAGCAGTGAATAGATTTACTTCACCAGATGAAAAAAAAAAAGATAAGGATTTCCTAATTCTAAGAAAGGAAAATCTACAACATAACTGATGCTGACAGTGTTACTCTCCATAAAGAATACAGGGAAAAGATACACTGCAAAACAGGAAATGGGAGGATAGATCACAAAACAGCAGAGAAGATTCAGCTGTGCTTTATAACAAGGCAAAGAAGTCACAATAGTGACTTACTACTGAAAGGAATGAAACAAAAGTATTCCTGCCAGGCTGATCAGCTCGTAGGCTGTTGTCTACCAAGAGCCAAAATCAAGAATAGCTTTCAGAATTACTTTCAAATCTTATCTAATCCACAGACAGTTACCGAATTACTTTCTAATAATATATGTGAGGACAAATGATACAGCAATAATTATAAACTGCTACCATTATATCACCGTGAAATCAGAAGATCTAAACTCATTACTCTCTCTGAATAATGTTTTTCCAGCCCTAAGTCTTTGCAGGCTTCTTTTCATTGCTCTACTTCCTCCGAATAAGTTTCTTTCCAGCCCTAAAGAGGTGATAATGATGTTCCCAGCTCTTATTGGCTTGCAAGCTATTTCATTGTTACTCTCTCCAAATTAATGTTTTCTTTAAGCCCTAAACAGGAGATAAAATAATATGCTGAAGCTGACCAGACTAAGGACTCTAGCCAGATGAATAGCTGGTAGGCAGATTCTCCCCGTATTATCCTCTCCAAAAACTAAGGTGTGTTTTATACTCTGGTGCATCTTATACTCCGAAAAATACAGTATGAATAACATGTAGAAATAAAGTTATAAACTAATATAAGAAAAGATGAAGATTGAAAAATAGAAGAAAATATAAAGATTGAAATGTGCAAAATATTTTTGTATAAGTTTGATCATAGAAAATATGAAGATTGGAAAATATGTTAATTTTTAAATATGTTTTGTATGGGGGGGAAAAGAAAAGTAATCTTTTTGAATATAAGAAGAATAATAATAGAAGAAACATGTAGAAATTAAGTTGTGTGTGTTGGGATATAACAGATAAAAATGAGTGTTAATGTGTATGTTTAAGTGAATCACTGCAGTTGTTGAGTTACTGACACGGTTGTTAAGGGAAAATGGCTTCCCTCTTGACTTTGCTTGTCAGAAGGTCACAGAAGGTGGTCACATCACCCTGGTACGCTGCAACCGTCATAAATATGAACCAGTTGCCAAGCATCTGATCATGTGACCATAGGGATGCTTCAATGGTCATAAGTGTGAAAAGTCACATTGTTCAGTGACATTGTAACTTCAAATGGTCACTGCTACATTTCCCCCATATGCTTGCTATCCGTGGGAGCGTCTCTGATTGGCCAGGACCGAGGCTTTTCCTAGGTGGGAGATTTAGAGCCCCGCCATTGGCTGCCGCATCTAAAAGCCAGCTATATATGAGCTGCCAGACACAAGAAAACCCTGTTGCTGGCACGGAGATTCTTTTCAATCAATTTGTTTTTGCTAGTTGTTGTTATCTTGTTAAGGCCAATAAAGGTTTTTGGTTAAGCCTCGGCTCAGTTTCTGGAACCCCTCGTTCTCCTGATGGAGCAGTCACTAAATGAGCTGTTGTAAGTTGAGGACTACTGTACCTGTACCTCAGATCTGAACTATGGAGCACTTGGTAGTGTCTAAGCTCATTTGCTTGCAAGTATTTCATTATCCAATTATGTAATGTTGGTGCTATCTCGTTGGGAAATGAGATATGTGTAAGCAAACAACCAAGAGATCATTAAGTTTTTCGGAGTATAAAATGCACCGGAGTATAAGACACACCCAGATTTTAGAGGTGGGAAAAAAGGAAAAAAGTATTCTGAACCAAATGGTGTAATAATATATTTATATATATGTCACATGTTTTTTTGCTGAATTTGAAAATTAAGGGTGACTAGGATAGATCTATTTCGGCCTTATTTTGGCCTCATCAGCTAGCCATACCCCACTGGGACTTGAACCTGCAACCTTTGCCTTTTAAGGCAGAGAATTATCCTCTAGGCTACAGTATCCAATCCCTTCAGCTCTGCACCAGGGAAGGGTTACATATTTTTGTGTCGAATCACCCTGGTGTATTGAAGGGAATAAAATACCAGTGTATTGAATAAAATACCAGTGTAGCAGAATACATTTTACAAACATATATACTTTTTACAACTTTGTACACTTTTTACAAATTTCAAACCTGACAGCTTTAAGACTAGTGGACTTCAACTTCCAGAATTCCTCCTCCCTCCAATCATGCTAGAAAGGGCAAGCAGAAGGCAAAAACAGCCCCAATTCTGGCAAAAATAGGCTGTTTTTCACATGGGTTTTTTTTTTGTAAAAATGGGGTAGACAAAGGGTTTGGGAAGCCTGCAAGGAGCTCTTGGGGGCTGTTTTGGCTGCATTCGGTGTATAAGACACATCAACATTTCCACCCCCTTTTTTGGAGGGGGGGGATGTGTGTATTATATTCTGAAAAATATGGCAATCTACAATCAGAGATAAGCTTTTGAGGCCTAGCCTGAACTTGCTTGCTTGTAGCTTAGCCCATTGATTCTATCCTTCCCTCTTTAGCCATATCTCTTTATTAATTTTTTTTCTAGTGGCTAAACATATTCAGTTTTTTTCATTGTTCCTCATAGAGCTTCATTTCCATCTTCTGAACTTGCTCAAATTTGTTGTGCCTAGAACTAAATATAGTACTCCAAATAGGATTGGATAATAATAAATAATATTGATTTATTACTTATTATTATCCAATCCCATTTGGAGCCACAGCAGAACTGAACAATTACTTCTGTGATTTGCAACCTAGGATAGAAGCTGCCTCATATTACCAGTTCATATACAACTTGTAATCAACAAGGACACCCAGACCCTTTTCACATATATTGTTGCCAACTTAGGTATTCCCCGTCTTATATTTGTGCCTTACATTCTTCCTACCCATATGTAGACATTTATATTTTCCTGAGTTAAATCTCACTGTATTCATTTCAGCTCCCTGTTCAAGGATGTCAACCACTCTAAAATCTTCCTTCTTTCACCAAAAATATTAGTCATCCCTCTCAACTTTCTCTCATCTGCAACCTTTGTAAATGTCGCCTCAATTCCCTCGTCCAGCCATTGAAAGAAAGGTTGAACAGAACAGAACCCCAAACAATACTTTGTACCACACTATTTGATAGTTCTAAGGTAATGTAAATAGTTTCTGAAACTTAGTCTGTGTTAGATGAATGAAAAACTTGTGAACCAGATGGTGTTTTCCACAAATGTTTTTACCAGAGCATGGTAACCTTGATTAGGGGAGTTGAATCCTATGGAATGGAAACAGAAAGTCTTACAATTTTCAAGTAAAAACTGGAAACTATTGAAAGTGTAAGGGTTGCTGCTCAGTGAAGAATTGGGAAGATTTTTGGCTTATACAATTCATGCTCTTCATTGTCCTTAGACTACTTGTATGAGTACAAGAAACAAACAAGACGAATTTGAGTTCTTAATACAGGAAGATAAATATGATTTAAAAGGTATAATGAAGATTGGGTGGGATGGCTGGAATAAAGGAACTATGAATGACAGTTACAGTTTGTCCCAAAGGAATAGAAGCAATAAAAAGGAAGGAGGAGTTGCCTGCTGTCTTCAAAATATCCTGCTCAGAAATCAAATAAATGAACTTGGCAAAGCTATAAAGAGCATCTGGGTTAAAATAAGTTTAAGAAAAAATAAATAAAAGCAATACTGTTGGTAATGTCTACTATCACCCATCCAATCAAATTGCAAATTAAACAAGGCACTAAAGTCATAATGAACATCTGTTGGGAGACAACTTCTGCCAGGCATAGTCCTTCTATCACAACTATCTCCTTCGGGATAGAAGACGTAAGATGATTAGTTATCCTTGATGTGATACTAATTAACAGGAAAAACCTAGTTGAAGGAGTAGAAGTTGCAGGAACACAGGAGGGGGGGTATGTGTCTGTGGAATGCTACTGGTTTTGATTGTTTTTTAGGAAAAAAATGAGCAGAGGCCATATCTTCGACTTCAAAACAACAGATTTTAATAAATCAAGAGCAGTAATCGCGGGATCTTATGAATGGAGAGGCTAATGGAATACAAGTTCAAGATTGAGTAAGAATCTCTAAAGGAGATACTAAAAGCACAAACGCAAGCAACTCCAATAAAATGGACCATGTTACAAAAAGTCAGTGTGGCCACACTAAAAGTTTAGGAACATCTGAAACAAGAAAGAAAACAGATAAAGAAATAGATAAAGAGCCAAGTCATAAAAGAACAGAAAGAACTACCAGAAAGCCTGAAAGGTTCAGAATGTAGAGGGAAGGAGGATTTTATAATATCCTTCCCTTGCCATGGTCACCAAGCCACACCAAGCCACACTCCAAGCCACGCCCACAGAACCGCTATTTTTTTAAAAATTGAATTTCACCACTGATAAGCGCTAACACAGTGTTTCCCAATCTTGGCATCTTTAAGATGCATGGACTTTGACTCCCAGAATTTCTTCAGCTTTGCTTTGCCGACTGGGGAATTCTGGGAGTTGAAGTTCACACATCTTAACATTGTCAAGGTGGAAAAATGCTGCACTAAGAGAATGGTATTGCTCACTTAATTTGCATGCACTTTTTCTTTTCATAAAACATTCCCATGGATTAATATTTCCTGATAATAATTATATTGTCACGCTTGGTTCTATGTTTGCTTCTAAAGAAAAATGTAACCACATCAATGGAATGTCATGTTTGGGAGGATAGAAGGATGGACTTGAAGACAAAACCCCATGCTTAATCCCTGGCATCATTTGCTGAAAGAATTTCAATATGAAAAGGAAGCATTTTTGTTTGAAATCACTTATCTCCAAGAGCTCACAATACGAGGGAATGTAGAAGGCAGCTGCAAATATTCAAATACACAAATGGAAGGGGAAGCTTTTGTATATTTCATTTTTTTTTTTAAAGAATCCTTTGGTTTAAAATTATAATACTAAAATCATTCCAATGTCTATTTCTCTTTTTCAAGGCAGTATAAATTGGAAACCGAACCCTAACTGGGCAAATGCAACTGGGCAAATTGTCAAGACATTGATGAGCCTCATATATTCAGCATCTTGTGCAACCATTAATTCCATAAATCAGTGTTTCTCAATCTTGGAAACTTTAAGATTCATTTACAGTGTTCCCTCGATTTTCGCGGGTTCAAACTTCGCAAAAAGTCTATACCACGGTTTTTCAAAAATATTAATTAAAAAATACTTCATGGGTTTTTTCCCTATACCACGTTTTTCCCCACCCGATGACATCATATGTCATTGCCAAACTTTTGTTTGCCGTTAATAAATATTATTTTTAATAAACTTTAATAAATAAACAGGGTGAGTAATAATCTAAATGGTTGCTAAGGGAATGGGAAATTGTAATTTAGGGGTTTAAAGTGCTAAGGAAAGGCTTGTGATACTGTTCATAGCCAAAAATAGTGTATTTAATTCCGCATCTCTACTTCGCGGAAATTCGACTTTCGCGGGCGATATCAGAACGCATCCCCCACAAAAATTGAGGGAACACTGTATTTCAGTTCCCAGAATTCCCCAATGAGAAGGTCTGGCTGGGAATTCTGGAAGCTGAAGTCCTCATATTTTAAAATTCCTAAGGTTGAGAAATATTGCAATAGATCTTCATTCTATCAACTTTCAAATGATAAATTGACTAGTCTTCTGATACATATGAATAAAACTATATTTCTATTCCACTTTTGTTGTTTCATTACAAACTGACTTTTGAAAATCATCAGGAATTTAAGAAATGGATGACTGAAATTCTATGGTATGTCAAATATACAGTATTCTATATAGTTTTAAAACTGCAAACTTACAGTGGTTGAGAGAATTTGTCATGGTATAAGTGAGGTGTAATTCTGTTAATTGATATTTTGTTAAGTGACTAGGGTAGCTTAGCTTTCCAATATCTGTTTGGCCATATGAATTATATTATGTATGAATTATACATAAGGGGCATGCATAAGCGCACCAGCGTGTCTTCAGTCCCCTGTCCTAATACAATGATATCTCATCTTACGAACTTAATTGGTTCCAGGACGAGGTTTGTAAGGTGAAAAGTTTGTAAGATGAAACAATGTTTCCCATAGGAATCAATGGAAAAGTGATTAATGCGTGCAAGCCCAAAACTCACCCCTTTCACCAGCCGAAGCGCCCGTTTTTGCACTACTGGGATTCCCCTGAGGCTCCCCTCCATAGTAAACCCCACCTCCGGACTTCTGTGTTTTTATGATGCTGCAGGGGAATCCCAGCAGGGGAATCCCAGCAGTGCAAAAACAGGTGCTTCGCTGACAACGGAAGTCCGGAGGTGGGGTTTCCCAGCGAGGGGAGCCTCAGCAAAATTGCAGCATCGCAAAAACATGGAAGTCCTCGAAACCCCACCTCCAGAACTTCCGTGTTTTTGTGATGCTGTGATTTCGCTGAGGCTCCCCTCGCTGGGAAACCCCACCTCCAGACTTACGTTGCTAGCGAAGCGCCAGTTTTTGCGCTGCTGGGATTCCCCTGCAGCATCGCAAAAACACAGAAGTCTGGAGGTGGTGTTTCCCATGGAGGGAAGCCTCAGGGGAATCCCAGCAGTGTAAAATCGGGCGTTTCGCTGGCAACAGAAGTCCGGAGGCGAGGCATCCCAGTGGCGGCAGCTTGGGTTTGTAAGGTGAAAATAGTTTGGAAGAAGAGGCAAAAAAATCTTAAACCCCAGGTTTGTATCTCAAAACGTTTGTATGACAAGAGGTTTTTAAGATGAGGTATCACTGTACTTCTCTTATATTTCTACTAACTACATGTACTGTATATGTTTATGAACTCTAGTACTTCCTCCATATTATTCCTATATCTTTCTTCTAATCTCCCATTTATATATTGTACTATGTTTATATCCTCTGAAACCTACATTATGTATTGGACAAAATAAATAAATAAAAAATAAATGTTATGAATGAAGATCAAATTTACTGGTAAGGGAGAATCAATTTGGTCAGTTTGCTATATTTTACAAGGATTATGAAACTGACAAAGGTTATGCAGGAGTTTGTTGATAATGTTGGCTATGAAACACAGCAGGACAATATCTCTTAGACTTTTCAAGACCATGGAACATTATATGCTCTGCCTGTGTTTGAGTGTGGGATGTCTTCAAAAGTCTCATTAACTTTAATAAGCAGATTCTTTGAAGTGGGAACTCTTTTTTTTTCTTTTAGGCTCTCATGAAAATCTGAAAAAATACTGGGCTCCTTTAATAAAGTGAGCAGAGGAACTGCACTCACTCAAAGTCTAAAACACTTTTTCTAATTATTTTAAGTGTACATAGTCCCATTTTATCAGAGATAAAATGGAAACTTAAAATGGAGAGTCATTGCTGTCAGGAAAACACTCCGCTGGGTTTATCACAGGGTGTCCAACAGTACCATATTGACTGGGCCACCACAAATGAGGCTCTAATCTTAAAGAGGTGAAACATGCAAAGTGGATGCTATGCAATTTTTTGCCATCAAACTACCTGTGATGCAATTACACAGTCATATTTCATTTTCAAAAATGTTACTAAACTATTATTGCCAAAAGGGACAGGGTCATAATTCTGAAAGCCTATTCTCTTCAGAAGATTGTTCCAAGATTGTTGTGCAAAAAGGCACAAGATTGATGTGCAAAACGCTTGGAGGCCTTTCAGAAATGCTGTATTCTGTCATCATGAGCATTAATTGGTTTGAGGTTCTATATCACTACAGAGACTGAAGTTTGGCTTGTAAGTAGAGCATATAAACTAGATTCTGTTTTCATTCAGGCCATGCTTGCATGTTCTTAAAGACTCCGTGCTTGCTGGAGTCTTTCTTGGCTTATTCACGTTATCTGTGGTTGCCTGACTAAGAAGTTCCCACCACCACCATTGCGATCAAATTGCTCTTTGTGCAACTATATTTCCTCCAAAGAGCATGGAAAATCCTTCCACAGCTAATTTGGCCCTTGGGTGTTGTTCCAGTGCACAACGCAGACCTTTAATTTGGGTGGGGGAAGGTGGTTTGGCAATGAAAATGAGTGACATTTGCTAATTTCTATTGATTCTGATACATTCTGCACATGTACCAGTCAGTGGTCTTCATTAACTCTGGAAAGTTGGCCAGTGAGTGCAAACTTAAAATTCCTTTACTTAGTTTAAGTGAAGGGAAAAGTAAAGATGATTTTGTTCTATCACTCCTTCCAACCAAACATTACAGCACTTTAATTGAAACCTGGGACATTTCTGAAATCGGAAGAGCTGAATACAGCCACCATACCAAAGGGGAGAAAGATCAAGGTGAAAGACAAGCAATTACTTTTAAGGATGAATGCAGATACACAGCATTTTAGCAGGGAAACATTGTGAAAGAAACAGAAGGAAATTGTTCTCATTGTTGGTAAATGTGAGGACTAATTCACTGGCCCCGATTAATTAGCCTTGTGACAATTACAAGCCTCCCTTCTTTCCCAGTTCTCAAGATCAGAATTGCAGCATTAACATACGCACTACATACACACACCCTCCATGTGAATGGGGCAAGACACAATGGCAGCCAATTATTCATTGGGACCACCATCAGGTATATATATAGATCCCTGAAAGGTTGCATCACATTAGACTACCTTTTACAGTATAGTGGGTGAGGTTACTGAAGTTTTCAAAGGAACACTGAGGAAACTAGAAAGCAGCTGAGAAACACAAAACATTTCTTCAACTGGGAGCTTTTTATAAGGTTACAGAAGAGTAAAATTCCTGGGAATTTTTACCTTTTCATTTTGTATTTCATCATGTAGTATGTTTGTGGGATCTTGATATAGCATGAGTTATTATGTGCTTGTTTTGTGGCTTATACAATTCCTTTGTTTTCTATTCCGTTTCTCCCCATCCAGCCACTCTCTATTTGTTTTGGGAAGAATCAGTGGCTTAACAAAATTAAAATGTTAAAATTATATTTTGGTTACCAATAAGGAATAAATGAAAGAGCCCAACATTTTACAGGAAAAACAAGTACCCCGCAGAAAACTCTAAGGCTGTGTTGGCAGCTTTAAGATGTGTAGACTTCAACTCTGGATGAGATCATCCAATGGCATGGGGTGAGGTATCATCAGTACGCTGATGATACCCAGTTATACATCTCCACCCCATGCCAATTCAGTGAAGCAGTGCCTGGAAGCTGTGAGGATCTGGATGGGGGCCAACAGGCTCAGGCTCCACCCAGACAAGACCAAGTGGCTGTGGGCTTTTCCTCCTAAGAACTCTTCGATCTGTCCATCCATAGTTCAGGGGGAGGAAATTTTTTCCCCCTCAGATAGGGTCCACAACTTGGGTGTCCTCCTGGACCCACAGCTGAGTTTTGACCATCACCTTTCAGCTGTGGCCAGGGGGACTTTTGCCCAGGTTCGCCTGGTTAACCAGTTGCGGCCCTACTTGGACCAGGAGGCTCTCTGTACAGTCACTCACACCCTCGTCACCTCCCATCTTGATTATTGCAATGCGCTCTACATGGGGCTAACCTTGAAAAGTGTTCGGAGACTGCTAATAGTCCAGAATGCATCCGCGAGAGTGATCATGGATATACCTCGGTACACCCATATAACACCTTTGCTCTGCAAGCTGCACTAGCTTCCTATTAGTCTCTGGGCACAATTCAAGGTGTTGGTTATTACCTATAAAGCCCTATATGGCTCAGGGCAAGGCTATTTATGGGACCGTCTCTTGCCATATACCTCCCAGAGACCAATAAGAGCACACAGAGTTGGCCTCCTCCGGGTCCTGTTGACCAAGCAATGCAGGTTGGCGGGACCACGGGAGAGGGCCTTCTCTGTGGCCACCCTGGCTCTTTGGAACCAGCTTCCACCCGATGTCCGCACTGCCCCCATCCTGCTGGCCTTTTGTAAAGGCCACAAAGACCTGGCTATGTCGGCAGGCTTGGGGGCCATAAATTTTACATTCTAAATGTTGTGGTTAGCTCTGGCCCAGCTCCTGCCCCAAGGAATGTGCAGGTGGATGTGAGGGAGACATCCACATGCCGCAGGCCTGTTTTGCTCCCGATGGAATCTGCCGGTGAAGCCTCCTCTGACCAAGGCAGCATGAGTGACAGGGAAGAGGGGAGTTTGGCAGACAGCCCAGGAGGAGATCAATCATCTGTATCATCTTTGGATTCTGAACAAGACTTAATGACACATCCACGCATGTGTAGAATGATGCATAGGAGACAACAACTAAAGGATTATTACAAGAGAAAATGAGGCCACCTGTAGTTGGGTGGGACTCCAGTAATTAGGGCTGCTGCTATAAATAGCAGTGTGTGGGTTTGGCTGTTGTGAAAGAGTATCTGATCGTAGTTTGTCAGGAATCCTGGGTTGCTGGTTTCTGGACTTTGCTTGTTGATTTTTCACGTCTTTGAAAACAAAGCAGAGCAACGTGTGTGTGTGTGTGTGTGTCTCACTTCATTGGAAGAAGAAGGGGTGTGAAGGGGTGCTAGCTAAGTACTTAATGATTGCTTAAGGTTAATTGTACAGACTACCCAGTTGTTTTGGGACGAGTGCTCTTTGCAATACAAAAAGAGTGCTTAGTTTATTTTGAATTTTGGGATAAAGAACATTGTTTTGAATTTTTCAAACGTGTGTGTGTCTGAAATTTGTACCCTTGAATTTTTTGGGAGGCTCCTACCAGAGAGCCCGGCAGAACACTAGATGCCAATTTTATGGATGGTATGCATGTGTTTGACTGTGACTGTTTTTATCTTTATGGGGCTTTTCATTTTATAATGTTTTAGTTTAGAAATGTTCGACTTCTTTTATCTTTTGTATCTATTCGGAGAGGGGCAGCATACAAATCTAATTAATAATAATAATAATAATAATAATAATAATAATAATAATAATAATATTTTATTGTATTTTATCATTGTTGTAAGCCACCCTGAGTCCTTCAGAGGTCAAACAAACAAACAAACTCCCAGGATTTCCCAACCCGATTGCTTTCCCATAAGTTAGTCACAACCAGAAGTATATGACACAAACTCACAATGGTGCATAAACCATCCAGTTTGTAATCTTCTGGAGTGGCTCAATCAAGAAAAGACAAATGCCCAACCAACTTTTTCCACCCTTAAAGAGTGTGGAAATGTCAATGCATCTTACTCACTGAATACTGCCATTTTTGGCCTCCTGAAGCCCTGTCCCCGCACCCCATTTCTGCAAAAAATGGGCCTGTTTTTCATAAAAATTGAGTGCACAGAGGATTTTGGAGGCTTGCAAAATTCTCCTGTAAGGCCCAAAACGCCCCTGTTTTTGCCTTCCCCAGCCCATACAGGCCTCCCAAACCCTCATTTTTCACAAAAACAGATGAAAAAGGGGCCCATTTTTGCAAAATTTGGGTGTGCACTGAGGGTATGGGAGGCCTGCTAGGCACTGGGTGAATGCAAAAATGCCCAAATTTTGTGATAAACAGGGCACACAGAGGGTTTGGGAGATTCGCAGGGACCAGGGAGGACAAAAAAAAAAATTTTCTTGGTGTGTCTTATACACTGTTGCTTCCTACAGTCTGAAAAATACAGTAATTTACTTCCACTATGGTAAATAACCAAACCGTTTTGCAAGGCAGCTTAGCCCAAAATGCTTTGCTTTCCGAGGCAATAGTCCAACACCAATCCCCACCCTTCCACTGAGGAATTAAATCTTATTGAATTACTGGCAATCAAACAACTTTCAGCCCTATATTCAAGGACAGCAGGCTAGTTGAACATATCTGAAACTAGCCATGTATTTTAGTCAGTCCTGAGTTTTAATGTTTCACACAGTTCCTTTTCCCAAAATCTATTTACTGACCCCTCACATCCTGGACACAAATTGTTTCAACTCCTACCCTCAAAACGTTGCTACAGAGCACTGCACACCAAGACAACTAGACACAAGAACAGGTTTTTTTCTGAACGCCATCACGCTACTAAACAAATAATTCCCTCAACACTGTCAGACTTTCTACTAAATCTGCACTTCTATGCTACTAGTTTTTCTCATCATTCCTATCACCCATTTCCTCCCATGTTGACTGTATGACTGTAACTTGTTGCTTATATCCTAAGATTTTTATTAATATTGCTTCTTCATTGCTTATTGGACCCCTATGACAATCATTAAGTGTTGTACCACATGATTCTTGACAAATGTATATTTTATTTTATGTACGCTGAGAGCATATGCACCAAGACAAATTCCTTGTGTGTCCAATCACACTTGGCCAATAAAATTCTATTCTATTCTATTCTATTGTCTTGAGGCAGCTGCCTTAATGGGGCAAATGGTCACTTTATGACAAAAAACAAATTTAATAAATTAATAAATGAGACCAGACCAGCAAAATCCTGAAAGTTTTAACTTTTAAATAATCTTGATGATTTCTTTGTATGTGAAGCAAACTGTGGCAACAGCTGCCAATTTCATATTGTATAAAAACACTTGAATGGAAGTAACTGCTAAGCTGTTGCATATACACTGTATATAGCATCATATTGTGGATGAAAATGGACCTATTAACTCTTGGCTGGCAATTTTTTTAATGATAGTTAATTGGCAGTAGGAATTACTAAAGACAAAGTCAATAATATAAAGATCCATCAATTCTATAAGCCCATTTTGCTGGATGTTTTCTTTATGAAAATCTCATCTTTTGTGCATGCATTAGATTATCAAATTCATGCAGGAGATGGCCGCCTACAATTTTTCCCACACTTACATTCTTTAGATAGAGTTGGGTGAGAGGAACATCTAGAATCTACATCAATAGGCTTTTAGCTTCTCAGGCCATGTAATTAAACATCAGATCACTGAACTGACTGGCATTTACTGTATATGGTGTTACAAGTGGCCTGATCCAACGTCAGCCAACCCCACTGCAATCTGAGTTGAAATTGTCTATAATTAGGGAAATTAGAATTCTAAATTCTAAGGGCAGCAAATATTTTCCCTCTGCCTTTGCTCTTTAGAACAGCGTTGCTTTTCATTACAGCGAACCACCTCACCAGATAATGATATCAATTTGAAATGAGATGTTTGTTGTTCTGGATTAATGAGTGTGTGCTTCCAGTTTTAATTGGTCATTAGTTTCTAGTGGGTTTTGGGCCAAAATGAATGTGATTAATCATTCTCTGCACCTCCAGTTATCATCAGGAGAGAGAGATGGACGGTGATAAATAATAATGCACTAAATTTATTATGAACTCTTCTGATAAGATTAAACACAGTATATATATATATATACTGCTCAAATATATACAGTATAGATATATATATGGAACAACAACGAACATGGAGATAGGCAGGCAACCCTGGGCAGTATGAAGAACTTAACTAGCCCTATTAGGCACAACAACGCAGTCCAGGGCCACCATCAGGAATTTTGGGGCCCCATACAGCCTAAGTGTCTGCCCCCCCCCGCCATTTTAAAACTACTGCCCCCCAAATCCCATGCCATGCCCACCATGGCCACACACCCTGGGCGAGCCCTCCCCCAGCCCTCTGAGGTCAAACACAGCCCTGATGTGGCCCTCAATGAAATTGAGTTTGACACCCCTGGCCTAGAGGCTATGAACAAGGGCTAAGAGAACGAGTATGTTTAGCTCAACAAATAGAAAACTGAGGGGGAATAGAATAGTAGTTTCTCAATCCTTAAAGGGCTGCCACAGAGCAGATGGCATCTATTTATTCTCCATGCCACCTGAAGGTAGTACAAAAAGCAATGGGCGGAACCTCACCAAGAAGAAATGCAATCTAGAAATAAGGAAAAACTTGGGACTGGGTGGCATAGAAATAAATGAATGAATGAATGAATGAATGAATGAATGAATCCCTTCTTTTTTATTAAAAGAAATTAATAATTTTAAAAAACCAAAATCCATTACTATTAAAACTAAAACAACCAGCAAAACTATTAATAAAACCAGGTGAGGGCTGGGGGGGTTTTCTGTTATTATTTAAGTGCTTTTACCATATGCTTTAAATCAAGAGTCACTTCTCTCTGTTTCTCTCTCTTTCCTGTCATTTTCTGCCTCAATCATTTTCTCATTTCTTTTATTCTCCCCTTTTTTCTATCATTTCTCTCTCTTCCTTCCACTCTTCTCTCTCTCTTTCTTCCTCTCTCTCACTCTTCCTTCCTCTCTCATCTCTTTCTTTCTTTCTCTTTCTCTATCTTGCTTTCTTCCTCTCTCACTCTCTTCCTTCCTCTCTCATCTCTCTTTCTTTCTTTCTTTCTCTCTTTCTCTCCCACTCTTGCTCTCTCTTTCTCTCACTTTCCCTCTCTTGTTTTCTTTCTCTCTCTCATTCTCTCTCTCTTGCTATCTCTTTCTCTCCCCCCTTTCTTTCTCTCTCACTCTCTTTCTCACTTTCTCTCTATCTTGCTCTGTCGCTCTCACTCTCTCACGTTCTCCGGAGGCTGACGAAAGTGATTTTCAATGTAGGGCGCGCAGGCCGGCACACGCTCTCCCCATCCCCCTGCCAGCCCGCCCGGAACATTCAAAGTAAGAAAAACCTTTGCCGGCCTGAAATATCACGGGGGGGACACATGCACGCATACAAGATCTTAATGATTTTTTTGCTTCTGCACATGCGCAGAAGCAAAAAACCATTAAAATCTTGCACACATTCCCCCTTGAAATATTTTCCTTTTGCGCAAAAATGCGCTGGGACGCGCACACGCATGCATGCAAGAGGAATGCTCAGCGCACCATTCGCTACTGTCCCTGTAGCAACCCAGCACTGGTGCAGAAAGAAAAAATCAGTATGGATACAACCAAGTGTGGGTTCCTCCCAGTTTGGACCAGGTCACCCGAACTGCTAGGGACATAATTTTGGCATCACATATCTGGTTCTGTCTATGCCAGTCCATGCTTTCCACCATCTTTTTTCCTGAATTTTCAGCTGATTTTCCTTTCTTTGGATGGCTTCTCCTTGTTCTGTGCTTTGAAAAAAGCCCTTCTGTCCACCCCCAGGGAGTTAAATCTGACCTTTATTTCTTCGCCCCAAGCACAGCTGATCACCTTCTCAGCTGTGTTTCAGACAGAATCCACCTTCTGAACATGTATGAAAGTCAAATTGCATGAGGTTGACATGTGCACGAGCGAAGAGAGCATGTACGAACAAATTGTTGTGATGCAAACCGGTGGTGAAGGTAAGTGGAGCCCACCCCTGGCTACAACCTAATGCTATGTAGTGATTCCAGAGGGAATTACTGTGCTGGAGGGATTAATCAATGGAACAGCTTGTGGGTGCTTCATCACCATAGATTTTTAAGAAGAGACTGAACAGTCACTTGTTTGAAATGGTATTGGGTCTCTTGCTTGAGCAGGGGGTTGGACTAGAAGATCTACAAGGTCTCTTCCAGGTCTATTCTGATTGGTTGGTTGGTTGGTTGGTTGGTTGGTTGGTTGGTTGGTTGGTTGGTTGGTTGGTTGGTTTCTTTCATCTTCTGCCTAAAGAACAGGAAGGCATGTAATAATTTGATGTAAGATATGGATGGATTCTATCTGACTATGGAGGTGGAAGTGATATAAGGGGTGTCATTCCCATATAAAGGTTTTCCTTCCATGTACGATTAGAGAACCAGTTGTCATTAAAGGTTGCCACTAATGATATGCCTCTTAAAAAGCTACCCTATAAGAGGAGAGACATGTTAAGACTGTGGTAAGCCAACATCAGAAAGAATCTAGTAGCACAACTAACACAATTTTGGTCATAGGCATAAGCTTTTTTGGGTTGCAGTTTGTTTCAGCAGATGCACAGATTGGCGGTGTAGGACTAAAATTAGGGGGAAGTAGGAAGGGGGAAAACAGGTTGGTTATGCAGATGCAGATTGCATATGAGACAGGTTACATATTGATTAATAACTGTAAGATGCTTTTTTTTAAAAAAAAACCCAAAGCATTGTGTTTGCCTAGACAAGAGGTGTCAAACTTGTTGTCAAGTTTCCAGATAGCATCCAAGCTAAATCAGAGTCCAAGTCAAAGCACTCCTCAAAGTTCCAATTTATTGCCAGACCCAGTTGAAAGTTCACATCCCTTGTCCCCCACCCACAAACTTGTCACACTGCCCACTCAGATTGTGCCAGCGTGGTCAGTTCTCCTTCCGCTTCCGCCCATGTGGGTGGGCATAGGATGGCCTTGAACCACTCGAAAGAATGCTTTGTGGTTATATCTGTTCCCTCATGAAAATTACACCTCCCAAATTCCCATAAACATCAGGCCTTCTATAGATAGTGTGGCAAACTTTTAAATTTATTAGCAACTTCTGCACTGGCTTGACACTCATGATGACACATTGTTGTCATGTGATATATCACAACTTTCCCCCCCTTCGCTAAACCAGGGGTAGATGTGGCCAGCACATAATAGGGTCTAGGGGCCTAAACATTTTGATGTATGTGACTCAAAAAATTCTCACTCAACCATGGTTGGGTCCCATTTTTTCTAAAATGGCCGTTTTCAGAACTGCAGTAGAGTGTTCTGGGAGGTTGAAATGCTCTGATATGACCTTGCCCTTTGATAACAAGTGGGAAAGACCACAGCCAGAAAGGGCTCTTCTGATCAGAGGTGGGTTTCAGCAGGTTCTGACCAGTTCTGGAGAACTGGTAGCAGAAATTTTGGACAGTCCAGAAAACCAGTAATAATAATAATAATAATAATAATAATAATAATAATAATAATTATTATTATTATTATTATTATTATTATTATTTGTTGTTGTTGTTTTGTTGTTGTTGTTGTTGTTGTTGTTATTATTATTATTATTTATTAGATTTGTATTTTGTATGCCGCCCCTCTCCGAAGACTCGGGGCGGCTCACAACAATAATAAAAACAATGTTACAGTGGAACAAATCTAATATTAAAAGGGAAAAAACATATAAAACCCCATCATTTAAAACCAAACAACACATACATACCAAACATAAAATATAAAAGCCTGGGGGAAGTGTCTCAGTTCCCCCATGCCTGGCGATACAGGTGGGTCTTGAGTAATTTACGAAAGACAAGTAAATACTACCTCTGACTGGCCCTGCCCCCATCTATTCGCTGCCTCCCAAGGGCCAGCTGATTGGGAGGAAATGGGGATTTTGCAGTATCCTTCCCCTGCCACACCCACCAAACCATGCCTACCTAACCATGCCTATCAAATCATGCCAACCAAACCACACCACACCCACCAAGCCACGCCCACAGAACTGGTAGTAAAAATGAATTGTAAAATTGTAGTGGGATTCAGAAATTGAATCCCACTACTGCTTCTAGTGGTGGGATTACTAGTGAGATCATATGGCTCCATTGGATTTAGTATGATCTACTACTCCTTTGGAAGCTGCTATTCTTCCAAGGGTTTTCCAGGTCCTGTTTGTTGAGATCATTTAAATAGGGATGCCAAGGACAGAGAGTATTCTGAGCGAGGCAGTTTTTAGCCCTTTGATGACGAACCTATACCTTTTTCAAGTTGGGAAACGAGACATTTCTGGCCTCCAGAGGGCCTCCAAGGAATTGGGGAAGGCCGTTTTCATCCTTCTCAGGCTCCTAGAAAGGCTCTGATGCCTGGGGAGAGCAAAAAAATGGAACTTCCAATTCAACCGGAAGTTGGCAAATGGAACGTTTCCAGCCTCCAGTGGACCTCTGGGGCGGGGAGGGAGGGCATGTGTGCATACTTGGGGGGGGGGCGTATGGAATTATGGGTGTGGGCACACACATGTGACCCCTACCACTCCCCTTTTGGCTTGGAAACCAAAAAAGGTTCTCCCCAGGCTCCTAGAAAGGCTCTGGAAGCTGGGGAGAGCAAAAAAAAAAATGGGCCTTCCAGTTCAACTGAAACTTGACACGTGGACCATTTTTTGCCTCCACGAGGCCTCCAGGAGGATGGGGAAGGCTGATTTTTCCCTCTCCAGTCTCCTAGAAAGGTTTTGAAGCCTAGGGAGAGAAAAAAACAGGTGTGCCTTTGCATGCTAGGAAGGGGGCACCTGTACATATGTGGGGGCATGCATAGAATTATGGCAGTTGGGCCCTCAGCTTCCCTTTTGGCATGTGAACCAAAAAAGTCTCATTATCACTGCCCTTCTCTCTCTAAACACTAACTGCAAGCTCATTTTCTGAATGCCAATGCCACTATAGCCAAGTGAGCAGAACCCACACACAAGACATTAGGAGGCATGTTACACCTCACATTCCTGCACAATGCCCGGCCTTCAGCTGCTTGTCTGAAGATTTAGTAGAGTTCTCCGCCATCCTGGGTTCTCTTGCCGGAGTTGATTGTAGCAAAAGGCAAAGCTTTATCTGCGAAGTTAGAAGTCCAGGAGTTCAACCTTTAAATACTTTTTCCTCCGTGTATTATTGCCTGCAACTATCAGGCTCCTGACACGTCAGCTTCTTCTCAGGGTCAGGAAAGTATTTAATTGGAGAAAAGAAGAAAGAGAGAGAGAAACTTCAATCAACTTCGTGTATGAAGTCTACTATTTTCTGCACACTCACGATACCTCCCAGAGTCCGCCTAGCAGTGTGTATGGGGCTGCCAGAAAAGGGTCAGGGCTTTAGGGCACTCCTCCTCCTCCTCCTCCTCTTTCTCAGAGCTTTGTCTGCGATCACTCCACATTTCTCTGGTACGTCATTGGCCACTGGGAGCTGATACCATTGCAGTGTCATTCAGATTGTTCGCCCGCAGGTTGTTTGAGTGTAAGGCACAAAGCTCTGCCTGCCTGCTTGCCCTGTTCTGCCTCCCTTTTCCTTCCGTTCTTCTCCTTGCCAGAAGTCCTGGGATGAAAGAGCCAAGTCAGCTGTTTCGCAGATGATCCCCAAGAACTAAAAATAGTAAATGACAAGCAAAGCGTCCTTCTTTCCTATATTGCCTTCTGTTACACACACACACACAGGCACACCTGCATACATCTTGATGTGAATTGTATTTATAAAAATGGCAGAAAAGAATACTTTCCTGCCTTTCCTGGTCTTCAGCGATGTGGACTGTTAAAGGCTACTTGGGAGAAGTGCCTTTTAGAAAGGGACTAGAGTAGGCTGCCTTCTAGGAGTGGCAAAATAGAGGTAGCTCTGCAGTGGACAGAGCTTTCTTTTCACTACTTTATTTATTCATCCATTCATTCATTCATCCATTCATTCATCCATCCATTCATTCATTCATCCATTCATCCATTCATTCATCCATTCATTCCATTTTTTATGCCGCCCTTCTCCTTAGACTCAGGGCGGCTTACAACATGTTAGCAATAGCACTTTTTAACAGGGCCAGCATATTGCCCCCACAATCCGGGTCCTCATTTTACCCACCTCGGAAGGATGGAAGGCTGAGTCAACCTTGAGCCGGTGGTGAGATTTGAACTGCTGACCTGTAGATCTACAGCCAGCTTTAGTGGTCTGCAGTACTGCACTCTACCCACTATGCCACCTCGGCTCATATAAATTTAATTTTAATTCCAGAGGGGAGGTGTTCAATCCAGGAAGGAACAAACAACCTAGGCCAGTGATGGCAAACCTTTTTCAGTTTGCGTGCCAAAAGGGTGTGTCTGTGCATGTGCTAACGTGTGCGCACGTGCCTACATCCATTCCCTGCCCCCATGCATGTGCACCTCCTGCTGTCCCTGCACATGTACACAACCCCCCCCCACGCCTGCGCACAGACTTCACTGAAGCCTGCAACAATGAAAAAATGGCCAAACGGTGAAACCGAAACTTTGGAAAAACGGACTTCCAGTTTGCCCATTGTGTTGTTTTTCCTCACTCCTGAGCCTTCAGGGAAGCTTCCTGAAGCCCCAGAGGGCGAAAAACAGCAAATGGGCAAACCGGAAGTCCGTTTTCTGAACTTCCGTTTTGCCCATTGTGCTGTTTTCGCACTTCAGGGAAGCTTCCTTAAAGACTCAAGAGGTCGAAACGGCCTTCCCCAAGGCCGAAAATGAACTAGCTGGCATGTGCATGTGAACTAAAGTGGACATAGGGCAATGCCCCGCGTACCCTCCAATATGGCTCTGTATGCCACCTGTTGCACGCATGCCATAGGTTCGGCATCATGGACCTACGGCAGTGATGGCAAACCTTATTTCCCTCAGGTGCAGAAAGAGCATGTGTGCACACTATTGCGCATGCACGAGTGCCCACACCCATAATTCAATTCCTGGGGAGGGTGAAAACAGCTTTCCCTGCCCCCCAGAGGCCCTCTAGCAACCAGAAATGACCTGTTTCCAACTTCTGATGGGCCTATTAGGCTCGTGTTTCACCCTCCTCAGGCTCCAAAGGTTTCCCTGGAGCCTGGGGAGGGTAAAAATGCCCTTCTCTATTCCTCTGGAGGCTCTCTGGAAGCCAAAAACACCTTCCCAGAACCTCTATGTGAGCCAAAAATCAGCTGGCCGGCACACACATGCATGTTGGAGCTGAGCTAGGGCAACAGTTTGCATGCCAGCAGATATGGCTCCAAGTGCCACCTGTGGCACACATGCCATAGGTTTGCCATCACTGATCTAGGGAAATAAAACTAACTTCTTTAAGTGGCCACACAAACACATGCTGGAGTGATAAAGCCAGGAAAAGAAATAATGGAAATAAAGCAGCATTTTCAAAATGAGTATAAGTCAACTAAAGAACAGGAAGGGGTTTCTTTTCTCTCTGTCTCTCTATTGAAGGCTGCATTCCCTTGGGAATAATCAGCCAGAGGCAATGAGCCAGCAGTGGAGAGATCCAAATCTAAAAAACGGTGGCATGTTCTCTCTCCTCCCCTTTTCCTTTATTCGATTTTTGTCCCATTTTTGTAATCTGGCAACTCTTTCCTCTCCTACCCCACTTCTGCTCTTCCAATGTTTCTCATTTCTGTTTCTTTTGGGTAGCTATCTCCTCTTCTCTTTTCCTCCTCACCAGGAAGCTTCTTGAGAGAAGACTTGCTTTGCCAAACATCATCACCATAACAGCAACAGAATTGGAAGGGACCTTGGAGGTCTTCTAGTCTAACCCTCTGCTTAGGCAGGAAAACCTACACTACTTCAGACAAATTGTTATCCAACATGTTCTTAAAAACTTCCAGTGTTGGAGCATTCACAACTTCTGGAGGCAAGCTGTTCCACTGATTAATTGTTCTAACTGTCAGGAAATGTCTCCTTAATTCTAAGTTACTTCTCTCCTTGTTTAATTTCCACCCATTGCTTCTTGTTCTACCCTCAGGTGCTTTGGAGAATAGGTTGACTTCTTCTTCTTTGTGGCAACCCCTGAGATATTGGAACCCTGCTATCATGTCTCCCCTGGTCCTTCTTTTCATTAAACTAGACATACCCAGTTCCTGAAACCATTCTTCATATGTTTTAGCCTCCAATCCCCTAATTTGTTCTCTGCGCTCTTTCTAGAGTCTCAACATCCTTTTTGCATCGTGGTGACCAAAGCTGAATGCAGTATTACAAGTGTGGCCTTACCAAGGCCTTATAAAGTGGTATTAACACTTCACATGATCTTGATTCTGTCCATCTGTTAATGCAGCCTAGAGCTGTGTTGGCTTTTTTGGCAGCTACTGCACACTGCTGGCTCATATCTAAACAGTTGTCCACTAGGACTCCAAGATCCCTCTCACACTTACTACTGTTGAGCAAGGTACCACATATACTGTACCTGTGCATTTTGTTTTTCTTGCCTAAATGTAGAACCTTACTTTTTTTCACCATTGAATTTCATTTTGTTAGATAGCGCCCATTGTTCAGGTTTGTCAAGATCCTTCTGTATTTTGCGCCTATCTTCTGGAGTGTTGGCTATTCCTGTCAGTTTGGTGTTTGCTGACTGCTTTGGAAATGAAGTCAAGTCTGCTTGGGCCAGCAGGTTCCATGCTGCCCGTCCTCACTCATCAAAAAGGGCATCCCAGAGACAGTCTTGAGTCCACCAGGCTAAAATTAACCACATCCCAAGATGCAAGCGTCAACTAATGACAAATAGGCTTTGAATACTAAGGAACGTATTTTCTGTTGCAAGAAGTTTGTCAGTTGCAGACAAAGGACCTGAAGAAACAGGTATATCCCAATACATTAAAAGCTGGAGTGACGACAGCAACCTTACACTAAGCCAGTGCTTCTCAATTATTTTCTGCTACGCCCTCCCCCCCAAGAAAAAGTAACCATTTCGCACCTCCTCTTAACTCTCCGCCGACGTACGTCTCATGGCCCACCCCACATGCCACCTCCAAATTGCACACTTGTACTAGTACCTCCATCCCGTTCCTTAGCACTGTGTCCAGGGCAGCCCGTTCTAAAAGAAAACATCTCGCAAGTTTAAGAAGTTTGAGTGAACTTGCAAAACATTTTGTTTTAGAACGGGCTGCTCTGGACACAACACCAAGGAACACAATGGAGGTACCCGTAGAAGTGTAAGAACATAAGAACATAAGAAGAGCCATGCTGAATCGAGCCAAAGCCCATCGAGTGCAGCATTCTGTGTCACACAGTGGCCCACAAATTGTACATGGGGATTTTGAGCAGAAAGAGAAGGCAAAACCCTCCCTTTCCCTTGACCCCAAACAAATGGTACCCAAGGTAATCCTGCCTGCCTGAATCAACATAGAGGTGGCACTTGGACATCTGTTTCAATAACCACCGATGCACTTGGCATCCATGAATCTGTCTAATCCTGCCTTGAAGCTATCCAAGCTGACAGCTGTCATGACCACTTCTGGAAGTGAATTCCATAAACTAATGACCCTCTGGGTGAAGTGTCCTCATCAAGTGTAAGGTAGGACGCACGTCCTACTCCCTGTGACCTAAAAAAAGCATTTTCCCTGGGGGCACGCACCTCCCCTGGCATCGCCCACTATTTGAGAAGCACTAGACTAAGCCATAATGAATATGTTGCTTAACTTTGGTTTTGGATGTTGTGTGGACCTGCTACATGGCTTATTGGGATTATTGCCAATTGTAGCTTATTTAACAAACCATGGATAAGCAAACTGTGATTCACTGCAAGATTTGGACCTAAATAAAAACCTAGGAAACAGTCAGAGAGAAAGTCATTTAGATAGTGATTTCTCTCAACCTCAGCTTATCATTTGCTATACTGGATGATAATTGTTAACATGATTAAGATCTGGAAAATCAGAGACGTTTGTATAAATACAAAAAGCAGACTAGTTAGAGCAATAGTCTTCTCTATAAGGGTGTGAGAGTTGGGTGCCAAGAATGGTTGGCATCTATTATTGCATATTCCATGGACAGCCAGAATAATCAAGAGAGCGGTACTAAATTGTATGAAACCAGAAACATCACTAGAAACCAAAATCGCACAACTACATCTGATTTATATTGGCCATCTCATTAGAGAAGTCAATGATGCTAGCAACTGAAGAGGCTTTTTGGATGAGAAGCAAAATGTCTTCAAGCAAAACCAAGAAAGTCCAGTTCCTTTTGAAAAAGTACCTTCGGGATGACCATAATCTGGAGACTGAAAATCTCCATAGACCAAATATCGACAAACCCAGGCGCCTGGTCGCCAGTGGCGCCTAGAAAATGTTGTCTGGCGCCTAGAAAATGTTGCCTGCTGTACTGTATGTATACAGTATATTTTTCCCGCCTTGTGTTTACGCCCAGAAATGGTACATCTTGGCTTCCGTAGCTCCGCCCATCAACCTCGGAGCGAGCTGCTTTCCCAGCGTCCCCTGCGCTTGCGTGCGTCTCTCCCTCCCCCCCTTGCCTCCATTCCGCCTCCTACTCGAACCCCTTCACTCCCCCCCACCGCACACAGACGCTCCGATCTTGGCCGCTCACCCGCCTTCAGAGAGAAGCGGAAGCCCCTCCCCTCCCGGCGTGAGGTTTTGTTCATTCCTCCTCCGGCCGCGTGCGCGGTGACTTCCGACCAGTAACCCCTCCTCCCCCCTCCCCCCCTCACCCGCGTCCCCGGCCCGGTCTCCCTTTCCTTCTTCTCTGTTTCGGTTTCTGACTAACGGTCTCCCCTCAGATCCCGACGGGAGTACAGCAGAGCCGGCTCGGCGGAGCCAGGCCTGCGCCGGGGGGGAGGGGGTGAAAGCGATGTCAGGTGGAGACTCGGCAGCTGCCGCGGCCTCCCCTCAGCCGTTGCCCTTCTCGCTGCCCAAGCCTCCCCCCCTGATGCAACTGAACCCCGGCGAAGGCGTGCGTCCTGTGGGACCTCCCGGGCCGGAACAGTCGCCGAAAAGCGCTCGCATGGGTGGCCGGCCGGACTGGCCTGCCGGGAAACCCGTCAGTCTTCTGGCGCCTCTCCTTCCGCCGCGCGGGGAACCCGAACCGCTCCTTCCCTTCGGGCCAGTAATCTCAACCACACCGGACTACGGTGTGGTTGAGATTACTGCATTGGCTCATCATTTTCGTAAACAGCTATCTCCACCTGAAAGTGATGACCAATGCATTCACTCACTCCTCAATGAGTGGTATGAGTTTAAGGTCCTTGGAAAAGGAAAGAAACTGTGTGAGCTTCTGGATTTGGCACTCTCCAACACCGAGAGATTTCCAGTTCTGGGAAACCTGTTGTCGATTGTAGCGGTGCTCCCTGTCTCAACCTCATGTTGTGAAAGAGTATTTAGTTTGATGAACATGGTCAAAAATAAATTCAGATCAAGGATGCAAGAAGAAAGTTTAAGTGACTTGTTTATGATCACCATGAATGGGCCATCTGTGAAGGCGTTTGATCCTGCCAAGGCTGTGGACCACTGGTACTTCAGCTCTAAAATCACAAGGCATGTTCATGGCCACAAAACGCAAAGTGAAAAACACTAGAATGTTGCCTAAAATCTAAAATATCAAAATATAATATTTATTATCTTTAAAAGTAAAATGTTGTTTATAACGTTTGTAATGTTTTTTTTGTTAAATTAAAAACCAAGTTTGCTTAAAAAAAATTCTGGCTCCTAAATTTTTTGGCTGGCTCCTAGATTCTGAACAACTTTGTCGACCCCTGCCATAGACTATGCTAAGAGTGGTTAGTGGATCAAGAAGAAGGAGCAAGCAAAGAACTTATTGGCCTGATACATCAAAGCTAAAACCATGAAAGCTTTGATGTATTCAACAACTGAAAGAAGCTTGCTTGACAAGGTAACATGGAGAGCACTTGCCTATAAGGTGGTCAAGGGTGAGACATAACTGAATGGTGGAGAATGAATGATGATAATTCTATCCAATTGCTCCTGAATTGCTGAATAAATTATAACTGCTAACTTAGAAATACAGTAGTGAATTTATTTATTTATTTATTTATTTATTATTTAGATTTGTATGCCGCCCCTCTCCGAAGACTCGGGGTGGCTCACAACAAGATAGAACAAATCATAAATAATCCAAATAACTTTAAAATATTTAAAGATTTAAAAGAACCCCATATACTAACAGACACACACACAAGCATACATGTATAAATTGAACATGCCCGGGGGAGGTGTTTCAATTCCCCCATGCCTGACGGCAAAGGTGGGTTTTAAGGAGTTTACTGAAGGCAGGAATCTGCAAAAGGAAGAGACTGATAGTCTTAGAAATCTTACTTGAAAATACATTCTATTTAAATCAATAGGATGACAGGTAAATCACAAATTATTTCATAGTCTAACCAATTTGGCTACGGGGTGAGGTTTCTTCAAGGTTTAGCAGCCCCACCCATGCAACTGTATTTGCCCCTTTCTTTTCATTTTTCTCCCCCTCTTTTAGGAAATGTTACATATGTGGGGGTTGGGTGCAATGTTTTAAATAGACTCATCTCTTTTTGATAAAGTGCATTCATTTTAACATGGCCTGCCAGCACTCATCAGAAATACAAGTACATACTTAGACAGGAAATTGTTGCTTGCCAGGAGTACAAGTTTTCAACATGCCAAACCATATTTACTATTTCAATAGGATAGTTAGGACTCATAAATATATTCTCTACAAGCAGGAAAAAAAATAATCCCATTAGGCAGCTTGCTACCCATCAACACAAAATTCACCTGTAAACTATATCTTATTCTAGATCTTCTAAGTATAATAATATTCAGTAAATTCCCCAAAACGGTAGGGTTCTGTAAAACAATATAAGGCATATTCTACAAATACTATCCAGGATTATTTATGGTTAACATGGGCTACAATCTGTTGTCCTTTATTTATTTATCTATTTTATTTATTGATTTTGTCCAATACACAATGAGGGTTTTAGTGGGTATACACATAGTAAAATATATGATGAAGGTTATGGAGGATATACTCATAGTAAAATATATCTAAGAAAGAAGAGAAGAGAAGATATAGGAATAGAACATATCAATGAAAGAATAGAAGAAGAGATATAGGAATAGAAGAAAGGTATAGGAGATATAGGAGAGCAATAGGACAGGGGACGGAAGGCACTCTAGTGCACTTGTACTTGCCCCTTACTGACCTCTTAGGAATCTGGAGAGGTCAACCGTGGATAATCTAAGGGTAAAGTGTTGGGGATTTGGGGATGACACTATGAAGTCCGGTAACGAGTTCCATGCTTCGCCAACTCGGTTACTGAAGTCATATTTTTTACAGTCAAGTTTGGAGCGGTTAATATTAAGTTTAAAACTGTTGTGTGCTCTTGTGTTGTTGTGGTTTACTGCTTGACTTTACTGCAGAATTATCTAAAACTGACTTTTCCTTCTACAGTATTTTAGAATGGAAAATCCAGGAGCATACACAGATTTTCCAGAGTAGAAATATTTCTCTTTTGGAAAAGACCAGAGTACAACAAGGACCAAATGTTTCAAACAGGGGAACCTCAGAACGGTGGTGGCGAACCTTTCTTTGCTCGAGTGCCCACACCCATAATGCAATGCATTCCTCCCCCCATGCATACATGCACAATCCCCTCCTCTTACACTGTCCCCTACGCCAGTGTTTCCCAACCTTGGCCACTTGAAGATATCTGGACTTCAACTCCCAGAATTCCCCAGCCAGCATTCGCTGGCTGGGGAATTCTGGGAGTTGAAGTCCAAATATCTACAAGTAGCCAAGGTTGGGAAACACTGCCCTACGCATGCGCACAGACTTCACTGAAACCTCCGGAGCCTGTGGATGGAGATAAATGGGCCCATTGGGCCTACTGGAAATTCGGAAATGAACTTCCAGTAGGCCCATTGGGCTGGAGAGGGTGAAAAGTAGCCGGAGGCTTTCCTGAAGCCTGGGGAGGGTGAAAACAGCCTCCCCCCACTCTCCGGAGGCCAAAAATCATCTGACCAGTGTGCACATGAATACTGGAGCTGCCATAGGGAAATTTATTATTTATTTTATTTTATTTTATTTATTCGATTTTTATGCCTCCCTTGTCCTTAGACTCAGGATGGCTTACAACATGTTAGCAATAGCACTTTTGAACAGAGCCAGCATATTTCCCCCACAATTTGGGTCCTCATTTTACCCACCTTGGAAGGATGGAAGGCTGAGTCAACCTTGAGCCGGTGATGAGATTTGAACCGCTGACCTGCAGATCTCTAGTCAGCTTCAGTGGCCTGCAGTACAGCATTCTACCTGCTGCGCCACCCTGGCTCAATTCCTTGAGTGCCTTCGGATATGGCAGAGGCAGCACATGTACCATCGTGGCCCTAAACGTTCCTCCAACAAGATCTCCATCCACCACCTCAAACTGCAATCTGTTACATTAGCAAGAATTATCCTCCAATTCAAGCTCAAAGTCTATTAAAGCAATTTTTATTTTAGGGATGACGTTTTCTTTCGTTAGAAAAAATAAATATTTCCTCCAACCACTGTTCTGTTGCATTTTCTTTTAAAAGTTTAAAACAAATAATAATCCTTCACCCATAATATTGTAATTCTGACAAAGCTAGTTTTAAGCATAATTAAATGAAGTGGTAGGAAGTAATTAAAATTATATATACACACCAGTAGTAAACAATGCCTTTAGAATTTGGAGGGGAAGTTAGATGTGCCTAAGAATCATACCATATATGACAGAGATACAAAGATCCAAATACTATAGTAAAAATAATTTACATGCCAAATTGTATGCAGCTGGTCGGTGTATAATATTAATCCTAAACACTGTAAGATTGATACTATTAAGTGTGAAGTTTACATAACAGTCCTGGGGAAAACCTGTGTTTCTATACATACGAGACAATCAAGAACCAGCAAAATTTGCAGACAATTTATAACTTTCTTCAGTGGCTGTTGATCTATTTCACAGAATGAGCAGACTGAGCCAAACCCACCATCTGAGATGTGCCATATGCGCCTCCAGAACTCAATCCAGATATAGAAAAGGGAGTGGAAGGAAAGTTGCCATGGCAATACTTTCACCAGACCTCAGTTTGATTCTACTCACACCACCATAATGACCAGCCTTGATGTCAACATTTTAACTATTACATTTGCTCAAATATTCCTTTATTTGTGGAAGTTAATTTCCAAAGAAAGCTATGATGATCAAGTAGCAAAAGGTTGTACGTTATCCATTACTTTTCCCAATGGGTCCCTGCAGGCTTATTGTAGAAATGGCTCTATCATAAAATCAATGAGGTTCTAATCCCGTGCTCCCTTGAAATCACAGCATCATCTTTCAAACTAACTTACAGCACAAGAGCTGTTGCAGCAAGAAAATATATTGCAGCAAAAAAATAAAGGGAACACTCAAATAACACATCCTAGATCTGAATGAATGTATTTCATATATTTAATGTATTCTCATTGAATACTTTGTTCTGTACAAAGTTGAATGTGCACAACAGCATGTGAAATTGATTGTCAATCAGTGTTGCTTCCTAAGTGGACAGTTTGATTTCACAGAAGTTTTATTTAATTGGAGTTAGATTGTGTTGTTTAAGTGTTCCCTTTATTTTTTTGAGCAGTATAGAATGGAATGGAATGGAATGGAATGGAATGGAAAGGAAAGGAATGGAATGGAATAGAATAGAATAGAATAGAATAGAATAGAATAGAATATTGGGCAAGTGTGATTGGACACACAAGGAATTTGTCTTTGATGCATATGCATCCATCAAAATGAATGGAAAATGGAAACTCTTCCTACAGTATTATTAATGTTATTAATTATTAATAGTAATTTTATTTTCACAGCTGATGTGCCAAAGATATCTTTAAAATTATCTAACATCCTATCAATCTATCTTTCGACACAAATGAGGTATGGAGACACACAAATAGATTTCCTCTTTCCCCCCACTATTCCAGTTGCTTCTAACCTGATGCCCACCAGATGTGGTACGTAACAGCCATGAGGACTAGAGATTTGGGGAGTGGCAGTCAAACACATTTGATGAGGAGTTTAGAGAAGGATGGAATAGAGGGTGAAATTCAATTGTGCCTATTGAATTGATAGAAGACATCTGCCAGCATCTTGCTACATTCCCTGCGCTGTGTTGTTGCTCTGCCCAACCATTTTTGTGTGTGTGTTACCCTGCATGTCACTCCAATCCTTTTAATCTAATTTTCCATGCCTAATGTGGGTTGTCCTCTAACCGTTCAGTTCACAGCCACTTAAATCCTAAAATTCTCTGGTTCTTAGCCAAGTCTTGGTGCAAACTGATCCAAAGGAACCCAGAATTCCTCATAGGAATTAAGCCCCTGGGAAATCCTTCATTGGAGGATGCGCTCATCAGGCACCACCAGCTAAAAATTACAACTCTTCTTGCTTTACCTTGCTGTTTTATTTATAGCAACCAACATCTGTTTTGAGCTGGAAGGAATTGTCATGTGAGTTTCCACTGTGTCACAAGCGAGTTCTTTTAGTTTGTCCTTGCTATGAAACAATAAACTTGTTTAGTCTATTAAAAAGCTGGTGTGGCGTGAATTAAACTGCCTGGAGTTCAAATACGCATCCATATCTCATGGACATAGATTAGATTTTATTTCAAATGCTTTTTAACAAAGTTTTTGCATGTTATCCTTGTTTAAAGACCACCACAATTGGGACCACCCACTTAGTTGCTAAGCAAAGTAGCCTCTATGTGAAATCACAACTTTCAGCTTTTTGTTTTACAGATCCGTGAAAATCACAAACGCATTGGCTGAATAGTTACTTTTTTGCCATTGTCAAAATTGTGAATCGTCATTAAAGGAGACAGTCACTAAATGAGAACGGATTTATTAATGTGCTAACACAGCAGTGTCAAAATTCTATTTCATCAAGGGCCGCATGAAGGTTGTTTTTTACTGGGGGGGTGCAGGGGCCAGGGCGGGTATGGTGAGCTTGACCTCACTACTGTCAGGGGCAGGTGTGGTGGCCCGAGCACTCTGCCAACCAAAACAGGCTCCCGAGCTCCGTTTTCGTCTGCCACAGTCTCCTGCAACCCCGAGCTCTGTTTTCACCGGCAGAGGGTTGCAGGAGGCTATGGCAGCTGAAAACAGAACTTGGGAGCCCATTTTCACTGGCAGAAGAACTGCGACCCAATCCTACGCTGTTTCCAAGGTGGCCCCGTGGGCCAGATCTAAGTAACCTGCGGGTCATATCTGACCCCTGGGCCTTGTGTTGACACCCCTATTCTAGCATGTTCTAACATGGAGAAATTATCACAAGTGGCAACAGCCCTGGCTGTTCCTCATTCTTCATGAAGGGAGTTCCATGGGCTAAATGGACTGGCATGCCCTTCCCCAACTGGTTTACCTCAATATAAGTAGTTATCATTGCTACATACCCAGAGATGAAGATTCACTGCCAATCTGCCCAACTTCTCTAACTGTAGCAAGAACAAAGTAAAAGTCTTTTAATTAACTACATAAATAAAGGTAAATATAGAAGTAGTCTAATAAATCATAGAAATGAACCCTGTGAACAAATGGATTTCAAAAGCAATAGCCTTCAAATACCAGCTACTAGGGAGGGGACCACATTTTGAAAACTGTTTTGCCTTCATACACTGCTTTATCCCACTGATTTATCCCACTACCCAGAAAAAAATATTCTGGAGTATAAAAGAAAAGTCTTTGCATTTACTGGAAGAAGTAGGGTTAGCCTTTTTGACTGTGAGTTCACAGAGAAATCAATGTTCTCAAGAGGAACTTAGAGCATCTTACAGTATGATAGGTACAATAATAACTTTAAGAAGAGGAGGAGGAGGAGGAGGAGGAGGAGGAGGAGGAGGAGGAGGAGAAATACTACTTTAACCTTAGTCTGTTTACTGTCGATTTCAGCTTTAAGGTCTTGAAGCACAACATCGTGTCTATCGTCCCTGTCCTAATTTTCCTTTTTATTTGTATTCATTTCATGTATTCAAATGTTTATACTTATATATATATTATCTCATATGTGCTTGACAAAATAAGTTAGCAAGTAAGTAAACAAACAAATAAATAAATACTAATCCTCTCTTTGTTGCAGCTACAGTGCTCCATGGGCGCAAGAGAAGATTGAATGACACTTGTAAACCTCTGGTGAAAAAACAGCAGGGCTTTTCCCTACTGCCGGGTTAAACTACTATCCAGCCATCCTTGATTTGCCAGTGTGAACTCTGCTGCCCCTCCGCTCCTCTCTATCCTGCTTCTATGACAACTGTTCTAAATTACTGAACATTGCTGCCTTGATGATCTGCCTGCCAAGCACAAAGGCGATAGAGATAAGCCCTTTACAACAGTGTTTCCCAACCTTGGCAACTTGAAGATATTTGGAAGTTGAAGTCCAGATATCTTCAAGTTGCTAAGGTTGGGAAACACTGCTTTACAAGGTTGCCAACTGAGCAGACTTGGTGTTGTTGTGTGATTCTGAAGAACCAGTTTAAATTTAGTTAATTCCACCACCCCATGTGTCTAATGTTCACATGTTATTTTGAGGTACACTGTAGATCAGCGATGTTATCTACTTACCATTCTTACCGGTTCATAAGTGCATGCTTTGTACACTTCTTCACCCCCGTTCCACTCATGCTTTTTCACCCTCTGTGCATGGGCAGAAGGCTTTGTGCATGCACAGAGGATTTAAAAAAGAAAATGGTGGTGTCCGGGCAGGTGGGCGGAGCCTGACGCTGCTACCGCTATTGGTATGCCCAAACCAGGCCGAACTGGTAGCAAGAGCCGGAGTGGCGCAGTGGTTAGACTGCAGCATTGCAGGCTACTTCAGCTAAGTACTAGCTGTGGTTCAGCAGTTGAAATCTCACCACCGGCTCAAGGTTGACTCTGCCTATCCTTCCGAGGTGGGTAAAATGAGGATCCAGATTGTTGGGGGCTGATTATGAATATGCTGATTCTGTAAACCGCTTAGAGAGGGCTGTAAAAGCACTATGAAGCGATATAGAAATCTAAGTATTATTGCTATTGCATCCCTGCTGTAGAGGTATGCTTAGGACAAGGATTCATTGCAGACATCAGGGATGTCAGAAAAAGACTAAAACACACACACACACACATTCTATGGTTCTTGGGCAAATCCAAAGGACCACTAGAATAGCACAACTTATGTCCAGTTCTTTGCAAAGCCAGCAGGATCAGAGAAAATAAGACTGACCCAAAGAGCAATGGAAATATTTTCTTCAGCCTGAAACAGACCCTTGGGCTGCTAACAGTCCCCTGGATTTGCTTCTGCTGTACCAGCTTAACCTTGCAAAAGCTATTGGACCCAATGGGCTCAAAAGAGGGAAATGTTATTTTAACACCCGTACAACTAAGGGCAACCTACAGCTTTCACTCTGAAAGGGCTGGTGAGGAGGTGAGGGCATACTATCAGGATCCACCCATGTCTTATGCATGGTGTTTTTTTTACTGTTTTGTTTTAATTGCTGGTTTTAATTTGTTTTGAACCGTTTTTAGGGGGGGTTATATTACATTTTCTGTGTATTTGGTTGTGAGCCGCCCAGAGTCCTTTGGGAATTGGGTGGCACATAAGTCTAAATGAATGAGTGAATGATAGATAGATAGATAGATAGATAGATAGATAGATAGATAGATAGATAGATAGATAGATAGATAGATAGATAGATAGATATAGATATAGATATAGATATAGATATAGATAAGATAGATAGATAGATAGATAGATAGATAAAGATAGATAGATAGATGATAGATAGATAGATAGATAGATGATAGAGAGAGAGAGAGAGAGAGAGAGAGAGAGAGAGAGAGAGAGAGAGAGAGAGAGAGAGTCAGACAGACAGACAGACAGACAGCATATTTTTATTGCGAGTCGATATTGGGGTGGCGGGAGGGGGGGAACTGCAGCCCAATCAAACCAATGTATTAAAAGTCTAATTTGCTCATCTGAGGGGCAATCATTTCTTCTGGAACCTAACCTGTGTCCTCTTGCAAGTAAATAAGACCCTCGGTATAAAAATTGCAGCTGAAACAAATTTCCACGCCTTTAAACTTGGGAAGAACAAGATCAAAAAAAAAAAGAAGAAAGAAAGAAATGACCATCGGAAGCGGCCAATCACCTCTCCTGCCGCATCTGTCTGCCGGGCGGGCGCGCGAGGGGGGGGAGCTTCTCCTCAGCCAGCCTCGCGCCAACCCTGGAGTTCTTGACGAACTGAAAAGGGGGGGAAGGGGGGGGGAGGGAAGGACCACCACGCGCAAGGCGGTACTTTCCATGCGCGGAAAGAAAAGAGGGCGGCGACCGCCTCCATTCGCTACGTGCAGAGTGGAGAGTCCGCACTGCCTAAGCGGCGAGGAGCCGGGAGCCCGTCTGTCCGTCCGCCTCCCTCCCAGGTGGGCGGGAAAGGAGAGAAGGGGGGGCCGTCCGCGCGCGCGAGCGAGTGGGAAAGCAGCAGCTGCTTTAAGAGCAGGAAAGACGCCGCTGCCGCCGTGCACGCGTTTGAGTTTTGTGAGGGGAGTCCGGGTGCAGGCGCGCACGTCGAGGGGCGAAGGTGACTCAGTCCAAGCGGGAAGAATTTAAACGCTCATCCTTTTTGGCCGCGGCAGGCTAACCGACGGCCACCACACAAAGCAGGTTGCCAAACCGCGCGCGGGGGTGAGAGAGTTTTTTTCCCCCATAGCCGCCGCCGCCGCAGGGATTTCTCCAAAATAGAGCCGTTTGGGACTTATTATTATTCCTCGTCCCGGCTTGGTTTTTTGGCGCGGCTGCTTCTGCTTTCAAGTACAAACACGCACACGCGGTCCGGAGCCGGGCCCGCCCTCGGGACGCGAGCGAATCCGCACGGCGCGCTCGCTTTTTTTCTTGGTATACATTTTTTCATTTTCTCCACCGTAAAATGAATTAAAAATATATAGTTACAAGCGCAACAACAATGCTTTAAAATCAATCATATATAATTTTTTCTTATTAGTCACTCAGTGGAGGCGCTTATCTCTCCACATCTAAAATTTTATATTAATTTGATACAACATTGTCCATTGTCAAACGCAACAACAATGCTTAAAATCAATCATATATAAATTTTTCTTATTAGTCACTCAATGGAGGCACTTATCTTTCCACATCTAAAAATTTATATTAATTTGATACAACATTGTCAATTCTTAAAAGTCTAAATAAAAATTCTTTTTCTCCATCTTACTATAAAAAGTTATGTCAATGTAAACATTAATAAAATCTCATCTAAATTTTAATATTGTATCATATAGCATATATATGTATAACGTATCGTATGTTTTTGCTGAATTTTTTAAATTAAGGGAGACTAGGATAGCGCTATTTCAGCCTTGTTCTGGCCTCATCAGCTAGCCATACATACCCTTACTGGGATTTGATCCTGTAACTTCTAGGCCACAGGATCTGATCCCTTCAGTTTTGTACCAGGGAGGGGCTATATGTTTTTTCTGTCAGGCATGAGGGAATTGAGACATCTCCTCCAGGCCTATATAGTTTATGTATGGTATGTTTGTGTGCATGTCTTTTTTAAATAATAGGTTTTAGATATTTTTAAATATTAGATTTGTTATTGTACACTGTTTTTATTATTGCTGTGAGCCGCCCCGAGTCTACGGAGAGGGGTGGCATACAAATCTAATAAATAAATAATAGTAATAATAGTAATAATAATAATAGCCTTGAAATGGCCCTGGGTTGGGCCTAAAGGCAAAAAGGAACTGTGACACTCCTTCAATATACCAGGGTGATCCGACAGAAAAAACGTGTGTGTGTGTGTGTGTCACATGTTTTTGCTGAATTTGAAAATTAATATATATAAAATTAATATACAAAAGAAACTATTCATAATATATCACATACTTCATAAGGTTCTATATGTTTAAAGTCTAAACAATAAGTAAATGTGTTATATCATTAGTATAGCGCTACCACCATTTCTCATCAGCACCATCGCACTCACTTCTTTTCGAAGCCGAAAGTAACATTAGCCACAAAGTTAACCGGGTTTTTTCCCCCCTCCGGTTTATACGATCCACCGTCCAGTTATTCACGGTCCAGTTATTCGGCGGCAGGAAGTCCAGGTTATTATTGCAATGCAAATGGCAGCAGTCCCCTTTCCTAATGTTTATCTTTTACTAGTATCATGTCTATAAATATTATATCTCTGTATACCACCAATAGGTACGTGACAAAACAAACAAACAAAATAAATAAATAAATAAGATATCGGGCGAGGAGGAGGAGGGGAAAGGGAACCTTAGCTGGATGGTAACCAAAACTTTTTTTCCCCTCTTCACAGTCTCAGCTTATTTTGAAAATCCTTTTCATTCAATTTCTCCTGTCTGATTTGGCTGGGGAAACAAACCAGAATTATACGGATAGAAATAATACTCCGATGCCATTGTTCTGGCATGCACACGCAGATACAGCAGAATTAATCCTTTTAAAGCCCTGCCTATCCTGTTCCAAGATCTCCCACATCATTTTTAGTTTAGCCCTTTCTAAATACAAATATGGTGTGTTTGTAGCCTGCTGGTGTATTATCTTCTGGCCAGCTACCATATGGCTCTAGTTTTAAAAATGCTGACAGCATCTCTTTTTTTTTTTAATAATCAGGATGTGACATCATGTACTTACTATTACAGGTCAAGTCTTGCCTACTTATAACAACAGCAGTGGTTGTCTTAAGATGCCTTTTTTTTCCATAGGAAACAACATGAACAACTTCAATGCAAAAAAAGTTTTAGTAATTTTAGACCTCCAATGCTTATTCACTATAACTTCAGGAACATGTGAATTTAATTTCTTTGTAATTTAATTTCTTATTGCATACACATGGTTTTCTCTGATGGATTATTTACACGAAGCTTCTCAGCAAATAATTTCACAGTGATGTTCACTCAAGTCTCTTCATGTGAAAATATGAAGAATACGGTGATTACAATATGGTATTGGTTTTTCAGACATTTTGGCCTTCTTGGCTCAGAGTTGGGAAAAGCTGGCATACAAAATGCATAAAATATGTCCTTTATGAAAAATGTATTTCATGGCAGCTACATTTCAGAAATGAAGTTACCTTATGCTAAACGTGTACTATTCGAAAGTAATTTTTAAATAAGTCTTCCTAATTAGAAACTTGTATTTTTATGCATTGATTAATGGAATTTTCTATATTGATTGGAATTCCACTAAAGAAGAATTAATTCTCTTTCAAAAATTATTTTGGAAATAATTGTTTTAAGTATTGTGAAGGAAAGTGCAATGTAGAAAGCTAAGATGAAAGCAATTTAGAAAATGGAAAACAATGAATTAATCTCTTATTAATAGGGAAAATCTTGTGCATACTTCCATATCAGTTTGATACGATTTTACCAATTCATTAGATGTGATCAAGTCATTGGAGAAAAATACATGAAGGATCAAACATTGATTTAGTATTGTAGAGCAGGGGTCACCAACTGGTGGCCTATAGACCATAGCTGGTCTGCGAGACAATTTTGGTCCACAGAAAAATTATTTGCATTTTTATATTGTACTAAATACTATTTTCCTTTTTTAAAAAATTCATATTAGTAGTCCATGGGATTTAAAATTATAAATTTAGTGGTCCCTTAGGTCCGAAAGGATGGGGTTTTAGAGAGTAATAGAAGTTATCTGGATGGAGATATGCAAGAACTATTTAGCCAGGCTAAAGCAGTTGAAGCATTTAAGTCCAACACAAACAGGTGGTATATTAAAGAAGCTCAGGCAAATGCCTCCCTAATTCACTGAATTATGAGAAGAGGAAGGAAGTGCAGCACAATCACTAACACAATTCTGTTGTTATAGCCACATCAACCAAAGTAGTTTTTCCTTTCCTGTGGATTTGATTTCCTGGTCTGGTCTACCTTCTGGGGCTGACAACAGCCTTACTACTAGTTGCAAAAAAAGATTTGCTTGCTTCAAACCTCAAAACGATAGCCTGGTCTCATTATGCTATTTTTTTTTTCAGAGTGCATTTCCCCTGGGAGCTGTAGTCGTCCAACAATTAACTCTACAGCTGTAAAAAGAGATAACCAGGAAAAATGTGTTTAATGTACTTTAAAGTGCATCACTTTTGAGTTCAGAGCTATGTAGCGGCAGATATTGTAGATGCTATTAGAAGGCAGAACATTGAATTTGTATTTTTCATTTGGAAAAGTCTTGGCAATCTTATTTTAAATGCTCTGTGAGAAGTCCCCTATAGCCCATTTTCCCGGGTAATTACCTGCTGCCTGCAGTTGGTAAGGTAATCAGTTCTATTTGGGATATGCTGAGCTGTCCTGATATGATAACAGTCTTTTGGAATAGGAACCTGAATTTGCTTCACTGCTTTTATTTTCTTGACATCAACAAAAATATTACTAAAAGAAACAGATAAATCAGACTTCCTGAAAATAATATTGGTGTATACTCTGATCAATAAAAGTGTCTGCATATGTCCATCATGAGTCAGATTATCTACATTTATAATAGCTTCTTAAAAGACAACAACGCTAGGAAAGAAATGTTTTTCTTAGGACCTTTAGGCCATATTACCATTTTTCCTAGTTCATTATTTTGTGTTAAATTTCTTTTGTGGTGGCTCTGCTTATGGTTCCACTGGGAACATTTTGGCAGGCAAGGAAGAAAAGTCTTCAGAGGTGGTTCTCTTGTCAAATCTTAAGATCAAGGACCACACTCAGCCTCAGAGTTACATTCTAGGGTCACTCCAATGAGTGTGTCAAGCCAAGAAAGTAAATGGTCCAAAACAAAGAATAATTTGATTAAATTAACTCTGGACAATTATGATTACTTTCTACATTTTACTCATTTTTCCTTTCTATCATATCGAAACTTGGAAGAACCTGGGGCTTTTGGAATTAGTTTATGGCCCTTAAGCTGCAAATAATGTGCTACTCCTGATCTGAAATGCCTTGCGTATTCAGCATTATCTGGTTTTAATATTACGTTAAAATAAATGAGCTGATCAAAGGATTGTACATTCCTATGTACAATGTCACTTTTTTAAAAAAAAAAAGCATTGTTTTATCATTTTCTGCTGTTGTATAATTTTGCTGGATATTTTACTGATCATGCTGTGCTTTATGTAAACTGTTAATAACTGCTACTTATTAATAAATATATTAATATTCTTTTAAATAAGTACCAAAACTATATAAATTGTCTACACCCCATATTTAGAAAATAAAAGTTTTGAAATCCAATTAAGTCAGGCTTTTTGTATTAGGCTCTCCAGGCACATGTCAAAGATGCATCATTGAACAAATCCTGAGATTTCAGAAATTTTTTCAAAAGTGCAAGATACTCTGTAATTAGGAAGCAATAAGCTTCCTGTCATTCACTTATATACTTTGGATAACTATGATATTGATTTGAGTCTGCAGAGAAGGGTGGCATAGAAATCTAATTAAATAAATAAATAAATAAATAAAAATATTAGTAAGCTATAGCTCAATATAACTGTTTATTAATTTTAATAAAATTCCAGTATTTAGTCCTGACCACTCCTGAAGCATGTATGGACAATTAGAAGGTAGATAAGAAATTGAGGTCAACACTATTGATCCATGACAATTTACTCAAATAATGTTCAATGTCACTTGAACTGAGTTTCTTCAATTACCGTCCTTTAAACACCCCAAAATGTAATCTGTATAGATCACACACTGGCCATGCCCTTGGTCAGTTTAGCAAATGGGGAAGTCTCAATACATCATGTTACATTGCTGTAACAATGTGAGTTTGACACCCCTGGCATAGATCATGATCATTTAACAGCAAAAACATTTGCATATAATAAAATTGGATTCTACCAAGGATATCATATTTATGTTCCCCCCCCCCTTTCAAAATATATAAGGTGATTAATTAGGTTTTTTGGATCAAAGTCTGCTAGACTTGAAAAGGCTTGTACAAAGTTTAGGCTGAATGACTTTGGGTTTCAAACCTTAGTTTCTGGCAACCAGATTTACTTAATTTTCCTGACAGATAAATTTGGAAAGTCATTTCAGTGGTGACTATTCTCTGCTGAATTATGATTTCAATAGATTCAGCACACATCTGAAGGTTTAGAAACAATGCAGCAATCAAAGTTGAAACATAGTTCAGTTGCATAAAACAAAACTAGATCTCAATTATACATTGATTACTCACAAATTGCCAGAATAAAAAGTTTTAAGTTAGAAAGCAGAATCAGGAAGCTTGCTAAAGCAATCAAAGAAATGTTTTGGGGATGTTTAAAAGTTTTAATCTGGCATCAAAGAATATGAGTAGGCATCAAATGAAATCATTTTGGATGAGTATTGTGCTACTGAAGTACCACAACTGAAAACATTACAGTTTCCATCTACTTGAACACAGAAAGTACAGAAATCCATAGAAGGATTTTATCAAAGATACATATACATATATTGGAAAAATGAACCTTGACAGTATTTGGGTCCTATAAAAGCAATTTTAATTACTGAGCAGGGAAAAGATTACCAAGAAAAGTATTGATAGTAATATTGCTACAAATGTGATGCTAATTCTAGATACTTATTCAACAACTAAGAATCCATATCAGTACTTAAATCTCCTTTTTTAATTAGGACTAGAACCATCAGTTTTGGTTAGCTTTTTTTTTTCTTCAACTTGCTAACTTCTCATGAGATTCCCACCATTTTTTTCTTAATAATTATTACTGTATAAGCAATATCTTGTTAGTACTTCTGTGCATTTCTTCAGTTGATTTATAAGGACTTTTCACTTTATTCTGTGCCTCCATGGGGGAAGCATCTCTCAATACTTCATATCTGTTATCTGGCATTTGATGAAATATTCGTCCCATCCCCAAAACTAGAAATGATCCAATATTTTCATAAGAAAACTAATAACCCATGACTATTTCTGCAATGAACGTTATTCTGAACTCTTGCCTAGTGTTGATGTGTTGAAAGATTATTAGCAGAATCCTTTGACCTAAACTAGTAAATTGGCAATTGCAAGATGAAAAGACATACATGCAAGTATGAAATAATAAACTATTAATTTATAGAGTGGTTCTCTCACTAGGTATGGTTTCTCCTTTACAGACCTTTGTATCTTCCTATTCGTTTTTCCATCTCTATCCTAGAACAAGACTCCAATGCAAAACCAGCAAAGGAAGTTAAGCACAGCTGCAAATCCGATCAGTGCTGCCCTGGCAGGCAGGCCTGCACAGCTGGGAGCTGGAAATGCTCTTTTCCAAACACAAATTGATACCAAATGGAGCAGATGGAAGGAAGCCAGTTAACAATGCATGCCGCCCTTAGATCTGGGAAAGAAACTTAGGAACTGAGAGCATCACCCAATGACTAAGCCTTGCTCAGAAATTTCACTCTTCAATGTGTGTGTTTTATAAACTTTTTATAAAACTGTGAACTTGACTTTGTCAATGGTGACCTGGTTCTTTGAGAATTTGACATAATTCCTCACAGTCAGCAAGCCCACAAAGAGATTGCAGACCTAAAGGACCTATTTTCGCAGGGAATTTTGGAAGCTGGAGTAAATTCATCTGGAGAGCAGCACATAGGGCGCTTTAAGTTATAAATAATGAAAAACTGCTGTGAGATTGTAGCTTACTGGGACTTCAGTTACTCGAGAGTTGTCAAAAGAGACAGAAAAAGAAAGTGTCAGAAATGATTTTCTCCTTGCATTTTAGCCTTTGATGGAAATGAAGGGGAAAGAAACCCTATTCATGTTTTTGGCACATGGAGCAGCAGAGCTATTAACACTAACTAACCCCACACATAGCAAAGTTCTGATATAAATGTTGAAGTGTGAGCTTCCTGCGATGTAGATTTATTCTCAATGGTCATGTTATATAGGTTTAGGAAAAATATTTAAAGATTAAGGAGCAAATCTTTTGCAAGTATAAATATACAAGATTCACAGAAGTCAAAGAGCAATATTACTTCTGAATATCCCAGAAATTAGTCATTAAGTTTTTAAACAGATATTGATTGTATTCTGATAAATTGAACAAAGTTGACTAAATAAGTTCCTCCCCCATCGAAATAGGGGGGGGGAAAACCTGGAGGTTTTCTGAGATTTTCTGTCTTGTGTTCCTGCAAAAAAAGGAGTTTTAATCTCCACAATACCACAAAGAAATTTTATTCCGTTGATACATTAATGACCAGATCAAAAGAAACTACAAAGAATTTGAAAATACTCAACTAAATACCTTTAACTCATGAGTCTTAAGACTCTTACTGTGATGCTACTTTACGTCTGGCTCATTCAAACTGCACTTGCCCTGGAAACTAGTTAAACATTACATCAAGATATTCTTTTAATAAGGAACAAGACAGTTTCAGTGTTTATAAGAAAATTAAGTGAGAAGACTGCAAAAAACAAGAATACCATGCTCTACTTCTATGACACAACTCCCATCTTTCAATTAACATATCAGTATTAAGCAAGTATAAATAGATACCTGCTTAAAAATAGATACCTGCTTAATACTGATATGTTTATTTTTATTATTATTATTATGTCAATACAACACAGCAAATGAGATCACTATGCTGGATTTTGTATTTCATCACCAGTTGGGCGCTTCCCAAGCATTATTATTATTATTATTATTATTATTATTATTATTATTTCCCCTTCATTTCCATCAAATATAGTAATCAGCACAATATGCAGTACCATTATATGTCTAATGCTACCCAAGCTTTTGTTCTAAAAGTGATGAGAAATAAAGGGAACACTTAAACAACACAATATAACTTCAAGTAAATCTCATCACTTTTTAAAATACAGTATCACCTCTGTGGGTTCATGAAATATACTGCTAAAAAAAATAAAGGGAACACTTAAACAACACAATATAACTCCAAGTAAATCAAACTTCTATGACATCAAACTGTCCACTTAGGAAGCAACACTGACTGACAGTCAATTTCACATGCTGTTGTGCACATTCAAATTTGTACAGAACAAGGTATTCAATGAGAATATTTCATTTATTCAGATCTAGGATGTGTTCTTTGAGTGTTCCCTTTATTTTTTTTTTAAGCAGTATATATATATGAAGCAGGAAACTTCAAAGAGAAGTTAAAGGAACTCTACCAGATACTGTTTCTTCCATAAGTACAACTGTGTTATAGAATTCTGTATGGAATATTTCACCAGGGAATAATTTATAACTTTTTGTATAGCATTACAGTATTCCGGATGACTTATAAAAGAAGCCATGCACTACTAACATCTTGAATTGATTCATCACTGCTGTATAGATGTAACTACTGTTTGATCAGATAGGACTGTAAAGGTCCCTTGCTATGTTTCAGTGAAAATGCTTTCAAAACTACTAGAATTTCTTCCAGAGCCATACAGAATAAAATTTGGGTTCCTAGGATTGGGTTCCTGAGAATATGCCTCCTTTCTTTTGATTGCTTCCAGCCTATGAATCTTGAAGATTATAGTTAAGGGGGGAGGGGATAAAAAAATAAGTCTGAACATTAATTGATAACTTGGATAATAAAGATAGCCTACCCATTCTTATATTGTTTATTGGTATCCAGAAGGCATATCTCACAGGCATTATTTGGTGTGTTCAATTTTGATGTTCTCTAGCATTGAGACTGCAGATTTTTAGTCAATTCAATTCAGGTCATAAGAATAATCTGAGTTTATGCCTTGGGGAATTCTTTCACTATTAGTCTGGAGGAATTTCAGTGATTATAAATATTTGGGGCATGTGCTAAACGTCATAATCGGTTCATTTGGAATACAAGAAGTTAAAGCCCCTAGGTTTTAATTTTGTCTTGTGAGAATGCAATCTTCTTAAATAATTTCAATGGGTTTTTTTTGTAATTGCATCATTCAAGGGGAGATCAATATTGATGAACATGAACAGGGAGTGTCTCTGTTATTATACTTTTGGGGAAAGAACTTCTGGTAAACTGAGGAATTTCCTAGCATATATTTTCAAAACCATTCATTTTTTTAAAAGCCAGATTCTGTCTTCCAAGTCATTATAAATATTCCTTGCCACTATTCAAATGACAAATTGAAATGGCAAAAGGATAGTTTCTGTTAATCTGGTGGATCCCTTGTATTGCTCTTTGAGGAGACAATAGTGATGTGAAGACATTTTAAATTTCACATGTTGGCCTGAGAAGGGAAATGCTTAATTTTGGAAGGAGAAGAGAAGCATTTGTCAGAACTGCAGCAACTGCTCTGTAGCTCAGGGCTGTATTCCAAGAAACCAATGTTGGAAATATCTCCAAAAATATATCATAGTTTAAGTGAGAATGTATCAACCAGAGAGGGAAATTCAAATTATTCTTTTCTAAGATAGCAAGAATATTTAAAAGACAAAGGCATGATTATTGTTCTGAATTACAGTGTATCCTTTTAAGGGAATCTCCCCCCCCCCTCCCCGTGTGTGTGTGTGTTATCACGTAGAGCAGTGTTTTTATTATTTTTTCATTCTCGGGACCACTTCACAATTTCAACATTATGGAAGACCCCCAAAAAGATTGTATTAGTATGAGTTATTCATTGTTTTTTACCACATTAAAAATTTTAATGGATGGGAGCTCAGTGGCTCAAATGGTTAAGATGCTGGGTTGGAGGTTAGCAAGCTCATCTTCAGAACCCAGAGCTGCTGCATGGAGGGGTGAGCTCCTGTCATTCACTCCAGCTCCTTGATGGGCATATGAACGGAGCACCCATAGTGATGTCCTTGGCTAATCCTTTCAACCCAGGTGTGCTTTAAGCAGTGCCTCAGACAAATGGTATTGGACAGGATTAAAGTTGATACATCCATAGAATATTTATTTATTGAATTATGTAAAATAATATTAAAGCCACTATATATTAACATATTCCCCCGCCCCCCCAAAAAAGAGCCCTTCATGTTGAAATGAAAAATATGGAGTGATATTGTTTTGCATTTTCACAAATATTTTCAATATCTAGGAAATAATTTGGATTTCATGGAGCCCCCTAGAAAATCTTAGGGGATTCCAGGGATTCTCAGAGCATATGTTTTAAGAAATGCTAATCTATCTATCTATCTATCTATCTATCTATCTATCTATCTATCTATCTATTTATTTATTAGATTTGTATGCCGCCCCTCTCCGTAGACTTGGGGTGGCTAGGCTAGGAGTAATCTAGGAGTTGTATTTGATGCAAATAGAAAACAAAGGGATCAGGTTATAACACTATATCAGTGATGCAATCCTTTTGAAGCAGAGAAAAGCTACATGGGATGCAGGAGTTTGTTCTATGACATAATAACATTTGTGCTTCAATCCATAACATCTGGGTAAACCTGGGGTGCAATATAAGCAAAAATAAGGTTTATAAAATTTATTGGCTGAGTTCCTAGATCTATTTTTAATTGATTCATTATGCGCCATCAGTCAGCACTGACTTAGTGATCATATAGATTCTATTTAGGATGCTACAGTATATCCCTAACTTTGTCTTCCAAGAGTCCATCCACTTTGCTGCTTATCCTTCACTTTCCCAGTATTATAGACTTCTCAAATGTGTTCACCTGCTTCCAATAAACTATTGGTTCATTACAACTGTGTTTTCTTTACACACACTAAGCCACGATTTAAAAATCATTGTGGTTTACATAACATGCTAAGCCAAACTCAAATGATGTTTCCTAGCATATTGTGTGAATCGGTTTATTAAAATGAAGCGAACTCAAGAAACTTTATCTGTGGCCAGATTGTTTTCTGCTAATAGGAAACATTCTTTGCCTTTTGGCTTCCTGTAGTAAAATACATACTTATGTTTTCTTCTAATCCAAGATGGTCTGATATTCATTTCAGCTGCTGCAGCTGAAAAGTTCATTCCAGGGGGGGGCAGAAGTTTTTGTTAATACTTAAGCCATTATTACTTTGATGATGAAATTATGCTTACCAAATTGGGTTGCACAATTCTGGTCAACCACTAGATGACAGCAAAGAGTACTTAATGTTAATTAGATTTTTTTTTTTAAAGTCCAGTTATAGTAACTTTAATAAAATATACTCGTAAGTAATAAATACCAATTAACAAGGGTGAGCTGATACTGAAAGCTTGGACTTAAATAACTGTCCTGGAAAACTTTAATGACTAAAGGGACACCTAGAATTACATCAGGTAATTTCTGCAAAAAACTTGGACAACCAGAATTTTTCACTAATAGAATAAAGAAACAACTTTTCAACAATCAAGTCATAATTTGCAGTGTAAATTACCAGTCTTGACAAATTACAGATGGGGAGAGGTTCATTTATTTTCTGTAATCTTGTTAATAGCACTTAGACTTATATAGCAATAACAACAGCACTTAGACTTATATACCACTTCACAGTGCTTTACAGCCCTCGCTAAATGGTTTACAGAGTCAACATATTCCCCCAACAATTTGGATCCTCATTTTACCAACCTTGGAAGGATGGAAGGCTGAGTCAACTTTGAGCCAGTCAGGATCGAATTCCTGGAGTGAACGGTGAGTTAGCCTGCTATACTGCATTCTAACCACTGCACCACCATAGCTCTATACCGCTTCAAAGTGCTTTACAGCATTCTCTAAGTGGTTTACAGAGTCAACATATTGCCCCCAACAATCTTGAGTCCTCATTTTACCGAACTCGAAAGGATAGAAAGCTGAGTCAACCTTGAGCTAGTCAGGATCGAACTTCTGATTGTGGGCAGAATTTCTTGCACTACTGCATTCTAACTACTAGGGCTCATTAATTACTCATGAATTGGCTGCTGTCACAAAGTAGATCTTAGGAGAAGTAGAGAGATTTGCCCATTTTACTTAAACTAGTCTGCCTTAAGTGTGATGCCCAATATCAGCCTGTTGTTGGTCGTTCACCTGATTAGATTGTGTTCAGAATAACATACCAATTTGACATTTGTCTTAGGCAGAAAAATGTCTCGACCTGGATTTTTCCATTGCATGATTATGCATTCTACATGGAGCTACCCTTGAAAAGCATTTGGAGACGACAATTGATCCGGAATGCAGCTGCGTGAGCTGTTGTGGGTGCACCAAAATACACCCACATCACTCCAACACTCCATGAACTGCATTGGCTCCTAATTGGTCTCCGAATGCAATTCAAGGTGTTGCTTATCACCTATAGAGCCCTACATGGCTTAGGTCCAGACTATCTCCTGGATGGATGGACAAATAGATAGATGATAGGTAGGTAGGTAGGTAGGTAGATAGATAGATAGATAGATAGATAGATAGATAGATAGATAGATAGATAGATAGATAGATAGATAGATAGATAGATACATGATAGATAGATAGATAATTATTTATTATAGATAATTATTTATTATTATTATTTATTAGATTTGTATGCCATAGACTCGGGGTGGCTCACACAATAGAACAATTCACAACAAATCTAATAAATTTAAAAAACATTTTAAAAAACCCCATTATTAAACCAGACATACACACAGACATACCATGCATAAATTGTATAGGCCCGGGGGGGATGCCTCAATTTCCCCATGCCTGACGGCAGAGGTGAGTTTTAAAAAAATTACGGAAGGCAAGGAGGGTGGGGGCAGTTCTAATCTCCGGGGGGAGCTGGTTCAAGAGAGTCGGGGCCGCCACAGAGAAGGCTCTTCCCCTGGGACCCACCAGACGACATTGTTTAATCGACGGGACCCAGAGAAGGCCAACTCTGTGGGACCTAATCGGTCGCTGGGATTCGTGTGGCAAGAGGCGGTCCTGGAGATATTCTGGTCCGATGCCATGAAGGGCTTTATAGGTCATAACCAACACTTTGAATTGTGACCGGAAATTGATCAGCAACCAATGCAGACTGCAGATTGTTGGTGTATTATGTTCTCTATGTGCATATTTCAGAGTAACTTCTTGTGTCTGAGAATTCATCTGACTGCCCTTTTGCAAGAGATTGTGGGGAATGCTCAATTGCATCTATTTGGGTCAGGACAGTTTCCCAATTTGGTGCTCTCCAAATGGAGCGGCTGACCATTCCTTGAAGTCTCCATCGAATATGACTGGAGTGTAGTAGCTCTTTGTTCTGTCGGGCTCTCTGGTAGAATCCTCCCAAAAATTCACAGGTACAAATTTCAGACACACACACGTTTGAAAATTCAAAACAATGTTCTTTATAATGAAAAGTCACTTAACCTAAGCCCTCTTTTGGTATAGCCAAGAGCACTCGTCTCCAAACAAACTGGTAATTTGTACAAGTCCCTTATCAGTTCTGTGATACTTAGCTTGCAGCTGTGAGGCAATTCACAGTCCTTCTTTCACAAAGTGAAACACACTTTGCTCTGGTTTAGTTTCAAAGCGGGGAAAAATCAGCACACAAAAAGTCAAAGTCAGTAAAGCAGTCACGAAACACAACGATCAGATAATCCTCCACAATGGCCAAACCCACAGGCTGCTCTTTATAGCAGCCTCACTAATTACCACAGCCCCACCCAACCACAGGTGGCCTCATTTTCTTTGATAATAATCTCTCAGTTGTTGTTGCCTATGCATCGCTCTCCGCATGCGTGGCTGTATCATTAACTCTTGTTCCGAATCCAAGGAGGAGCTAGATAATTGATCTCCTTCTGAGCTGTCTGCCCCACTCTCCTCCCTGTCACTCATGTCTTCTTGGTCAGAGGAGCCTTCATCAGCAGATTCCACCGGGGGAGTAAAACAGGCCTGCAGCATGTGGATGTCTCCCCCATATCCACAGTCCTTGGGGCAGGAGCAGGGCCAGAGCTAACCACAACACTCTTTGGGGTGCTTTTCTTTCACAGAAACAGACAAACTCTATAAAGTAATGATACAAAGAATTAATTTAAACAACTGAACTGAAGAGCAGACAAGCAGACATACAGTGGTAGGAATATAATGGAAAATGGAAATGAATCTAAATGCATCTCTCTGCCTGCAGGCAAAACCCCAGACTCTGTTTTCACAGTTCTGTTAGTAGACTCTTTGAAGCAAAAGAGGGGGGGGGGGAGAAAAAAAATCAGTGAAGTCTTAGCATGAAAATGTGGAAATGCCAATGCTGTAATCCCCGGGTCATGAATGCCTGATTCTCTGCGTGCAGCTCACACTGAGGGAAATATGCTGAATGGAGCCATGTATAACTTCATATACAATATAAAAAAGACTTCTTGTTCTAGGCACACACTGCTTGTTCAAGCCATCTCTGTTTCAATGCCCATTCTTTTGCACTGGCATCTCCTTACCTCTTTTCCTCTGAATGAAAGAGGGGTGCAATAATGACATAGTTATTAAAAAGAGAGAGAACTTCCAGACCAGCTGCAGCACACACTCACACAAAAAAAGTCTGGGGGTAAATGGGACAGTTGACGGTTCTTTGTTAAGGTTGCCTTGGCTATAGAATATGGCAGATGAAACATTTTCCTTTTGCGTGTATCTCCTCTGCTCCTATGGACGGGTGGCTAGAAGTTCTTTTAAGGTGGATCCCGTCCGTGGAGCCTCTCGGCTCTTGGAATGAATAGCAGTTCCACCTGACAGGACCTCCTTTCATTCTCTAATCCCTGCTTATTCCTCATGAAAGCAGTCAAGCAGGATACAGGGGCAACGTCAGCCCGTTGGCAGAGCGACAAGCAGCTTTAGCATTGTAGGGGACAGAGACCTTCAATTTGGCATACGGCCTTCGGTAACATTCCAATTTATGCTACATTTTAAGAAACAGGTGCTTCTGTTTGCACAGGCTATGCCACCTTTTTTTCTCCTTTTTTTGCCCCCCCCCCCTGCAAAAAGAGAGCTATTGTCCCTTGCTTACAGCATGAAGTCCTTGAAGAGGGGCGGCATACAAATCTAATAAAGAAATATTCTTACAGGTTCATTTGCATTCAGGTAGATAGAGGCAAGGCAGAGCCTCATTGCTCTCTGTACATAGAGGGAATTCCTGTAATACAGTGGTACCTCTACTTAAAAACTTAATTCGTTCCGTGACCAGGTTCTTAAGTAGAAAGTTTTGTAAGAAGAAGCAATTTTTCCCATAGGAATCAATGTAAAAGCAAATAATGCGTGCAATTGGGGAAACCACAGGGAGGGGGGAGGTCCTGTTTTCTCCCAGGAGATTCTTAGAGAGGCCCCACGGAGGCTTCTCCAGGCCTTTTCGGGCCCAGTTTCCTCCCAGGAAATTCTTAGAGAGGCTCCACAGAGGCTTCTCCCTGCCTTTTCCAGCCCTGTTTCCTCCCAGGAGATTCCTAGAGAGGCCCCACAGAGGCTTCTCCAGGCCTTTTCAGGCCCAGTTTCCTCCCAGGAGATTCCTAGAGAGGCTCCACAGAGGTTTCTCCCTGCCTTTTCCAGCCCTGTTTCCTCCCAGGAGATTCCTAGAGAGGCCACACAGAGGCTTCTCCCTGCCTTTTCCAGCCCTGTTTCCTCCCAGGAGATTCCTAGAGAGGCCCCACAGAGGCTTCTCCCTGCATTTTCCAGTTACAATTTCAGAGGCTCAGGTTTGTAAGTGGAAAATGGTTGTTGAGAAGAGGCAAAAAAAATCTTGAACACCGAATTCTTATCTAGAAAAGTCTGTAAGTAGAGACGTTCTTAGGTAGATGTACCATTGTATGTGTGCGTGCAAGGGTAATTTTCACTGAAATTAAAAGTATGAGCTGGATAGGATAGGATCAGTAGCAGGTTCCAGTAAAACTGGAGCTGCATGCGCAGCTTTGGGTTTGTAGCATGTGCATGTGCGCGTCCCAGTGAGATGTTGCTCCTGCGCATGCACAGGAAGCAAAATCTTGGGAGGAGAATGTATGCGTGTGTGAGATTTCGGAGATTTTTAGATTAGATTAAATTAGATTTATTGGATTTATATGCCGCCCCTCTCCGCAAACTTTATGTTTCTGTGCATGCGTGGAAGCAAAATCTCACTCGGATGTGCACGCACACATGCCAGAGACTTGAAGCTGTGCACTGGTAACAGTGGTAGCAGCAACTCCTGCCGGGATAGCATAGCATAGCATAGCATAGCATAGCACAGCACAGCACAGCACAGCACAGCATAGCATAGGGCAGGGGTGGTCTACTGCCCGGAGGGGGGGGAATGCAGTGGGGTAGTGAAAATGGAGCTACACCCCAGAGCACCCAATTTGCACTGAAAGATGTTGAAAGAAAATGCGGGGCGTCCTGCATAAGCCAAAACCACAGTGTGGTAGTAAAGATTTTGGTAGCCCTTCACTGGGATACCTAAAGTAAACCGTATAAAAATTAGTAAACAGTATTTTTTTAATTAAAACTAAACAGAGCAGTTCAAACTCATGTCTGCATCCCTTGAATCCTTATTTTTCATATAAATTTCAAGCACGATAGGAATGCTACCCTAAATGAAGACCATAAAACATAATGAGTTAACCCTTTCCAATCTGTGGGAGTTCTGGACACACACCATTCCATTTAAAAGGGCAGCTAAAAATATTTGGTGGGCATTGCAAACCATGGGCATTGCAATCCTGTTCCTAAGTATGTTCCTGGAAAGTTTTTTTTAAAAAAACATTCTGGAAAAACAAACAGTGGGATATTTGCGTATGACGGTCATTAAGTGTTGTACCTCATGATTCCTGGCCAATGTATCTTTTCTTTTATGTACACTGAGAGCATATGCACCAAAGACAAATTCCTTGTCTGTCCAATCACACTTGCCCAATAAAGTTCTGTTCTGTTCTGCACTGCTCTGCTCTGCTCTATTCTATGTTGCCAGGAAAACTGCCTCATTTGTTTTTGAAGTCCACTTAGTGTTCTGTCTGGGTCCCTCCAGAAGCCAACACCAACCAAAAAGAGAATCCAGACACACTGGTAAAAAGCAAAGGCAGTTTACATAATTCAAAGCAAACACAGGTAACAGCAACTGTTCTTACAAACAGGAACACGCTGGAACTTTACAGAGGTTTCACGAAGGCCATGAAATAAGACAGGATTCTTGCTGTCAAAAACAATGCTGGAGATAACAAACCTACGCCTTCCCCAAGTCTTCCAGACTTCTAGGCCTCAAGCCAAGATCAGAGACGCCGAGAAGCGAAGCAGGGTCACAGAACTTCCAGTTGATAACGCTCCACATGGCTTCAAGGGCTGGCCTGCCTTTTAAGCCCTGCTGAGGAGAACCACACCCAAACCCAGCTGTTGCCAATTCAGTGGTGCAAATACCTTTCTAATTGGTCCCGTCTCTGAGCTGCACGTCGCTGTCTCATGTCAATTATAGCCTGTGCTTCCTCATCCAATGAGTCCAGGCTATTGGCTGGGGAGAGTCCCCCCCCCCGGGGCTCTCAGGCTGCTCTCCCTCATCCTCTTCCTGACTTTCCTCTCCCCCGTCTGCCTGTTCCTCCCCCTCCTGTTCTCTGTCCTCCTCCTCCGGGCATGGATCCAGCAGAGATGCAGCAGGTCCCAGAGGAGCCTCAGGCTGAATCACAACACCTAGATGGCAACATCTGACACATTTTGATTTCAGAGGATCCAAACAGGATCAAATCTGGATGGAGACCACTGGGAAATGCAAGTATTTTCTTTCCCCCATGGTAAATTAAAAATTGTAAACTATTTCCACATTAGAAAAATGATATGGGTGTCCCTAGGTAGTCAATCAGGATTCTAACTAAAAATCATGTAAAAAATGGCTGTGACAGGCCAACAGAAGTCCTCCCCCTCCGCCCCGAGTTCTATGAAGTAGGCATCATCCCAGCTAAGTGTGCCTAAGATTGCCAAGTGATCACCCACGTAGTGGAACTTCCAACTCCAAAGCCTCAGCTCAGCCTTGATGCTGCTTGCATTATAGCCTTGGATAAATCATTGCCTCTTGACCTAACACTCTTAATAGATTGCCAAGATGAATACAGTACCATTGCAAACTGCTTCATGGAATGAGTGACTCAATGTAGTTATTTCCTCACTCTCGTGCTGTACGGGACAACCTCAAGGTTAATTCCTTCCAATTCCTGATTACATTTTGCCCTTCCATTGCAAAGAGTCTACTGCTTACCAGAACAATCAAGATCTACCTTGTATTTGTTTCTGTCCAGGCAGAATGATTGAAGGAGAGAAATACGACGTCAGAGCTGATTTGATCTTCAAACATTCCCATTATGTATGATAAAGAAATATGAACTTCTTGAATACCTTCCTACAAGAATTCTCTTCTATCCACCCAATGTTTATGCTTACTATTTTTTTTCTTACCAGTGTGTGTATACAATTGCAGTGGAAGCCATAAAAGTTCTTAAAACTTTTGAAGCCTCAGTATCTTCACTTGCAAATGATACTTATTTCACTTCACTTAAAATAATACTACACTATACCACACTTAAAATAATACTTATTTTAAAGGGTTGTAGGTTTTGTTTACAAAAAATAACAGGCATTAATTGCATGGAATGTTCTAAACCAGGGGTGTCAAACTCACATGGTCATGTGATGTATCAAGTCTTTTTTCTCCTTCACTAAACCGGGTGTCGGCATGGCCAGCACATGACACATCTGGCCCACAAACCATGAGCTTGACAGCCCTGACCTAAACCTATAAAAGTATCAGTTTCTAATTTTTCTTCTTTGACTTATTTGTTTGGATTTCTTTGTCACCCTTCTCTGTAGATTCAGGAGAGAGTCTACGGAGAGAGATGACCAACAAGTATTTACTTTTATTTTATGCTTTTTTTAATCTGCCTTTCCAAAGTTCTAATAACATCCCTAAATTTTCTCTGCCCCTTATAATAGAGACAGAGAGAAAATTCCCAGCTTACAGCACTAGTGAGCAAGAAACCAAGACTCCACAATGCATATGCAATCAAATTTGTATCCAGCTAGCTGGTGGGTTCATACGGCTGTGTAACACTTCTAGTCCGAAGGCAAAAAGATGCTTAGATGCAAGCAGTGAGGTTTTGTAGCACCTGCCAACAATTCCTTAAAGCATCCACATCTTCTGCTGGACTCACATGGCTTCCTTTTCCTGCAGCTGTTCTGGGATCCTGGGAAAAGTGGGATCAGTTTAAAGAGTTGCTGGCAGATGTTATATACACACCCTCCACCCAAGGAGTGGGTTCAGTAGTGGATTGCACCCGGTACGGGCCACACTATAGTATGATAGCGAAAATCGCCATGCACACGCAGGAGCTGATCAGCTGCACTTTGGGGTGAAGGAATAAAGGTAAATATAAACCTGGGGGCGTGCGAACGGGCCCTTTTTCAAGCAGCAGCAGAGGAAAAAACTTCCAAACAAGTAAAAAAAATGGGAAAAAAATCCAAAAAAACAGATGGCGGCCCCCATGGAACGGTACCAACCGAGCCATATCCGTGACGCCATCATGATGTCACCAATTGGTCGCTACTTGTTCGGGCAATCTGGTCCGAACTGGGAGGAACCCGCTCAGGCAGGGGTTCCTTGTTTTAAGTGCTACCGGTGCAGTCTCGGAGAGCGGCACAGGCATGCGTACATCCAGCATGCGGGCGCACATACGTTGTTGTGATATTCGGCTTCTGCGCATGTGCTGCAAGTGAAATCTTGCATGAGGACGTTCATGACAATTTCACCGATTTTCAGTAATTTCTTTGTTTCCGCGCATGTGCAGGAGGAAAAAAACACCAAAAATTTAGCAAAATCTTACAAGAGCGAGTGTCCTCGCATGAGATTTAGAAATTAGATTTGTAGAGAATGAGAATAATTTTACTTGTGGCGCATGCACAGAGGCCGAATCTCATACAGGGGCACATGTGCGCACATTTTGCACTGATTATAGCTACTGATTATGCGCAGAAGCTGAATTGCACAAGGGGATACATGCATGCACATGAGCATAGCGATGTGAATTGATGGCAAAGATAAGTGGAATCCACCCCGTTCCCCTCCTTCTTGACTCTTCTTCCCTCTGAAGCCAAAGCATAGCAGGGCCCAACTTCTAGCCACATCACTCACTCACTCACTCACATTCCCCCATTTCTCCTTTTCTTTCATGCCAGGAATTACCCTCTTTTAGAGGAAAGCACTTTTAAAAAAGAATTGGTCCTCCAAATAAAGTGATTCATATTAAAGTGAGACAAGTAAGTAATGGAAATCGATTCTGGGTTCTTCTGGGACGTCTCTACATTATATCTATTATTACACATTCAATTATCTTTCTCTTCCCTTTAGTGCTTTGTCAGAGTTTCTCTGATTTTTAGTGATGTGGTCTCTAACATCATTAAAGAGGAATGATGGTGCAATGATTAGAGGGCAGTACTGCAAATTATTTCTGCTGATCACCGACTGCCAGCAGTTTGGCAGATCGAATCTCAGTAGGCTCAAGGTTGACTCAGCCTTCCATCCTTCCAAGGTCTGTAAAATGAGGATCCAGATTGTTGGGGAAAATATGCTTACTCTATCTAAACTGCTTAGAGAGGGTTATAAAGCACTGTGAAGTGGTATTTGCTATTGCTAATAGGGACATTACTCTCTGTTGTTCCATAATCCTGGGGGAAGTGATAGTGGGAACCCCATGGTTTTTTCTATAGGGTCTGTGAAGCTACCGAATGTGGCTGAATCCTCTGGATATATTGCCTTTGCACTGAGCAAATCCATTTTGGAATGGTTTTGCAGATAAAGCTAATTTTGCCATATAAGTTTCTTGTGCTCTTCCCAAAGTCATGTGTAAGATTGTAATTATTAGCTTCCCAAGACCTGGCCATGGGAAGAAGAAGAGGCCATTGTTTCAGAGACAATCTTTAGTGTAGTGAGAGAACTTTGGACACAAATCTTTTAACTGTCCTGAAAACAAATGCTTTAGTATGGACCTGGGGTTGGCAACCTTAAACATTCAAAGAGCCATTTGGACCTATTTCCCACAGAAAATAAAATACTGGGAGCCACAAAAACCTTTTGATATCTAAAATGAAGAAAACATTAGTATGTGCTATGTATAAAAAACTATAGTGTGCTGCATTTATGTAATCAATGAACTGCTGTATAGAAAACATTTTTTTTAATTTCTGCATGCAACAAAAACATTTTGAACTCACGTGCCGGCGAGTATCGCGCATTGGCGATTGTGACGCATGTTTTGAGTGACAGGGATTTGCAGCAGAGAGATGAAAGAGCCACGTGTGGCTACAGAGCTATGGGTTGCAGACCCCTGGAATGGAGCAAAGGCATATTTAGACTAGGCCACTTCCAGTCAACTCTGACTTTTATTCACAGTAAGACTCCTGCCTTTCACCAAAATGCCTACATCAGTGTCTTTCCCATTTAAAAAGCAAGAGGCAAACAAGCCCAAACTTTTGAAATCTAGTTTATCTTATTGTGAGGATACCTCTCAACTGGTGAGCAGCTATTATGATTGTGATCAGGCAGCTAAATGACCTGCCAAGAAGCAGATCTCATCCCTCAAGAAATGTGTTCCTTCAAGGATCCTTAGGCACTCCCTAGCCTTCTGGCCCATGTACCTCCTGGTAGATCAGGAAATACTCCACTTGAAACTGACAAGTCAACCAGATGTCTTTTTTTATGTCTTACCATAAAGGTAAGGAAATTCCCCAGGAAATTGAATAAAGTGAAAAACCCAAGGCTATAGATTTATAGCTTGCTGGGGAAAGTGATAATGGGTCATTTAAGCAGTTACAAACCCAAAGACTCCAGAGAAGAATTAAAGAGTTGTAGTAGACATCAGTCATTGGAAATGCCTGTGTTACAAATTTATGATGTGGCAATGTGAAGAACATCTTTCAGTGTTAGTTCCCCATCTGTGAAAAGTAACAAGTGAATATGAAACAGAATAGAATGAAATGCAATATAAAAGCACTTGAAATTATTTTCAAAGCACCACGTTTTTCAAGGTTTACACACACACACACACACACAAATACACTGTTATAAATGAAAATATGAAGTTACACCACTTTCTTCCCCAAGAAAAACGTTTATTTCAACACCACACCATTCCCTAACTGCAAACGTTTTTCCCACCTGCCAAGGGACGCGTTAACTTTTGATGCCTGTTAATAACTCGATTTCATAGTCCAAAAATAGAAGACCGACAATAATTTGCTTGCTGCCCTTTCAATGAGTTCCAAAATAAACCCTTGTGTGGTTTCATACCATTTTAATATCTTGTTAGGGCCCAAAACAAACAGAAGTACATTTTGTGCACATTAATCCGCTCCTTTTTTTTTTCATACCTTTTCTCCTTTTATTTTTCCTGTATCTTTAACACTTTGGGATGATGAAATGCTCTTGGATATTGTATTATATCAATACTTAGAAATATATATACTGTTCAAAAAATAAAGGGTACACTCAAAGAACACATCCTAGATCTGAATGAATGAAATATTCTCAATTAATACTTTGTTCTGTACAAAGTTGAATGTGCACAACAGCAAGTGAAATTGATTGTCAATCAGTGTTGCTTCCTAAGGGGACAGTTTGATTTCACAGAAGTTTGATTTATTTGGAGTTATATTGTGTCGGTTAAGTGTTCCCTTTATTTTTTTGAGCAGTGTACATTAAGTAATGTTGTTACAATTAAGATCCTTAGAGATTTATAAATTATAATGACAGTAGAAATAAATAATAGAAAATAAGCATAAATTAATAGCCATATTAATAACCAATTAATAGTCAACCTTAAAGGTATAAATGTTTTGGTTTTTGTTCATTTTTTATAATTTGTATTTTCTTGTATGTATTTTTTAAGGTTTATAAATGAATAAAAATTATTTTTTTAAATAAGAAATGCTCTTGGAAACTAAAAATCTTGCATACTTCCACCCACTCCCCAGTCCTAATGAAGTCATTAATTTAAGGTGGATTTGGTCACCCCCCCATAGCCAAGTAAGTTTTCCTCAGACAATTGCTCTCATGTGATGAAAGATGGGAGGTGGGGGGAGATAGAGTACAGGCAAATTTTCAAGAGTGCCTTTTTTCCTCCATGTACCTTCAAGCTATTAAAAGGTAACAGGTTTTCCTTATTTGGCTAGGAGGAAAGCAACATGGGGAGGGGAGAAAATGGGAATTGCCTTTTGAGTCCAGAGATCTCCTTTCCATAAGGTAAAACTATCCCAGCCCCAAACAATGAAGAAAATCTCTCCTTTTAGAGGTTAGAGAAGGAAGAGGAAAAGAGAGTCAAAGAAAGTAGAAAGAGGAGGAGAGAAAGAGGGAAACGAAACCTGAGTGACAGAAAATAGAAGCCCAGACTGACAGACCCTGATATTTAGATTGAGGTCAAAGCAAGATACATTTGTGACATTTTCTTTTTACTCTTATTGCTTGGTTCATATGATGGATGTAAATATTTGATGTATGTTGGAGAATACATACTGTATATGATGCGATGGAATATACACTGCTCAAAAAAATAAAGGGAACACTCAAAGAACACATCCTAGATCTGAATGAAATATTCCCATTGAATACTTTGTTCTGTACAAAGTTGAATGTGCTGACAACAAAATGAAATTGATGGTCAATCAGTGTTGCTTCCTAAGTGGACAGTTTGATTTCACAGACTTTTGATTTACTTGGAGTTATATTGTGTTGTTTAAGTGTTCCCTTTATTTTTTGAGCAGTATATGTGTGACATATTTTTGTTGATTTTAAAATGAAGCTTTTTTCAACAGAAAAAAAAATCATGTATGTGTATGTGTGTATGTATATATATATGTGTGTGTGTGTAATAATACTTATTATTATTATTATTATTATTATTATTATTATTATTATTATCATATTTGTATGCCGCCCCTCTCTGTAGACTCGGGGTGACTCACAACAGTATATATATACATACATATACATATACACATACTGTACATCATATAGAAATCTCTCCTTTAAAAAAATCTCTCCTTAAAAAAAAATAAAGAGCAGGTGGAATGAAGGTTGAATGAAGTTAGAGGAGGAGCCCGAATTTAGAAACCGAACTGAGGGCACGCGGCTATTGCAACAGCAGTTCCGATTGCCTCATTCCGGTTTTACTTCGCCCTTCGGAGGGGGTTGCCTTTTTTCAAATTTATTTCTCCTGTTTCTGCCCCACGGCGGCTCTTTCAAGAGCGGTCCCTTGCGCCGCCTACAGACGCCTTTCTCCGGCAAGGACGCCGAGGGAGGTGCGAGGACACCTTAAAACCGGCGACTCCTGCCAAAAGGAGCTCTGCGGCTCCCGGCTCAGCCCAGCCTCCTTCGCCGCTCGGAAGCAGCTGACTCGCTGGGCGGCTGCCAACTCCGTTTAACTTGCTTGGATCACTGAAAAGGCAACGTGCAGAATGACATGTAAACCTCCTCCGCCCTTATGCTAATATCGGGGGGAGGGGCCGCCCCGCCCCGCCTCACGCCTGCCTAGCGCGCGCGAAGGGCGCGCGCGCGTCTCTCGGCTCGAGTTGGCGCTCCGTTCATAAAAAGTGGGTAGGCACTGCCACCTAGTGTTGGAGAAGGCGAACCGCCGGGAAGAGGCGGCCTGACTGACTTTGGGGGCGTGAAAGTCATCAAGCAGCCAGCGGAGAGCGTCTTTTGGGTAATTCCCCCGGAAAAACGGTGCGCTGAAAACAACCGACAAGCGACAGGGCAATAGTGATGTAGGGTTTCCTGCCTAAGCAGGGGGTTGGACGAGAACAGGGCTAGGCAAAGTTGGCTCTTCTATGACTTGTGGACTTCAACTCCCAGAATTCCTGAGCCAATCATGCTAGCTCAGGAAGTCTGGGAGTGGAAGTCCACCTGTCATAGAAGAGCCAATTTTGCCTAGCCCTGGACCAGAAGACCTCCAAGGTCCCATTCAACTCTGTTGTTGTTGTTGTTGTTGTTGTTGTTGTTGTTGTTGTTTTATTATTATCTATTTGAGTTATATACTGTCCCTCTCCTGAGACTCAGGGCAGCTCACAACAAATAAAAAGGAGCAATACAATATAATGCGCTAAATCCAATTAAGTAAAATTAAATAAACTACTCTAAAATTAGCTCTATTAAATACCTATTTGAACCACAATACCCATTTGTTGTTGTTGTTGTTATTTTCACACAGCAAATGAGATTTATATGCTGGATTTCGTATCACAATATCACAAGTCAAACACTTCCCAAGTGTCTAGGAAGAGGTCAGCAAGAGGTGTGCATAAGTGCACCATTGTGCCTTCCATCCCCTGTCCTAATGTTTCTCTTTTACTAGTATCATGTATATAAATATTATATCTTTGTATACCACCAATACATACTGTACTTGACAAAACAAATAAATAAAATAAATAAATAAATGATGCACGCAGATCCAATAGGCGGCCTTTGGCAACTGACAGATCATGATTTTTGTCAATGTTTATTGTTTTCAAATGCCGACTGAGGTCTTTTGGCACAGCACACAGTGTGGCGATTACTACTGGGACCACCTGTACTGATTTATGACAGAGTCATTGTAGTTCGATTTTAAGATCCTGATATCGGCTATGTTTTTCTTGTTATCTTTCATCAGTTTGACTGTCACCTGGTATGGTGACATCAATGATCCACACCACCTTCTTTTCCACAACCGTAAGGTCCGGTGTATTGTGTCACTCTGTCAGTTTGAATAATAATAACAATAACAACAACAACAAACAACAAAATAACAATAACAATGATAAACATTAATAAGTATATATTAATTATATTAATTAATTATATAATAATTATATTATTAAATATTAGTATATTGTTATTATTATTAATGATGATGATGATAATAATAAATGTATGTTATCTTTTATATACACTGAGAGCATATGCACCAAAGATAAATTCCTTGTATGTCCAATTACACTTCACCAATTAAGAATTCTATTCTATTCTATTATTTATTATTTATTATTATTGTTGTTGTTGTTGTTATTGTTGTTGTTGTTGTAGGTTTAGTAGGAGGCAAGGTCTAGTAGGAGACATGCTAGGCAATTGAACCATTTCCACATGACCTGCCTCCATAGAATTCTAAGATTCCGGTGGTATGATAAGATACCTGACATTGAGGTCCTCTCCAGAGCAGGCCTGACATCAATTCCCACCCTGCTGATGAAAGCCCTGACACATTGGGCAGGCCATGTTGCTAGGATGCCAGACTATCGCATCCCTAAACTGCTCCTATGCTGAGCTCTTTAAAGGAAAGCGATCGCATGGGGGACAAAAGAAACAATACAAAGACATGTTGAAAGCCTCCTTCAAGTCCCTCGATATTGACACCACCTCCTGGAAACCCTGGCACAAGACTGACCAACATGGTGCATGCTGATCCACCAAGGCTCCCAGAAGAACATTCATAGCAGAAGAGAAGCGAGCACTCAGCAAAGCCAGAGCTGCAAATGTTGTGACAATGGTGCCCATACATGTCTGCCCAACATGTGGCAGAACATTTTGTGCCCGTATAGGCCTTACCAGCCCCCTGAGGACACATCGTGTACAGCCCATAACCCATTAGATGTCAAGGTCCTCTTGGAACACAACGGATGAACATCATTATTATTATTATTCATCACCACTCTTTGAAGTGAGGGACTAGGGAGAGACTCTTGTTTAGGGTGTTTTAAATCACCTATAGATATTAACCTTCAAGTTTTCTTTTTTTATTTATTAATCGGATTTATATGCTGCCCCTCTCCAAGTTGAGGTTTTTTAAAAAAAAAACATGTTTTTGTTAGACGCAGTTTTCAGGGTGTGTTGGAAGTAAAACATGTAGGTCACATGATGTGGGTCTCCATAGGACCCTTTTAAACCACCCTTCTCTCCTTTTTTGGTTATACTTAGACTTGTCTTTAAGGGAGAGAAATCTTTATTCTCCACCTTTCCTGTGGGAGTCCAAAGAGGGCTTCTTGCAATACTGTATGTGCAAAGCTTCTTCAAACATATTTCTTGACATGTCTACTTTATGTCTTTCCACACTATACAGCCAACCATCAACTAACCAAAAGCTCCGAGTTCATATGGACACAAAAAGAGAGAGGGAGGGAGGGAGAGGCTAACACTGAGCAAGCTTAGCCTGATTTGAGATTCCAGTCCCTGGCATTTTATCTGATCCAGATATATTTATGATATAAACACAGCAACTATGAATCAGGGATGAATTCCTTGGCTTAGATTCTGGCACATCTGGTTTTTAGCCACTGGCATATGTGTGTGTGTGTCAGATTAACTATTTTTTCCCAAAATAGTGGCATCTGGCAAACCCAGCTGGAGGTGGTAATAACCCAAAGCTCCCCCCAAAAAATTTATATTATAAATTTATAAAGTTTGTCTGTTTGCCTGTTCTCTACATGGGGCTACCTTTGAAAAGTGTTCAGAAACTTCAGATCATGCAGAATGTGGCTGCGAGAGCTATCATGGGCATTCGCAGATATGCCCATGTTTCGTCAATACTCCACAGCCTGCACTGGCTGCCGATCAGTTTCTGGTCACAATTCAAAGTGTTGGTTATGACCTATAAAGCCCCACATGGCATCGGACCAGATTATCTCCGGGACCGCCTGCTGCTGCACGAATCCCAGCGACCGATTAGGTCCCACAGAGTTGGCCTTCTCCGGGTCCCGTCGACAAAACAATGCCATCTGGCAGGACCCAGGGGAAGAGCCTTCTCTGTGGAAGCCCCACCCCTCTGGAATCAGCTCCCCCTGGAGATTAGGACTGCTCCCACCCTCCTTGCCTTTCGTAAACTATTGAAAACCCATCTATGTCACCAGGCATGGAGGAATTGATATATCCTTAGCTGTCTTGACTTTATACACGGTGTGTTTGGGTTGTATGATTGCTTTTTAATAGGGTTTTTAAAAAACTGTTTTAATATTGGATTTGGATTTGATGTTTTTACTTGTGAGCTGCTCCGAGTCCTCGGAGAGGGGCGGCATACAAATCTAATAAGTTGTTGTTATTATTATTATTATTATTATTATTATTATTATTATTATTTGTTTATTATTTGTTTATTATTTGTGTGTCCAATCACACTTGGCCAATAAAAATTCTATTCTATTCTATTCTATTCTCTGCAGATTCAGGGCAGCTCACAACAAAGGTAAATACAAAAATAGAGTACATAAGAAATCTAAACTTAAATATCTGATCTAAACCCCAGTTCATTAAAACACTAAAACAATCATCCACGTTTATCCCGTATACATATGCATTTATAAAGTACACTTACACTTATTTTTCCCTGATTCTGCCTCCTTTTGCAAACTTTCCCCTCTTTGCCTATTTTCCCTTTCAATGTGTTCCTTTTCCTCGTCCTTTCAGTTTCTCTCCCTATTTGGACAGGGAGTCACTGCTCACAGTCACTCATGCCCTCATCACCTCGAGGTTCGATTACTGCAACGCTCTCTACATGGGGGTACCTTTGAAACTTCAGATCGTGCAGAATGCGGCCGCGAGAGCCATCGTGGGGCTTCCTAGATTTGCCCACGTTTCTGCAACACTCCGCGGCCTGCACTGGCTGCCGATCGGTTTCCGGTCACAATTCAAAGTGTTGGTAATGAAGCCCTACATGGCATTGGGCCAGAATACATCCGGAACCGCCTTCTACCGCACGAATCCCAGCGGCTGATAAGATCCCACAGAGTTGGCCTTCTCCGGGTCCCGTCAACCAAACAATGTCGTTTGGCGGGGCCCAGGGGAAGAGCCTTCTCTGTGGTGGCCCTGGCCCTGTGGAACCAACTCCCCCCAGAGATTAGAACGGCCCCCACCCTCCTTGTCTTTCGCAAATTACTTAAGACCCACCTTTGTCGCCAGGCATGGGAGAGTTAAGTTATCCTTTCCCCCTAGGCTACTACACGTTATGCATGGTATGTTTGTGTGTATGTTTGGGGTGTTTTTTTTTTATAATAAGGGTTTTGTAGTTGTTTTTATTAATTGGATTGTTCATGTTGTTTTACCACTGTTGTTAGCCGCCCCGAGTCTGCGGATAGGGGCTGCATACAAATCCAATAAATAATAATAATAATAATAATAATAATAATAATAATAATAATAATAATGTTCTCCCCCACACTCCAATTTTCTAACACAGGCTTCTAAAATGCCCCCTCTGAGCTGCTGCAACCTTCTCTCCCTTGCCAGTTTCTCGCAAGAAAATGTTGCCATAAATCCCCATGTGCAGAGAAAGAGTTAAAAAGCCTGATACTTTGTACTGACTTGGACTCAGGTGAGAAGACCAGGATGAGACCCAAGAATGCCAAACTGAAGGATCTGGTTGCTGGGAAAACAGGAAGATCCTGCTCAGGCAGTTTTCTGTGACTGAGACGGCTAATATCCAACCGAGCACTTGAACACACTGACTGTTTTGTGAGGCGATGGAGCATTAAACCTCCTTGTGATGGAATATTTTCAGCAGGTAGAGGTCTTTCTCTTAATTTAAAAAAGACTCTTCTCTAGAACAAGTGTCAAATTCACAGGGAGCATCACGTGACGTATTGGGACCTTTTTTCCCTTCGCTAAACCGGGCGTGGGCATGGCCAGTGCATGATGCTTCCAGCCCCAAGCCCACAAGTTTTTAAAGCCCTGCTCTAGAAGCTCAAGGTCATCATTGCCTTTTCCATAATTTCTTTGATCAGCCCTTGTAAGTCACCCACATTTCCACGAGGCCCGTGGAAAAGCGGAGAAAAAGGAGGAGAAGAACTGGCCATAGGATGCCCTAGAAGCAAAGTAGTGAGCTCTGTTGTGGATGCCAAGTGGCTCTTGCCTTAATTAAAGGATTAAAACCTGTTGGGGGGAAAATGCCACAAGGAATTGGGCAGGCTTGGAAAAAGACCTTGGAGGTATTCTAGTCCAACCCCCTGCTCAAACAGGATACCCTATACCAGTGATGGTGAACCTATGGCACGGGTGTCACAGATGGCACGTGGAGCCGGCCAGCTGATTTTTGGCTCACACAGAGGCTCTGGGAGGCTGTTTTTTGCTTCCAGAGAGCCTCCTGGGAGATGGGGGAGGGTGTTTTTACCCTCTCCTGGCTCCAGGGAAGCCTTTGGAGCCTGTGGAAGGGGAAACACAAGCCTACTGGGCCCACCAGAAGTTAGGAAACTGGCCATTTCCAGTCTCCAGAGGGCCTCTGGAGGGGAAGCTGTTTTTGCCCTCCCCAGGCATTGAATTATGGGTGTGGGCACTCACGCATATGCTATAGCGTATGCCCACGCTCTTTCGGCACCCAAGGGAAAAATGGTTCGCCACCACTGCCCATGATGGGGAAACCTATGGCACGCGTGCCAGAAGCACTGCTGGCACGCGTGCTTCGCCCCTGGTCAGCTCTCCATGGTATTTCTTTTGTGAGCTGCTATTTCCCTGCAAATGACGAAACAGAAGCTCTTGAAAGAGCTCTTCCCACAATTCCGGTGTTGGGATGCCCCGCCTCCCACTGGCCAGCTGGTCTTTGGGTCTCTGCTCTGTATGTGCACTAATAACAAAAGATTTAAGTGCCAAAGCCCACTGCAACAACATAGCCAAGAAGGCTTCAAGAGTTGTAAACCCAATCCTACATAGCTTCTGCTCTGGCAATCTCACACTACATACCAGAGCTTACAAAGCTTTCACCAGACCCATCCTCGAATACAGCTCATCTGTTTGGAACCCATGTCGCATCTCAGACATTAACACCCTTGAAAATGTTCAAAGATACTTCACCAGAAGAGCCCTTCACTCCTCCACTCAAAATAGAATACCCTACAAGACTAGACTTTCAATCCTGGGCCTAGAAAGCCTAGAACTAAGACGCCTTAAAGAAGATCTACATATTGCCCACAAGATCATATGCTGCAACGTTCAACTTCAACCACAACAACACAAGAGCACACAACAGATTTAAACTTAATATTAACCGCTCCAAACTTGAGTGTAAAAAATATGACTTCAGTAACCGAGTTGGCGAAGCGTGGAACTCATTACTGGACTCCATAGTGTCATCCCCAAGCCCCCAACACTTTACCCTTAGATTATCCATGGTTGACTTATCCAGATTCCTAAGAGGTCAGTAAGGGGCGAGTACAAGTGCACTAGAGTGCCTTCCGTCCCCTGTCCTATTGCTCTCCTATATCTCCTATACCTTTCTTCTATTCCTATATCTCTTCTTCTATTCTTTCATTGATATATTTTATTCCTATAACTTCTGTTCTATTCTTTCTTAGATATATTTTACTATGAGTATCTCCTCTATAACCTTCATCATGTATTTTACTATGTGTATACCCACTAAAACCCTCATTGTGTATTGGACAAAAGAAATAAATAAATAAATAAACAAACAAACAAATAAATAAATAAATAAAATGGATGTGCACACCTTTCCATGCAGTTTGGGAACTTGGTATCAAAAAGATTTACCATCACTGCCCTATAACATTTGTTGAAAACGTGATGGCGAACGTTTTTTGGTTCACATGCCAAAAGGGGGTTTGTGTGTGTGTGCTAGCAAATACACACATGCCCACACCCATTCCCTCCCCCATGTATGCGCACCACCACCCCACACATGCCTCACTGAAGCCTAGGATGGTGAAAAGGCGGCCAAACAGGCAAACCAGAAGTTCAGAAAAACAGACTTCCAGTTAAAAAGTCTGTTTTTCCAAACTTCCAGTTTGCCCGTTGGGTGGTGTTTTGCAGTCTGGGGCTTCAGGGAAGCTTTCTTGAAGCTTCCAGAGAGGAAATGGTCTTCCACAAGGCTGAAGATCAGCTGGCCAGGGCATGCATGCAAGCTGTAGCTGACACAGGGCAACCCCTCGTGTGTCTTCCGATATGGCTGCACAAGCGGCATAAGTTCCATAGATTTGCCATCACGGGTATAGGATCTCCTGCTTGAGTTGGGGGTTTGGACTAGAAGACTTCCAAGGTTTGGTCCGACTCTGTTATTCTGTTCCAAATAAATCCCACCAATTGGGAAGGTTAGGAGCTTAGTGGTAGGCTCATGTTACGCACACCACTTCAGCTGCGGTGGAAAAGACACAGGTTGGAAGCCCTGCAAATCTGGTGCAGTTGTGGGTAATACTATGCTAGTGGGTCTGACATTCTGGCTCAACGCAAGGCAGTTCTCATGACTGCAAGTATTACCTTTCATCCTTGACAGTCCACGTGAAATTTTAAACGCAGCAGATTTGCCTTTCTCATAAGAAGGAAAACCGGCTAAAAATCCAAACGTTTCGTTCTTCTGACAAGCGAATAATCTGCAACGTTTGGAGGTATCATTACTGTAATCCTCTCAGGCTCATTCATGAGGAACAGCTTAAAGACAAGCCTCTTCCTTGGGATTTCCTCATATTTAACCACAAAATAATGGGAAAACCCAGAAAGGTGGACCCTGGCATTCTTCTGCTCTGGCTTTTTTTAATGAATGAAATTGGTGGTATTATTATTATTATTATTGTTGTTGTTGTTGTTTGTTGTTGTTTTGTTGTTATTGTTATTATCATCATCATATTATTATTATTGTTGTTGTTGTTGTCGTTATTATTATTATTATTATTATTAGTGTAGTAGTGGTAGTAGTAGTAGTAGTAGTAGTAGTAGTAGTAGTAGTATTTTTATATCCCACCCCTCTCCGAGGACTCGGGGCAGCTTACAGCATGTGAAAATAATAATGATAATAATAATAATAATAATAATAATAATAGTAATAGTAATAATAGTAATAATAATAGTAATAATAGTAATAGTAATAGTAATAATAGTAATAATAGTAATAATAATAATAGTAGTAATAATAGTAATAATAATAATAATAATAATAATTTATTAGATTTGTATGCCGCCCCTCTCCGCAGACAATACAATTCTGAAATCCAATAATAACTAAAGACAAACAGTCTAAAAAAACCAATTTAATTTAAAAACAGTCATTTCCAACCCACTAGCATACATTCCATTCAACCAACATTCATTCATAGGCAGGGGCTGATGTTTAGTATCCCCAGGCCTGTTGGCACCAGTACATCTTCAAGCTCTTATGGAAGGCGAGGAGGGTGGGGGCAGTACGAATCTCTGAGGGGAGCTGATTCCAGAGGGCCGGGGCCCCCACAGAGAAGGCTCTTCCCCTGGGCCCCGTCAAGCGACCTTGTCTGATTGACGGGACCTGGAGAAGTCCGACTCTGTGGTACCTGACCGGTCACTGGGGCTCATGTGGCAGAAGGTGGTCCCATAAGTAATCTGGTCTGACACACCATGTAAGGCTTTATAGGTATAGCCAACTTTTCCATGTAGTGTCTTTGAGCAGCATACAGAGGTAATAAAACACACAAAAATTAACTAAATTAACTTTGACATTTTTTTAAAAGAAAAAAATAAAAACAAAATAGTGGAAGAGTGCATTCAGTTAACTTTGCACTGGTCGCAGTGTCAAGGGCGGCCCCATATAGAGCAATATTACAGGTGACTTAAGGTCTGATAGTAGAAAACTCCTGACCTAGGAATGAGTTTCAAAACTGGTTTCTCAGGGGGTTTTTTTTTTCCCCCTTCCTGCAAGTCCATCCATCCATCCAAGGAAGCCACACCTCCAGCAAAGTGTTGGCACTCGCTCAATAACCCTCCCAGGCAGGTGCAGGATCTGCCACTGGGATTATCTGAATGGCACTAACTGTCCAGCCCACCATCTCCGCCAACAGGCAAAGAAAAGAAATAAGTTCCTTTGTGAATGAGCTGGCAGGAAGCAGAACAGCTGGGACGAGATAGTCTTCCTGTACGTGAGGCAAGTCACACAGCCGACTGCACCTGACTGAAACGGCTCCCTTCAGCCCTGCAGGTCCTCTGCCAAAGCCAGTCACCTGGAGCAGCCTGGCCTGCCTGCCTACTAGGAGAGTATCAGGAGAGGCAGCCTCCCTACAAAGCAGTGAAACTGACGCCCACATCCACTTCCCTGTCCCCTCTATGTGCACACACACACGTAGGGGTGAAAACAAAGCAATGGCAAGGAGGAAATTGACAACCATTTAAGAGTTTGACTCATATAGAAAGATATAGGAGGTGGGCAGTTGTGTGTCTTAGGAGCAGCTGACTGCATTCTGGATTATCATTGTTATATGAGCCAGGCTTGCACAGCAGGTAGAGTGCTGTACTGTAGGCCACTGAAGCTGACTGTAGATCTACAGGTCAGCAGTTCAAATCTCACCACCGGCTCAAGGTTGTCTCAGCCTTCCATCCTTCCGAGGTGGGGAAAATGAGGACCTGGATTGTGGGGGCAATATGCTGGCTCTGTTAAAAAGTGCTATTGCTTACATGTTGTAAGCCGCCCTGAGTCTAAGGAGAAGGGCGGCATAAAAACTGAATGAATGAATGAATGAATGAATGAATGAATGAATGAATGAATGAATGAATGAATATACAGTATTATTATTATTATTATTATTATTATTATTATTATTATTATTATTATTGCCTCTTTCCGTTTTAAGTATTGTTTGGACCTGTGCATTGCAGTGACCTCCTACTCCTAACTTGGAAAAAAATGGGAGTAGGGGCCTGAGGTGAAAGAGCCACAGTGACACAGTGGTTATAATCAGTGGTGGACTCCTATGGGTACGATCAGGTACACAGAACCGGTAGTAAAATTTTGGTCAAGCACACAGTTCCGGAAGTAAAATTTTGCTCAGGTACACGGAACCGGTAGTAATATTTTGGTCAGGTACACAGTTCCGGTAGTACAATTTTGGTCAGGTACAAAGTACCGGTAGCAAAATTTTGGTCAGGCACACAGAACCGGTAGCAAAATTTTGGTCAGGTACAAAGTACCGGTAGTAAAATTTTGATTCCCCCCCCCCTTTTTTTTTTTCCATTCTGGGCTCTGGGTATGTTTTTCCTATCATAGTAAATGAGGTTGAATGTGTATAATTTTAGAAGAGCTGTGTGTGCGTGTATGTTATCTACTTTCTATAGTAGATAATCAGGGGTGGGCTACTGCCTGGATGGTGGGGAGGGACACAGTGGGGTAGCGAAAATGGAGCTCCACCCCAGAACACCCAATTTGCACTGAAAGATGTTGAAAGAAAATGCATAAGCCACACCCACAGAGTGTGGTAGTGAAAATTTTGGTAGCTCATCACTGGTTACAACGCAGTATTGCAGGCTAATTCTGCTGACTGCCAGCAATTTGATTCTCTACCAGTTCAAAGGTGGGTAAAATGAGGACCCAGCTTTTGAGGAGCAATATGCTGACTCCAGTACTTTTGCTACCAGTTCAGAGACGTCACACAATTGATTTGCCAAATCTAGACAACATGTGGAGTACATCCATTATTAGATTCCTTACTGCAGTGTTTCCCAACCTTGGCAACTTGAAGATATTTGGACTTCAACTCCCAGAATTCCCCAGCCAGCGGATGCTGGCTGGGGAATTCTGGGAGCTGAAGTCCAAATATCTTCAAGTTGCCAAGGTTGGGAAACACTGCCTTACTGGTATAAGCCACTCTGCGCACTGGTAGCGAAAACCACGATGCGCGCGCAGCTTTGAGTGATGGGTAGGCAGAAAAATGCATCTTGGTGAGATTTTGCTTCTGCGCAGGTGCAGAAGCAAAAAATTGACAAAATCTTGCATTCACACATGTCCTCTTGCGATATTTTATTTCTGGAGTGTTATGTTTGCAAGTTGTTAGAATAAATATGATCGCTGATTGGAGCAGGCGCGACCAATAAGAAGCCCACTAGCGCAATTAATGGGAAGCCGAGGCTCAACCAATAAGGAGCCTCCGGGCGAAACCAATAGGAAGCCCCGGCGCGAAGTCTTGAAACATTGTCACCAATCCCAGCGTTAGTAACAAAGTATATAAGGTGCGGTTTTGGCCGCTTGTTTTGTAAGTCGCTACCTGCCTGCGAGCTGGTCACTTTAGATGTTCCTGATTATTAAAATATTAAATAAAGAGCTGTTATCCTCTTCATCGGCCTCCAGCCTCTGATTTAACATGGAGCATGCACAGGAGCAAAATCTCCCCAGATCACACCCGCCTATCCGCCAATCACCCAGAGCTGCATGCCCCTCGTGCCAGTAGCGGCAGTGAGTAAGAACTCCCACCTGAATACACCATACTCCACCAGACAGCACCCCTCTCCATTTCTCCTGCTGGTTTCCTAATCAGGGCCTCGCAGCTTCTTATCAGCCCATCCTTCCAAAAGTTAATTGAGTTTTGTTTCTCATTAAAATGAGTTCCCATTATTATGATTCCCAGTTGTTCTTGTTCCCAGGCAACAGTGTGTGTGTGGCTGGATGTCACGTCCCTTTTTATCTTTCCTACCGTCATAACTAATTAGATTGCAGTTTTCCATGATTCAAACCCTTCCTGCTAAACTGGGTGATTTTGGGGCATCCTCTTACCAGTCAATTCTCAGGATAGTTGATAGGCAGATAAAAGGAAGGCAAGATCCCCAGGCTCCTTGAAAAAAAGAGGAAAGATGGAATATAAATCTAATAATTAAGTGAATCTGATCCAACTGTCAGCATTGAAGATACACGCAGTCACGGCGATGTCCATGGCTAAGAATATTAAACACAACAAGCAGGGTTGAGTCCTTGAAAGCAATTCGATGGTTGCCAGAGATTTTCCAGATCCATTAAAATGATGGTTCTAACCTATACACAGTGAAGGGCTACCAAAAGTTTTTACTACCACACTGTGGGTGTGGCTTTTGCAGGACGCCCTGCATTTTCTTTCAACTTCTTTCAATGCAAATTGGGTGCTCTGGGGGAGAGCTCCATTTTTGCTACCCCACTGCGTCATCGTTGTCATCCCCCCCCCCCGTCTAGGCAGTAGCCACCCGTGGGTATACTGATACATGGAAGCATAGAAGATTGATGGCAGAAAAAGACCTCTTGGTCCATCTAGTCTGCCCTTATACTATTTTCTGTATTTTATCTTAGGATGGATATGTGTTTATCCCAGGCATGTTTAAATTCAGTTACTGTGGATTTACCAACCACATCTGCTGGAAATTTGTTCCAAGCATCTACTACTCTTTCAGTAAAATAATATTTTCTCACGTTACTTCTAATCTTTCCCCCAACTAACCTCAGATTGTGCCCCCTTGTTCTTATGTTCACTTTCCTATTAAAAACACCTCTCCTGAACCTTATTTAACCCTTTAACATATTTAAATGTTTCGATCATGTCCCCTGTTTTCCTTCTGTCCTCCAAACTATACAGATTGAGTTCATTAAGTCTTTCCTGATCAGTTTTATGCTTAAGACCTTCCACCATTCTTGTAGCCTATCTTTGGACTGGTTCAATTTTGTCAATATATTTTTGTAGGTGAGGTCTCCAGAACTGAACACAGTATTCCAAATGGGGTCTCACCAGCACTCTATACAGCGGGATCACAATCTCCCTCTTTCTGCTTGTTATACCTCTAGCTATGCAGCCAAGCATTCTATTTGCTTTCACTACCACCTGATTGCACTGATGGAAAAGCTTCTCCAAAGCTGATCTTTTGAAGCAAAAATGGCTACAGCTACCGAATCACTTTTGAGCCCCTGCTTCTACTTCTCTGCAATTTTCTCTTTCCAATCACTTTTATCTTTTTTGCTCTGTCCCTTGGTGGACTCTTTCCCTCCATAGAAACCTAAAGCAGAATTGTAGCATTATAATGCCACCTAGTGACTCTTTCATGTGCCCTCTCCAGATTGCAAATCATGGACAAGGATTGTAAATCATGCAACATGGTGGCCACTTACGAGTCACTGCCAATCTCCCCTTTTGGGAGGTGGGGCTTTTTTCTTATTTAATTTTGGGGAAGGGGGGGACTAAGAAAATTTTTCAAAGCTTTAAACCCTGATACAATCTCTTCTGAATCTTTACCCCTCCCACATTTGCTGAACCCTTCCCTCCTCCACTCGCAACCGAATACCCTACGAAACTAGACTCACAATCCTAGGTTTAGAAAGCTTAGAACTACGTCACCTTAAACACGATCTAAGCATAGCCCATAAAATCATCTGCTACAACGTCCTTCTTGTCAACGACTACTTCAGCTTCAACCGCAACAACACGCGAGCACACAACAGATACAAACTTACAATGTAAACCACTCCAATCTCGACTGCAGGAAATACGACTTTAGTAACTGAGTAGTTGATGCATGGAACTCACTACCAGACTCTGTAGTATCATCTCCTAACCCCCAAAACTTTACCCTTAGACTATCCACTGTTGACCTCTCCCGATTTCTAAGAGGTCAGTAAGGGGCGTGCATAAGTGCACCAGCGTGCCTTCTGTCCCCTGTCCTAATGTTTCTTTATATTTTTTTACTAGTATCATGTTTCTTTATATTTTGTATCATGTATATGAATATTATTAAATCTTTACCTACCTCCAATATGTCCTTGACAAAACAAACAAACAAACAAACAAATAAATAAATAAATAAATAAATAAATAAATAAATAAATAAATAAATAAAAATAACATAGTCTGATACAGCAGTGATTTTCAACCTTTTTTGAGCCGCGGCACATTTTTTACATTTACAAAACCCTGGGGCACATTGAGCCGGGGGGGTGGGGGTAAAAAAAGTTTGGACAAAAAAATTCTCTCTCTCTCTTCCTCCCCTTCGGTCTATTTCTTTCTCCCTCCCTTTTTCTCTCCCTTCCTTCCTCTTTCTTTCGCTCTCCATCCCTCTTTCTTTCTCTTCCTTCCTTCCTCTCTTTTTGCTCTCTTTCTCTCTCCCTCCCTCCCTCTTTCCCTCCCTCTATGTCTTTCTCTCTCTCTCTCCTTCCCTCCCTCACTCTCTTTCTCTCTCTCTTGCTTTCTTTCTCTCTCTTGCTCTCTCTCTTTCTCTCTTTCTCTCTCTCTTGCTTTCTTTCTCTCTCTTGTTCTCTTTCTCTCTCTCTCTCTCTCTCTCTTGCTTTCTCTCTCGCTTGCTTTCTTTCTCTCTGAGCTTCGCGGCACACCTGACCATGTCTCGCGGCACACTAGTGTGCCACGGCACACTGGTTGAAAAACACTGTGATACAGCATTTTAACCCAGTTTTATTGATTGGAAAATAGTAAACTCTTTGTTTTATCTGACCAAAATGAGCATTAGCTTTTCCTGAACGTTATTGCTATTGCAATAGGCAGGCAAAAAATAGTGGGAGGGACTTGCAATTTCCTGCCAGCTTCCGCATTGTCTTTGCTCGTGCGAGCTGTCAGGTAGCATCATGAGTCATGATCATGTGACTGCAGGAACACTTCAGCTACCACCAGTCTAATTTTCTCCCCTTCTTACACCCAGAGGTTTCTGTATGAAATATTATTATTATTATTATTATTATTATTATTATTATTATTATCATCATCATCATCATCATCATCATCATTATTATCATTATCATTATTATTATTATTATTATTATTATTATTATTATTATTATTAATTAGATTTGTATGCCACCCTTCTCCAAAGACACAGGGCGGCACACAAGATATAATATAAAACAATGCGTACAAACAAATCTAATTATTTAAAAAACTACAAGCTAAAACCCCAGTATATTAAAATCAATCAACCAATTCAATAACAACCATACATCACGTTTAGTAGTCAGGGGGTCTAGGTCTAATTGCCCCAAGCCTGGCAACATAAGTGAATCTTAAGACTCTTGCGGAAGGCGAGGAGGGTGGGGGCAATGCGAATCTCTGGAGGGAGCTGATTCCAGAGGGCCCGGGCCACCACAGAGAAGGCTCTTCCCCTAGGCTCCACCAAGCAACATTGTCTGGTTGATGGGACCTGGAGAAGGGACCTAACTGGCTGCTGTGATTCAGGCAACAGAAGGCAGTCCCGTAAGTAATCCCTTCCAGATGTTATTGCATTGAAAATGTTCCAGTCTCTTTTACCTATCTAAATAGCAATAACACGTACAGTGTTCCCTCGATTTTCGCGGGGGATGCGTTCCAAGACCACCCGCGAAAGTTGAATTTCCACAAAGTAGAGATGTGGATGTAAATACACCATTTTTGTCTATGAGCAGTATCACAAGCCATCCCTTAACACTTTAAACCCCTAAATTACCATTTCCCATTCCCTTAACAACCATTTACTCACCATTATTACTGGTACTCACCATTGAATAAGACACTTAGTGATTCTGATATTTATAAACATAATTATTTATTAACAATATTTTTTTTGTTATTTATTTGCAAAAAAGTATTAGTTTGGTGATGACGTATGATGTCTTCGGGCGGAAAAACCTGTGGTATAGGAAAAAAACCGTGAAGTATTTTTTAATTCATATTTTTTTGAAAAACCGTGGTATAGGCTATTCGCGAAATTCGGACCTGCGAAAATCAAGGGAACACTGTATTGTTGTAAGGAATATCATTCTGGGTTCAGTTCCAAGTGGGGAAAAAGACACTGGAAGCATGTGACTGCTTGAAAAGATGGTTTAAGGGAGGACAGCAGGGCCACATGGTCTGAGGTCCTAGGGAAAGGGGGATCACATCTCTTGAGGATATTGAAGAAAGGGAGAAGGGCTGAGATGCTGAGAGTGCCCTAGTTTACACCAGGGTATAAAGCAGTGTTTCCCAACCTTGGCAAACTTGGAGATATCTGGACTTCAACTCCCAGAATTCCCCAGCCAGCATTCGCTGGCTGGGGAATTCTGGGAGTTGAAGTCCAAATGTCTTCAAGTTGCCAAGGCTGGGAAACACTGGTATAAAGGACAGTGCACCAGTAGTAATCACAGCTTCAGTTAGCTTGTATGCGTACATGCACATCCCAGTGTGCTTTTGCTTCTGCACATGCAGATTTCGGGGATTATTTTGCTTCCGTGCATGTGCAGAAGCAAAAAAAATTGCTGAAATCTCACATGCATGTCCTTCATGAGATTCTCCTTCCTGCACATGCGCAGAAGCAGAAACATGCTGGGGCACGCGCACGCATATGCAAGCTAACCAAGGTTGTGTGCGCAGCTGCTCTGTAATATAGAACACCATTAAATCATCTTCACTGGAACAGCAAATTGAACTGTATCCTATACAGATGAAGTCCAAACCAGACCTGCTCTTAACATTCCTGTGCACTTTGAAATATTTAGTACTTAGGGGAGAAGGAGAAGGAAGACAGGATAGTAGCAAAGAATTTGGAGGTTCTGCAGTTCTTCGCTATCATTTAGAACTCGTGCAGATTCTTTTTTTAGTTTGGTGACAGAGGTTTTTAAAAATTTTAACTTGTCATTTTCTGTGGTTCTGCTTGTTAACTATTTTCCCATTAATATACCGTAGTAGAGATATAACAGGTTAATAATTTGCAAAACAGAGTTAGAAGTTTTAAAATCTGAGCGCCTGTTTTGCAAGGGGTGGGAAACTAATATTGTTGAAATATTGAATCCATATTCAAGTAGGGGGGATAATATGATTGAATGTTAACTGAATATTTTAATTTTTAGGATGTTTTTTAAGTTTTTTAAATTATTATTAATTGGATCAAATTGTTTTATTGTATATTTCCTGTTTGTTGTGAGCCTCCCCGAGTCCACGGAGAGGGGCAGCATACAAATCCAAAAAATCACTAGATAAATATGTGTGTATGTATTTGTGTTCTTTTTTAAAAATATCTTTTTTGTTCATTTGTTTCTTTAAAAAAATTTTGGGGGGAGTTTTATATTTTAACTCTTTTAATTAAAAAAAATGAAACATAGAAACATAGAAGACTGACGGCAGAAAAAGACTTCATGGTCCATCTAGTCTGCCCTTATACTATTTCCTGTATTTTATCTTACAATTGATATATGTTTATCCCAGGCATGTTTAAATTCAGTTACTGTAGATTTACCAACCACATCTGCTGGAAGTTTGTTCCAAGGATCTACTACTCTCTCAGTAAAATAATATTTTCTCATGTTGCTTTTGATCTTTCCCCCAACTAACTTCAGATTGTGTCCCCTTGTTCTTCTGTTCACTTTCCTATTAAAAACACTTCCCTCCTGAACCTTATTTAACACTTTAACATATTTAAATGTTTCGATCATGTCCCCCCTTTTCCTTCTGTCCTCCAGACTATACAGATTGAATTCATTAAGTCTTTCCTGATACATTTTATGCTTAAGACCTTCGACCATTCTTGTAGCCCGTCTTTGGACCCGTTCAATTTTGTCAATATCTTTTTGTAGGTGAGGTCTCCAGTACTGAACACAGTACTGTACTCCAAATGTAGCCCACGCTTACTAATGCTTCCTTGGTTTTTCCAAGCATTTCCTAGAACAGCTTTCCCCAACTTTTGTGTTGGTGGCGTGACATGGGGGTAGGGGAGAAAGAGGGGATGGTTTTGTGTGAAAGCACGCATGCACGGCTTCATTTGTTTGAGTGGTGAGTGCCATGCCTGTCACTCACAACAATGGAGTTGCGCAACCATACATTTCTATATAGCAGGGGTCTCCAAAGCTGGCTGAGGAAATCTGGGAATTGAAGTCCACAAGTCTTAAAGTTGCCAAGGTTGGGGCGCCCTGCTATATACCAACAATCAGCTGTGGCGAGGGGGGCGTTCGCCTGGTGCACCAGTTGCGACCCTGTTTGGACCGGGAGTCACTGCTCACAGTCACTCATGCCCTCATCACCTTGAGGCTCGACTACTGTAACGCTCTCTACATGGGGCTACCTTTGAAAAATGTTCGGAAACTTCAGATCGTGCAGAATGCAGCTGCGAGAGCAATATGGGCTTTTCCAAATATGCCCATGTTACACCAACACTCTGCAGTCTGCATTGGTTGCCAATCAGTTTCCGGTCACAATTCAAATTGTTGGTTATGACTTATAAAGCCCTTCATGGCACCGGACCAGATTATCTCAGGGACTGCCTTCTGCTGCACCAATCCCAGCGACCAGTTCGGTCCCACAGAGTGGGTCTTCTCCGGGTCCCGTCAACTAAACAATGTCGCTTGGCGGGACCCAGGGGAAGAGCCTTCTCTGTGGTGGCCCTGGCCCTCTGGAACCAACTCCCCCCAGATATTAGAATTGCCCCCACCCTCCTTGCCTTTCGTAAACTACTTAAAACCCACCTCTGCCGCCAGGCATGGGGGAACTGAGATACCCTTTCCCCCTAGGCCTTTACAATTTTATGCATGGTATTTCTGTATGTATGTTTGGTTTTTTATTATAATGGGTTTTAATTGTTTTTAGTATTGGATTATTGTTATACACTGTCTTATTATTGCTGTTAGCTGCCCCGAGTCTCCGGAGAGGGGCGGCATACAAATCCAATAAATAAATAAATAAATAAATAAATAAATAAATAAATAAAAATAAAATAAATTTGCCCTGTAGCAAGATCATTGGGGAGAGGCTTTCAGCCCAGTAATATCAAATCTTCCATTAAATATTACAGTGGATTGGAAAACCAGCAACTGATAGATGAATAATCATAAAAAATGATTCATTAATATCTTAATTCAAGCTCCAGAGGCATTCCTTGAGGGGAATATCTCAATTATAAGCTGCTCATTGGTTACTTAGATTTAAAAGGACCCCATCAGGTGATGCTCACAGTCTGCCAAGTCAAATGGGTGTAACAGCCTGCATCTGCTAGTTGTCAGGCTTGAGGCAAAAAAGTACTCCCTAGTTGCAAAGCTGCTGTGCACCTGCTTTGATGGAAAAGATGTGGGCCAGGGCTAGATGGATCCAAATCATATGCACACCCACTCCAAAAATTAATAGCAAAAGAAAAGCAGCCCCAGAAAAAGAGGGTAGGTGGAAAGACATTACGTGAGCTTTCTCAGGGAAACCCAATCTTATTGTTAAAACTGCTGCTTCCTAAGGCCTTGAGAATTATCTTGCTTCAGATTATTTTCAGCGGTGGAATTTAATATGTGGTGAACAAAGCTTTCCAAAGGCATGCCAGGGAAAAAGTGAAAATGTGAGACTTCTGAACTTGTTTAACTCTTTGGAGCCACTTTAAATTTCCAGGCTGAATCACAAAGTCCTTTCAAATGAGTTTCCATTAAGTTTGGTTTACTCCCCGGAGTTTTAAAGGTTTAGGGTGCTTATCATTTTCTAAAGATATCTCTCCCAGTTTCTTCCTTCTAAACATTTCCCATGCAAATTCTTACATTGACCTGATATTATGAGAGCAAAGGTTGAGGGGGGGGAGCATATTGCTTTGTATTTTTTTCAATCATCATTATCATAATCATCATCATCACTCAAAAAAAATTTCCTGAGATACGTTACTAGAAGAGCCCTCTACTCTTCCACTCGCAACAGAATTCCCTACACAACTAGACTCACAATCCTAGGTTTAGAAAGCTTAGAACTACTGTATGCCGTCTTAAACACAACCTAAGCATAGCCCATAAAATCATCTGCTACAACGTCCTTTCAGTCAATGACTACTTCAGCTTCAACCACAACAACACACAAGCACACAACAGATGCAAACTTAAAGTAAACCGCTCTAAACCCGGCTGCAGGAAATATGACTTTAGTAACTGAGTAGTTGATGCATGGAACTCACTACTGGACTCTGTAGTATCATCACCTAACCCCCAAAACTTTATCCTTAGACTATCCACTGTTGACTTCTCCCGATTCCTAAGAGGTCAGTAACGGGCATGCATCAGAATGCCTTCCATCCTCTGTCCTAATGTTTCTCTTTTACATTATTATTTCTTTTATTCATTAAACATGAAACTAATGTCACAAGTATCACTGACTGGTGCTAATGGTTGATACAAGTCGCTGCCAGCATCCTAGGTATCAACCAAGTATCTTCTTAAAATATATGGTGTTTTTAGTAGCGCAGTTTTTTGCAGTTCCTCTGGTGTTATTGCAGGAAGCTGCAATTTCTTGATGTATTTTGTGAAATTCTTGGACAAGGTACCAAGTGCCCCGATGACAATGGGTATCACTGTTACATGTTTCATCCATAGCCTTGTAGTTTCAAACATTTTGTAATATTTTTTTTTTCAGTTCTTTTTCTTCAACTCTGGCATCTCCTGGTACAGCGATATCAATAAACTGTGTCTTCAGCTCTCAACAACCATGTTATCTGGTGTGTTGTGTTAGAAATGACAATCTATCTGTATTTGAAAGTCCCACAAGATCTTCCCTGTCTCATTTTCAGTAACTTTTTCCACTTAGTGCTCCCATGACTTTTCGGATACAGTTATGTCATATTTTTTACATAATGACCAGTGGACTAATTTAGCAACTCGATTATGCCTAGCTTTGTAATCAGTTGGTGTGATTTTGCTGCACTCACATATTAAGTGTGAAATAATAATGAGGATGAGGATGATGAGGATGAAATTTCCATTCCCAGCTAATAGACTGGGCTCTGGATTTGAAGACATTTCAAGTTCCTAGGTCAGTGATGGCGAACCTATGGCATGGGTGCTACAGGTGGCACATGGAGCCATATCGGCTGGCACACAAGCCATTGCCTTAGCTCAGCTCCAATGTGTATGTGTTTGCTGGCCAGCTAATTTTTGGCTCACATAGAGGTTCTGGGGAGCATTTTTAACCTTCTCCTGGCTCCAGGGAAGCCTTTGGAGCCTGGAAGGGCAAAACACGAGCCTATTGGGCCCACCAGAAGTTGGTAAACAGGCCATTTCCGGCTTCCAGAGGGCTTCCGGAGGGGGCGGGAGAAGTTGTTTTCACCCTCCCTTGGCATTGAATTATGGGTGTGGGCACTCACACATGCACAATAGCGCACGCACATGCTCCTTCAACACCCAAGGGAAGAAAAAGGTTCGCCATTACAGTTTCAGATAATTTGGGGAAAAATTGATGCGCCCTATGTGGATTGAATTTAATCGTAGAAACATAGAAACATAGAAGACTGACGGCAGAAAAAGACCTCATGGTCCATCTAGTCTGCCCTTATACTATTTCCTGTGTTTTATCTTAGGATGGATATATGTTTATCCCAGGCATGTTTAAATTCAGTTACTGTGGATTTACCAACCACTTCTGCTGGAAGTTTGTTCCAAGGATCTACTACTCTTTCAGTGAAATAATATTTCCTCACGTTGCTTTTGATCTTTCCCCCAACTAACTTCAGATTGTGTCCCCTTGTTCTTGTGTTCACTTTCCTATTAAAAACACTTCCCTCCTGAACCTTATTTAACCCTTTAACATATTTAAATGTTTCGATCATGTCCCCCCTTTTCCTTCTGTCCTCCAGACTATACAGATTGAGTTCATTATGTCTTTCCTGATACGTTTTATGCTTAAGACCTTCCACCATTCTTGTAGCCCGTCCTTGGACCCGTTCAATTTTGTCAATACTGTATCTTTTTGTAGGTGAGGTCTCCAGAACTGAACACAGTACTGTATTCCAAATATGGTCTCGCCAGCGCTCTATATAAGGGGATCACAATCTCCCTCTTCCTGCTTGTTATACCTCTAGCTATGCAGTCAAGCATCCTACTTGCTTTTCCTACCGCCCGACCACACTGCTCACCCATTTTGAGACTGTCAGAAATCACTGCCCCTAAATCCTTCTCTTCTGAAGTTTTTGCTAACACAGAACTGCCAATGCAATACTCAGATTGAGGATTCCTTTTCCCCAAGTGCATTATTTTACATTTGGAAACATTAAACTGCAGTTTCCATTGCTTTGACCATTTATCTAGTAAAGCTAAATCATTTACCATATTACAGACCCCTCCAGGAATATCAACCCTATTGCACACTTTAGAGTCATCGGCAAATAGGTAAACCTTCCTTACCAAACCTTCCCCTATGTCACTCACAAAGGGGAAGGTTTGGTAGGGAAGGTTTGCCTATATCATAAATAAAATAACAATAAACAGCTTTGATTTGTCCTACTCTTTCCTACCTAAGCAGGGGGTTGGACTTGAAGAACTCCAAGGTCCCTTCCAACTCTGTTTTCTATTCTGTTCTATTCTATTCCATTCTAGTCACTAAAGATGGAAACTATTAAATGCATTAGTATTCAAATTAAGGGTTCAGAGATTAAAGTACATATTTTCCTCTAGCCCTATCCACTTCCTTATCCCTTTGAGTACTTTTTCAGAATGTAAAGGAACTAGTGGAGATCTCCCAGCCTCCTCCAATGGAAGAATGATTCATTCTTAGGCATGGAAAATACAGCTAAGATTTACGTTTAAGTATTGTCACAATCAGGAGACTTTGATATTGACTTTATCACCAAATTAGTGACAGGCATAATTGTAGGGGCTTTCCAGGTTTATGAGCAAACATGACTGTTACCTCATGTGCCTTCCCCACCTAGGGAAATACCTGCTGATTATAATAATTTCCTTTAAGGGAGACTTGGGTAGAAATCTTTCAACACATTGTAGGTGAAACTCTTAAGAGACCATCAAAACACCCACCTAAGGCAATATGACGTATTTTGTTTGCCCTGAAAAGCCCACTTCCACAATCCTCTCCCTCCTCCCCTATACCAATCTAACATTCTTCACTTTCAGCTTTGCTGTTTTGTCTTGCCATTATCTCCTGCAGTTTGGGAATGCACTGACAGAGGAAGATTTGTATTATTTAGTGTCAATCAAGCTTAAAACAAATTTAGAAATCTTGTCACTCACAGTAAGCTCTTAATGTCTACACCATGCCTGCCCTCTGGTGGTTGTAGAAGATATTCACAACTTTAGAAGCTAAGATTACCTTTCCTATAGGACTGATTAATTGAGGCCCACATCAGGGTTGTGTTTGCTTGGCTGGTGGCCGGGAGGAGCATGTCGAGGCTCCATTTTCAGCCATGGTGGGCTCCTGCACCTCTCTGCACCTCTCCATCTCTAAAAATGGACCCGCAGACAGCCTGGCCATGCTCCATTTTTGGCTGTGACAGCCTCCTGCAGTCCTCTGGCAGAAAAAAATGGAGCATGGGTGAGCCTCTTGCACACACACACACATACACACACACAAAAGGTCTGTTTTTGCTGACAGAGAGCTACAGGAGGCTGTTAATCCCGAAAACAGAGCTTGGGAGGACCATGTGCTACCCTTCCGAGCTCCGTTTTCACGAGCAGAGGCACTACAGGCTGGTTCTTCGCTGTTTCCAGGATGGCCTTGTGAGCTGGATCTAAGCACCCTGTGGGCCAGATGTGACCTGCAGCCTTCAGTTTGACATCCCTGCTATAGGGCAAGGGGGATTTGTTTACAGTATTGTTTTAAATACGAGTAGCCATTGGCTTACAACACTTCGTTTAGTGAGTGTTCAAAGTTAAAACAGCACTGAAAAAAGTGACTTATGATCGTGTTTCATAGTTATGACTTTTGCAGCATCCCCATGATCGTGTGATCAAAATTCAGCTGCTTGGTAAATTACCGTAAGTATTTCAATTAATATTGATTGTTTCTTCATTGCTTATTTGACCCCTATGACAATCATTAAGAGTTGTACCACATGATTCTTGACAAATATATATTTTCTTTTATGTACACTGAGAGCATATGCAACAAGACAAATTCACTGTGTGTCCAATCACACTTCGCCAATAAAGAATTCTATTCTATTCTATATACTATTCTATTCTATTCTATTCTTTATTTCTAGATGATTTATTATGTTAATTCTGTTAAGAGAGTTTAAACATATTGATAAACTACTGAAAGAAATCTGTATTTCTCTGATTTTTTATTAAACATATGCTGGTTTTAACTCTCCAGATGTTCAGCTATATTATTAATCTTTAATTTTGATTTCTGTATTTAAAATGGAATGAAAATAATTTTTAATATAAACATTATGGGTCCAACAAGAAAACTATTATTATTTCATATCTTTGAACACTTGCCAAACTCTTGCTTCTAATTTTAGCCAAACTCAGATCAGTTACTGACAGCAAGATGTATTTGGAAAAAAATTAGTTTGATCATGATTCTTATAAGAAATGTGGATAGCTCTAATTTAAAAATGGTGGGTAAGCCATTTTATTATTTTATGAGAACTTGGGCACGAAAGAAATTACCGTACATTTTCAATTAATTGACCTTAACACTAGTTTTTTTTGGTTTGTTTTTTAAAGAATCTGAGAAACAATGCAAAAACCGGTATACAGTGATCCCTCGATTTTCGCGGTCTCGATCTCCGCGAAACGCTATATTGCGATTTTCCCACCCGATGACATCACTCTCTTCCTTTCTCATCTTTCTTTCTCTCTCTCTTTCTCTATCTTGCTTCTTCCTCTCTCAAACTCTCTTCCTCCCTCTCTCATCTCTTTCTTTCCTTCTCTCGCTTTCTCTATCTCTCCCCCTCTTGCTCTCGAGCGGCGGGCGGGCGGGCGAGCGGCGGGCGGGCGGGCAGCAGCGAGGAGCCGAAGATCGGGGTTTCCCCTTTGCGTGGGCGGCGGGGAAACCCCGATCTTCGGCTCCTCACTGCTGCGGCGCTGCCGAGCAGATCAGCTGCTGGGCGGCCGAAGAAACCTTCCCTGGGTCTTCCCCGCCGCCCACGCAAAGGGGAAACCCCGATCTTCGGCTCCTCGCTGCTGCGGCGCTGCCGAGCAGATCAGCTGCTGGGCGGCCGAAGAAACCTTCCCTGGGTCTTCCCCGCCGCCCACGCAAAGGGGAAACCCCGATCTTCGGCTCCTCACTGCTGCGGCGCTGCCGAGCAGATCAGCTGCTGGGCGGCCGAAGAAACCTTCCCTGGGTCTTCCCCGCCACCCACGCAAAGGGGAAACCCCGATCTTCGGCTCCTCACTGCTGCGGCGCTGCCGAGCAGATCAGCTGCTGGGCGGCCAAAGAAACTTTCCCTGGGTCTTCCCCGCCGCCCACGCAAACTCCACCATCTGCGCATGCACGGCCATGGAAAAAGGGCGCGCATGCGCAGATGGTGTTTTTACTTCCGCACCACTATATCGCGAAAAATCGAGTATCGCGAGGGGTCTTGGAACGTAACCCTCGCGATACTCGAGGGATCACTGTATCTGATTCTATGTTCAATCTGTTATTGAAAAAGTACCTCTCTCCCAGTGAAGGGCTACAAAATTTTTACTACCACGCTGTGGGCATGGCTTATGCAGGATGCCCTGCATTTTCTTTCAACATCTTTCAGTGCAAATTGGGTGCTCTGGGGTGGAGCTCCATTTTTGCTACCCCACTGCGTTTCCCCCCCATCCGGGCAGTCGCCCACCCCTACTCCCACCCTTCATAATGTGATTGTATTCTATATGCATGGGTTTTTTCAAATCCTGTTTTACATAAGAACATAAGAAGAGCCATGCTGAATCGGGCCAAAGCCCATCGAGTCCAGCATTCTGTGTCACACAGTGGCCCACCAATTGTAAATGGGGATCTTGAGCAGAAAGAGAAGGCAAAACCCTCCCTTTCCCTTGACCCCCAACAAATGGTAATCAAGGGAATCCTGCCTGCCTCAACCAACATAGAGGCAGCACATGGACATCCGTTTCAATAATCACGGGTACACTTGGCATCCATGAATCTGTCTAATCCTGCCTTGAAGCTATCCAGGATGACCGCTGTCACGACCTCTTCTGGAAGTGAATTCCATAAACCAATGACCTTCTGGGTGAAGAAATATTTCCCCTTATTTGTCCTCGCTTTCCTACCTATGAGTTTTAGAGAGGGCCCCCTCATCCTAGTATTGTGTGATAGAGAAAAGAATTTTGTATATTCCTTAATCTTTTTTTCATACTTGAGACAATAAAAAACAAAGTATTTTGTTATTATTATTATTATTTATTATTATTATTTATTAGATTTGTATGCCGCCCTTCCCCGGAGACTCGAAGCGGCTCACAACACAAAACACGGTACAAATCTAATGATAAAAACAATTAAAAACCCTTAATATAAAAACAATCATACATCTCAGACAAATCTTGTGTAAAACGGAAACAGCCCAGGGGAATCAATTTCCCCATGCCTCATGGCAGAGATGGGCTTGAAGAAGTTTGCGAAAGGCAAGGAGGGTGGGGGCGGTCCTAATCTCCGGGGGGAGTTGATTCCAGAGGATCAGGGCTGGCACAGAGAAGGCTCTTCCCCTGGGTCCCACCAGACAACATTGTTTAGTCGACGGGACCCGGAGAAGGCCAACGCTATGGGACCTAACTGGTCGCTGGGATTTGTGCGGCAGAAGGCAGTCCTGGAGATATTGGAAGGAGGATTACTTCCTCCTTCCAATATTTTCTTCTATTCCCAGACTGGCCTAAAGCCTTGGTCTGGTGGGGGTAGTTCAAATCTCTGGAGGGAGCTGATTCCACAGTGCCGGCGCCGCCACAGAGAAGGCTCTTCCCCTAGGCCCCGCCAGATGATGATATTATTATTATTATTATTATTATTATTATTATTATTATTAATTATATTTGTATGCCGCCCCTCTCCGAAGACTCTGAAGATATTGTTTGGTCGACGGGACCTGGAGAAGGCCAACTCTGTGGGACCTGATCAGCCGCTGGGATTTATGCGACAGATGGTGGTCCCGTAAGTAATCTGGTCCGTGATGCCAAAATTATATCAGCAACAGGTTGAAAATGGTTTGGGCAATCTTTTCTGAACCAGAAGGAACCTGGTCTACTCTGGTTCTCTCCCATTGAAGTATTAGGCAGTCTGGCACTGTCTCCTTAATTTTTTGACATCAGCTAAGATAACAATGGCAAAAAGGACAGAATACTAGGCGAAACACTCATAGGACAGAATATTACGGTAGGAAACTGGCACCGGATCGAATAGCAATAGCACTTAGACTTATATACTGCTTTACAGTGCTTTACAGCCCTCTCTAAGCGCTTTACAGAATCAGTATATATTGCCCCCAACAATCTGAGTCCTCATTTTACCCACCTTGGAAGGATAGAAGGCTGAGTCAACTTTGACCCAGTGGTGATAGTTGAACTGTTGAACTACAGCCAGCAGTCCGCCGAAGCAGTTTGCAGTACTGCACTCCAACCACTGCAGGTTCTTGTCAGAATTGGACTAAGAATATAATCAACTCTCTTTCTTTTATTTTGTTCCAAGACGAAATTATATCCTTTGAGAGAGAAAGAACACACAAGAACCTTTTACTCTTGGTGGGAAACAGATTGGTCTTCCATGCTTAGCCAGAATTTTTTTAAACAACCCACCACAGTGATGGAAATGTGCATTTTTCTATTCTTCTTAGCAGATATAATTCTCTCTTTCAAACACTGATGAAAACTGTAGGTGGCCTCAAAATAAGAAAATATTTGCTGAGCTGTTCGGCGTGCTTTCTGAAGCTCATACGATAAGGGTTTATTCACAATATTACAGACATGAGCTGAGATTAAAATACACCCATTGTCTTGTCTGATTCCCCTGCTATGAGAGTTCAGCATTTAATATGGCAGTAGCAGCAGGAGGCATTGAGCTAACCCCATAACCCAACAATTCCGGTAAACTGAACTGTCTTTTAAGCTCAAATTTTCTTTTGTTAGAATTGGAGAGATTGATTTTTCAAAGCATTAATTAAGATTTTAAGTAACAAATGTGGAGCATTGGAGGAAAAAAATGTATTTTGGGGAAAGTCAAAATTCAGTGAGTTTTGCGATTTATTTATTTATTTACTTACTTACTTACTTACTTACTTGTTTGTTTGTTTGTTTGTTTGTTTGTTTGTTTGTTTGTTTAATTGGATTTGTATGCCGCCCCTCTCCGAAGACTCGGGGCGGCTCACAATATATACAAAACCACAATAGCATAGTAATCCAATGAATATCCATAAACATAATCTTAAAAATAATCTTTAAAAATTCTAATTTTTCTAACTCTAAATTCTAAATATTATTTTTCAATCAAGAATCTGTTACTTGCAAGATACAAGTTGGGAGAAGAATGCATGGTCTCTACCCAGCCACGGTTTCTTTTCTTCCCTTTAGTCTGGGGAACATTCATTCTCCTACCCACATTTGTTTGCAATGTAAACTTCATACATGCTCTCAATGTATTGTGAAAGGGGTGAGAGGTGATCCATGGTTGGGTCTATGAAAAAATGTTGAGACCATCCTGGGACCCAACGATCGGGGAGCAGCATTTCAGGCAGGCAAACTGCAGAGCAGAGACTGGGCGGGGCAAGCGAGTGGCGTCTGGGGGACCAGTTTGGGGGCGTGGCCAGCCAGCCATCACTACTGGTTCTCTGTCGCTACCAATATGCATGAATCAGTCCAAACCAGGAACATTTCATCCCTGGTTAGTCTGATTTCAGCCAGGTTTTCGGCCAGGATTCTGTACCGAGACAACTTTGGTCACACCAGTTGATTATCTGAGGCAGAGCTGGTTCTCCTAGATCTCTCACGGCTCTGATACTCAACCATGGTATCTGTTGATGTGATCCCATGGGGTCACTGTTTTAAAGTGGTTCTGAGCAGAGACAGGTTACAAGCTGTGTGCCACAAGGGTCTGTTCTGGGTCCTATTCTTTTTAATATGTTTGTGAGTGACATAGGGGAAGGTTTGGTAGGGAAGGTTTGCCTATTTGCCGATGACTCTAAAGTGTACAATAGGGTTGATATTCCTGGAGGGGTCTGTAATATGGTAAATGATTTAGCAATGCCTCGCGTGCCCTCTGGTATAGATATATATGATATATGTATCGGTAATATGGCAAACGATTTAGCTTTACTAGATAAATGGTCAAAGCAATGGAAACTGCAGTTTAATGTTTCCAAATGTAAAAATTCACTTGGGGGAAAATGAATCCTCAATCTGAGTATTGTATTGGTAGTTCTGTGTTAGCAAAAACTTCAGAAGAGAAGGATTTATGGGTAGTGATTTCTGACAGTCTCAAAATGGGTGACCAGTGTGGTCGGGCGGTAGGAAAAGCAAGTAGGATGCTTGGCTGCATAGCTAGAGGTATAACAAGCAGGAAGAGGGAGATTGTGATCCCCTTATATAGAACGCTAGTGAGACCACATTTGGAGTACTGTGTTCAGTTCTGGAGACCTCACCTACAAAAAGATATTGACAAAATTGAACGGGTCCAAAGACGGGCTACAAGAATGGTGGAAGGTCTTAAGCATAAAAAGTATCAGGAAAGACTTAATGAGCTCAATCTGTATAGTCTGGAGGACAGAAGGAAAAGGGGGGACATGATCGAAACATTTAAATATGTTAAAGGGTTAAATAAGGTTCAGGAGGGAAGTGTTTTAATAGCAAAGTGAACAAAAGAACAAGGGGACACAATCTGAAGTTAGTTGGGGGAAAGATCAAAAGCAACATGAGAAAATATTATTTTACTGAAAGAGTAATAGATGCTTGGAACAAACTTCCAGCAGACGTGGTTGGTAAATCCACAGTAACTTAATTTAAACATGCCTGGTATAAACACATATCCATCCTAAGATAAAATACAGGAAATAGTATAAGGGCAGACTAGACGGACTATGAGGTCTTTTTCTGCCATCAATCTTCTATGTTTCTATGTTCTCTTCCTCTGAACTCAGATCTAGAAAGAGATTGTTCCCTAGGCCAGGGGTAGGGAAATTTGGCTCTTCTATGACATGTAAACTTCAACTCCCAGAATTCCTGAGCTAGCATGATGGGCTCAGGAATTCTGGGAGTTGAAGTCCACAAGTCATAGAAGAGCCAACTTTGCCTACCCCTGCCCTAGGCCCTTCAATTAGTATAAGGTTCCATTCCATTCCTGCAATTCACTGTATGTGGGGTTGCCCCTGAAGGCCACCCAGAAACTTCAATTGATCCAGAATACAATGGTATGGGCAATGGTGAATATGCCTCAATATCCCATGTAACACCTCTGCTCTGCAGGTTATACTGGTTTCAAGTTTGATTCAAAGTGCTAGTCACTAATACCCTGCATGACATATGCCTCATTATTTTAGGGACCGCCTGTCTCCCATAATAGCTATCTGCTTAGTCCAACCCAGCAGTGTCAGCGTGCTCTAGTTTCCATTGATTAAACAATGCCATCTGGTGGGACCTCAGAAACCTGCCTTTTATGTAGCAGGAAAGTACCCATCCTCTGAAAGGAGGCTTTCCTTGAAATCTGAATTATTATTATTATTGTTGTTGTTGGTTGTTGTTGTTGTTGTTGTTGTTGTTATTATTATTATTATTATTATTATTATTATTATTATTATTATTAAATTTGTATGCTGTCCCTCTCCTCTTATCCTACTGCTATTTTAAATTGCCTTAAAAACCAAACTCTTTCCCCAGGCCTTTGGCAAGGATGACTGACACCTCTTTCTTCTTTTGTTTTTGTTAAGGAGTGTTCAGAATGATCAAATCATATACCAAAATGTCCTACCTGTTAATGACTACTTCACCTTCAACCGCAACAACACACGAGCACGAAATCGATTTAAACTAAATGTCAACCGCTCCAAACTTGATTGCAAAAAATACGACTTCAGCAACAGAGTAATCAACGCCTGGAATGTGCTACCTGATTCTGTGGTTTCTACTCCTAACCCCAAAACCTTTAAACTTAGACTATCTACAATTGACCTCTCCCCCTTTCTAAGAGGTCTGTAAGGGTCGTGTATAAGCACATCATTGTGCCTACCGTCCCTGTCCTATTGTCTTCTTTTGTTACTTTTTATCATTACTTATCTAATATTTTATTTGTACAAATTACCACCCTATAATTGTTTGACAAAATAAATAAATAAAATAAAAATAAAATAAACAAATCTCTGAATGGTCAAGAATACACATACACAGAGGAAACATGGAGGTTTTGCATTACCCAGCTGATAGCCCAGTGATACTAGTAATAATTACAATCCAGATACACTAAGTATACAAAATATTACTTAGTTTGGCAATTACCTTAGTCAAAAACAACCCTAGTCATACACAATTTACATTAGTCAATAATAATAATTAGTAGTAGTAGTAGTAGTAGTAGTAGTAGTAGTAGTAGTAGTAATTAGATTTGTATGCCGCCCCTCTCCGTAGACTCTCAATAGCTCTCAATACATATACAATACTATAAGCCTTAGTTATTCAGCTTACAAATACATTTCCTAACATTTGAACACACAGTTCTACAGCATACTCACAAAGACAAACTAGCATAGAATAGCTGAGAGGACTAAAAGAGAGATGCTTCTGGCTCCCTCTTATGGCAATCCATAACACTAGCTCTTAAAGCAAGTGTTCTATTACATGTAAGCATACATTGGTTTGTGTTTGTGTTAGATATTGCCAAACCCAACTAGTTATGTGCATAGAACTAACAGTTTTGTTTCCCTCTGCGTTTTTCTTTGCCATTATTGTTATACCTTGTTCTCTCTTTTTTTGTTCCTAAACGTTTTTAGCGATTGTAAACCGCTGGTGGTATTATACAAGTTTAAGAAAGTATTATTGTGGTTGGCCGCACAGATGTTTAGACTGTATTTGGCATTTTTAACCTGTCCATCAGCAGGTAATTCTCTAAAAGAAAGATCAAGATCAAAAGTAAGCAGAATGCAGCCGGAGACTGTAGAGAAGAGAAAAATCCTCCCCCATTTAAATGTCTTTATGGAGAAAAGAGATGGGCAGAAATTTCAAATGTTCCTGTTATATCACTCCAAACAGCATGTATGCAACTTTACTCCATGTTCCCAGGCAGTGAAGGGCTACCAACATTTTTACCACCACACTGTGGGCATGGCTTATGCAGGACACCCTGCATTTTCTTTCAACGTCTTTCAATGCAAATTGGGTGCTCTGGGATGGAGCTCCATTTTCACTACCCCACTGTGTTCCCACCAGTAGCCCACCCCTGTTCCCAGGGCACAAATGTATGTACAGATGCTAAATGACAGGACAGCAGATGAGAGTTACAGGTACAATTAGGAAAGCTTGCAGAGCATAGTGGCTAGAATTTTTTCCAACCCTGTTAGCCAAGCAACCTTAGCTTGTTCATATTGCCATTAAAGTAACTCCACACTCTGTAACATAATTACTTTACCTTAATACTAAGTATCTTCTGTATATTATCTTTCTTTATATCTACTTTCTATTCATTCAGTTAGGAAACCAATATTTATTTATTTGGAAGAAGAAGACTGTCTCTTGCTGCAGCTATTCTATTTTCCATCCTAATTTCTTCTATTCTGTTCCCTTTTTATAGATCTAATCTGTTCTTGACACTACAAAATAAAGGCTCGTCCAACCTTCAGAAGTTCTCACCTCTCTTATATCCTTTATTAATTCTCTCAATCTTTTCAGCCAAATCAATCATGTTTTTAGATCCATTCCTTTCCCTGCAAACACACAGAGACTTATTCATACAACATCCATTCCAGATAAACAAAACATTTTCCAGATAGATACTTACTGGTCACCTTCACATTCATCACCAAAGGGCTCAATTACCTTTTTCTGTAATCTTCTGACTTGTGTCGCTCACTCATTCATGTCATTGACAAAAACACCATTTGTTCCACATTCATTCCATACGTTGCAATTTTCCTCAAAATGAAACCTGATTATTATCATCACAGTGGCCATATACAGTACCTCCTTATTATTTATTTTATTTTATTAATTTTATTTATTTATTTTGTCCAATACAAATTGAAAGTTAAGGAGAATAAAAACGTGTAGTAGTAAATATCAGGGAAGGGATAGAAGAAGAGATATGAGAATAGAATACATCAATGAAGAGTAGAGGAAGGATATATGGATGGGAGAAAAGATATATAAAATATAGGAGAGACAATTGGACAGGGGATGGAGGGCACACTAGTGCACTTATGCTCGCCCCTTACTGATCTCTAAGGAATCTGGATAAGTCAACCGTGGAAAGTCTAAAGGAAAAATGTTGGGGGTTGGGGGTTGACACCATGGAGTCTGGTAATGAGTTCCTCCATGCTTCAACAACTCGATTGCTAAAGTCATATTTTTTACAGTCAAGTTTGGAGCGGTTGATATTAAGTTTGAACCTGTTGCGTGCTCTTGTGTTATTGCGGTTGAAGCTGAAGTAGTTGTTGACAGGCAGGATGTTGCAGCATATGATCTTGTGGGCAATGCTTAGATCCACCGTTCCCTGAAAGCTGCACGCGTGCGCGCGCACCCCCAAATACCCCCCCGCGCACCCTTTTTCATGGCTGTGCGTTCCCCATCCCCCTGCCAGCCCGTGGGGGGGGCGGGGGGGCATCGGCAGCAGAAGGGAAGGGAGCCGCGGCCGCCCCTGCCTCCCCACGGTGCCTCCGGCCCCCTCGGCCTTTTGGCGCTGCCCCCCGCCCACCCAATCCACCGCCTGTGCTCCTCCGCCGCCTCCTGCCTTTGGGCGCGGCTCCTCCCGCACCCAGAACACACACCCTGCCCGTCTCACAGTCCCTTTGCCAAGAGCACTTTCGTCCCGGGCTCTCAGCAAGGGGGTTGCAGGAGAGGCGGGGCAGGCGTTCTCTCAGCGAAGGCCGGCCAAGGTGATATTCAATGTCGGGGGCGCACGCACAGTTGCGCGCACTCCCTATCTCCATACCAGCCCACTTGGAACATTCAAAATAAGAAAAACCTTCGCCGGCGAAGGCTTTTCTTATTTTGAATGTTCCAAGTGGGCTGGTATGGAGATAGGGAGCGCGCGCAACCGCCCGCACACCCCCGACATTGAATATCACCTTCGCCAGCCTCCGCTGAGAAGAACGGAGAGAGAACGAGAGTGAGTGAGAGCAACAGACAGCAAGATAGAGAGAAAGTGAGAAAGAGAGAGAGAGAGAAAGGGGGGAGAGAAAGAGATAGCAAGAGAGAGAGAACAAGAGAAAGAGTGTGAGAAAGAAAACAAGAGAGAAAGAGTGAGAGAGAGAGAGAAAGAAAACAAGAGAGAGAAAGTGAGAAAAAGAGAGAGAGCAAGAGGGGGAGAGAGAGAGAAAGAGAGAGAGAAAGAAAGAGAGATGAGAGAGGAAGGAAGAGAGTGAGAGAGAGGAAGAAAGCAAGAGAGAGAGAGACAGAGAAAGAGAGAGAGAGAGAAGTGGAAGGAAGAGATAGAGAGAAATGATAGAAAAAAGGGGAGAAAAGAGAAATGAGAAAATGATTGAGGCAGAGAATGACAGGAAAGAGAGAGAAACAGAAAGTGACTCTTGGTTTAAAACATATGGTAAAAGCACTTAAATAATAACAGAGAAAAAAAAACCAGCCCTCACCTGTTTTTATTAATAGTTATGTTTTTGGTTTTGCTGGTTGATTTAGTTTTAATAGTAATGGATTTTGGTTTTTTTAAATTATTAATTTCTTTTAATAAAAAAGAAGGGATTTTTTTCTTATTTATTTATTTATTTATTTATTTATTTATTTATCCTATGCCGCCCAGTCCCAAAGGGACTGTCGCTCAGACACTATACTTTTCCTCCCACACCGGAAAAAAATTAGAGGGTACATTGCTTAGATCATGTTTAAGGCTTCGTAGTTCAAAGCTTTCTAGACCCAGGATTGTAAGTCTAGTTTCGTAGGGTATTCTGTTTCGAGTGGTGGGGTGAATTTATTTGCCAAATTCAGATGTTACCCTTCTTACTCACAGAGGGACTCTAGGCAATATACTGCTAAAATAACCATTAAGGGCATCTTTTATTTCAGAAAGCTGCCCTATCAATTATTTACTTACTTTCTTGGATTGCTCTTGAAATTTCCTTTGTAAAGAAAAGATTTAAATCTAAAAGACTGGGGGGGGGGGTTTAATCATTATGAAACTGTTTCAGATTTTCCTCTAAAAGGAGAGATAGATTTGCTTCCACACATGCGCAGAAGCAAAAAATTGCCAAAAATCTCATGCACGTGCATGTTCTCTTGTGAAATTTTGCTTCCTGTGCATGCACAGAAGTAAAAACATCCTGGGACACACACGGGCATGTAAGACACTTGAAGCTGCACACGCAACTCAACTTTTGCTACTGGTGTGGCCAGGGCCGGCGATAGGGCAGTATTACCGGGACTGGCATCAGGGGCCCAGGCAAATTGAAAAATGGGGGGGGGGGGGCAGCGATTGAAGAGGACCGGTAAAAGGAAGCTAATTGAATTCAGTTACAAAATTGTTACAATCGAGACCAGGCAAAGGGAACAGATCAGCAAAAATGCCTAATTTTTCTCTATTCTGCCTAAAGAGCTTCATAGCTGCTAAACATGAAGTTTGGATCAGAGCCAATTTGGTATACATTTTGGTTATGGTGTTAGATTTTTTTCAAAATTGTGCCCTTCTAAGTGTGATGAAAAGATGTGTTGCTTTGGAGTTGACATGTGTTATGGAGCCGTCTCGCCATTTTAGATTTGGGAAGCAAACACCATCCTGGATTCCAGAAGCAAGCATTGTGGGAAGTGGGAAGATTTGAATATGCAAAGGAGAAGCTGGGTACAGCTACTAAAGACTTCAAAAAAACAAACTACATCATATTTTGAGACTTGTACAGAGAAGATCTGAAGCAGGAGTTTGTTATTTTAAATTTCACATTCTAAATTATATTAAATGCATACAAAGTAATATCTCACCGTATGTTTAATAGATATGATAACATCCTAGAAAAAGAAGAAGAAAGAATAAAGAGGAAAAAAAGGTGTTGCTCTTAGAGCCATGAACATGCTATTTGTTAAGAGACATTATACATTACACATTTAAAAGCTTAAGTATATTAAGTTATAAAACTCAATAGCAGGTACATGTATGAGAAAAAATCTTGGATTTTTTGCATATTTGCTTCATAATATGGATTTGATGATACATGAGAGTATGTTCTTTTTTATAAAGTACTGTAATTTTAAAATTTTGCAAACTTTGGAAAATGCTATAAGGAGATAGGTGGAGAGGTTAATGAGAAGAAGAAGGGAGGGTTTTTTGCTCTTCCCTCCTCTTTCTCTTCTTTTTTCTTGCACTGTGCTTTTTACACCTATGGTGGAGTTTACGTATAGTTTTAAACATTATTGTGTATAATTTATCTTCTGGTTACCTGTTATTTATTGGTATTATTGTGAAAACCAATATTTTTCTAGTGTGATGCAGGAGTATTTTGTCTTTATCCTTTGTGCCATCTTATTGCTGCTTTTAATATTGTTGATGGCAAAATTAATAATATTTTGTTAATTTGGTGTATTTGCACCGTTCTGGTTATTTATTTATATGTATGTAATATGTTGATGTCACTTGAATATATTTTCTGTGTTATTAACATATTATTAATCTGTCAAACAAGTGTACCTTGTTGTAGTGGCAGGGTTTAATTTTTTTTTTTGAAAGGTAAATTTAATACGTAATTGGTATGTCGCAAAATAAAGTAGTTTTAAAATGGCGGGGGGGGCAGACACTTAGGCTGTATGGGGCCCCAAAATTCCTGATGGCGGCCCTGGGTTGGCGACATTTACCATTCTGGTAGGAACCCACTACTGCTCCCGACCACTGGAGGCCCCCTTGAGGCTGAAAATGCCCTCCCAGAGCCTCTGTGTGAACTGAAAATCCCTGGCTGGCGTGCACATGTGCACTGGATCTGAACTCAGGAAAAGGCTTGCATACCGGCAGATAAGTCTCCGTGTGCCACCTGTGGCAGGCGTGGCATAGGTTTGCCATCACGGTACTAGAAGATATGTGCTATGTACTGACACACTCAGTGTAGATTTAGATAGATCCCGAATTTCAAGTAAATTTTATTTATTTGTTTGCTTGTTTGTTTGTTTATTCACAAATTGTTAAGATCTTTAATGTGTTTGTCATAATTTAGGTAGCATAGTATGTAATTCAAACAAATGTGCAAGAGAGAGATGGGGAGGGAGGGAAGGAGAGAGCGAGAGGGTTCTTTTATCACAACTTAATTAAAATCTGGTTAGAGAGGAAAGTGTTGAGGTTGGATTGAGCCTGAGGGCTGTCAAGAAGCCATGCCTTGTGTTTAAACTCCTTGCAAAGTTGACAGAGGTCAGTGCACTGATATCTTTGATGTGCCTTTTCTATCACTTAAATTATCACCCAGCATTTTATGTCCAGCATTTTATGTTTATTTGTTTGTTTGTTTGTTTATTTGATTTTTTAATGCCACCCTTCTCCTTAGACTCAGGGCGGCTTACAACATGTTACCAATAGCACTTTTTAATCAGAGCCAGCATATTGCCCCCGCAATCCAGGTCCTCATTTTACCCACGTCAGAAGGATGGAAGGCTGAGTCAATCTTGAGCCGGTGATGAGATCTGAAACGCTGACCTGCAGACCTAGCAACCAACTTTAGTGGTCTGCATTACAGCACTCTACCTGCTGCGCCACCCTGGCTCAATTTTGCCCCATTTTACAACTTTTCTTGCTACATTTGTTAAGTGAATCTGGCTTCCCCATTGATTTTGCTTGTCAGAAGGTTGCAAAAAGTGATCACGTGACCTCAGGACACAGCCACGGTCATCATCAATAGGAGCCAATTGCCAAGCATCTGAATTTTTGTCACATGATCACAAGGAAGCTGCAAAGGCCATAACTGTGAAAAACAGTCATGTCACATTTTTTCAGTGCTGTTGTAATTCTGAACGGTCACTAAATGAACTGTTGTAAGTCAAGGAATATCTGTACACCGATTGCAAAGGATAGCAAACAATCTGTGAACATTATTCTGCAATCAGTACAGGTAATCCTCAACCACAAGTGGGAACAGAAAATTCATAATTAAGCCGCAAAGTCATTAAGTGAGACATCACTTTAATGTGCGGTAGAGTGCAGTACTGCAAGTTACTTCTGTGGATCACCGTCTGCCAGCAGTTTGGCAGATCGAATCTCAGTAGGCTCAAGGTCGACTCAGCCTTCCATTCTTCCAAGGTCGGTAAAATGAGGACCCAGATTGTTGGGGGCAATATGCTGACTCTTTGTAAACCTCTTAAAGAGGGTTGTAAAGCACTGTGAAGTGGTATATAAGTCTAAATGCTATTGCTATTGTTATTGCTAGCACGTTGCTGCTCTACATTTTATGACCTTGCTCCCGGTGGTAGTTAAGCAGCTGGAAAGTGAACGACTAGTGTGACTGTAGAATGCTGCACCCTTCCCCCTTACCAAGTGGAACCCGCAATAGATATCAGACATTAATATAATTGAGCGTGTTCAGAGATATTTCACAAGAAGAGTCCTCCACTCCTGTACTTGCAACAGAATACCTTATGCCAGTGTTTCCCAACCTTGGCAACTTGAAGATATTTGGATTTCAACTCCCAGAATTCCCCAGCCAGCATCCGCCAAATATCTTCAAGTTGCCAAGGTTGGGAAACACGGCCTTATGCCACCAGGCTTGAAATTCTGGGCTTAGACAACTTAGAACTATGCCACCCTCTGCCTGACCTAAGCGTAGTACACAAACTTATCTGCTTCAACATCCTACCTGGTGTTGTGGTTAGCTCTGGCCCAGCTCCTGCCCCAAGGACTGTGGATGTGGGAGAGACATCCACATGCTGCAGGCTGTTTTGCTCCCGGTGGAATCTGATGATGAAGGCTCCTCTGACCAAGAAGACATGAGTGACAGGGAGGAGGAGAGTGTGGCAGACAGCTCAGAAGGAGATCAATTATCTAGCTCCTCCTTGGATTCAGAACAAGAGTTAATGATACAGCCATGCATGCAGAGAGCAATGCATAGGCAACAACAACTGAGAGATTATTATCAAAGAAAATGAGGCCACCTGTGGTTGGGTGGGGCTGTGGTAATTAGTGAGGCTGCTATAAAGAGCAGCCCCAAATTTTAATTTTAGACTGTCTACAGTTGACCTCACTCTGTATCTGAGAGGTCTGTAAGGGGCGTGCATAAGCATATCAGCATGCCTATCGCCCCTGTCCTAATATTCCTTTTTATTCTTACTCATTTCATATATTCAAATCATGTTTATAGTTATAGGGTACCTCTACTTAAGAACTTAATTTGTTCCATGATCAGGTTCTTAAGTAGAAAAGTTTGTAAGTAGAAGCAATTTTTCCCATAGGAATCAATGTAAAAGCAAATAATGCGTGCAAACCCATTAGGAAAGAAATAAAAGCTTGGAATTTGGGTGGGAGGAGGAAGAGGAGGAGGAGGAGGAGGACAGTCACTGCCGAAGGAAGAAGGTCAGGTGAGGGGAATCAAAAAATCCAAAACTTTAAGGCTTAAAAAAAAAGACGCTGAGATGGCCAGGATCTCCTTCCTCTGAAGTAAAGTTTATGGCAGAGGTCTTCAAGCTTGGCAACTTGTGGACTTCAACTCCCAGAATTCTCCAGCCAGCCTAGCTGGTTTATTGACTTGGATAAAGTTTGTTCATGGGAAAGTGTTTTCAAAGACCTAAAATTGAAAAGTCACGCATAACCATGCTAATTTTTGATGATTCTGTACTTTAAAAAAAGCAAAACAAGGAGGAAGTGAGAAGTCAAATCCCTTACGAATAGGTTTAGATGCCACATGATGGTATGCTTCAGCAAGTGGAGCCAATGAGTCATCCATGGCTGATCTCAGAAGCTAAACAGGTTCCTCTCTGGTCAGATGATGAGAAATGTCCTGGGAATTCTAGTAATGTTTGCTGGACCCAGAAAAAACAGGAACATAATAATCCCCAAACAAGATAATGATATACCATGTGCCTAATACTGTTAAGAAAACTACAGGGAGAGAATTCACCAGGAGTCCTTTTTAACAAAGTCTTTGACCCTTAGACTAGTAGCCCTGATGTTTTCCCAGACTCAATATGTTATGCTGTCCCTAAATCAAATTATGGAACTTATTAAAAAATAAGTTGAACAGCAAAATATGTACATCTTTTCAAGACTAGCTGCCAAATTGTGTGGAATTGACTTTCAACTACGGGATGGAGAATTCTCAATTTCAACTTGGGCTACTGGTGTTATGAGCCTTTTGAATGGGCATCTGAATTCAGAAATGTCTGATGGATGCAACTAAAAAACTGTCAGTTTAGAGCACAGGTCTTTAAACTTGGCAACTTTAAGACTTGTGGACTTCAACTCCCAGAATCCTCCAGCCAGCATAGCTGGAGTCTTAAAGTTGCCAAGTTTGGGAACCCCTAGTTTAGAGGTATGATTGAGCCAAAATATTTGTGTTAGCACAGATAAAATTCTGCTCTAAATCAGCAGAAAATGAACTAGCCAAGGCTTGAATATGAAGGCTGAATTTTAAATCAGAATTATAGAATTCATTGAGAAGAATATCCAGAATTTACTAATACCAGAATTTACTAATATTAGTTTACTAATACTAATGGGAGGCTGCATACCTCCCAGAGACCAATAAGAGCACACATAGTTGGCCTCCTCCATGTCCCATCAACTAAGCAATGCAGGTGGGCTGGGCCGCGGGGGAGGGCCTTGCCTGTTGTCATCCCGGGTCTATGGAATCAACTAACACCCCCCCCATGTCCGTACTGCCCCCACCTTATTGGCCTTCCGTAAGGCCATGAAGACCTGGCTTTGCCAAATGGTATGAATGGTATGCATGCATGCTGACTGGGTTTGAATCAGGCTTTTATAGTTTAGATCAGTGTTTCCCAACCTTGGCAACTTGAAGATATTTGGACTTCAACTCCCAGAATTCCCCAGCTTCAAGTTGCCAATGTTGGGAAACACTGCTTTAGATAACCCTGAAGAAACATTAGCCTAAAATTAATCCAAGCTATTAGTTTGTTCTGCAACAACACTATGCAATTGAATTGCTTCCTCAAATTGCAGGGTTGAAGTTGAAGTCCAAATATCTTCAAGTTGCCAAGGTTGGGAAACACTGGTTTAGATAGCACATTTGACTTCTTTTTATAGTTTTTGTATTTTATATTGTTATAAGCTGTCCTTCGGGATTGGGTGACATAGATGTCAAATTAAATAAACAAACAAACAAACAAACACAATTTAGCCTGGAGGTATAAGGGTGGGAGGAGAAATAGTCAGACTTCTCCCCTGCTATTGTATTGCAGTTTATAGCACACGGCCTAGTTTTTCTTCACGATCTCAGGACAGTTGCTCAATCTTTTTACAGGATACATACCTGGAAGGTATGTACTAGTCAGAGTAACAACAAACATCCATGGAGTTTCAAAGAGCTGTTCAAAAAACAGACACCCTAGCGACTGCAGGAATGCTATTGTTGTGTGAGGTGTTGCAATAACGTATTTTAAAAGCCTGTCCAAGTTTCGCTTTATACCTCTTTATACTAGAGTACACAAAACCAAGGAGGGGTTATGAGGAATTCTTTCAGTGCGTCCTTAAATCTCTGGCCTGTACAATCTCTTTCATAAATCCTTCTTCAGTGATTCATTCATAACTTGCCCAGGGTCTGCTCTGTATTCTTTTACAATATGCATTAAGATACGTTTAAGATGTCTATTACTTCCAGAGAACCATTTCAGTCTTCCCCACCCTGAGTCGCCTCGAAAAGGGCGGCATAGAAATCAAATAGATAGGTAGGTAGGTAGGTAGGTAGGTAGGTAGGTAGATAGATAGATAGATAGATAGATAGATAGATAGATAGATAGATAGATAGATAGATAGATAGATAGAGAGGCAGGCAGGCAGGCAGGCAGGCAGGCAGGCAGGCATAGAAACGTAGAAACATAGAAGACCGACAGCAGAAAAAGACCTCATGGTCCATCTAGTCTGCCCTTGTACTATTTCCTGTATTTTATCTTAGGATGGATCTATGTTTATCCCAGGCATGTTTAAATTCAGTTACTGTGGATTTACCAACCACGTCTGCTGGAAGTTTGTTCTAAGGATCTATTACTCTTTCAGTAAAATAATATTTTCTCATGTTGCTTTTGATCTTTCCCCCAACTAACTTCAGATTGTGTCCCCTTGTTCTTGTGTTCACTTTCCTATTAAAAACACTTCCCTCCTGAACCTTATTTAACCCTTTGACATATTTAAATATTTAAATGTTTCGATCATGTCCTCCCTTTTCCTTCTGTCCTCCAGACTATACAGATTGAGTTCATTAAGTCTTTCCTGATACGTTTTAGGCTTAAGACCTTCCACTATTCTTGTAGCCCATCTTTGGACCCGTTCAATTTTGTCGATAGATACATAGATGATAGATAGATAGATAGATAGATAGATAGATAGATAGATAGATAGATAGATAGACAGACAGACAGACAGACAGACAGACAGACAGACAGACTTGAAAAGAGACAACTTTATTGGAGCAAATAGAAGAATCACTTGCAAATAGTACTTACTTGATCACCAGCTGGTGCAGAGTGTGGTAGTGTGGGCAGGTATTTTGGGAGGTGGGCTAGAATGGCCCAGTAACACCATTGGTCAGCAAGTTGCATGGATTACTGGTCTGCTTCCAGATGCAATTCAAGATATGGGCGATCACCTGTAAAACCCTTCATGGCATGGATCCAGGTATTTGAAGGACCGTCTTGGCCCATCCCACTCATGCCGGCAATGTCCCATCAGCATAATTATTCTGGCTGGTGAGATCCAGGATGAGGGAATTCTCTGATGTTGCTCCAGCCCTCTGGAATAGAGGTCTCCAACCTTGGCCACTTTAAGACTTGTGGACTTCAACTCCCAGAGTTCCTCAGCTGGCAAGGCTGGCTGGAAGTTGAAGTCCGCAAGTCTTAAAGTGGACATGGTTGCAGATGCCTGCTCTGGAATATTTTGCCCCACTGATGTGAAGTTGGCCCCAACCCTCCTATCTTTTCATTAAGGCCTAAAGACCTGGCTCTGCACAGTGGAGGTGGTTTATTTATTTATTTATTTATTTTTATTTATTTTATTTACTATTTACTATTTATTTATTTATTTATTTCTCCAATACACAAATACATAGGAAGAAAAATAGACATGTGGTAATATATATAAGGGTAAAAGTGAACTTAGAGGAGAGAATATATGAAAGGAAGAGAATATATATGATAGGTGAGAGAAAGGAAAGACAATTGGACAGGGGACAAAAGGCACACCAGTGCACTTATGTATGCCCCTTACTGGCCTCTTAGGAACCTGGAGAGGTCAATCTTGGAGAGTCTAAGGGAGAAATTTTGGGGATTAGGGGTTGACACAATTGAGTCCGGTAATGAGTTCCACGCTTCGATAACTCGATTGTTGAAATCATATTTTTTACAGTCACGTTTGGAGCGGTTCATATTAAGTTTGAATCTGTTGCGTGCTCTTGTGTTATTGCGGTTGAAGCTGAAGTAGTCATTGACTGGTAGGACGTTGCAGCATATGATCTTGTGGGCAATACTCAAATCGTGTTTTAGGCGCCGTAGTTCTAGGCTTTCTAGGCCCAGGATTGTTAGTCTATTTTCGTAGGATATTCTGTTTCGAGTGGAGGAGTGTAGGGCTCTTCTGGTGAAATATCTTTGGACATTTTCAAGGGTGTTGATGTCTGAGATGTGGTATGGGTTCCAGACAGATGAGCAGTAGTCTAGGATGGGTCTGGCAAAAGTTTTGTAGGCTCTTGTGGGTAGTGTGAGATTGCCTGAGCAGAAGTTCAGGGATGGGCTACTGGCCGGACAGGTGGGGGAACGCAGTGGGGTAGCGAAAATGGAGCTCCACCCTAGAGCACCCAATTTGCACTGAAAGATGTTGAAAGAAAATGCAGGGCGTCCTGCATAAGCCACGCTCACAGTGTGGTAGTAAAAACGTTGGTAGCCCTTCACTGAGGTGTTTGAGCAAGTAACAACAGATCCCACCTCCGCCCACACCTTCCCCATGTTGTACCCAGATACTCCCATATAATTCCATCACTCCGCAAGCTGCACTGGCTTCCATCGGTCTCCAAATGCAATTTAAGGTGTTGGTTATCATCTATAAAGCCCTACATGGCTTAGTACCAGATTACTTACGGGACCATCTTCTGCCTCACATATGCCAGCAACCAATTAGATCACACAGAGTTGGCTCTCTCAGCCAAGCAATGCCAACTGGCAGGACCGCGGGGAAGGGCCTTCTCTGTGGCAGCTCCAGTCCTCTGGAATCAACTCCCCCCAGAGATTTGCACCGCCGCCATCGTCCTGGCTTTCTGAAAGGCTTTAAAAACACAGCTGAACCAGCAGGCCTGGAGCCATTGAGTGACAACACTCTGCTATGGCCAGTAGTATGAATGATAAAGGGATGAATGTTTTTTAATGTTGGGGTTTTAAATTTTGTATTTGGTTTTATTGTTGTACGCCACCCTGAGTCCGTCAGGAGAGTGGCGACATCTAAATCTAAATCTAAATCTACCTACCTACTGTTGTGGTTAGCTCTGGCCCTGCTCCTGCCCCAAGGCCTGTGGATGTGAGGGAGCCATCCACATGCTGCAGGCCTGTTTTGCCCCCCCCCCGGTGGAATCTGCTGATGCAGGCTCCTCTGACCAAGAAGACATGAGTGACAGGGAGGAGGAGAGTGTGGCAGACAGCTCAGAAGGAGATCAATTATCTAGCTCCTCCTTGGATTCAGAACAAGAGTTAATGATACAGCCACGCATGCGGAGAGAGATGCATAGGCAACAACAACTGAGAGGTTATTATCAAAGAAAATGAGGCCACCTGTGGTTGGGTGGGGCTGTGGTAATTAGTGAAGCTGCTATAAATAGCAGCCTGTGGGTTTGGCCATTGTGGAGGATTATCTGATCGTTGTGTTTTGTGACTGCTTTACTGACTTTGACTTTTTGGGTGCTGATTTTTCCCCGCTTTGAAACTAAACCAGAGCAAAGTGTGTTTCACTTTGTGAAAGAAGAAGGACTGTGAATTGCCTCACAGCTGCAAGCTAAGTATCACAGAACTGATAAGGGACTTGTACAAATTACCAGTTTGTTTGGAGACGAGTGCTCTTTGCTATACCAAAAGAGGGCTTGGTTTAAGTGAATTTTCATTATTTATTTATTTTATTTATTCGATTTTTATAAAGAACATTGTTTTGAATTTTCAAATGTGTGTGTGTCTGAAATTTGTACCTGTGCATTTTTAGGAGGATTCTACCAGAGAGCCCGACAGAACATCTACCTATCTTTCTATCTATGTCTCTATCTATGTCTCTATCTATGTCTCTATCTATCTATCTATCTATCTATCTATCTATCTATCTATCTATCTATCTATCTATCTATCTATCTATCAATATGTCCTTTGGTTTTAATCTTGATTTTAATCATTTATGTTTTGATTGTACATGTAGAGATGTATATATTTAGGATTGTAAGTCACCCAATTACCGTATGGTAAGATGAGCAGCCAATAAATTTTATGAATAAATAAATTTTATAAATATAGATTTAAAAAGAGGGAATTCATTGTGATTTTTACTCTTTTTTTCCCTTTAATACAACTGCTTGTAGAAGGGAATAAAAGCACTTTGCCTATACAGTATTCAATACAGAAAGCTTTTTTCAACAAACTAAATTCTTGGAATCAGGCCAGAAGCACACAGACACGAGTCACCACAAGATGGCGCAATGAGGAAAAAAATCCTCCATGCTCCCCACAGAATAAACCAGGAGTGTACAATCTTGGCAACTTTTAAGACTTGTGGACTTCAACTCCCAGAATTCCTCAGTCACCCAACTGCGGATGTTCTTTACATGCCAACTCTGCTTTTAAAATACTAAATATTGAATTGCCTACAACTTTTATTCCACTAGCTTCCATTTCCCCCCCCTACCATATCAGTCCATACATCTAGAATCCCTTGAAGGAGTTATCCAGAGTGTGAACATTATGGAGATACTGTACAGCCAAAGATTGATACTGTACTTCCATGTTGTTGAAATCCAAAGTTTTGCCATGATTATTCTGGTTAGACTTCATTTTCTGCATCAAAGTAAAACAGAATACCAGCAATAAAAGGCTTTGCATAGTGGCATTTATTTATTTATTTATTTATTCATCCAATACACAAATACATAGGAAGAGAATAGACATGAAGTAAAATATATAAAGATAAATGTAAAAATAGAGGAGAAGATATATGAAAGGAAGAAAATATATATGATATATGAGATAAAGGAAAGACAATTGGACAGGGGACGAAAGGCACACTAGTGCACTTATGTACGCCCCTTACTGGCCTCTTAGGAACCTGGAGAGGTCAATCGCGGATAGTCTAAGGGAGAAATGTTGGGGGTTAGGGGTTGACACTATTGAGTCGGGTAATGAATTCCACGCTTCAACAACTCGATTGTTAAAGTCATATTTTTTACAGTCAAGTTTAGAGCAGTTAGTATTAAGTTTGAATCTGTTGCTTGCTCTTGTGTTGTTGCGGTTGAAGCTGAAGTAGTCATTGACCGGTAGGACGCTGCAGCATATGATCTTGTGGGCAATACTTAAATCGTGTTTTAGGTGCCGTAGTTCTAGGCTTTCTAGACCCAGGATTGTTAGTCTATTTTCGTAGGATATTCTGTTTCGAGTGGAGGAATTAAGGGTATGTCAGAAGTCAAAGGCTTTTCATCAATATCACAAAGGCCACAGTTCCACTCATGAGATCTGCATAATTTATATTCAGTGCTCCTAATTTATTCAGCTAGCAATACAAATATGTAGATATATGCAGATTTTAAAAAAAGAGACTGAGCAACTGGAAATCATCCAGTGGTACATGGGTAACCTGAATATCCCAAGGTCCCATAATTTATGAAAACTGGAAAGATGGATACGGTATCAGGATTTAATTGTGAAAAAGCATTTCAGAAGCATTCCACAATCCACCACCTCCAAGTGGATTGCAATTTTCATCATCCAGAACTGGCAGAGGGAATGAGCACAACATACCTGTAAGTGGTTCTCAACCTTTCTAATGCCGTGACCCCTTAACACAGTTCCTCATGTTAATGATGATCCCGCAATCATAAGTCTAGCACCAATTCTCCCAAAAGAGCTTTAAGGTGATTGACAGGAAGATCAGAGGGACACCCCCACTGAAAACACCTGATTGGTCGTATTGTAAAAATATGTTCCAAGCCGCCAGAGTCGAAGCTTTAGTTGCTAACACCATGGGAAATTTGTCGAGACAACTAGACACAAGAACAGTTTTTTCCCAAACGCCATCACTCTACTAAACAAATAATTCCCTCAACACTGTCAGACTTTTTACTAAATCTGCACTTCTATTCTACTAGTTTTTCTCATCATTCCTATCATCCTTTTCCTCCCACTTAGGACTGTATGATTGTAACTTGTTGCTTGTATCCTAAGATTTTTATTAATATTGTTTCTTCATTGCTTATTTGACCCCTATGACAATCATTCAGTGTTGTACCACATGATTCTTGGCAAATGTATCTTTTTCTTTTATGTACGCTGCGAGCATATGCACCAAGACAAATTCCTTGTGTGTCCAATCACACTTGGCCAATAAAATTCTATTCTATTCTTAGGTGACCCCTGTGAAACAGTTGTTCAACCCCCAAAGGGGTCCCGACCCCCAGGTTGAGAACCATTTCTAATGGCTTTAATATTATTTTACATACAGTGGTACCTCGGTTCTCGACCACAATCCGTTCCAGAAGTGTGGTTGAGAACCGATTTGGTTGAGAACCGAATTAATTTATCCCATAGGAAATAATGGAAATGGATTTAATTGGTTCCCAGCCCATTGACTTGCTGGGAACCAATTAAATCTACAGTATTTCCTCTATTTCCTATGGGATAAGGATCTGAGGGGACGGGGTGAGAGGGAATGGGAGTCGGAATCCCGACACGCTCCTCCTGGCCGCCCTCTTAACAGCCTCCCAGTCTCTACCTTGTAACTGCTCCAAGCTGCAGGAAGGGTAGGGCTGGCTGCAATACCGGCAGTTTTGGGGGGCTCCTTTCCTCAGCGGTTCAGTTCGGTACCTCCAGGCAGCTGCACCAACTTTTTCCTTCCCGGCAGCAACGGCTCCGGCGGCTTACCTTCATCACATGACGTTCCTGACGCTGCTCTTCCTCGTAGGGAAGCCGCCGGAGCCGCCACCGCCGGGAAGGAAAAAGTTGGTGCAGCTTCCTGGAGGTACCGAACTGAACCGCTGAGGAAAGGAGCCCCCTGAAGCTGCCGGTATTGCAGCCAGCCCTACCCTTCCTGCAGCTTGGAGCAGTTACAAGGTAGAGACTGGGAGGTTGTTAAGAGGGCGGCCAGGAGGGGTGTGTCGGGATTCTGACTCCCATTCCCTCTGACCTCGTCCCCTCAGATCTTACATTTCGGATAGTAAACAAAATTTTCTGTTCAGTATCCGAATTTTTGTTTGGATACCGAAGCAAATTTTTGCAGAAAATTTTGTTTGAAATCCGAAATGTATGAAAACCGAGGCGTTTGAGAACCGAGGTACCACTGTAATTCGTAATACTAAGTGTAGAGTGTAGAGCATTAGTCTGGGACACGGGTCAGCAACCCGCTGCTATAGAGCCACATGTGGCTCTTTCATCCCTTGGTTATAGCTCCCTGTTACCGATTGGCTCCACAATTGATAGGGTTTTCAGTTAGGACAGGTGGAGGAAAAAGGACGCCATGCTAGGAGGAGACTCTATGGTGGGGGAACGGGACTTTGTCAGCTCTAGAATTGAATGGGGGGCACTCCAGTTAAGACCTTTGTGGCTCTTTGAGTGTTTAAGGTTTCTGACCCCTAGTCTGGGGGAAGCACATACTATTCTAATGTATTCTATTCTATTCTTAACATTATTTATTTAAATTACCACCCCTAAATGAGAGTGATGTAGATGCTGCATTAGACTCCCAAGAGAACCATAGCAATTCACTGAGGGACTTTGAGTCACTCGCTGACTCTCCTCCTCAACTTACCTCACACAGAAATTGTGAGGAAATAAATGGGAGGAGGATACACCATGTTTGCTGCCTTGAAGGAAAGATAAGTTGTGGATTTTACACATAAATTAAACATAAGATTGTTCCCAGCTCTGAATAATGTTTAATCTATTGATTAACAGGGCGACCTGTGTCCTTCAGGTTGGTTAGTGAAATCCCAAACCACGGGTTTGGTTCAGCATGCAGAAAGCATCTGCAAACAATAAGGGAAGACAAATGATGAAAATGCAAAAGTAAAAATGAAAATGGAACAGGAAAAAAATTACATAGTGGGGAACCTCTTTGTAATTTCCATCACTGGAAAATAAGGTATTTTCCAGGGTAAAATTAAAAAATTTCCCCTACCGGTTCTGTGGATGTGGCTTGGGGAAGGATACTGCAAAATCTCCATTCCTACCCCACTCTGGGGCCAGCCAGAGGTGGCATTTGCTGATAGATGTTTAAATTCAATTACTGTGGATTTACCAACCACGTCTGCTGGAAGTTTGTTTCAAGCATCTACTACTCTTTCAGTAGAATAATATTTTCTCATGTTGCTTTTGATCTTTCCCCCAACTAACTTCAGATTGTGTCCCCTTGTTCTTGTGTTCACTTTCCTATTAAAAACACTTCCCTCCTGAACCTTATTTAACCCTTTAACATATTTAAATGTTTCGATCATGTCCCCCTTTTTCCTTCTGTCCTCCAGACTATACAGATTGAGTTCATGAAGTCTTTCCTAATACGTTTTATGCTTAAGACCTTCCACCATTCTTGTAGCCCGTGTTTGGACCCGTTCAATTTTGTCAATATCTTTTTGTAGGTGAGGTCTCCAGAACTGAACACAGTATTCCAAATGTGGTCTCACCAGCGCTCTATATAAGGGGATCACAATCTCTCTCTTCCTGCTCTAGCTATGCAGCCAAGCATCCTACTTGCTTTTCCTACTGCCCGACCACACTGCTCACCCATTTGATGCTCTGAACTACTCAAAATTTCCTCTACTGGTTCTCCAGAACCTGTCAGAACCTGCTGGATTTTACCCCTGGTATTTCCTAAGAAAGTCAGAAGGGGAGAGAAGCAGGAACAGTAAGCTTATTTATGACACTCTTTATTTGCTGTTTCCTTTTTATTTGCCTTTATCAATCCATGGAAACTGGCCAAGAGGTTCAACCAAAAAATAAGGAAGAACTTTCTGATGGTGAGAGCGATCAACCAGTGGAACGGCTTCCCAGCGGAGATTGTGAACGCCCCATCACTCGACACTTTCAAAAAGAGATTGGACTGCCATCTGACTGGGGTGGTGTAGGGACTCCTGCTTGAGCAGGGGGTTGGACTAGATGACCTGCAAGGTCCCTTTCAACTCAATTGAATAGATGGATGGATGGATGGATGGATACATAAATAGCATAAAACCATGCTGGAATTTACTTATAAAGTTATTGCCAGTTGGAATCTGAGCAATGCACAGAATGTTTTAACAGAATAAAACTGGGAAAGAAAATAACCCACAAAAATGACTGGAGATTAATAGAAAAGAACAGACGATGGTCAAATCTTTTATCAAATAAGAGCCAGGGTGGCGCAATGGTTAGAGTGCAGCACTGCAGGCTAATTCTGCTAACTGCTAACTGTAGTTCAGCAGTTCAAATCTCACCACTGGCTCAAGATTGACTCAGCCTTCCATTCTTCTGAGATGGGTAAAATGAGGACCAAGATTGTTGGGGGCAATATGCTGATTCTGTAAACCACTTAGAGAGGACTGTAAAAGTACTATGAAGCGGTATGTAAGTCTAAATGCTATAATGCTATTGCTAATTTTGAGACACTCTAAATCGGTGTTTCCCAATCTTGGCCACTTGAAGGTACCTGGACTTCAACTCCCAGAATTCCCCAGCACCAAGGTTGGGAAAGGTTGGGAAACACTGCTCTAAATGACCCTCTCAGGCTTCCAGCCTTTGCTTTCTTTTTCCCCACCTCTTTCAAAAGCATAAATCATACAAAACACTCTGCCTTTAATTAACACTCTTGTCTTTAATTAAACCGGTTCAAAGGAACAACTGTTACCCAAAATAACAGAAAGTGTATTTCCCCCAAAGACATCTCATGACTCCCAGCTGACCTCTTCCTACTTTTTTTTTCCCCCAAATACTCCTTCCTCAATTCTGGGAATGAAAGGAGAAACGCAACTGAAGGGACAGTCCCACAACATCCCCTTGTTTGTCATGCGTGACGGGTAGTCACACAAAGTCTGTGGCAATGGCCAACACTTTGGAGAACTCTCTTTTTTTCCTCAGCAGAGAAGGAATGGAAGTTTTGATCCGCGTCCCGACTGGATTCCCATTATCTTCTATGAGCACCACGTTGTTAGAATCAAAGCGAGGAGTCATGCGAGGCCCGGGAAATTTGCACCCGACGATTAAAGCCTTTTTCTTTTCCCCTTTGATAGCCAGGAGAATTCTGTCCCCCACATTGCCTCTTCCATTTTTGGTGTAGACGTGGATACATTTTGGAGGGCGGTGATATGGCGTGTTCCCCAAGGCGCTGTTATCAACCACTCGCACACGAGTCATCTTCTGGATATAACTGCACACATGGCCGAGGCTGATAAAAGAGAAGAGAGAAGTCTCAATCGGTCTCCCAGGGACATCAAGGAAGCCAAGGGCACTTCAGGATCCATTTCAAGCACAGGATCCTCTTTTCTCTCCAACTTTGCGTCCTCCAAATGCTGGCCATGTTTGGGGAAATATGGGGTTTGTATTTGGAGGGCAGAAAGTTGGCAAACCTACATCATGGTTATCACCGTGGCAATAAAAACCACAGTGAAGAAAAATTTGTTAGAGTAAAATGCTATCACTTTAACAGTGCATATACTGGCAATCCTCAAATTGCAACAGTTCATTTAGTGACTATTCAAAGTTACACTGAAAAAAGTTACACTGAAAAAAATGTACACTGGAAAAAGTGACTTTTATATTATATTATATTATATTATATTATATTATATCAGATTTATGTTATATTATGTTATGTTATATTAGATTAGATTAGATTAGATTATATCAGATCAGATCAGATCAGATTTATGTTATATTATGTTATATTATGTTATATGATATTATATTATATTAGATCAGATCAGATCAGATTTATGTTATATTATGTTATATCACATTAGATTAGATTTATTTATAATTACATTTATATGCCGCCCATCTCCTTGTGGACACAGGGCAGCGAACAACAATAAAATAAGATACAAAAGTTAAAACCCCATAATAAAAAAGATTCATCCATCAGTCATTCAACAGTTAGGCCGGAGCAAGGTGTTGGTGCTCAACGGCCCTTCCAGGCCTACCGGCAAAGCCGTGTTTTTAGGGCCTTTCGGAAGGCCAGGAGAGTGGGGGGTAGTGCGAATCTCTAGGAGACATTGGTTCCAGAGTGCCAGAGCCACCACAGAGCAGGCCCTGCCCCATGGTCCCGCCAGCTGGCATTGTTTGGCTGACAGGACCCAGAGGAGGCCAACTCTGTGGGATCTGATCAGTCATTGAGATGCCTGAGGCAGAAGACAGTCCCATAAGTAATCTGGTCCTAAGCCACTTATGACCGTTTTCACACTTAAAATCACTGCAGCGTCCCCTGGGTCACGTGATTAAAATTCGGGTGCCTGGCAACTGACTCAGATTTATGACACTTGCTATATCCCCGGGGTCACGTGATCTCCTTTTGCAACCTTCCGCTAAGCAAAGTCAATGGGGGAAGCCAGATTCCCTCAGCAACACTTGCTAACTTAACAACTGCAGTGATTCATTTAATAACTGAGGCAAGAAAGGTCGTAAAAAGGGACAAAGTTCCCTTAACAAATGTTTCATTTAGGAACAGAATGTTGATCTCAACTGTGGTTGTAAGTTTATTTGTTTGTTTGTTGGATTTATATGCTGCCCCTCTCCGAGGACTCGGAATGGCTTACAACATATAAAAACAATACAGCAGTGTTTTCCAACGTTGGCAACTTGAAGCTATGCTGGCTGGAGAATTCTGGGAGTTGAAGTCCAAATATCTTCAAGTTGCCAAGGTTGGGAAACACTGCAATACAGTGTATACATACTGTACATGTATTTGTGGAGAGTGAGAGATGGAGAAAGAAAGCACCCATTCCTTCAAAGTTTGATTCTTGAACCTAACAATGATTAAATATTTATCTGGAAGGTTTTCCTGGCTTGTACTCTGCTATGCCACCCCTCCATGCCAACACTGCCACCTCCACACCCATTTGCTAGCGCTAGACAGTTGCAGAAAGGGATCTGGCCAACAGAATCAAGTTGAAATCCTACCCACACTTAGCCTGCAGTACCCCCATTTAAAATCAATGGGACTTAACTTCTAAATAGTCAATACTCCTACTGTATAGTCAGCACAGCTCTGTACTTTTATAATAAGAGAAAAGGCAAACTATGAGACTTATTGAGTAATTTTTAAAAAAAATTGTACCCATAATTAAAAAGTATTGTCATTATGTAAATATTTTTTTTGAGTTTTAACAGAACAACTGTCTGGCTCTTAAAATCAATTTTATGTATGGTACACTTCCTTCATAAAGTTAAGTCATTTGACTTTTATTTATTTTTTAGAATAACTCTAGCTATACACCGGACCAGATTATCTGCGAGACCGCCTTCTGCCGCACGAATCCCAGCGACTGGTTAGGTCCCACAGAGTTGGTCTTGTCCGGGTCCCAACAATGCCGTCTGGCAGGACCCAGAGGAAGAGCCTTCTCTGTAGTGGCTCCAACCCTCTGGAATCAGCTCCCCCCGGAGATTAGGACTGCCCCCACCCTCCTTGCCTTTCGTAAACTCCTCAAAACCCATCTCTGTCGTCAAGCTTGGGGGAACTGAGACACTTCCCCCTTGCCTATGTAGTTTCTGAGCACAATATGACTGTATGTATGCTTTTTATTTACTGGGGTTTCTCTTTTAGATTTTTATATGTATAATTGCTATTTTAGATTCTAATGTATTAGATTTGTCATTATGTATTGTTTTTATCACTGTTGTGAGCCGCCCCGAGTCTATGGAGAGGGGCGGCATACAAATCTAATTATTATTATTATTATTATTATTATTATTAATAATAATAATAATAATAATAATAATAATAATAATAATAATAATAATAATATACAAGACACAACGTCTGGTTGGGGCACATTTCACTATCCCCAAGTTTTTAGTTTTTCTAGGACCACTCCAAACATTGAGTAACAGCCAAAGCCTTTCTCTCGAGGTTTTTCTCACTCCACCAAGTGATTCATTACACAATGGATGAATCACAAATGTCAAGGGTCTCTGTTCCCTCTTCAACATCAAGTATTTTGCAGAAATATTTTTCCACACACTTGTAGAGTAGCAACATAATGATAAAGGGGGAAGGGCACGTACCTCTCTACTTATCCAAATCTAATGATTCTTTTGGAAAAATTGAGGCCAAAATTTCTGTTGCTAAGCAAGATAGCTGTTAAGGAAATGTTGTCCCATATCACTTTTTTCCCTCCTTGCCAGGTGACCATGGGAATGCTGCAACAGTTGTTAACTCTGAAAAGCAATCATTACTCACTTTTTTCAGTGCCGTTGTAACTTTGGACAGTCACTAAATGAATTGTTTTCAGTCCAGGACTACCTGTAGAGGGCTAAATCCCTGGAGAAGAGGGGTACCCTCCAATCTCCTCCTTCTACCCAAAATCACTTTTTCCTCAATCCAATCTACTTCGCAGGATAACGGCAAGAATAAAACAACAATATAAATGGTTGCAAACACTTTTGGAGGAAAGCCGGTATAAATATGAAATGCATACCTGAAATTTCGTATATTTGTTGCCCTGCTGAACTGGGGAAGAGCCAATCCCAGGGACCGATACAAAGGAAACATTAAGATTCCAATTAGAAGCCTAGGTTAAAATTAAAAGAGAGAGAGAGAGAAAGAAAGTAAACAAACGAACTCCTAGGGAAAAGCAGAATTTTTTATTCTATTATCCCTTGAAAGAACTGATACTTGCATTGCATTGTTAAGTCACAGCCCCATACCGTCCTCCAAAAGAAATAAATACAGCTGAATTAATGTGAGACAGTTATACTAGGGCTGAAATGCTTCCTGTTCGCTTATGCCTGTCGGCTGTCAGAGAGACAGTTGCGAAAGGAGCACAAGGTTCCACCCACTTGCCGCTATTTGGATTTGGGTGGGCGGAGCCTCACACTCCCTTTGCGACCAGCTCTCCGACGACCGACATGCCCGAGCAAATCAGGAGCATTTCACCTATGAGTAATACATAAAACACAATGGTACTGTACTTAGAGGGGGGAGACACTGAAGGGCTGCTTTCTTCAAGGGCACAAATCCTCATTGTCAAAATAACCTTCTGCTTTTACAATTGCTGGTTGTTAGCTGCTAATTGTGGAGGACATGAGTACAGAGCATAGTCATTTAGCACAGCATTTTCTACCCTAATGGTCTCCAGTGGGTTCTGAACTGCTGGTTTTGCAGCTACAAGAAACAAACAAGATTTTTGAAAAATTCAAAGAGATGACAGAGATACCCATCCCTTTATTATTTACTACTTTTTTGAGGAAGAGACTACCGCCAGTATTTTAAGAAAAGTGGGAGCTGCAGAATTTTAAAAGCTTATTTGGTATCAAAATTAAGGGTACATTTGTTTAATTGCTTTATCTGCAATGGAGTAGTGATGTGGGATTTCTAACCAGCAATTTAGAAGTAGGTTAATTTAAAAAAATTAAAATCCCCAAATAAAAATCATCCAATGATACTTATACTCCATTCTGCATACTCCAGGAGTGTAAACAGATTTTTAAAAATGTTCTGAAATAAAAATCACAATTATTCCCATTCTGATTGCTGTAAGTGTCCCTTATCAGCCTCAGGAAGTAACAGATTCTGAGGACAAGAAAACCAAGGTTTTACCCTGATTTAAGAAGGTTATCAGAAAACAGTGGGGACGAGAGCGTAGGAGACAATGATTTAGAAGTTAGCATGGAAAGTAGTTCATCTTCAGATAATGGGGGTATAGCTGACAGCCCATAGGTGAACCCTAGGTTCAGGAGATTCGCAAAACGAAGAGAATAAATTCTTGGGGGAAAGTTTTGAATCTGCAAGTGCAGAATTGTGTAAATAGCTAATGCGTCACTTCCTGAAATATAGCGGAAATGAAAGTGCTTTCGGACAACCTGCGTATTTGAAAATGGTGTGATTTATAGCCTGGAAAAAGTAAGCTTTTGATAAACCATGACAGACTGTGCTAATTTAGATTAACAAGTAAACCAAGTAGAGCCTTTGTAGTACTGATAAGATTCCTTCGCCTAAAGAAAGAATTATAGCCTGGCTTCTTCAGTTTTTGAGCTTGGAATGTGAATTTGCATCATAGAAGTGTTTCCCTGTGCATGATCTCGCAACTCTGCTTGAAATTGTGCCATTGATATTTGTGTAAGAGAGGATAAAGGATTTATTTGTTTGAAGATCAAAACTTTGGGAAAAGATTTGTGGATTGCCTTACTCAGAGCAGAACACTGATTAGCTCCTTAAATTTAAGACCTATGAATATGCCATATCTACTAAGTTTATTTGGACCAATTGAATAACTCAGCTGCATTTGCATTACTTTAATCAAACTATTTATTTTTTTATCTCAGGCACTTATTTTTTAATCTTTATGGAACCTTCATTCTTCTCCTAGATTCCCAATACAACGTACAATATCTATCAGAAAGATTCTCTGTCCACTTTTTAAGCCACCCCAAAAATACGGATTTCATTTAAGATTAAATGTATGTATGTGTATATAGGTGCAAATTTTTCAGTGTGTGGAAGATTCCTAAGAAAGCACAGAATTGCAAACATCTTTCAGGTGCACAGAGCTAGATCTTCTGGATCCAAATTACACATTTGGAAAGAAAATTTTCTTAGCAATCAAGGTGAAAAATATTTGCTTAAATTTTATTTCATTATTATTATTATTATTATTATTATTATTATTATTACTATTATTATTATTATTACTAATAGTAGTGGTATATTTTACTTTTATTTTATTATTTTATTTCATTTATTATTATTATTATTATTATTATTATTATATTTTTATTTTATTTAGCTATTTATCTCACAATTGATGAAACATTTACTTTAAAAATTATGTAAATCAAGTACAGTAAATGGATAATCTGCCCTCCAATAATACACAGGGGGGAAATGTATCTTCTTTGCTCTTTTTCTGTTCAGTGATCAAGTCTTTTCCACATGGAATTCTGGAATACAAAGCTTCATGACAAAATGATACAAGCCTTGTATTGAAAAGATGCAAGATTCAGCAAAAATATCATTCACTATAAATAATATATAATTCATTTTTTAAAAAACACTGAATTATTAGAGTGAAATTATCATGTCCATAATACAATAATTTTATTTCTGTTTTGCTTCCCTTTTTGCATCACTCTCTCTCTCTCTGTGTGCGCATACATACCATATGTAAAGTGTATGTTTTGCTTCTGCAGGTTTATTTTCCTAATAACAATTAAATCAGTTTTTTCTTCTTTTTCCCCTCCTGCCCCATGATAAGATGGGATAAAAACTTTGGATATGATATACAGATGGGAGAATGTATTTATAAAAGGGCTCAAATTCACATATTATAATTGTAAAAATAATATTCATGAAAAATGTACCAGTGATATTTGTCACTGGAAAAATTGTAAAGGTACTTTGCATGTACAATGTGTAAAGATAATTTAAATGTAAGCTGGAAATGTGAACAAGAGGGGACCATTTTTATCCTGCTTGGTGGACCTGTAAGAAACCTTTCAAATAGATTCAAAATAATGCAAAAGATTTTAAAAAACCAATTTAAAATAGAAACCGAGATACTTCTTTGGGAACTCATAGATAAACAGTTATATGCACAAAGGTGGAAAGATCTGACTTTACCTGCAATGGAAGACCTGACTGTGAAAGCTGTTGGGGCTGGCTGAGATGGCAAAACTCAAGGCTTTGATCAGAGAACTGGAAGCCTCTTCTGGAGTTTCTGCTAAAAACAGAAAAAACAAATGAAATTATGATATATGGATATGATGATTAGAATAACAGGTTATTGGAAGGTACCTTTGAGGTCTTCTAGTCCAACACTCACGCAGAAAACCCAGTGATGGTGAACCATTTTTGATTTGCATGCCAAAAGAGTGTGCGTGTGCTAGCATGCACATACGTGTCCACACCCACGTCCATGAGCAACCACCCCGCGGCCCCCTGCGCATGCGCACAATACCATCCCAGTCCCAGCACATGCGCAAAGGCCTCACTGAAGTCTGGGATGGTGAAAAAACAGCCAAACCTGAAATTCAGAAAAACAAGATTTCTACTTTGCCCATTGTGCTGTTTTTCGCACTCCGGAGCCTTTAGAGAAGCTTTCTGATGCCCCAAAGTGTGAAAAACAGCACAATAGGTGTTGTGGTTGGCTCTGGCCCAGCTTCTGCCCCAAGGATGCAGGGGAAACATCAACATGTCATAGGCCTGTTTTATTACCGACAGAGTCAGGAAGTGCAGTTTCCTCGGACGAAGAAGGTGGGGGTGACTTGGAAGAGGGGGGCTTGGCACACAGCCCAGGAAGCCAATCTCCCTTATCTTCGGTTGATTAAGATAAGGAAGTGTTAGACCCACGCATGCGCAGACTTAATGCATTAAAGAGATCAATTGAGGAAATATTACAGGAGATAAGAGAGGCCACCTGTGTTTGGGTGGGGCTCCAATAATTAGAGCTGCTGATATACAGTGATCTCTCGGTTAGCGCGGGGGTTACGTTCCAAGACCTCCCGCGCTAACCGATTTCCGCGTTATATTGGATGCGGAAGTAAAACCACCATCTGCGCATGTGCGCCATTTTTTTCATGGCCGCACATGCGCAGATGGTGGAGTTTGCGTGTGGGCGGCGGGGAAGACCAAGGGAAGATTCCTTCAGCCGCCCAACAGCTGATCTGCTCCGCAGCGCAGAAGCAGCGAGGAGCCGAAGATGGGGTAAAGGCAAAGGGGAAACCCCATCTTCGGCTCCTCGCTGCTGCCGCGCTGCGGAGCGGATCAGGTGTTGGGCGGCTGAAGGAACCTTCCCTTGGTCTTCCCGCTTGCCGCTTGCCAGTCCACACACGCCCCCCTGGATGAGCCGGCCACAGGGGCGAGGGGTGGGGATGAAGGGGCAGGACTTCCCGGGCGGAAGGCATGCTCGGCTCTGCCGCTCCAGCCCCTTTCGGCCGAGCCTCCCCGGCCAAGCAGCCAGGGAAGTCGAGCCAGGCATGGCGGCTGCAGCGCTGCTTCTCCGGTCGCCCGGTCCTCTCCTGCCTCCTGCGCCGATGTTCCCCGCTGCGACGGAAGGCAGTCGCTTGGCTAGGGAGGCTCGGCCGAAAGGGGCTGGAGCGGCAGAGCCGAGCACGCCTTCCACCCAGGGAGTCCTGCCCTTTCATCCCCGCCGACCACAGGGGCGAGGGGTGGGGATGAAGGGGCAGGACTTCCCGGGCGGAAGGCGTGCTCGGCTCTGCCGCTCCAGCCCCTTTCGGCCGAGCCTCCCCGGCCAAGCGGCAGCCTTCCACCGGGAGGCTCAGCATTCCGTCAGTCGTAGCGCTGGCAGTCAACTTTTCTTTTTAGCACTGGGGAGGCAAGTCAGCTCCTGCCCAGTTTTAAAAAGAAAAGTTGACAGCCAGCGATTGTTCCGCTGCCGCCAGCATGGCCTGGCTGGCAGCGGAAGATGTAACGGAGCCCACGGGGGATTCGCCTTCCTCCCACCCGCAGCCGAGACTGATTGTGGGCTCCTTCGCAACCTCGGAGAGCTTCCGGGGCATGAAAGCTCACGAAAACCAGGAAGCTCTCCGAGGTTGCGAAGGAGCCCACGATCAGTCGGCTGCCGGCGGGAGGAAAGCGAATGCCACGGGGCTGGGCTCGGCTCCCCCCTCGGCTCCCCCCCTTACCAGCCCCGCCGCGGAAGGCTCCATTCTGTTCCCTGCCGGCCCGATTGAGCGGCCGGCGGTCTCCATTCAGGGAACAGAATAAAAAAAAATTATTTTTTAATATTTTATTTTTTTAAATAATATTTTTTGAAAAACCGCGTTGCAGCGTTTCGCGCTAATCGAGAACGCGCAAGTCGAGGGACCACTGTAAATAGCAGCGTGCTGGCTTGGGCCATTGTGGAAGATTATCTGATTGTTGTTCTTCAGGACGGTGCCTTGCTGTTTCCAGACTTTGTTGATTTTTCACGACTTTGAAACCAAAGCAGAGCAAAGTCACTTCGTGGAAGAAGGAGGGCTGTGACGTTTCTTCACAGCTGCTAGCTAAGTACTTAAGGACTGATTAAGGGGATTGTACAGACTACCAGGTTGTTTTGGGACAAGTGCTCTTTGCAATACAAAAAGGGTTCTTTGTTTCTTTTGAATTTTTGTGATAAAGAACATTGTTTTTCAACTTTCGTGTGTGTGTGTGTCTGAAATTTGTACCCTTGAATTTTCAGGAGACTCATACAATAGAGCCCAGCAGAACAATAGGCAAACTGGAAGTCTGTTTTTTCAAACTTCCGGTTTGCCAATTGGGCGGTTTTTGCACTGCAGGGCTACAGGGAAGCTCCCCTGAAGCCTCTGGAGCACAAAACAGATTTCCCCAAGGTCGAAAATCAGCTGGGTAGAGTGTGCATTTGCTCTGGAGCTGACAGCCGATATAGCTCTGCAATGCCATTTGTGCCACGTGGTCCATAGGCTCGCCATGACTGCCCCATACCATTTTTGACAAATGGTTGTCCAGTCTCTTCTTAAAAACGTTTTGCGAACTGCTGGAGTCAGATTTCTGAACCATTTCAGATATCCCAAATTCTGTGTGCCTCTTTACCTAAATCCTATCATAGAGATAATAGTACAGGTAGTCCCTGAGTTATGACCACAATTGAGCCCAAAGTTTATGTTGTTAAGTGAAACATTTGTTAAGTTTGGCGGGACCCAGGGACAGAGCCTTCTCTGTGGCGGCCCCGACCCTCTGGTACCAGCTCCCCCCCAGAGGTTAGAACTGCCCCCACCCTCCTTGTCTTTCGTAAACTCCTTAAAACCCACCTCTGCTGTCAGGCATGGGGGAATTGAGACAGTTTATGCATGGTATGTTTGTGTGTATGTTTGCTTTTAATAACTGTTTTTTAGTGTTTCTTAAATTATTAGATTTGTTGTACATTGTTTTATTGTTGCTGTACGCTTCCCCGAGTCTGCAGAGAGGGGCAGCATATAAATCTAATTAATAATAATAATAATAATAATAATAAGTAGTAGTAGTAGTAGTGAGTTTTCTCCATCTTTTCTTGCCACAGTTTTTAACTGTGTCATGACATTTGTTAAGTTAATAACATAGTTGTTAAGTGAATCTGTCTTCCCTGTTGACTTTGCCTGTAAGAAGGTTGCAAACCCTAGTACAGTGGAACCCCGACATAAGAGCTGCTCTACTTAAGAGCAACTCGAGATAAGAGCTGGGAGGGGAGAGATATTTTTGTTCTACTTACAAGCCCAAATTCGAGATACAAGCGCCAAGGAGCTGTCTCCTGAAGCCAAACGCTAACTTCCGCGTTCGGCTTCAGGAGACAGCTGCGAAGCGGCGCGCGTGTTTTAAAAGGTTGCAGCCGGCCTGGGGGGCTCGGGGGTGTGCTTGCAGCTTTCTTTCTTGCTCTTTTTCTTTCTCTCTTTTACCTTCCCTTCCTCTATTTCTTCTTTTCTTTCTCCTTCCCACCTTCTTCCCTCCCTCCCTCCCTTCACTCATTCCTCTCTTACTCTCCCCTTTCATAAGTTTCCTTGCTTCCTTCCTCTGTTCCTGTCCCTTCCCTCTTTCTTTCCTTCCTTCCTTCCCACCCTCCGTCCATTCATTCACCCATTCCTCTCTTGATCGCTTAAAGCCGGTCCCTGGTGCAAAAAGGGTTGGGGAACCTCTGTCCTACAGGATTGGGTGGCAGAGAAGTTGAACATATGTAAATTTAAAAGTTTAAGAAAGTTTACAAGTTAAGTGAAAGAAACTTCATTATTCATTTATATGTACATGTACATTTCTTCATTAAAAACATGTCTTTCTGCATAATTTAGACTAACTTTGTGAGTTTTTTGAGGGCTGGAACCAATTAAAATTATTTACATTAATTCCTATGGGGAAAAGTCGTTCGAGATAAGAGCTGCTCGACTTAAGAGCCCAGGTCCGGAACGAATTAAACTCGTATCTCGAGGTACCACTGTACATTGCAACTGTCATAAATAGGAACCATTTGCCCAATATCTGAATTTTGATCATATGACCATGGGGATGCTACAGTGGTCATAAGTGTGAGAAATGGTTGTACTGTATGTCAATTTTTTCACTGATGTTTAACTTTGAATGGTTAAATGAACTGTTGTAATTTGAGGAATACCTATACTTTTCTGCACTTTCAACTTTGGCTTTTCTTTCAATCTTTACTTTTTCTTTTTGTCTATTTTTGTCTTAATTATTGGTTCTTGTTAGTTTTTACGTCTTTATTTTAAAATCAAAAAATTGTATTTGTTTTTAAGAGATGTTAAAATGCTTTAAATTGTTACAAAATAACTTTAAAATATCTAGCAAAGATCCATTATCTGAAATTAACATAATCTTAGAAATTAGGATTAAAATTTAATCCTGATCCAATTTAGATTTTTCGTCCTGTGTCAAGTTTTTTTAAAAAGACCCTGGATATTTTAGAATCACTTTCAGATTTCATTGACAAATCTATATTTTCTTTTATGTACACTTCATACATAAAATGTACACTTCATACATACACTTCAGAGCATATGCACCAGAGACAAATTCCTTGTGTGTCCAATCACACCACCAATAAAATAATTCTATTCTATTCAATGCAATGATATACACTAAAATTACCCCGGTCACAAAATTAGGGGTTAGTGTTTCCTTTTTAAAATACAAATACAGTGATCCCTCGAGTTTCGCGATCTCGAGTTTCGCGAAACGCTATATCGCGAGTTTTCAACCCGGAAGTAAACAACACCATCTGCGCATGCGTGCCTTTTTTTTCTATGGCCACGCATGCGTAGATGGTGGAGTTTCCCGCCGGGCAGATAAGCTGCTGGGCGGCTTCCCTGGGTCTTCCCCCTCTTGCCCAGGTAAGACCCCAGCGGCGGCGCGAGCAACGGCGTGGGCGGGCGGGCAGCACGCGCGGGGACACCCCAGCTCCGCTTCCCAGCTGGGAAGCGGCCCCAGCAATGGCGTGGGCAGGCGGGCGGTGCGCGCGCGCTTGGGGAAACCCCAGCTCCGCTTCCCAGCTGGGAAGCCGCCCCAGCAACGCGCGCGCGCTTGGGGACATCCCAGCTCCGCTTCCCAGCTGGGAAGCAGCCCCAGCAATGGCATGGGCGGGCGGGCGGCACGCGCGCGGGGAAACCCCAGGCGCGAGCAACGGGGTGGGCGGGCGAAGGGCGGGCGGCGGTGGAAGTAAAAACACCATCTGCGCATGCGCAGATGGTGTTTTTACTTCCGCACCGCTACTTCGCGAAAAATCGATCATCGCAAGGGGTCCTGGAACGGAACCCTCGCGATGATCGAGGGACCACTGTATTTCTTCTTTTGTCTTTTCATTCCTCATTTGCATCAGATGTTGATTTGCACCACATGCTAACTAAGATGAAATGTTGCAGAAAATCACCTGCCGTTTAAGCATGACAGGTAACATTAAATTATAATATCTATTCAGGCATAGCATATTATGCGGACATAGTGATTCTGTTGCATTAACCTGGCTTTAAGGTTTAGCATGTTGAAGAAATGGATCAAGAGCATTTGGAAGGGGACATACTTCTTGACTGTAATTTCTTCTGTATTTCTCCAAATGTAAAATATTTTTTTAAAACTGATTATTTATGATGGGCTGTTACACAGAGAGTCTCTTCTAAAGATTACAGAAAGAACATAAGATAAGCAAGAAAAGGAATATCTGCAATTCTTTGTTATTTATATCATAATAAACCATTTTTTTCACGCAGGCCTTGACATTTCATTTTTTTAAATCAAACCCACTGATAAAAAATAACTGCTATACCAAGAACTAATTTGTATTCGGAGTATAAAGCTGTTATGCTGAAAAATGAGTTTTGACACAAGACTATTCTCATTACTAGTGGTGTAGTTTTCGTGACTAGAAACATCAAACACACAATTATTTTTTAACGTTAACTCATAATTGCAGTTGCTTAACCTCTTATAATCAACCACTTACATCAGCATAAAAGGAAATCATCTGAGCACTCTGAAATAAGAACTGTTATTTTATCTCATTCCCTTTATCTGCTAGGAATTTTTTGGGAAGAAATCCACCCTGAATTCAAACTGAACTGCCTAAAGCAATGTTTCCCAACCTTGGCAACTTGAAGATATTGGACTTCAACTCCCAGAATTCCCCAGCCAGCGAATGCTGGCTGGGGAATTCTGGGAGTTGAAGTTCAGATATATTCAAGTTGCCAAGGTTGGGAAGCACTGACCTAAAGAATGGAAAGAAAGCATTTATTTAAGTATGCAGATAGATATTTGGAAAACTACTTCGGACATTCAAAGTTACGTTCATCTCGTAAGGCAAATTTGAGGAAATAAGACCCACAGGCAAGATGGAGGGAACAATCCATTCCTTACCTCAAAAACCCATAAATCATTTAAAACAGGACTGTCTACAGCTAGATTGTAAAGTTGGCCAGTTTGGGAGCAAAATCACAAGATTAGCAAAGATGACAATTCAACAAATATAGACAAAACCTCCTCCATCTCTTAATTCTTCTGCAAGGTCGCCTCACTTTCGCATTCACATTATCTTTGCAAGTATCTGCCAGTTGCTACAAAAAAAACCAAACCCTCTTCCCCCAATTACTTTATTTTATTTGTAAACAAGTGCAAGGAAACAGGACACATGAAAAAAAAAGGCACAAATAAATGGATATAAATAAGCAAAGCATAGTCATAAACACATACATATAAATGGGGATAGTAGGACAGGGATGGTACGCTTATGCACACCCCCTTAGGGACCTCTTAAGAAATGTGTAAGGTCCACGTAGACAGCTTAAGGTAAAAAGTTTGGGGTTCAAGAAACTAACAACAGAGTCAGGTAGAGTGTTCCAGACAATTACTATTCTATTGCTGGAGTTGCATTTTCTGCAATCAAGATTAGAGTGGATTGCACCCACTGGAGAACTGTCACCGTTTAAACGGTTACAAACGAAAGATCTCGGGTGCAGATCAGGAGCCCCTAATCCACACGTCGCACCGGCTTCGCACCGCCCCCGGAAGTCATAAGGTAGATGATCCAATTTTAGGCCTGGACAACCTTGAACTAGGTCATCTGTGTTCCTATCTAAGCTTAGTACATAAGATAATCATAAGGTAGATGATCTTATGTACTAAGCTTAGATAGGAACACAGACGACGTAGTTCAAGGTTGTCCAGGCCTAAAATTTCAAGCCTGGTGGTATAAGGAATTTTATTGCAAACAAAATAGTTGAGTACTCTTCTTGTAAAATACCCTCTCTAATGTACTAATGTCTGAAATACAGTGTGGATTCCAGGAAAGTGAGCAGTAGTCAAAGATAGGTCTGGCAAACGTTTTGTATGTCCTAGTTAGGTATAGAATTACCAGAGAGAAAACTTTGTAAAATAAGGTTGACAACTCTTAATGCCTTTAATTATGTCCAGGTACAGTATTTGTAAATAACAAAAACACACTAGAAATCTTTTTGTTCTGGGGCAGGGGTAGGTAAAGTTGGCTCTTCTCTGACTTGTGGACTTCAACTCCCAGAATTCCTGAGCCAATTATGCTAGCTCAAGTATTCTGGGAGTTGAAGTTGTCATAGAAGAGCCAACTTTGCTGACCACTGTTCTTGGGAGACAGAAATGTCCTTCATATGCCAACAGACATCAGTGTTACACCACTCTATTAAGTACAGCATTTAAAATCCTCAATAATTTCATGCAGACTTCATGTAAGGAAAGCTGGATTCCAACTAACAAAGTGTTAAAGTCCTCCAAATTATGTAAATGAACACATTAAAGACTAATTTGTATTTAGTTACTCTCCTGCTGAGATCTTTCCGAAAATATTTTTATCTTGACATAAAAAAATGATGTGCGATTTACCTTACCTTCTTAACGTATCAAAAGCTCGGGCACCAGAATATTTCACGCTTCCTCTCAAACATCTAACAAAATTTGAAGCACCTTGATTTTCTCAACTGTAAGAGCTTCTGAAACCTTGCACCAGGATTCTCAAAAGCCCACAAGGATGTGGACCGATTATATTACAGCGCTTCCCAAATTTGGATGAACTACCCAAACTGTGGTACAAGTGGGGGTTTTGGGGTGGGTGGGTGTTACGATACACAATAAATATCCCAATATTAATGGGGATTTTTAAATAAGGACTTTATATAAAAGAGTTTTGGATACGGAAGGAAAAGGAAAAGGTTTAACAAGCACTGCTACACCATGTGTCAAGTTAAGTCACCTAAAGAATACCTTCCTTCCCCCAGAATATTTCATAGACCCTCTCTATCCCACACAACAGAACTGTTGTCTCCAGGATAATTCTTTCTCACGAATAGGATGACTAATAGCTACCTAAACAGTGAACAGATGGCACTGGCCTCACCTGTTCAATCCACTACAAAAAAAGAGTGAAAAACAACAAATGATGTTCCCATCGTAATTGCCTGCCTAGAGGCGTTTCATTTGAAACTGGAATACTCATGGAAATTATTGTGGTCATCATTGTGACCTTCCCCATAAAAGACTGTTTAATTAGAAATTCTGGATTATTTCTCATTGGATGAACTACAGTGATACCTTGTCTTACAAACTTAATTGGTTCCGGGACGAGGTTCTTAAGGTGAAAGGTTTGTAAGACAAAACAATGTTTCCCATAGGAATCAATGGAAAAGTGATTAATGCGTGCAAGCCCAAAATTCACCCCTTTTGCCAGCAGAAGCGCCCGTTTTTGCACTGCTGGGATTCCCGAGGCTCCCCTCCATGGGAAACCCCACCTCCGGACTTCTGTATTTTTGCGATGCTGCAGGGAAATCCCAGCAGGGAAATCCCAGCATTGCAAAAATGAGCGCTTCGCTGGCAACGGAAGTCCGGAAGTGGGGTTTCCCAGCGAAGGGAGCATCAGTGAAATCGCAGCATCGCAAAAACACCGAAGTCCTCGAAACCCCACCTCTGGACCTCTGTGTTTTTGGGATTTCACTGAGGATCCCCTCGCTGGGAAACCCCACCTCCGGACTTCCATTGCCAGTGAAGCACCCGTTTTTGCACTGCTGGGATTCCCCTGCAGCATCACAAAAACACGGAAGTCGGGAAGTGGGGTTTCCCATGGAGGGGAGCCTCAGGGGAAACCCAGCAGTGCAAAAATGGGTGCTTCACTGGCAACGGAAGTCCGGAGGCGGGGCATCCCAGTGGCGGCGGTGGGTTTGTAAGGTGAAAATAGTTTGCAAGAAGAGGCAAAAAAGTCTTAAACCCCGGGTTTGTATCTCGAAAAGTTTGTATGACAAGGCATTTGTAAGACGAGGTATCACTGTATTTCCAATCCAAGCTGTTTGGAGGAAGGTCTGACTCTTTTCAAAGTATGTGAAGCCCACAATGAAAGGAAAATTTAATTTACAAAATCCATCTACATTGAGTAATTCCCTATGTATACACTGACATTAAGTTCTGGAAAGGACCTAATGTGGAAATTTAAAAAATAATCTCGGTGCTCATCCCATCTCCCATCAAAATCTTGGTTCACAATACCAAATCTGTGTTTACCTCTTTTGAATTAGCAATAAACACCTAGACTTATAGATCGCTTCACAATGCTTTACATCCCTCTCTCAACAGTTTAGGGTTGGCCTATTGCCCCCAGCAATTTGGATCCTCATTTTGCCGAAATTTGACCTTGGAAGGATGAGTCAACCTTGAGCCAGTCAGGATCAAACTCTTGGAGTGAGCAGTTCAGTTAGCCAGCAGTACTGCCCCCTAACACTGCACCACCACAGTTCTTACTGCAGTGCAATCATCACTGAAGTCACAGACTGCATTCATTTCACACACATAGTATCAGGAAGCTTCATGCTAGCTACCTATACGTTTTGCTTCCTTTAAAAATATGTACACTGCATTTTGTTTTAATTTCTTAGTATTGGATGAAATTTACAGGCACAGTGGCTCATTTCAGAAATTTTATATATTATAAGTTTCAAAAATACCTTTTTCCATTTAAGTTTCCCCTCAAAAAAATAAAAACAAAAAAAACAAATCCAACCCATCAGCATCCCTATCTATATATTGAAGAGTCAATAATGAATTGATCTAGAGTTGGTCCTAACTTAGCTGCCAAAAATGGGTATAAAGTCTGAGCGGAAGAAGTATATCCAATTTTTGGGGTTATTGGAGCAAATTGGACAAATTTCAATTAAATGTTCTTTAACTTTGAAATCTTCCTTAGGAATTCATAAGCAAAGAAACATGATTGCCCCATATTAGTTTTTAAATATAAGCTTTAATAAGTGTTGGATCTTAACCTTAAGTATATTAAGTGGATATGTGGCAGATGTGATCACAAATATTAGATACACTGCCTCGTTTTGTTCTTTGTGTGCTTCCAGTTGTTTCTTGAGAAATATAGAATAAAACTTTATAATATATATATATGTGTGTGTGTGTGTGTGTGTGTGTGTGTGTCACATGTTTTGTTTTGTTTTTTGCTGAATTTGAAAATTAAGGGAGACTAGGATAGATCTATTTCGGCCTTATTTTGGCCTCATCAGCTAGCCATACCCACTGGGACTTGAACCTGCAACCTTTGCCTTGTAAGGCAGAGAATTATCCTCTAGGCTACAGTATCCAATCCCTTCAGATTAAAGACAGATTCTTCCCGTTTCTCAATCATTTATAACATTCTACGATGCAAAGGATGTAGCTCAGATGTTTTGAAAAATGCATGTTATGTTCTGACCAATGTAACAACTGTTTCTAATTGCTAACGTCTTATGCATGGTTTTTTTGAGAAAAAAGTGCCCAAGAGTCTAGCTTTGAAAAATTGATCAAATAATAGTCTGCATTAAAGTGATACCCTGTTTCCCCCAAAATAAGACATCCCCTGATAATAAGCCCAATCGAGCTTTTGAGTGTATGGCAATAAGGCCAGGGTTTAAAAAAAATATAAGACAGGGTCTTATTTTCAGGGAAACAAGGTATTATTATAGCAAAGCAATGAATTATTTTTATATAACCAAGTAATGTGTAATTAAACTGAAAATAATGTAACTTGAGACTCAATTGTCTCTCCATTAAGTTTCTAACAGCCTTTACCTTTGCTGCCCTCTGAAATATATTGTAAATGGAAACAGAACCACAGACACCATTAAATTTCTTTACCTCTATTTGCAATCTGGTTGTAATTTGTCAATCACACTGACAACTGGGAAAAAAATAAAATTGGTACCTGAAACCAACTTTAATTCACTGAATTAAAAGACTGCAGATCTAATTAACTTCAGATACACTGGTAACAGTTATAAATGCCACAAAAATCCTGTTTGAAAGTAGAAGAGAGTCACAAAGTTGTATCAAGATAGGCTAATATCTAGGCCACTTCAGAGATGAAGATGTTGATCTTGTAAACATTGATACGGTAGTAGCTTCGAGTTTAATTTTCTAGCATATACAGTGTGTGACAAGACTTAAGGTTTTTTTGTTTTTATCTTATACAATTCAATATATGTATAGGAATGTGTATCTGATGGACAATGATTGAAGTATATATGGATGAATGTAGATGATTGTTTTAATGAACTGGGGTTTTAGATATGATTTTTAAATTTAGATTTCTTATATATTGTATTATTGTATTTATTTTTGTTGTGAGCAGCCCTGAATCTGCGGAGAAGGGCGGCACAGAAATCTAATAAATAAATACACAGACAAATGTGTTCTCAACTTATGACCACAACTGAGCCCAAAATTACTCTGGCTGAGTATGACATTTCTTGCCATGGTTGTTAAGTAAATCACTGCAGTTATTAAAGTTAGTTATTCCATTGTTAAGTGAATCTGGCTTCTCAATTGAGTTTGCTTGTCACGTGGCCACAAAAAGTTATCACATGATCCCGGGACCCCACAACCATCATAAATATGAATTAGTTGCCACGCGCCTGGTCATAAGTGTGAAAAAATGGTCATAAGTCACTTTTTTAGTGCCATTGTAACTTTAAACAGTCACTAAATGAATTGCTGTAAGTCTAGGATTAACTGCATAACCTTTCCAAAGAAAATGACCACTTAGTGAAGAAATTAGGCGTTGATTGCTTACCTGAACGCCTCTTCTCGTACGGTGAGCGGGTACAGCAGTCACATGGGTTGCTCATGTCCAATCCGGTGGAACTGAGCCTAGTATTAAAAAAGCTTGCCGGATCCGCCCCTTCCCCAGAATTCGCGAATCCATAGACTAGGCTCAGCTGTGAAGCTCTGTAGTGTTCAACTCTCATTGTTAGAGGAAGAAAGGTTATAGGAAGATAAGGAAGACACATACAAGGGCGGGAAGTGACTGCTGTACCCGCTCACCGTACGAGAAGAGGCGTTCAGGTAAGCAATCAACGCCTATTCTCCGTACTGAAGGAGCGGGTCCAGCAGTCACATGGGACATACCCAATAGATGGTCCCTAGGGTGGGATTAGATTGCTATCGTGTGAGATAACGGATTGGAGTACCCTTCTGCCGAAGGCAGCGTCCGCTGAAGCGTAAGAGTCAATCTTGTAGTGCCTGATGAAGGAATTTGGCGAGGCCCAAGTGGCTGCTTTGCAGACCTCCTCCAACGGGGCTTGAGTCGCCCAAGCGGCCGAGGTGGCTGCGCTCCTGGTGGAATGCGCTGTGATGTCCCTTGGGACTGAGAGGGAGGCCGACTCATAGGCCTTAGATATAGTCCCTCTGATCCAACGGCCTATTACTGTTGAAGACACTTTGGCACCCATGACTCTGGGGTGATAGGCTATAAAAAGTGCTTCTGACCTCCGAAAGGGTCCTGTGCGTTGGATATAGATTCTCAGCGCTCTAATGAGATCCAGGGTGTGCCATCTAATTGCCAAGGGATGGTCTCGTTGGAGGCAGAAGGAAGGTAGGACAATATCCTGAGTTCTGTGGAACATGGAACTGACCTTGGGTAAGAAGGTGGGGTCCAGTCGCAAGACTACCTTGTCCTGATGAAATTGACAAAGGTCCTGCCTGATTGAGAGGGCAGCCAGCTCCGAAATGCGTCGGGCAGAGGTAATAGCCACCAGGAAAGCTACTTTAAAGGATAGGTATCTGAGGGACGCCGATTTTAGGGGTTCGTATGGTGCCTGCGTGAGGGAATGGAGAACCCGTGGCAAATCCCAAGATGGATACCTGTGGACCTTGGAAGGTCTGAGGTTGGCTATGCCCTTGAGGAATTCCTGAACTTCTGGGAAGGAGCGGAGAGGCTGTCTGCGAGGGCCCCCTAGGACAGAGGAAATGGCCGCCAGATGACGCCGGAGGGTGCTGGTGGAAAGTCCTTTATGGAAACCTTGCATAAGGAAGGAAATGATTCTGTGTATGGGAATGCACAGGGGAGAGAGGCCTTCCTGTAGACACCACTGGTGAAACTTGGACCACGTGTGGTCGTAGATTCGATTGGTCGAACCCCTTCTGGCCTTTAAAATGACCTCCACTGTATCGGGGTCGTGACCACGTAATTCTAAGTCTCTCCTGATAACAGCCAGGCGGTGAGGTGGAACCACTCCGGGTCTGGATGGAATAAGGCCCCCTGCCGCAGCATATCCCCCGAAACGGGGAGTCGCCAGGGGTCCTGGACGGACAACTGTTGAAGATCCGCGAACCAGGGCCGGCGGGGCCAATGAGGGGCGATTAAGATTACTCGGGCCCTCTCGGTGAGAACCTTGTGAATCACGTCCGGGAGAATTGGAATTGGAGGGAATGCGTAAAGTAAGCCTGGAGGCCATGGGCTCCGGAGGGCATTGATTGCTTCCGCTCCCGGGGATGGAAATCTGGAAAAGAAGCGAGGGAGTTGGGCGTTCGCACTGGTCGCGAAGAGATCCAGAATTGGTAGGCCGAATCTGAGGCTGATTTGATGGAACAGGTCTTGATGGAGGTTCCACTCTCCTGGGTCTATCGTTGCTCGAGATAGCCAATCCGCCTGGACGTTGAGGCTCCCCGAGATGTGGTCGGCTAGGAGCGACCGAAGATGTTTTTCCGCCCAAAGGCCTAACTTGAGGGCCTCCCTCATGAGGGCCTTGGATCTCGTGCCCCCCTGCCTGCAGATATGGCTTTTTGTGGCAATGTTGTCGGTGAGAATGAGAACGTGCCGGTTGGGAATGCGAGGAGAGAAATGCTTCAGAGCCAGGGAAACGGCTCTTAACTCTAGCCAATTGATTGGCTTGGAAGCTTCCTCCGGGGACCACGTGCCCTGGGCTATCATTCCCTGGGCGTGGGCGCCCCATCCCGATAGACTGGCATCTTTGGTGATGACAAATTGATCCGGGCACCTGAACGGGGATCCTTTGTCCATGGCCGGAGACTTCCACCACTTGAAGGATCTGCGAACAATTGGTGGGACGACAATGCGACGACTTGAGTTGCTGTGCCCCGATCTCTGAAAGGGTAATAGGAGCCACTGTAGTTCCCTAGCATGAAGGCGAGCCCAGGGAATGATGCCTATGCATGACACCATCTTCCCCAAAAGGGAAGACAGGGTTACTATGGATACTGAAGGTTGAGATAAAATGCAAGAAATTAACTCCCCTATACTGAATTTCCTCTCGGGAGAGAGAAAAACCTGGGAGGATTCTGAATTGATAATGGATCCCAGGTGTAAGATGGATGTGGAAGGTTGGAGATGACTTTTATCAAAGTTGATGGAAAATCCATGGTCCTGAAGGACTGACATGGTGACAGAAAGGGCTGTTTTCACTTTCTCTAGGGAGTTCCCATGAATCAAAATATCATCAAGATAACATAAAATGTGAATGGGAGACGCCCGGATATAGGCCGCCAGGGACCCCAAGAGCTTTGTAAAGACCCGAGGGGCCGAAGAAAGGCCAAATGGCATCGCCCTATACTGGAAATGCCTGCCTTGAAAGGAGAAACGTAAAAATTTTCTGTGGCATTTGGCTATAGGAATGTGGAGGTAGGCCTCAGTGAGGTCTAAAGAGACCATGAAATCTCCCGTGTGGATGGCGGCCAAAATAGATGATAAGGAGTGCATCTTAAACTTCCTATATTTGATGAATAGGTTCAGCTTCTTTAAATCCAAAATAGCTCTCCAACCTCCGGAGGATTTTGGAACCATAAATAGGATGGAATAAAAACCTAGACCCTTCTGACCGGAGGGAACCGGTTGAATGGCTCTGATGGACAATAAGTGGGAGATGGCCTCCTCCATACGGTTACAATCTGAGGAGGACCTGGGAGAAGGGCAGGAAATGAAACGTTTCGGGGGAGGGGAAATAAATTCTAGAAGAAGGCCTGTTTGAACAGTGTCAATGACCCAGGGGTCCTTGGAGGTGAGACGCCAATTAGAGGCGAAATGGGCTAGGCGACCACCTATGGGAATTGAGGAAAAATTACCATCTAGGTTTCTTCGAAGCCCTGTTAGAGGACGCTCCCCTTTGGAAGCGAAAACCTCTGCCCCTGGAGTTCCTACCTTGGGAACGAAAACGGGGGGAAAACTGACCTGGAGATCTCTGATAGGAAGCCGCTTGATCTTGCTGACGCCCTGGGCGACGAAAGGACTGCGTTTTGGTAGCCTTTTTGGTGGTTGGACCCAAAACTTTCTTCTTGTCCGTGGTTTCCGTGAGGAGTGGATCCAGAAGATCACCGAAAAGAAGGTCGCGCTTTAAGGGACCCAGAGATAACTGCCACTTCTGGCGTACTCCCGCTTGCCAAGGGCGAATCCATAGGAGTCTTCTTGCCGTTGTAGAAGCTGCAATAGACTTAGCAGAAAATCTAGTAGATTGTAAAGTGGCATCAGCCACGTACTGAGCAGCTGCAAAGACCTTGTTGAAATCTTGTTGACCTCTCAAGTCATCGGGAGGAATATGCTGTTGAAGTTGGCGAAGCCACAGAAGCATGGCTCTGGAGAAAAAGGAAGCCGCTGCAGAACTTTTAATGGCCCAGGAATCTGCGGTGAATCCTCTTTTGAGCATTTGTTCAATCCGCTTGTCCTCTGGGCGGAGGACTTCCTCTGCTTCGCCTGGCACAGCAGCTGCCGAGTGAAGGATCTTGACAGGTTCATCCGGTTTAGGAAAGGATAGGAGCTCCTCATAGGAAGAGGAAAGTTTGTACAATTTCCTGTCCTTGGTTGAGGGATTAAGCCCAGAGGCTGGGAAATCCCACTGCTTAAGTAAGGCATCTTTAAACAATTTAGGCATAGGTATTACCTCATTATCCTCCTGTTCCTCTGTGAAGTAAGGTAAATTCTCCTCCGGGGGATCAGTGGATGTGGAGGCCTGTTTCTCCTGGGCCGCCAATCCCGTAGAAAATTCTAGCTTTGAGGAGGAGAGATTTGAACAATTGAGAAGGAAAAATAGTAATTGGAGAAGGAACCTTTATTTGGGATTCCTCATCATCTGAGAGGCCTTGAAAGGGATCCTCATCCTCCTCCATATCCTCATATTCGTCCTGAGAGGAATCTGAATCATCCTGAATAGGAGCTCTAACCGCTGGGGAAGAACCCAAGGGGCGGGAGGGACGAGGAGGTGGAGGAGGTAGGGGAAGCTCATTGATGGTAGAAAATCTGGCATCAATGGCCTTGGACAACACAGAAAAGATAGATTGGAATTCAGGAGGTAAACTAGAAATATCAGCAGGAATGGCAGAAGAATCCCTGAAGGCCTGGGAGGATCCTGGCTGGGGGGAATCTTCAATAATATCTGGTTCCTCTGGACCTATTCCCCATAGGTTAGGTTGGGGTCTGTCTAGGTTTGGCTCATCCAGGGATAACACAGGGACCCCAGAAGGAGGCAGGCTAGAAGCCTCTGGGGGGTCTTGACTACTGAGTACTTGGGCCTGTACTTTCAAACGTTTTGCTGATTTGTCATGGATTCTTTGTAGGGCTAGGTCCCTTCTCTTCTCAGCCCTGGTGACCTTGGTCGAGGGGCGGGCCCCTGAAGAAGAGGAGGACGAGGCCTGGGGGATACTGGTAATCTCATCGCCTGTAGGCCTGGCCTCTCTGGGACCTTTTGTTGTGCCTCTCTTGGGAAAAGTAGCCATAGTCTGACAATTAACAGAAGACCAGGCTGAGCCAAATAACTGAATTATTAGGGAGAAGAATTTCAAAGCCTTCCCAAGAGGAATGGATCCTGCTCCGAGGCCTCGGAGCTGCTGAGACTTGAGGACAATCTGGGCAAACCCAGAGTTCGTGCCCCCAAATACAGCGTGGCCAGCCTCCCTAAACTTTAATTAAAGTAACCAAGGCACTCTGGTTGGAGGCTTAGCCGGTGGAGAATTAAGCCTGAGCGTCCCAAAGCCCACTCCGGGATCCACGCGGTGGACTGAGGCCTACACGGCTGGCAGGAGGCCAACACGAGAGGCCTAACTTTAAAAAGGGCGCGAAGGCCTTCGCGCCGAAAAATCGCTCCGTAATAAAATTCTTAAAGGAGAAGCGATCGACTAAGTCCAGGAGACTAGAACAAGCGTCTCACTCCGCAGGAGGTATTTCTTAAGCCCTTTAACGTTTTATACAATAATAAATCAATGAATCAATACTTGCACCAAGACCTCCAGGCCAAAGGATTAAAAGAATCCACAGCGGCAGCGGGGATCGTAAACGGCAAAACAGCCGGGGGAAAACGAAACCGCAACTTCTCCCAAGGAAAAAAGCCGAGCCACAAACGGCTGGCGCTAATAGTGCAAGTAAATAAATAAGGATAAACAATTCTTACTACTTTGAAGGAAAAGATCGAAGGGAAGGTGTTAGAATGTTGAACGAGCTATCACAATATAACCGCAGGATATGCGAACTGAGCGAATTCTGGGGAAGGGGCGGATCCGGCAAGCTTTTTTAATACTAGGCTCAGTTCCACCGGATTGGACATGAGCAACCCATGTGACTGCTGGACCCGCTCCTTCAGTACGGAGAAATCATATGCACTTGTTATTAAATATTCTTGAATAGCCCATTATTATTAAAGATGTGCACATATATTAGAGCATATTGTCTCCAAGGACACAGTAGACAATTTCTTCTAAGGCGGCACCAGTCCCATCTAGATTCACTAAGTGCTTTCATAGTTTTCATCTGCTACCCATTTATCCAGGGGAACATTTTTAACTGACCAAAAAGCTTATTGACCGAATTTAAACAAATGCTTTTGAAACAGCCCTAATTAATAAATCAGGTTGTGTTCTCCACTGAGAATCTTTGATCTAGCAAAACCTAAGAAAGAGTTTTTGTTGATTTGCTATTTCCTTTCCACTCTTCTAAATCCTTCTCCAGAATACTTCATAGAATTACCAGTAAGAACCACTTAAAGGGAAAATCCCCTACTGCACCTGACAAAAGCCTGCACAGGATCAAACAACCTAACTATCCTTGAAGAAATATAATTGCATATAACAGATTGCATTGTAGCACTTTGGTTTCAAAAGGAAGCCAGCTGGATGAGGGAATTCTGGGAGCTGATCGACACAGTTGTCCTGTTTGAAAAATGCAGCCTTAAATAAAGTGCATCTTTTTCTGAGTTTATACTGCAGTTGTGGAAGGTTGTCCTGAAATCCTGCAATAAGACTCAGCTGCTTTAAGGAATTATGGACAGGTGCTACACAATGCCTTCTTGTCCCTTCAGATCTGACGTTCTACACAAGCGTTCTTTGGCATGCGATGAAATCAAAAGGGTCCTAGACTACCACATAAACAATGGAAACTTCAGACAGAAACATGCATTTTGTATTTATAAATCCAGGACTGTGCCCTGCAAATGCTGAACTGGTATTCACATGCACAGCAGACAGCACAGCAATGTGGCAAGAGAGATTGTTTCCAGGTCAAAGTGAAGGACCTCGGCTGGCAGTTCCCTTAGATAACCCTGAAGAAACATTAGCCTAAAATTAATCCAAGCTATTAGTTTGTTCTGCAACAACACTATGCAATTGAATTGCTTCCTCAAATTGCAGGGTGAGAAATTATGTTTCAGTCTGATAAACTTTTTCAAGATTCTGGCTCATTTTAATCTCTCCTCTAGAAACACTGGCAGCTTCTGCCAAGCCACAACCTCAGTTTTAGATATGGGCAGCCAAGACCAAATATTATTTCTAACCTGGAATTGTTTGACATGAAAACAATATCTCTGGATCTCAGAGAAGTTTGAAGGAGTCTGCAAGGGTGAGAGGAGATTTGGGGACAAAATGTCCACTGTCATGTAGCTCACAAGCCTTCTGTCACTGAGTCAATCAATGCCTCCCTGTATTGGCTGGAATCCTCATAAATCACTTAAGCAAGTCACTTAAAGGGCCTGCCCACCTGAATTACTCCATAAAATCCATTTCCTCCTTGGCCACTTGACATTGCTCTTATATCAACCCAACTCACAAACAAAGCAATCTTTAGTTGTCCCTAACTGCAAATAACAAAAGCATTCTACACGGAGTATTGCTCCCTTATTTCAACATCACTAAATAATAGCATTAGAGTGTACTGTATAACACTAGTTAGACTTTGTTGCCCATTTATTTAAAGGAGAAATCAAGTGAGCAATCATAAGAGTTGTAACTGTAAGAAACACAGGAACTGCCCCTTGAGGAGCTGCTGATACAGTTCTACAGAGGAATCATTGAGTCTGTCATCAGCACCTCTATAACTGTCTGTTTTGGTTCTGCAACCCAACAAGACCGACACAGACTTCAGAGGATAATCAGAACTGCAGAAAAAACAATTGCTGCCAACCTGCCTTCCATTGAGGACCTGTATACTTCACAAATCAAAAAGAGGGCTATGAAAATATTTACTGACCCCTCACATCCTGGACATAAACTGTTTCAACTACTACACTCAAAATGTCGCTACAGAGCACTGCACACCAAGACAACTACACACAAGAACAGTTATTTCCAGGATGCCATCACTCCACTAAACAAATAATTCCCTCAACACTGTCAAACTATTTACCAAGTCTGCACTACTATTACTACTAGTTTTTTCTCATCATTCCTATCACCCATTTCCTCCCACTTGTTTCTTGTATCCTTAAGATTTTTATTAATATTGTTACTTCATTGCTTATTTGACCCCTATGACAATCATTAAATGCTGTGCCTCATGATTCTTGACAAATGTATATTTTCTTTCATGTACACTGAGAGTATATGCACCAAAGACAAATTCCTTGTGTGTCCAATCACACTTGGCCAATAAAGAATTATATTCCATGTCTTCTATTTTCTCTCTCTTTTTAATTTATTTTTAAATTATTGATATTTTTCTTTTATTTTACATTATGATGGTTTATTGCACAGTCAGTCAAAGATTCAGACTGAGGTATCTTCCCAAGTTATTATTTTTTATAATAACTTGGGAAGGATTATAAATCTATTAAATTAAATTAGTTTTTCATCAGACCACAGACCTGAGATGTTTAAAGATGTTTAAAGTCAGTTACTGATGAACTGACTCACTAGCTCTGCTGGAAGTTGGTTCCAAGTTTCCACTACTCTTTCTGTCAATACTCTCTTATCACTACTTTTGTGCATTTGTCCTGTCAATTTGAGATTGTTTTTTATTTTTGCTTAACATTGAAAATATCACCTTCTAAAACTTTATTCACACCCTTTCTCTTCTCTCATCCAAGCTGTACATATTTCTAATCTCTCCCGATTTCTCCTGACCAAAAAATATTGTAGCCTCCATCGTAGACTTTTTGATTTTTTTTAAGGTGGGTGATTTGAGAACAAGTTTCAGTTCAAATCAAATCAAAAGCACAGGAGACTTTTTAATTTCCATGACACAATGTCTCCAGGATTCTTTTCTCCCATTTTGAACACTAACGTCTCTCCAAACTTTCCAAAAGGAGAGTTATCCTCCACTATTTTGGGGAAGAAGGGGATTATGTTAAGGAGCTAGTTCATCTTAACAATATTTTTAAATCTAATTCTACTTTAATATGTAAACAGGTGGCGCAGTGGGTAGAGTGCAGTACTGTAGGCCACTAAAGCTAACTGCTAGATCTGCAGGTCAGTGGTTCAAATCTCATCACCAACTCAAGGTTGACTCAGCTTCCCTCCTTCCGAGGTGGGTAAAATGGGGACCCCGATTGTGGGGGCAATATGCTGGCTCTGTTAAAAAGTGCTATTGCTAACATGCTGTAAGCTGCCCTGAGCCTAAGGAGAAGGGCGGCATAAAAAATTGAATAAAATAAATAAAATAAACACCCCTTCGCTGCAATTGGGATATTGAACTGGCTGCCATTGCTTATTCATCCATTCCGTGTATTTATCAGATTCAATTATTATTATCCCCTGCAAGTAAGAGATGGTTACCCGAAAGCTGGCCCATTTCAGTTATCTCACTCCCTTCCCTCCCTTCCCTGGGTTCTATTTCTGTCACATGGTTGGTGGTTATTGTGGGAGTAAAATTAGGGGAGACCCCACCCTACTTTGTTGTCTTGAGAGAGAAAAATGGGATAGCCACAAAGTAAATATACTGCTCAAAAAAATAAAAAGAACACTCAAATAGCACATCCTAGATCTGAATGAATGAAATATTCTCATTGAATACTTTGTTGTATTTCCACTATAACCTTCATTGTGTATTATTGTGTATTGGACTAAATAAATAAATAAGTAAGTAAGTAAATAAGTACGTAAGTAAATAAATAAATGTGCACAACAGCATGTGAAATTGATTGTCAATCAATGTTGCTTCCTAAGTGGACAGTTTGATTTCACAGAAGTTTGATTTACTTGGAGTTATATCGTGTTGTTTAAGTGTTCCCTTTATTTTTTTTGAGCAGTGTATAAACATTGGGCTATGACTCTTTGAATTTGTGGACATCTCTAAGACTCTATCATTGTTTTCTACAATAGTCTTCATTTAGCAACCACAATTAGAACAATGAAAATTTGTTCAGTCAGCAATGTAAAACAACACTAAGTCACTAAGTGAAACAGCAACTGTCCTTATCTTACTTTAGCTTTTCTTTGCTTTATAAACCTGCAAAGAATTGGTTGTAAAGTTACTTTTGTTATCACATGGCAGATAGATGTGTATTTTCATGTTGAATGTATCTAACAATTACTGTATTTTTAGCACTATAAGATGCACCGGACCATAAGATGCACATTAGCTTTAGAGAAGGAAAACAAGGAAAGAAATCTCCCAGCATCCATCTGGTATTCATTTGGCTAGCGTCCTTGCAGCAAACAGTCTGGTCACCTTTAGCATGCTATCGCAGCCCCAGCATGTGGCTCATCAGAGCTCAACTCCATTGCACCCACCATCAGTCAACTCAACTGAACTGCTGCCACTGCTGGGAAACACTGCAGCCTTTACTGCCAATCAGCAGTTTGGCATTTGGATCACCTCCCAGAATACTGCCAATCAGCTGTTCTAGGCGGCAGGGATCACTGCCACCACCTTTTACCACCACCGCTGTTCAACTACAGCGATTGGCAACGGCAAATGGTGGCAATTCCTACTGCCTAGAACAGCTGATCGGTGGTATTCGGGGAGGCTGATCCAACAGTCTATCAGCTGCTTGCCAGTAGTGACAGGCAATGATGGCAGTGACAACTCGCCCCTCTCCCGCTGTAATATATCTATAAAAGACACAGACATTTCCACCCACATTTGGGGGGGGGGTGCGTCTTATAGTGTACAAAATACTGTAACTGTCAGACTACATTTAATGCATGTCAGAAGCTAGTGAAACAAAAGAGTATTTCTTATCAATCTTTTGTTTAGAGTTAAAAAGGGAAATGTTTATTTATTTATTGGACTTTTATGCCACCCCTCTCCGAGAACTCGGAGTGCCTTAAATCATATAATAAAACAATACATAACATTTAGGTTCAGGTTTAGTTGCTATTTAGATTTGATGCCAGCAAACCTTAATCCATCCTAGTTTTTCTTTACCTGGACTTTTGTTTTTCTTATCTCTATTTTCCTTATCTTTACCTTTTCCCTCCTCTCATGAAACATAAAGCAGTTAGATATAAGGAAAAAGCTACCACTTTTCATACCTTGCTAAACTGTCTTCCCTACTATCCCATTTTTTAAATTAAGAAAAAATGGGTAATGCCATATCCATTAGAACTTTAAAACTGAAGCATGCAGATGAAATCTTAGCAAGAGCTATGAAGTCATCAACATTATTATGTCATCTCATACTGGATACACATGATGATCATGCTTAAGGTATCCAGAATATTCTTGTTACCAAAATTTGATATTCTGTTTTTGTTAACTTTGCTACTTTTATATTACTGTATCTTTATGAAAAGGAAAAAACAGACAAGTTATTTGTCCTTGATCAGCTACTTTTGGCTCTCTGGGTATAATTGTCGGTTGGTGCTGATTTCTCTTTGTTGCCTCTTTCTGATGAAACAATTGGTCATGAGTGCTTAATCTACAATCTTGGACCAGGAAGAAAGAAAAAAAAGTTTCTCATCTATCTTCTTTTGTGAATCTTTTAAAAATGGGTAATAGGTCATCCTACAGCCAAAGCACATACTCAACGTGTTTGCTGCAGGATCCAGATTAGCTTTGCAAACAACTTCAACCCCAGGAATTGGAACAAGTACATTAAGGTTTTGGGTTTTTTTAATGATACCAAGGTAGAAATTTTATCAGTATATAAAGAGAGAATTGCCTATGCTATAGTTTTCCAAATTCCAGATTTTAAAATAAACTTTTTGCCCGATCTGCAAAGTTTGTCCACACATTTATTGGGGAGGAAACCTCCACAAAACTTGGTAGGATTTTGTTTTCAGCAAAGGATGGAAACTTTTGTAATTCCGAACCACCGACCCTCCAAGGGAGACCCTCCAAGCCTGAACTGCTTTAATGCCCCTGAAACTGAATGGACTACAATCCTGTATTGTAGACTTATTTCAAAAAATCTTGTTGATCTCGGGATTTACCGTGTAGCAAAGACAAGATCCCAGACTTCTGGATCTTTTAGAACGTTTATATACTGCTCAACAAAATAAAAGGGAACACTCAAAGAACACATCCTAGATCTGAATGAATGAAATATTCATTTTGTTCTGTACAAAATTGAATGTGCACAACAGCTTGTGAAATTGTCTGTCAATCAGTGTTGCTTCCAAAGTGGACAGTTTGATTTCACAGAAGTTTGATTTACTTGGAGTTATAGTGTGTTGTTTAAGTGAGCAGTATGTATTCGAAATCGCAAAGGCACTTCCGGGCGAGCAAGTTGCATAAATGCCTTTATTGGTCAGTAAAAGAGTAAAACAATTGAACATCGCAAAAAAGGCTGCAATGCTACTTAAGCCGATCGCCCTGGTTTTCCAGGCCCGAGGGGGAGGCTTCAAGGTTGCGGTGCAAAGCAGGCATCCTCGAGATTAATAAGGCTGCAAATGGCAAAAAAAAAATCATTTGCTGGGGCTAATCGTGGGCTTTCCTTCCAAGGATGTGTGTGTGTTTGTGTGCGTACAGTATATACATACTGCTCAAAAAATAAAAGGAACACTTAAACAACACAATATAACTCCAAGTAAATCAAACTTCTGTGAAATCAAACTATCTGCTTAGGAAGCAACACTGATTGACAATCAATTTCACATGCTGTTGTGCACATTCAACTTTGTACAGGACATTCCATGAGAATATTCCATTCATTCAGATCTAGGATGTGTTCTTTGAGTGTTCCCTTTATAGTTTTGAGCAGTATATACGACCGCGCTGCACGCAGCATGGCCTAATTCCCCCCATCCATAGCACGAAGCCCCGCCACCCCCATCTTAAATTATATGCCGCCCCTCCGACTCGAAGCCGCGAGGGGAAAAAACAGGGAGCGGCTCCCATCCAAAACGCCCCCCCCCCCCCTTCTCCCGCCCGCTCCTTTCCCCTTTCCCAACCCCCATCACTCACATACGGTCGCCAGGCCGGAGGTTCTTCCTAGCACGCAGGCGCAAAGAAAATAAATAAATAAAACGAAACAACCCGAGCCTTTCCAGGAGAAAGGGTGAGCAAAGGACGCGCATGCGTAAGAAGGCGAGACTCCTTTTTTTTTCCCTTTTCGCCGGCACCGGGCAAAAAGGCCACGCCTCCTCCGCTGGCTGGCTCGCGCTCTCCCCTCCCTCCTGCTTCTTTTAGCCTAGAGAAGCCGGAGAGGCGCGAGCCAATCCGAGGAGGCGAAAGGCGCCTTCATTTAGGGAGGAAAAAAAAAAGGGAGGTGAACGTAGCTAAGTCGAGTGCGCTGGAGGAGCGGAGGGAAAGCGGAGGCTGCGGGGCGAAGCAGAGGGACTCTACCTTGGACGCCGGGTAAGCCACCTGGTTGCTTCTCCCGAGTTCCCATTGCAACATTCCCCCACCCCAAAAATCCTGTTTACACAAGGGAAGCTGGGTCAACACCCCCCCCCCCGAGGAATCCTTGTGTGTGTGTGTATTAATGGCTTTTCCCATGGTTTTTTTGCCCCCTTCTCCAACTCGGGATCTTGTTTACGCGGGAGAGATCCGCGGCTGGGTTTGCTTGTTGTTCCCTCCACCACCCACCACCCCCGCTGCCTTTTTGCCCGGAGAACAATGGAAGCCGCCGCCGCTGGCGTTGCTGCTACTCGGGATATTCCGGGCGATCTGGCGCAGGCACTCGCCTGCAGAGAGAGAGAGAGGAAGGAGGGTGGCGCGGAAAGTGGCGCTGCCTCTCCCTCCCCCTCTAACGCGTCTCGGCTTCAGACTCCCTTTGCGGAACCCTGCGGCAGGATCGGCCGGGCTCCCCTTTCGTCGTCTCCCCGCTGCCGTTTCTCCCGGTTTGGGGTGGGAGGCGGGCTACCTTCCCCCCGCTGGGCCGGGCGCAGCTTCCTTCCTCGCCCTTAAACAACAAAAAAAACAACACAACCCACCTTGGCTGGCTGCTGCATTTCGTTCCGGGTTTCTGGGATTTCCTGAGGGAAAAGGAGGAGGACAAGATGGGTGTGTGTAGAGAGAGAGATGGAGATAGATAGATAGATAGATAGATAGATAGATAGATAGATAGATAGATAGATAGATAGATAGATAGATAGATGCAGAAAGAGAGGGATAGAGAGAGAGAGAGACAGAGAGAGAGAGAGATAGAAATAGATAGAGGGATAGAGAGGTAGACACACACACACACATTTTTGTCAGCCGCAGGTCATGGCCTTGGTTTGATTGGATTTTATTTCTCCTCTCCCCCCCTCCCGATCCCTGCGTGGATCTGTTGGGGCTGCGTGGTGGGTAAAATAAGGCACCAGGTATCCAGATCAAGATGGCACGGAGAAGAGAAAGAAAAGGCTGGGTGGTTTCTTTGTTGCCGTTCCCCCACTCTGGATGGTGTGATCGCGCAATGGTGTTGGTCCGCGGTGCTGCAGTCACTCCCCCACCCCACCACCTTCCTTCCCCCCGGTCATGGAAGGAAAGGAGAAGCGAGCCTATGAGGGAGCAAGCTGCCTCTTTCATGCGGCTTTTGTTTGGGAAGGTTTTGCTGCACCAGGTGTGTTTTAGGAGAATTAGGCCACAAGAGCAGCAGGCGGGGAGAAAAATCAGAGCGGTTCCTAAGCGCCATCTGCACCTCCCCCTTTTACACCACCATAGAAACTTTCTGTCTTTTCCAGGGATTGGGTGGGTGGGTAGATTAGATCAGTGTTTCCCAACCTTGGCAACTTGAAGATATCTGGACTTCAACTACCAGAATTCCCCAGCCAGCATTCGCTGGCTGGGGAATTCTGGTAGTTGAAGTCCAGATATCTTCAAGTTGCCAAGGTTGGGAAACACTGGATTAGATAGATAGATAGATAGATAGATAGATAGATAGATAGATAGATAGATAGATAGATAGATAGATAGATAGATAGATAGATAGATAGATAGATAAGACAGACAGACAGACATTCTCTTGGGGAAAAAGACTAATTGACTTGTTGCTGTCAGTCAAAACATCTTTTCCTACCTGTGCGGGACCCAAAAAGCTCTCCCTACCTTAATATCTGATGACTACTCTGCACAATCTCCATTCTGTCTGGCCTGCTGGCTGGGAATTATGTCTTCAAGATACAACTGCAATTGGGCCCACAATTTACTTTGCTAAGTTGACAAATTTGTTAAGTGAGTTTTGCCCCGTTTTTACGATTTTTCTCGCCACATTTGTTAAGTGAATCACTGCAGTTGTTGGATTAATAACATTGGTTGGTTAAGTGAAACTAGTTTCCCCGTGGATGTGGCTTGTCAGAAGGTTGCCAAAAAAGGGGATTGCATGACCACGGGATACTGCAACCGTCATAAATATGAGTTAGTTGTCTGGCTTTCGAATGTAAATCACATGACCATGGGGATGCTGCAATGGTCATAAGTGTGAAAATGGTCATATGTCACTTTTTTCAGTGCCCTTGTGACTTTGAGCAGTCACTAAGCAAACTGTTGTAAATTGAGGACTACATGTGTAAAAGTTGAAGTCCAACACATAGGGAAGGATATGCTGTGAAACCTTGGCGAAAAGTTGCAACACTTTAATACTGTTCCTCTTCTTGCAAGATCTAAGTCAGTAAACCAATTCTAAGACTAAATTGTTAGTGTATGTAAAGATGTTTTAATATGGAGTATTCTGCTAAACTTTTTTAAATCAGCTTTTCTATAACCTTGTTTTGTCTGATATTTCTTTCTCCCTTCAGTTTCTTCCCGCCACTCCAGTATCCCTTAGAATAGAATTGAATTCTTTATTGGCCAAGTGTGATTGGATCACAAGAAATTTGTCTTTGGTGCATATGCTCTCAGTGTACATAAAAGAAAAGATACATTTGTCAAGAATCATAAGGTACAACACCTAATGATTGTCGTAGTGTACAAATAAGCAATCAGGAAACAATATTAATATAAATGGTAAGGATACAAGCAACACGTTATAGTCATGCATTCATAAGTGTTGAGCATCTTTGAGCATCGTCTTCAGACCACTGCTCTGATTATATTTTGTTGAATAGAAAAGCAAGCTGCAAGAGGAGAGGAAGATATAGAGAGATTCTATTCATAGAATCTTTTTTGCTCTGGTTTCCAAACTCCTTGTTTCCATTTGTTCTAGTTATTGGCTAGTCAAGGTCTACTAATGTGGGTGTGCCTGGATTTCAGTGTGTCAACACCTGATGATAAACCGCTAACTGACTTATATAGAATTAATGGGGCAGACTGAAGGCTAAATAAAGCGATGTACTGTATGTTGAGACTAGCAGTCAATGGGATACAACATTTTGCTCTAAAACAAAACGTTGAGCAAGTAATACATATTTTTCTGTATGGGACAGCCCTTAGAAGGACCTGGACTGTGTTATTTACCTTTGATGTCATTTTAACTAACGACTGACTTCTGAATACCCTAAAGTTAAATGAGCATTTTTGAGAAATTGGTAAAAGATTGCTATCCATTACTTGCCATTGCAAGTCCTCCTGTTACAAATGCAAACCTTAAATATAAAGGGAGGCATTGAATTCTCATTAAAGAGGTGAAATGAAGCTAGGAAATACTGACCTTCTCAAAGCCACCCAAGTTGTTCATGGAATTTTAACACTACTGCTTCAGAGATTATTTTTTCCAGCCTCTCATTGAAGCTTTCAGGTTGCAAGTTAACCTGATCCAGATGTGAGCTTCAACCATTGATGGTATGGCATAAAAAGACTCCTTTGAGTCAGGCTTGGCTCCTGGGAGCCTCTTGGGCACATCCCTGCTGTTTTCTTGGCAGCAGTATAGAAGTGATTTGCCATGGCTGTCTGGGATTCCCACCCACCCCTTTGTCTTCCCAAACTAGTTTTCAAGCCATGGAATTCCCTGGAGTGTCTCCCATCAAGAACTAAATTCTACATTCAGATAAGCTGAGCCAAATATTGCCACCTTCTGTTGAATGCTGAAATGCAGCTATATTGTAGCTAAAGGAAGACAAATTGTATTGCCACAATAACTCTTGGATTTGAATCTAGGCGAATGAGCTCTCTTTATTGTTGTTACACAGCATAGGAATTGATATGCTGTCTTGTTCTTTAGTATATTTAGTTCTTAACAATCTGTTGAATGAGAGTGGAAACAAAGATAGGATTTCCCCCTCCCCCATGATTTTATTAAAAATTACTAATGAAGAAAATCAAATACAAGCTGGGAAAAACAATAAAATACAAAAAAAGTTTAAAAAACTAAAGAACAAAAGGAAAAAAGGGGAGGGGGAAGCAACTAACTTCTCCTTTTATCCCAGTAAGTAAAAGCAATTTTAATAGGGCTTGCCACCATCTGTAAATACAGTCTCTTCATCCCATAGTAAAAAAAGTAAAAAACCCCACCAAAATCCAAATGCTTTGTCAGCTCTTTGTTGGCAAAAAAAAAAAAGGCCAGTAAAAGCAATCCCATATAATTGTTTCTTTTAGCCCCAATCAAATAACTCAATCTTTATTTCTTCTCTGAGTTTTTAAAAATCTTAATTTTTTAACCGCTTCAAAAAGGATCCTCGTGTGAAATTTCTCTGCTCATCTTCTAGCAGAAATCTTTCAAACTTTTCACACATTTCTTTTCTATATTTAGTTAGACAAGGGTTATCCAAATCAATTTTCTGATTCAATGTTTATAATTGCTTTCAGCCAGCCATCAGTTCCATGTATGTGTCCATGTCCTTTTCATTGCTTGTCACATTTAAGTCCCCCTTCAAAATAATTTCAAAATTATCCATTGGAACTTGTTCTTGATCTGTAACATCATTAAATATGCTATTTTCACCTCACCAATAAATTTATCTTACGTTTGGCAGACCAATATTCAAAAACTTTTATTATAGATTTCTGCTTCATTTGTTTCTTTACCTTCTACTTCTCTCTAGTGTCCAACCTTCAAAGTCTCCTTATCATGAATAAACCCAAAACAATGACATTTCTCATGAAGAAAACTTTTACTTAATTCAAAGCTATGCTATAATTTTAAGTCCACCTGAACCATTAAGCCATTGTTATCTTTCCAAAATCCATATACAGTGATACCTCATCTTACAAACCCCTTGTCATATAAACTTTTCAAGATACAAACCCAGGGTTTAAGATTTTTTTGCCTCTTTTTCCAACCTATTTTCACCTTACAAACCCAAGTCGCCGCCACTGGGATGCCCCACCTCCAGACTTCTGCTGCCAGCGAAGCACCCGTTTTTGCACTGCTGGGAGTCCCCTGAGGCTCCCCTCTATGGGAAACCCCACCTCTGGACTTCCATTGCCAGTGAAGCACCCATTTTTGCGCTGCTGGGATTCCCTGCTAGGATTTCCCTGCAGCATCACAAAAACACGGAAGTCTGGAGGTGGGGTTTCCCATGGAGGGGAGCCTCAGGGGAATCCCAGTAGTGCAAAAACGGGCACTTCTGCTGGCAAAAGGGGTGAGTTTTGGGCTTGCATATAAACTTTTCAAGATACAAACCCAGGGTTTAAGATTTTTTTGCCTCTTTTTCCAACCTATTTTCACCTTACAAACCCAAGTCGCCGCCACTGGGATGCCCCACCTCCAGACTTCTGCTGCCAGCGAAGCACCCGTTTTTGCACTGCTGGGAGTCCCCTGAGGCTCCCCTCTATGGGAAACCCCACCTCTGGACTTCCATTGCCAGTGAAGCACCCATTTTTGCGCTGCTGGGATTCCCTGCTAGGATTTCCCTGCAGCATCACAAAAACACAGAAGTCTGGAGGTGGGGTTTCCCATGGAGGGGAGCCTCAGGGGAATCCCAGTAGTGCAAAAACGGGCACTTCTGCTGGCAAAAGGGGTGAGTTTTGGGCTTGCATGCATTAATCGCGTTTCCATTGATTCCTATGGGAAACATTATTTCGTCTTACAAATTTTTCACCTTACAAACCTCGTCCCGGAACCAATTAAGTTTGTAAGACGAGGTATCACTGTACTAAGTACATTTTTGCAGCATATTTTTTTTGAAATGCATAGAAACTTCAGTCAACCAAAACTTTAAAAAAATAAAATTTGTACCATCTTCCTCTTAAGAAGGAAACTTACTAAAGTGAATGCAGTCCTGCTAATAGGATATCCATTTACCATGGGACTCACAATAAGAATGGAAAAGTTTTGACAAATTTGTTTATGCTGCATCTATTTCTATAATTGGCTATCGTTACTGAGGAAAACTGGCTTGTTGGTAGACAAGGTAGACCCTGGTACACCCAAGGCTGTTTGCTCTCTCCACTTCTCTCTATATACCAATGACTGCATCTTTAATGATTCATCTGTTTAACTACTGAAGTTCACAGATGACACAACAGTGATCAGACTCATTTGAGATAATGATGACTCTGCATACAAATGGGAGCTTGAACAACTAATCTTCTGGTGCAACCAGAATAAGATGGAACTGAATATACCCAAAAGCATTGAAGTGGTGGTAGACTTTAGGAAAAACTCACCCATAGTTCCACCTCATGATCAACAACATTTTGAATTGAACCTGGAAGCAGACTGCTAAGCAAAGCAAAGTGGTGTTGCCCCAAAACTGCCCACACCACTGTGCTCTGCATCAGTTATAGCTTCCAAATGCTGTTCAAGGGCAGCCCCATGTAGAGCACATTACAGTAGTCTAGCCATGAGATGACTGGGAACTGAATGAGCACAAGAAATCCTGATCCAGGCAAGATCTCAACTGGCGCACAAGATGAAGTTGTACAAAGGCTCTCCTGGCCATGACTGCCACCTGTTCCTTGAACAGAAGTTGTGATTCCAAATTGCTGACTGGGTTTTTCTGAAGCAGTGCCACTGTCAAAGATGACAAGGTCCCAGAATCCCATAGACATAAAGGTAGCAAGGCCAAAGATCTATTAGTTGGGTGGCTTTTTAAAATGTTGATTCATTTCTGATGTTAAATGAGAAGTCATTTCATCCCCAGGAACTCTTGAATGCCTCATAATTGAAAAATCAATTTGCTACTAATTGCTAGTATGGTATATATTAAGATACAATTCTGATAACTTAGTTTGAGAGGAAATAATGTAAACTTATTGCTTCTATTTATTTATATCCAGTAACTTAGAGTGATATAATAATAATAATAATAATAATAATAATAATAATAATAATAATTTATTAGATTTGTATGCCGCCCCTCTCTGAAGACTCAAGGTGGCTCACAACAACAATAACAATACAACATAATTTTATTTATCTACTATTAAAAAGAACAAGTTAAACCCCATTATTACTAAAAACAATCAATACTACACAATCACACCAAACTCAAATGCTACAAGTCAGAAGGGGGGGTTTAGCCCCCCCATGCCTGGCAACATAAATGGGTCTTCAACGTTTTGCGGAAGGAGAGGAAGGTGGGGGCAGTTCGAATCTCCGGGGGGAGTTGATTCCAGAGGGCCGGGGCTGCCACAGAGAAGGCTCTTCCCTGGGTCCCGCCAGACAACATTGTTTAGTTGATGGGACCTAGAGAAGGCCAACTCTGTGGGACCTAATAGGCTGCTGGGATTCATGCGGCAGAAGACGGTCCCGTAGGTATTCTTGTCCGATGCCATGAAAGGCTTTATAGGTCATTACCAACACTTTGAATTACTATATAGCAATATAGTACTATATAGTAATAAAAATCACATTCGTCAACGATAACGGGAGAGTTATTATGCTGATAAAAAGACTAGCAGTTACAAAAAAAAATGAAGATAGGCAGACAAGTACCTGCTTTCCCCAAAATGAAGGATATTGGCAAGAGTTGTGTTGCCATAAAATTGTATACATATGTGTTTGTATGTGTGTCTCATTTGGAAAATAAGGTACTGGTTGGATTTCTTGTGTTGTAACTTTATAACTTTTCTTCCAGTAAATACTGTTGATTAGAATTGCTATCTTGTTATTCGATGGATTAACAGCTTCCAGTCTAGGTTAAAGAAGCAGGTATATTTGTTAGATGTATTATAACAATGTTTTCTCACCAGTTCCTTCCAGTAATTCATACCTAATATTTGGTGTCAAGAATTACACAATTGTCTTGTTACTTATTTGCAGGCTATTTAGGGCAATGATAGACACACCTGTTTAGATATAATTTCCAATGAGCTCAATGGTATTTTTTCCACAAGTGCATCTCTGTGTGTTCAATCACACTTGGCCAATAAAGAATTCTATTCTATTCTATTCTATCTCTTTAGGATTTTATGTTAAGAGATGGGAGGTTATCGTAAATGTGGGCAAAATGTTAGTAAAATTGCTCTTTGAACCAAAAGTTTCCTCTTTCTTCTAAGGAAGTTGAACAATACATTACTATAAAATGGGTATGCTACCCAATATCCATACAAAGTTATAATTCATATCTTTAGTTACTTTAATCCTGAGGGGATTTGAACATTTAAGACAGAGGATGATATGTAGTAGCAAAGCCATATCTGATGGTTTCATTACTAACAAGATTTCAATGAAAAATTTAAAATACTGCTTATGGTGAAGTCCATTAATTATTAGATATTCCTCAGAACACATAATGTTAGCTATAGGTTAGATTTATAAATTTGTACATTTGAATTTTCTGTGAATGTTTACACAAAAATCAGCTGACATGTGCACGCTGGAGCTGACATAGGACAATGCCTCGCGTGCCTTCTGGTATAGATATATATGATATATGTGTCTGTAATATGGCAAACGATTTAGCTTTACTAGATAAATGGTCAAAGCAATGGAAACTGCAGTTTAATGTTTCCAAATGTAAAAATGCACTTGGGGAAAAATGAATCCTCAATCTGAGTATTGTATTGGTAGTTCTGTGTTAGCAAAAACTTCAGAAGAGAAGGGTTTATGGGTAGTGATTTCTGACAGTCTCAAAATGGGTGAACGGTGCGGTCAGACGGTAGGGAAAGCAAGTGGAATGCTTGGCTGCATAGCTAGATGTATAACAAGCAGGAAGATGGAGATTCTGATCCCGCTATATAGAGCGCTGGTGAGACCACATTTGGAATACTGTGTTCAGTTCTGGAGACCTCACCTACAAAAAGATGCTGACAAAATTGAACGGGTCCAAAGACGGGCTACAAGAATGGTGGAAGGTCTTAAGCATAAAACCTATCAGGAAAGACTTAATGAACTCAATCTGTATAGTCTGGAGGACAGGAGGGAAAGGGTGGGACATGATCGAAACATTTAAATATGTTAAAGGGTTAAATAAGGTTCAGGAACGAAGTGTTTTTAATAGGAAAGTGAACACAAAAAAAGGGGGCACAATCTGAGGTTAGTTGGGGGAAAGATCAGAAGCAACATGAGAAAATATTATTTTACTGAAAGAGTAGTAGATGCTTGGAACAAACTTCCAGCAGACGTGGTTGGTAAATCCGCAGTAACTGAATTTAAACATGCCTGGGATAAACATATATCCACCCTAAGATAAAATACAGGAAATAGTACAAGGGCAGACTGGATGGACCATGAGGTCTTTTTCTTCCATCAATCTTCTATGTTTCTATGTTTCTATATGCCTCTGCATGACACCTGTGGCACACCTGCCATAGGGTCACCCTCTTGGTCATAGGATATCGAGATTAATTGGACCCCATGCCTGACATCTGTTCAACTCCCCTCCTGTATCATTGTGCCCTGTGCCATTGGCTAAGCTCACACACTTGGCGGAGGTTGCTAGCTGCCAAGCTACTTGCTCACATTGTATGAGGAACTCTACAACTCTACTCACATATGCCACCCATGTGATAAGATCTCTAGCCTGGTACCTACTGTCTGAACAGCCAATCTTACCTATGGGGTGGGCAAGGCTGGGAGAGGCTGTTTCAGTAATGCTCCTGCCATGGGCAGGTGTATATTTTCCAATGAGGAGAGTTACTAGAAGGATTCTGAGGATTATGTTCCCCATAATCGGCATAAAAAATGACTCATTTATAGCATTGCAATTTGTTGCTTATTTTATTTTATTTTTGTCTGGTTGAAAAGGGCTCAGGATGAAAATTTGGCCTGATTTATATCTCTATGTGGTTAGAAAGTGTACCCAGCCCTCTTTCCCTAATTTGGAATTGTTCTACCTTGCTAATTAGCATTGTTTTATGTTTCTTCCTATTTGGAACCCCACCTATTTGGGTGAACAGTGCAGTCAGGCAGCAGGAAAAGCAAGTAGAATGCTTGGCTGCATAGCTAGAGGTATAACAAGCAGGAAGAGGGAGATTGTGATCCCGCTGTATAGAGCGCTGGTGAGACCACATTTGGAATACTGTGCTCAGTTCTGGAGACCTCACCTACAAAAGGATATTGATAAAATTGAATGGGTCCAAAGACGGGCTACAAAAATGATGAAAGGTCTTAAGCATAAAACGTATCAGGAAAGACTTCATGAACTCAATCTGTATAGTCTGGAGGACAGAAGGGAAAGGGGGGAAATGATCGAAACATTTAAATATGTTAAAGGGTTAAATAAGGTTCAGGAGGGGAGTGTTTTTAATAGGAAAGTGAACACAAGAACAAGGGGACACAATCTGAGGTTAGTTGGGGGAAAGATCAGAAGCAACGTAAGAAAATATTCTTTTACTTAAAGAGTACTAGATGCTTGGAACAAATTTCCAGCAGACTTGGTTGGTAAATCCACAGTAACTGATTTAAACATGCCTGGGATAAACATATATCCATCCTAAGATAAAATACAAGAAATAGTATAAGGACAGACTAGATGGACCATGAGGTCTTTTGCTGCCATCAATCTTCTATGTTTCTATGAATGCCCCGCAGCAGCTCGCTTCCTCCAATTTTAATACGGAATCATAAAAGAAGGCCACAATCTTGGAATTTTCTCCATCCCTTGTCTAGATTTGCATCAGCATTGTACTAAGCAAATTTTAATGTGGGAAAGTGTAGAATTCCACCTGCTCAAATCTGCTTTTTTTTTTTTCATTTTTGTGAAACGTGGCAGCAAACATCAGCCTGCAAGCATGTAGCCATGTCTCTTTTCCTCTGGATGTTTTTCAAAGATGATGGGATCACCAGGGATTGCATTTCTGGGTTTGACATTTCTTAGGTCTTTCATCTGCTGGAAATTCTTGAAATTCATTAAGGGAAGAGGATGCTGTCTATGATCTCCTCCAACCTGCAACGATTCCTTGAACACTCATACATCTTGTTCCCCATAATCGGCATCAAAAATGACTCATTTACAGCATTGCGATTTGTTGCTTGTTTTATTTTATTTTTGTCTGGTTGAAAGGGCTGAGGATGATAAACCAGTTTGGCCTGATTTATCCCTATGTGGTTGGAAATGGGTTTGCAGATAAACCAAAGAACTACTCAATATTAGGACAGGAGTAGGTTCTCTTAAATTGGAAAAATATTTTTTCCTACGGAATTTTCTACTGGTTCTTGATGCCTATAGAAGTCTCACTCAGGAAAGGCTGCTTTTATCTTTGATTTGATTTGATTTGTATGCCGCCCCTCTCCATAGACTCGGGCGGCTAACAACAATGATGAAAACAGCATGTAACAATCCAATACTAAAACAACTAAAAAAACAACAAACCCCTTATTATAAAACCAAACATACACGCAAACATACCATGCATAAATTGTAAAGGCCTAGGGGGAAGGAATATCTCAGTTCCCCCATGCCTGACGGCAGAGGTGGGTTTTAAGGAGCTTACAAAAGGCAAGGAGGGTGGGGGCAATTCTAATCTCTGGGGGAGCTGGTTCCAGAGGGCCGGGGCCGCCACAGAGAAGGCTCTTCCCCTGGGTCCCACCAAACAACATTGTTTAGTTGACTGGACTCGGAGAAGGGCCACTCTGTGGGACCTAACTGGTCGCTGGGATTCATGCGGCAGAAGCTTTTTAATATTCAGGATGAATTAGACTAAGGCTGAGCTCTGGGCCTGACAGTCATCTTGCATTCACAAACTCATGGGATAATCGTTATCAGCTATTGGAGAATGCCTTAGGTCTGATGGCGAACCAATGGCACGCCAGAGGCAGCATACAGCGCCCTCTCTGTGAGCACATGAGCTGTCAGCCCAGCTCAGTTCTGCTGTGCATGCATGCGCATCTCCCATCAGCCAGCTGGTCTTTGGATCTCTGCCATGAATGTGCAGGGCGCACGTGGGGGGCTTCATATGCAAGGGGCAAACATTGAGCATGCGCGGGGTGAGGAATACACAAGGGCATGGGGGCACACGGCTGTATGCACGGGCAGACACTCATGTATGTGCAGAGCGCAGGCACTTGCACGGATTGCATTTTGGGGGTTCAGGCACGTACACACGCATTCACACTCAAATGTCTTGGGTCTGGAAAAGGTTAGCCATCACTGCTATAGGTATTTTTTTTCCCAAATAGAAATTTTATTTTTTCCCCAACATAGAATAAAAAAAACAATGCATAAGTACAAACACTGAAACCATGTTTAAAAGTAAAACATATTTTTTTTCTTTTTCCATTACTCATTAAACGGAGGCTTATTTTCTTCGATTAAAAAAAACATTCTATAGAACTTATGTAATATTATCAACTGCTATAGGTATTAAGCCACTGTTTAATCGGAGGTTTTAAGGATCCTTCACATGCTTGAAATTGAGCAATGAAAAGAGTCAGTTACAAAGTGCAGCTACCGTATCAAGTAACTTTTGTTTCACCCTTTACCATGAGAAGAACATTTGATTTATTTATTACTATGATGTGATGGTATCCTTGTAAACATCTCAGACAATGGCACTCTCAAAAAGTAAAGAAAATTGTATTGGACATAAGTAACCAATGAACATTTACGTTTACGCTTTCAAATTTGTCAACCTTAAGACAGTTCAATTGCCAGAACACTTGGAGTTAAAGAACTTATATGTGGTTATGAATGAATTGGCTGACTGATTTTAATATATATTGGATTTTAGTAGTGATTTTTAATTAATTAGATTTCTGGTGTTGTTTTTTGCATCTTGTGAGCCACCCCAAGTTTTCAGAGAAGGGCGGCATACAAATCTAATAAATAATAATAATAATAATATATCTTAAAGTTGACTAGTTAGAAAAACACCGATTTAAGTGGCAGAGAATGGATAAAAAGAAGGAAAGCTGATCACTGTATATGGAGATGGGTGAGCCAAATCCAAAGGAGAAGTTGATGAACTAGCTACAATAGAACCTCTGGTCACAAACATTTCTGAAAAATTCTGTTCTGGATTTGTAAATGTCTCAAATCAGAAAGAAATAATAAGAATGCATAAATAGTAATCACAATGAAGGGAGAAAATCATCAGCATCCATTGTTGGTATTTGGGTGTTTAATTTAATTATAAATCACATGGAATCAATAGGGACTAGTAAAATGATCAGATTTGTTTATTTTTATAGAAAAATGCATAGAGGTTTGCTACAGGTAACAGAATAGCTACTGAAATGCAAATTAAGTGATAAGTTGATAAGTGACCTAGAAAGAATGTTTGGGGGTTATCGCCAGAGGTGGGTTCCTTCCAGTTTGGACCAGTTCTGCAGAACTAGTAGCAGAAATTTTCCCCCACTTGCTGAACTGGCACCGATGGCTGGCTGGACACGCCCCCAAACTGGCTCTCTCATCAGCACCATAGGTGCTGCCATCTTGTATTTTGCTTCTGCGCATGTGCAGAAGCTGGGTTTTTAGTAATGTGCACCCTCCAATGTATCACATGAGGAAGCAAACCAGCAGCAAGGTTAAGTCAGAACCCACCCCTGGTTATAGCCAGGGGTGGGCTCGAGCCGGAACGCTAAATTGGGCTCACCGTGGCGGCTCATGAGTGCTTGTGGGGCCAGCACAACTTTGCTTCTGCACCTGTGGAGATAGCAAAATCATGCACAGAGCTGCAGGTTCGCCTATGTTTCGGCATGCGCGGAAGCAAAAAAAAACCTCACCAAAACACAGGTGCACCTGAGGTTTCCACCGCAATTTTGCTATCTCCACATGTGCAGAAGCAAAATTGCGCTGGCCCCACAGACTCTCACAAGCCGCGGCAGCAACCCCAATTTAGTGTTCTGGCTAGCAGCCCACCCCTGGTTATAGCATAATATACACATTAAACCCTTTAAATGTAATAGTTACTAGAAAAACCCATGTAAATATTGCGGTTATTAAAGGAAGTGCTCGCAAATTTCCAAACATGAAAAGGATACAGATTGTCAGGTTGTCAGATTTATTATATTGGGTAGGGTTTTAGTATCAGATCTGAAAAAATGTTGGTAAACTAGAGATAGTAGTAAAATATAGAAACCATCACACTCACTTTAAATATTTTCAGAAAAGGTGTCTCTTTTTTTGAATTCCACAAATATATTTGATGAACAGGATAACAACCAAACTCATTCTTTTCCGTCCACACGACCAAAGCATTATGCGTTGATGTTCTGAGCCATTTAAATCCATTTTGTGCAGAAGGGAGGGGTGTCCCACTTAGGGTCAAATATGGACTTAGAATTAGGGTAAGGTTTTTTTTCCAGAAAAATTTAATGAGAAAGCGTGCAAGATTACAAAAATATATTATGGTTGGTTGTGTAATCAGCCAGATTTTTAGACCAGATTTGACATTTTTATCCTATCAAGTCTTTCCCAAAGATATGGAATAGGCAGGTGTTGCTATGTCATCATATGAGCCAGGAGTGTCAAACTCAAGGCCCAGGGGCCAGATCCAGCCTGCAGTGGTGCCTCTGCCAGTGAAAGTGGAGCTTGCAAGGCCGCATCTCTCCCACTCCGAGCTCCATTTTCACTGGCAGAGGGTTGCAGGAGGCCGTGGCAGCCAAAAATGGAGCCCAGGAACCCATTTTTCCTAGCAGACCACTCAGGCCACCACAAGCATTCAATGACACAGGAGACATCATGCTGGCCACGTCCACTCCAGCTCCCTGAGGTCAATCACAACCCTGATGCATAGGGGTGGGCTATTGCCCAGATGGGTGGGAGAACGCAGTGGGGTAGCAAAAATGGAGCTCCACCCCAGAGCATCCAATTTGCACTGAAAGATGTTGAAAGAAAATGCAGGGCATCCTAGACAAGCCACACCCACAGTGTGGCAGTAAAAAATTTCGTAGCCCTTCACTGCTGATGCAGCCCTCAATGAAATTGAGTTTGACACCCCTGATGTAAACTGTTGCAAATAAAGCTGGCTTTTGAAATTGAGGGAGGGGATAACCATGACCTGGATGGTTGAGAATCTCCATAAACATAAAGCACAAGTCTCTTGTCTTTTTCTCACTCATTTGTATATCTTTAAAAGACTAAATAAAGCTCATCTGGGCCCTGCAGGTTTTGTTCGTAACAAAGAGGTGCTTGGAGATTCGCCTTCCTTTTGTTAGCATCCTACTTTTCTTCAATGAATCTGATTCGCATATTTTAAGAAGGCATAATGTGATTTAACTCAGCACTTCAAAGGGGCAAGGGCAGATGTTGAACTATGAGCAATCTATCTCAGTGGAAAAACAAGACTTATCTGAAGTATGCAGTAGTGGGTTGCTATCCTACGGTTGAGGATGGCTCACCTGTAGCGAAACATAGAAACATAGAAGACTGACAGCAAAAAAAGACCTCATGATCCATCTAGTCTGCCCTTATACTACTTTTTTGTATTTTATCTTAGGATGGATCTATGTTTATCCCAGGCATGTTTAAATTCAGTTACTGTGGATTTACCAACCATGTCTGCTGGAAGTTTGTTCCAAGGATCTATCTCAGTAAAATAATATTTTCTCATGTTGCTTTTGATCTTTCACCCAACTTTGTTGCATTGCTTTTAAGCATGCACAGGAAGCAAAATCTTGTGAGGGGACACACACACAAGATTTTGGCGATTTTTTTAGGGTTTTTTTTTTTTAGTTTAATTGGATTTGTATGCCACCTCTCTCCGAGGACTCAGGGCAGCTCACAGCATATATAAAAGACGTAAAGATACAATTGATCCAATTAATAAACATAAAAACCTTTCAAAATTCTAACTTTAAAAACTTTCGTTAACATTCATTCAATAAATCACACTAAAAACATTCGTTGGTCAGGGGGAAGATCTAATGATCCCAAGCCTGGTGACAAAGATGAGTTTTTAAACTCTTTCGGAAGGCATGGAGAGTGGGGGCAGTGCAAATCTCCGGGGGGCCCCCCACAGAGAAGGCTCTTCCTCTAGGTCCCGCCAGCCGGCGTTGTTTGGCTGACAGGACGCTGAGGAGACCAACTCTGTGGAACCTCACCGGACTCTGGAATTCATGCGGCAGAAGGCGGTCTGAGAGATAATCTGGTCCTATGCCATGTAGGGCTTTATAGGTCATAACCAACACTTTGAATTGTGTCCGGAAACAGATGGGCAACCAATGCAGTCCGCGGAGTGATGACAAGACATGGGCATGCCTTGGAAGGCCAATAATAATAATTAATAATTAATAATAATAATAATAATAATAATAATAATAATTTATTAGATTTGTATGCTGCCCCTCTCCGCAGACTCGGAGACCCATAACCACTCGCGCGGCTGCATTTTGGACAATTTGAAGTTTCCAAACACTTTTATTTCTGCGCATGTGCAGAAACAAAAAAAAATCGTCAAAATCTCACACATGCATGCATCCCCCCACAAGATTTTTCTTCCTGTGCATGCACAGAAGCAAAATTAGAGAAACATCTTTCGGCTGTGGCGAGGGGGGTGCTTGCCCAGGTTTGCCTGGTGCACCAGTTGCGGCCCTATTTGGACCGGGAGTCACTGCTCACAGTCACTCATGCCATCATCACCTCGAGGCTCGGCTACTGTAATGCTCTCTACATGGGGCTACCTTTGAAGAGTGTTCGGAAACTTCAGGTCGTGCAGAATGCAGCTGCGAGAGCAATCATGGGCTTTCCCAAATATACCCATGTTACACCAACACTCCGCAGTCTGCATTGGTTGCCGATCAGTTTCCGGTCACAATTCAAAGTGTTGGTTATGACCAATAAAGCCCTTCATGGCACCGGACCAGATTATCTCAGGGACCGCCTTCTGCTGCACGAATCCCAGCGACCAGTTAGGTCCCACAGAGTGGGTCTTCTCCAGGTCCCATCAACTAAACAATGTCGCTTGGCGAGACCCAGGGGAAGAGCCTTCTCTGTGGCGGCCCCGGCCCTCTGGAACCAACTCCCCCCAGAGATTAGAATTGCCCCCACCCTCCTTGCCTTTTGTAAGCTTCTTAAAACCCACGTCTGCCGCCAGGCATGGGGGAATTGAGATACTCTTTCCCCCTCTTTCCCCCTAGGCCTTTACAATTTTATGCATGGTATGTCTGTACGTATGTTTGGTTTTGTAATAAGGTTTTTTAACTGTTTTAATATTGGATTATTGTTATATGTTGTTTTTATTACTGTTGTTAGCCGCCCCGAGTCTACGGAGAGGGGCGGCATACAAATCCAATAAATACATACATACATACATACATACATACATACATACATACATACATACATACCAGGCTAGGACATCTGCGCGCATGCAAGAGAAGGGAAGCTGTGTACGCAGCATGGCGGTAATGGGAATCCACCCTTGGAAGTATGTGACAAGCTATTCCGACATCATTTTTTGCAGCCTCCCTGGTCTAGAATACTATAGTGTCCTTGGTCTTCAGCTCAGCTGTTTTGGGCAACAATTTACCTTCTTCATTGAGGAGAGATAATTATAAGACCTGATACTGAGGATGGAACAGTAAGGCACTTAACATTCTAAAATAAGAACCTTCAACTTTAGTAACTATATCTGTGTTTTGAGAGATTTATTGATTTATTGAACCTTAAACTGAAGGTTCTTCCAAAGCCATGAGCTTGCTCTGTCAGCCCTGTTCTGTTGAAGAAAAACGAGGAGCCAATAAAGATAAACAGAAAAGAAACAAAAGAAATCCTTCAAAAGACTATAAAACAGTATGCTACAGATAGTATTGGCAATGAAAGCCACTCTGCATGTTGAAAATAATCCAGAAAGATGTGTAAGTAAGCAGATGTGTAAGTAAGTCTACGGAGAGGGGCGGCATACAAATCTAATAAATAATAATAAAATAATAATTCCTCACTACGGTCCAGTTTGGTGCAAATTGATAGGTATTGGGAGCGAATCTACTCTTAGTATTTATTCATTAGTACTTTCATATAGAAACCTTCCTCGTTAAAGGAGATTCCAAGTTCTAAGAAGGAAGGCTGCTGATTTGAAGAAGCAATCGGTTTTGTGCTCTGAACATTGCTTTGTTGTCTGAAACTGATGTTTGGTAGCATGGCAGTGAGACTCCAGACCTCAGATTTTCATCAACCTGGCCCCATATTCCCAGGAACAAACCTGGCACATTTTCAAGAGAAAGTTTTATTTCAACTCATAACATAGATACAGAAGAAGAAGAGAAAGATTTATCCAAAATCTCTGATTTTCAAATCAGAGATCAAGGTGGACATTATCATTTGATATAGGAATTTAACAAACTTGAGACCATATTATATGAAAAGCTTATCTAAGAGAGTGTTTTATTCCCTCCATTGCCAATTACATATCAGTGACAACCCATAGACTGGACTTAATAGCTCTTCCATGTTGCATTTTTCAAGCAAAAAGTAGAAAAGTGAAAGAACCAAAGATTGTCAAAGTATAATGGTCAATCTGTAAAATATCTAGGAAATCATGTGGACCAACATCCATATAACTAAGCATACAGACTCTGATTTTGTGTAAAGGGTGGAAACAAGGTCATTCCACAATTGAATTGTTTCCTCATGTACCACTTGAAATATGTGTTCTTAATCAGATATTGACAAGTTCTGCGCTCTACATACCTTTCCCTTCCCAATAACCTTTTGATGGCCTTATTGTGAGACTGTTTAAGGATTTTGGCTCAAACAAATGAGTCCTGATTTAATTTTATACTTGGAATCAATTCGTTTTTATTTCTCTTATTTTCACTTCTGAAGAAAATGTAAGTAAATGTAAATGAAAAGGGCCATCCAATGGATCTTTTTAAAAAATTACATATAATAATAATAATAATAATAATAATAATAATAATAATAATATATTAGATTTGTATGCCGCCCCTCTACAGCTATTGTAGCTTAAACAGCACTTGTAGGAACTGCCTCCTTAAACTCAAAGACCTCAGAAAATGACATGAAATTAAGATTAGCAACACAAAATGGATTTCCTAGGAATCCGTGTGGTAGAAGTGGAACAATAAAGTCTATCCTTGCCAAAAATAACCTAATTTTCTTTCCATGTCTGAGAAGAAACCTATCCTTGTCCTCCCAATTCTAATCCAATATCAAGGTTTAAATGTCCCTCGTGCTGGCTGAGGAAATGTAGACGTTTTTAAGTCCACACAATTCAAAGTTGCCAAGATTAGGAAACATCAATGTAGGTTGTCTCTTATGATATGCATAGGATCTGAACTTGGTTTTTCTCTAGACCAAATCTATGTGTGCTATGACTCTTTCAGGACTGGATTTTGCTGCGTATTGCAGAGCAAGAATGATTTGGTCTGGTCTACTTGTTTGGGTTCTCTGGCTTTAGATCAGGGGTAGGGAACGTTGGCTCTTCTATGACTTGTGGACTTCAACTCCCAGAATTCCTGAGCCAATCATGCTAGCTCAGGAATTCTGGGAGTTGAAGTCCACAAGTCACAGAAGAGCCAACGTTCCCTACCCCTGCTTTAGATGAATGGCTAATTAGGACACAACTGGATCTTCCACATATTGCATTGGGATCCTTCAGTCTTAAAAGACCATGGTATCATGCTCTGGATTCCCCAGACCATGAAGCCTGGATAGATTACATAAGCATAGAAATAAATCATGTGTAAGAACTTTTTTAAATGGCTACTGAGGATACGGGGTGATGACCCTATGCTTGCACATTCTCCCTTGTGATCTGTTTAAGTAGATGTTTAATGAAGAGTTATTAATTGTCCCCCCTGTTTAGGGAATTTTAAAGAGGAGGATATTAATGGGATCTTTGATTGGGATGGTCAAATGACATGCTAAGATATTCCAGCTCTTTACATGTATTTTGAATTAGTGTTGCTTTTAGACTTTCCTTAACATAAAGGGCCACTCCACTTCCCCTTCTCTCTATTCTACCCTTCCTATACAATGTATATCCTGGTATGGATACAGTGGTATCTCCACCTAAGAACGCCTCTACTTAAGAACTTTTCTAGATAAGAACTGGATGTTCAAGATTTTTTTGCCTCTCCTTAAGAACCACTTTCTACTTAACCCGAGCCCTGAAAATTTCCCAGGAAATTTGAGAGCAGCACGAAGGCCTGGCCAGTTTCCTGCCATTCCCCCTGGGTTTCTCTCTCTGGCGCAGTGTATGGGAGGTGTGTGCTCCTCCTCGCTGCTCCAGGTACCTCTTTAAAAAAAAAAAAAAGCCTTAAAGTTTTGGATTTTTTTGATTCACCTCACCTTCTTCCTTCAGCAGCAACTGTCCTCCTCCTCCTCTTCTTCTTCCTCCTCCTCCCACCCAAATTCCAAGCTTTTATTTCTTTCCTAATGGGTTTGCACACATTATTTGCTTTTACATTGATTCCTATTGGAAAAATTGCTTCTATTTACAAACTTTTCTACTTAAGAACCTGGTCACAGAATGAATTAAGTTCTTAAGTAGAGGTACCACTGTATTCCTGTTCATTAGAGTCCTTGGACTCAGACTAAGTCCTTAGGCTTAGATCCATTTAGATTTTTCTCCAAAGATTCAAGAAAGAAAACAGCTCATTTGAGTTCTTTGACAGTTATTGCCCTTAATATGTTATACCATAAAATGCTATCGTTGTGAACTTCCTCTCAATTGACATTGTCCATTTTGCTGCATGCTAACAAGTCTCATCATTATACTGTTTATTTTAATGTATGATTGATTAAATGTTTTCTTCAGTCCATAAACATGGGTATGGTATTTTGAGGGAAGATTAATTTTAAAATGTTTAAAGGTATTAGCCCTGTGATGCAATAACAATTCTGCATGTGTCATTTCAGAGGTAGGTCCATATGGACTCAGAGCCTAACTATCCTTGAGAATCCAGAGGAGGCAGCAAGGTATTTAAGAGAGGAAACTGGGCTGTTGCAGAAAAGACAGAAGAGCCTCAGAAGCTTAAGAGATTTAGAGTAACTCCACTTTAATTACACTACATATAAGTTGAAGGGGAGAATAATGTTGCTAGGCTTTCCCTGCCTCTCTACAATGCCTTTCTAGCAATAAAGTTATTTTCAGAAATCCAAATGGCTCTTGTCTCCTGAGCTTATTAAGCCCAGAGGATTTTTACTATGCCCCATTGAGCTAAGTGTTACTTATTCCAGAAAATGAAATGCAGAATTATCTATCTATCTATCTATCTATCTATCTATCTATCTATCTATCTATCTATCTATCTATCTATCTATCTATCTACATCTATCTATCTATCATCTATCTATCATCTATCTGTCTGTCTGTCTATCTATCTATCTATCTATCTATCTATCTATCTATCTATCTATTAGATTTGTATGTCGCCCCTCTCCATAGACTCGGGGCAGCTCACAGCATGCAATAAAACAATTCATGACAAATCTAATAGATTAAAAAAAAAACATTTAAAAACATATAAAAATTATATCATGGCTCATAAATTTTCTTTGTTTGTTTTTGATTTTGAAATTCTGAATTTGTGTGAAAAAGAATTATTGTCAATAGTTAATAATCCTGTATAACGGGGTGTGGCAACTCAAGCTCTAACAAATTCCAGAGAATACATCCCGTACTCTGGTCCAGGGGTAGGCAAAGTTGGCTCTTCTATGACATGCAGACTTCAACTCCCAGAATTCCTGAGTCAATCATGATAGCTCAGGAATTCTGGGAGTTGAAGTCCACATGTCATAGAAGAGCCAACTTTGCCTACTCCTGCTCTGGTCAGTTGCACACATAGAAATAGTTTCTGCATCAAGGATCGATCCTTTTGCATTCAAATAGGGTCTCCCCACAGTTTATACCCCTTGGTTTTCTCAAACTCACTTGCCCCTTTAATCTGTTTTACTGGATCAAGTGGGCTCGAAATTCAACAGTATTTGTGCTTCCATGTATTAAATAATTATAATATTTAAATTAATAAGCTGCTACACCTTCTAAGCTCCTTATGCAAAATACAAGTGATGGAGGGCAAGGAAGAGAAATGAAATTATAAAGCTGGTTGCATTAAGGGCTGAAGCTGGCAAGAGAAGAAGGAAAGAGGCTCCAACCAGAGAGTTATGCCCATGCTCTGCAAGTGTCTTCTGCATTTCAGCTGAGAAAAATACAACAAAACATCCATTAACATGAAGGATCACAAAAAGAGAACTAGGATTTAAACTCTGTGGGTTTGACAGACTCAGAAGCAAATGGGAGATGCGGTTTATTTAAGTTTGCAGTAAAGCCTTTGTCTAATTATGCTGAGTCAGGGAGGGAGGGAAAGAGGGAGAGAGAGAGAGATCTCCTATGTATACATTAACAATCCAGTGCATAAGTTCTGTAAGTCTCCGAGACCGCCTTCTGCCGCACAAATCCCAGCGACCTGTTAGGTCCCACAGAGTGGGTCTTCTCTGGGTCCCGTCGACGAAACAATGTCGTCTAGCGGGACCTAGGGGAAGAGCCTTCTCTGTGGCTGCCCCGACCCTCTGGAACCAACTCCCCCTGGAGATTGGGACTGCCCCCACCCTCCTTGCCTTTCGTAAACTTCTTAAAACCCACCTCTGCCGTCAGGCATGGGGAAATTGATTCCCCTGGGCGCTCTCTGCTTTATATATGGTTTGTATGAGATGTATGATTGTTTTTTATTATTAAGGGTTTTTTAATTGTCTTTTTTAACTATTGGATTTGTATTGTTTTGTTGTTGTAAGCCGCTCCGAGTCTCCGGAGAGGGACGGCATACTAAATCCAATAAAATAAAATAATAATAATAATAATAATAATAAATCCTTGACTTACGGCCACAATTGAGCTTAAAAATTGTGTTGCTAAATGAGACATTTGTTAAGTGAGTTTTGCCCCCCTTATACGACTTTTCTTGTCACAGTTAAGTGAATCATTGTAGTTGTTAACTTAGTTGCACAGTTGTTATGTGAATCTGGCTTCCCCGTTGACTTTGCTTATCAGAAGGACGCAAAAGTTCATCGTGTGAGTCCAGGAAACTGCAGTTGTCATAAATATGACTCAGCTGCCAAGTGTCTGGATTTTGATCATGTGACCATGGGGATGCCACAAAGGTCATAGTTGTGAAAAGTGGTCATAAGTCACTTTTTTACATGCCATTGTAACTTCGAAGAGTCGCTAAATGAACTGTTGTAAGTTGAGAACTAGCTGCAATTATAACATTTTATATGATTGTTAGAAACTTAAAATTCCTGCAAATTTGCCTATTATTTCAGTTCTTCCAAATATATGTGAGACTTCAAATGCTAGACATGCTTTTATTTCCCCCCTAATATTTAATAAATCTCATACATACATACATACATACACACTTACATACATACATACATACATACATACATACATACATACATACATACATACATACGAGAGTTGAGAGAGCAAAATAGCTTGAAATAGATCTATACTAGTCTCCCTTCCTTTTCATTATCAGCAAAAATTCTACCTACCCACATCCATCTGGCTAGTGTCCTTAGCAAACAGCTTGGAACAGGTATATTAGCCTTGAAAAGCTCCATTTGAGAGGTTGTTATCAGCCTTGCAAAGCTCCATTTGAGAGGTTGTTATCAGCTTTGCAAAGCTCCATTTCAGAGGCTGGGTGGGGCTACATTCGGTGTATAAGATGCACCCAGATTTTCACCCTTTTTTGGAGTGAACTATGTGTGTGTGCATGTGTAACATATTTTTTGCTAATAATGAAAATTAAGGGAGACTAGCATAGATCTATTTCAAGCTATTTAGCTCTCATCAGCTAGTCACACCATTACTGGAATTTGAACCTGGGCGGCCTGCCTATAAGGCAGTAGCTTTAACCTCTAAGCCTCTTCTCCTGTATCAGTTTGTACCAGGGAAGAGTTAAATATGTTTTTTTTCTGTCAAATATAAATTATACACACACACACACACACACACACATACACACACATACATACTTACATATTTTTGATAAGTGGAAAAGGAAGAGAGCATAGTATAGATCTATTTCAACCTCGTTATGGTCTCATCAGTCAGACATACCCTTACTGGGATTTGAACCTGTAGCATTCTGCATGCAGGGCAGGCTATTAATCTCTGAACTACAGTCTTGCCTCCGAATCATTATCTGGATACTCCAAAGTTGGCAGCAATACAAATAAAACAGGTTACTGTGTTGATGGGTAATAGCTAGTATGGTATTTAGTGACTGTTCTATTTCCCAGCTATTTTATTTTGTTTTTAATTGTTTTAAACTTTGTATTGGATTTTGTAAGCCGTCGAGAGTCTGCTGGAGTGAGTAGCCCTAAAAATTCAATGAAACAAATAAAGATTAATAGGCTCAATGGTGGAAAAAGTCTAGTGAATTGAGAAACCAAAGCATATATTACCAAGCTCTTAGAACTTTTGGTTGTAGAAATTCCTTGGTGCTAACTGAAATAATAGTAGTTCATATGTTCAAAATGGTTCTACAATTCATTTGTTTCTTTTTTGGTCTCTGATTAGTGATGCGTATTCATTCAATGAAAATTGTGGCTTTTATTTTCCAAATTACTGTCAAGTACCCATTAGGTCTCCATTTATTTATTTTTCCTCCATTTTAAAGCAATTGTCATGTAAATGTTTATTAGTCTTTGTAATCTCCCCTTGTAACCTATTTCTTTGTAAGCCATTGCAATAAAAATGCATAACCCAGGCAATAAAAAAGTCAGGATAAAAATGTAACATATTAAATGAGGGTCCTCTTATTTTTCTTCTATAGCTCTATGTTTTCATTTCAGTCATAAACACAGATGTCTTGTTCAGCCCTGAAATCTATACCAGAAATAGTTCATGAGTTTGAGGTGAATATGCATTATTTGATGCCATGCTAGTGACAGAACTTAAATAGAATAATCTTTAAAGTGTTATTGCTTAGAATCTAGCATATTACTCCTGCTGCACAACATACCTACTGTGCAACAATCCTACTGAGATATATCTGACCTGAATCAATGAAGTATTTGACTGTTACTTTATAAATAAGAAATGTTAAGAAAAAAAATCAATTTCCCTGTGCTTACAAGTTGGCTTTATTTTCCCAATCACATCTTTGATATTTGTTTCTGTGATGACCAGTCAGAATATTGTACAGGTTGAACGAATGCACTTCAGTGAGATATGTGGCTCCAGTTCGTATATTGTCCTCTTTGAATTCCGCTAGAATTCCATTGGAATTCAAAGGACAGGGTAATCCAAACAATTTGGGGATATTTTGCTCCTTCTATTTTTGATTATGTGCCATTAAGTTGGTATTTACTTTCCTAGGGGCCACTCCTCCAGGAAATCCCAAATTTAGCCCTTCTGTTCTTCCAATGACACTCCTATCAGCACTGCAATCATGTCTATCTGCCTTATTGCTGGTGATCCTCTTCTTTCCTTCCAGATTTTCCAGCGTTATTGATTTCTTAATAGAGCTAAATGTCTGTGTATGACAGTACAGTGTTCCCTCGATTTTTGCGGGTTTGAATTTTGCGAAAAGTCTATAGTACGGTTTTTCAAAACTATTAATTAAAAAATACTTTGCAGTTTTCCCCCCTATGCCACGGTTTTTCCTGCCCGATGACATCATATATCATCACCAAACTTTTGTCCACCTTTAATAAATATTTTTTTTAATAAACTTTAATAAAGAAACGTGAGTAATAATCTAAAAGGTTGCTAAGGCAATGGGAAATTGCAATTTAGGGGTTTAAAGTGTTAAGGGATGGCTTGTGATACTGTTCATAGCCAAAAACAGTGTATTTACTTCCACATCGCTACTTCGCGGAAATTCAACTTTTGCAGGCGGTCTCGGAACGCATCCCCCGCGAAAATCAAAGGAACATTGTATGTCCTAACGTGATCATAATGAGCCTTCCAGGTCCTGAAATTCTTTCCCTGTGCAATTTTTAATAACGTAGTCCCTTCTAGTGTTCTCTTTTTTAAATACTGGCTTGAGATCATTTTGCATGTTTTAAAATGTGCTAACAATGTCATTGTTCCTGAATCTGACTGTGGAAGATAATGGGAGTTGTAGTTCCACTGCTTATAGTTGTAGGATGCCAGGGAATGAAGCTTTGAGAAATTAACTTTTTCAAGATCAGATACGATAACATTATTGATGCATCCACTATTAAAAGGCAAATTTGATAAAATAATGCTCGACAGGTTACAAAATATTGAAAGTGACTAAACGTATTTTATTATTATTATTATTATTATTATTATTATTATTATTATTATTAATTAGATTTGTATGCTGCCCCTCTCCGTAGACTCGGGGCGGCTCACAACAATAACAAGAACAATGTAAGAACAAATCTAATAATTTAAAAAACACTAAAAACCCCATTATTAAAAGCAAACATACACACAAACATACCATGTATAAACTGTGTAGGCCTGGGGGAGATGTCTCAGTTCCCCCATGCCTGACGGCAGAGATAGGTCTTAAGAACTTTAAGAAAGGCGAGGAGGGTGGGGGCAGTTCTAATCTCCGGGGGGGAGCTGGTTTCAGAGGGTCGGGGCCACCACAGAGAAGGCTCTTCCCCTGGGTCCCGCCAAACGACATTGTTTAGTTGACGGGACCCGGAGAAGGCCAACTCTGTGGGACCTAACCGGTCGCTGGGATTCGTGCAGCAGAAGGCGGTCCCGGAGGTATTCTGGTGCGATGCCATGAAGGGCTTTATAGGTCATAACCAACACTTTGAATTGTGACCGGAAATTGATCGGCAACCAATGCAGACTGCAGAGTCTTCCCACTCACTATCCCAATTGCAGAACACAATAAATATTCCAATTCATTTTGAAGCTGTAATTTTCCTCTGAACAATTTTCTTTCCTTCCCTGCTGAATCCTTTTATAAATGGTCTTTTGGGTTCCTGTGGACACAGAATTCTCCTAAATATATTCCAGTTCAAAGCTACAGCATGCCAAATTTTATTCATGGGGCACTGTTTGCAGGAGATATAGATTACTTGGTTAAAATTAAGGATTGAGGAACTGATGAAAATTCTGCAGTCACTTTTATCAGCCCATCTCATTTAAGGAACAGGCAAAGCACCATAGGACCTTGCAACTACAGTACTATTAATCCCCCGTTTCAAATAAAAAAGCATCTCCAACATCTCCAACATCCCCCATAGTTACAGCGGTCCCGGATACAACACAATGTTGTGTATTCATGTTCCCCTTGCTGAGTGAGGAATTCTGGGAGTTGAAGTCCACACATCTTAAAATTGCCATGGTTGAAAAACACTGTTCTAAAAAAAGCGGACATTTTACTGCCAGCCATTCATTGGTTGGTTGGTTGGTTGGTTGGTTGGTTGGTTGGTTGGTTTGGATTGCCTTTGAACTGGCAATTGCATTCTGATAACTGCTACTACTTTACTGTCATCTTCGGTGAAAGGAGTCCCAGTGTTGACTCTACCTCTTGTCTCTAATAAATCTTCTCTAGACTCTTTAAGTGGTTTCTTAAAGATGATATTTTTTTAGTCCATCAATTAACTGGCTTCCACTTCAGCAAGACCAGCAAAGAGAAGAGAAGATTCTGTTCTTGGGAGATTTGTTTAAATAACTATGCTTTTGATCAGTGTCTCCAGTGATAGTCACTATCACTGAAAGTCTTATGACTAATCGGAAAGCTGTATCAGCTAGGGTTAGCTAAGGGCTGAGTCATCTTAATTATATGTCCCAGGCAGTGTGTAGCTAAATAAACAGGATTTTTCTGTCTTGGGCAACTTGACTAGTAACCCACTTCTACTGATAATTAAGAAGTATGATAAACCTTTTTTTCTAATTCTCTTGGGGGGGGGCTTACAGAATCCGTGCTTCTTTAGCTTTTTCAACAATCCATGGTGGTTTTATACCGCCTTCTTTGTGTGTGATAATTTAAACTTTGAATTTAAACTTTTGTTTTTTTGCAACTTGCTTCTTTGCAATTTCAAAAGAAAGGGCTTCCCTCTTATTTTCATTGGAAGGTCCAAACATCTGTTTCCTTTTTATTTGGGAATATAAATAGCTTCATTTGAAATCCCACCCCGCATTGCTTTCTTGGCATTTTTAGCCATTATAAACTTATGGGATACTTGAATTCAAGCATGGTTTCCAAGCCTTTGAACTCTTTCAAAATCTTTTTGAAGCACTATTTTTTAAAAGAACATTTCTATAGCTGCCTATCTCAACAAGTGATTCTAGGCGCTGCATATTAAATATTGCTTACAAAGGGTGATTCCTAATCTAAGCAAGAAAGTTATTGTTTGTTTCAAGCTTAAAAAGAAACACTTCTGCTTTAAAAAGCAGAAGTATTCATGATTTTTTCAGGGGGAGGGGAGGAGTTGTTTCAGAATAATATTAATTTGGTGTATCCTTTTGTGCATTTTGAATTTTTCCTTTTTTGAGATGTCCTGGGATCACAATTTATTATTTCTAATTGGATTATATTATAGACAAAAATAGTACTCCTTTTCTACTGATAGCTTTTATTTTCATTTTTAACACCTGAAAGAGAATTTGCTTTTATTGGGGGATTTATTTATTTATTTGTTTATTGTTTATTAATTAGATTTATAGACCACCCTTCTCCTCGCGGACTCAAGAATAAAAATAGATACAATGACAATAAATACTATTAAAACATTAAAAATATTAAAAACCCACCATAAAAACAGGCAATTATTTCAATACAAGTGGTCTGAGCGAAGCTTTCACTCATGGTCCTCAGGCCTGCCAGCATCAATGTGTTTTTAATGCCTTTCGAAAGGCAATGTGAATGGGGGCATTTTTTGCATCCTCTGTTCACTTTATCAACATTTCCATCAGCCATCTATTAATATTCGTTTCAAATCATATTCTAAGATGTGTTTCCCTTGTTCCTATCATGTTTTATGTTTTATCTATGGAATCATATATATATGTACACTGCTCAAAAAAATAAAGGGAACACTTAAACGACACAATATAACTCCAAATAAATAAAACTTCTGTAAAATCAAAATGTCCCCTTAGGAAGCAACACTGATTGACAATAAATTTCGCATACTGTTGTGCACATTCAAGTTTGTATCTAACAAAGTATTCATTGAGAATATTTCATTCATTCAGATCAAAGATGTGTTCTTTGAGTGTCCCCAAACTTGGCAACTTTAAGACTTATGGACTTCAACTCCCAGAATTTAAACATGCCTGGGATAAACATGTATCCATCCTTAGATAAAATACAGGAAATAGTACAAGGGCAGACTAGTTGGACCATGAGGTCTTTTTCTGCCGTCAATCTTATACGTTTCTATGTTTCTATTTTTTCTCTACTACTTATTTCTTAAAGTAGGTTTCTATGTAGTTTATATATTTGTGGTTTTTATCTGATGTTAGCTACTCAGAGTTGCTTTTGGTTGAGAGGGACAACTTTACAAATTGACTTGATAAGTAAATAAATGGTAATACTCTTAGCGTAGCCTTTTATTATTTATTATTTAATTCTGTATTTTTTGTTGACAGTTGTGTGTTTCTTCAGTATGTGCAGAAGGTTATCAATAGAATATACAGTAATTGCTTTCTGCATTTAAAATACAGTATATGGTTTCTTCTACCGTATGTAAGTATAAATGTGGTTGTCGCTGCAACAGTTGTACATTTCTGACTCATGTTCTTTTATTACTCACTGATGATTATTTGGATTTATCCTGAGTAATCTATTAGTAATCATCTTCAGAATAGGAGCTCAAATAAATAAATTGCATGCCAGACTAAGAGTTGTTTTGAACAATTTTGTTTTCATTTTCTCTGTGACAATATTTAAAATGTCCTAATGAAGATGTGCTGCCAATCTGAAACCCTAAACTCAAATCAGCCAGTAAAAGGAACTAATTTTATTCATCATGATCTCTCCTGGCTATTATATATTGCCTGATAATTCAAATATACTGCTCAAAAAAATAAAGGGAATACTCAAAGAACACATCCTAGATCTGAGTGAATGAAATATTCTCATTGAATACTTTGTTCTGTACAAAGTTGAATGTGCACAAACAGCATGTGAAATTGATTGTCCATCAGTGTTGCTTCCTAAGTGGACAGTTTGATTTTACAGAAGTTTGATTTACTTGGAGTTATAGCGTATTGTTTAAGTATTCCCCTTTTTTTGAGCAGTGTACATACTTTGCATAGAAACGACCTGAACTTCAGTCTCTGGTAATAGGTAATAGGAAAGATCTATTTCTAATCTAGGTGAGCACATGAACTTATGTAGACATTATACCAACTTCCCAGAAGTTTCAACTGTACTCAATACTCTGTATTTGTCAGTGTATGTAGGTGCAAATCTTTGAACCAGTTTTACACAAAGGAGTTGATATATAAGCAGCTGCCTCTATTTGGTTATCTGTTTAATTTCAAAATTACATAGAGACTCTGATTTGCACTCAAGAATATTCTATTGCTACATATTGGATATATAGCTTCTCCTAATTTAGTATTCCAGAGAACTTCTAGTTATACTCAAGTATCACATACAGTGATCCCTCGAGTTTCGCGATCTCGATCTTCGCGAAACGCTATATCGCGATTTCTCCGTACTGAAGGAGCGGGTCCAGCAGTCACATGGGTTGCTCATGTCCAATCCGGTGGAACTGAGCCTAGTATTAAAAAAGCTTGCCGGATCCGCCCCTTCCCCAGAATTCGCTCAGTTCGCATATCCTGCGGTTGTATTGTGATAGCTCGTTCAACATTCTAACACCTTCCCTTCGATCTTTTCCTTCAAAAAGTAGTAAGATTTATTGTCTTTTATTATTTACTTGCACTAATTGCGCCAGCCGTTTAAAAGAGAGAAAGAAAAAAAGCGGCTAGGCTTTTTTCCTTGGGAGAAGTTGCGGTTTCGTTTTCCCCCGGCGGTTTTGCCGGTTACGATTCCTGCGGCCGCTTGTGGATTCTTCTAATCCTTTGGCCTGGAGGTCCTGGTGCAAGTATTTACCAATTGAATTATTGATTATTATTGTATACAAAAATATTTAAGGGCTTAAGAAATACCTCCTGCGGAGTGAGACGCCTTCTAGTCTCCTGGACTTAGTCGATCGCTTCCCCTTTAAGAAATTTTACGCAGCGATCTTTTTCGGCGCGAAGGCCTTCGCGCCCTTTTTAAATCTAGGCCTCTCGTGTTGGCCCCCTGCCAGCCGTGTAGGCCTCAGTCCACCGCGTGGATCCCGGAGCGGGCCTTGGGGGTCCCAGGCTAAATTCTCCACCGGCTAAGCCTCCAACCAGAGTGCCTTGGTTTACTTAATTATAAAGTTTAGGGAGGCTGGCCCCGCTGGGTTTGGGGGCACGAACTCTGGGTTTGCCCAGATTGTCCTCAAGTTTCAGCAGCTTCGAGGCCTCGAAGCAGGATCCTTTCCTCTTGGGAAGTCCTTGAAATTCTTCTCCTTATTATTCAGTTATTGGCTCAGCCTTGTCTTCTGTTAATTGTCAGACTATGGCTACTTTTCCCAAGAGAGGCACAACTAAAGGTCCCAGAGAGGCCAGGCCTACAGGCGATGAAATTACTAGTATCCCCCAGGCCTCTTCCTCCTCTTCTCCTGGGGCCCGCCCCCCGACCAAGGTCACCAGGGCCGAGAAGAGAAGGGACCTAGCCCTACAAAAAATCCATGACAAATCAGCAAAACGTTTGAAAGTGCAGGCCCAAGTAATCAGTAGTCAAGACCCCCCAGAGGCTTCTAGTCTGCCTCCTTCTGGGGTCCCTGTGTTATCTCTGGATGAGCCAAACCTAGACAGACCCCAACCTAACCTATGGGGCATAGGTCCAGAGGAACCAGATATTATTGAAGATTCCCCCCAGCCAGGATCCTCCCAGGCCTTTAGGGATTCTTCTGCCATTTCTGCTGACATTTCCAGTTTACCTCCTGAGTTCCAGTCTATTTTTGCTGTGTTGTCCAAAGCCATTGATGCCAAACTCTCCACCATCAATGAGCTTCCCTTACCTCTTCCTCCTTCTCGCTCCTCCCGCCCCTTGGGTTCTCCCCCAGCGGTCAGAGCTCCTATTCAGGATGATTCAGATTCCTCCCAGGATGAATATGAGGATATAGAGGATGATGAGGATGCCTTTCAAGGCCTATCAGATGATGAGGAATCCCAAATAAAGGTTCCTCCTCCTATTACTATTTTTCCTTCTCAATTATTCAAATCTCTCCTCCTCAAAGCTAGAATTTCTACGGGATTAGCGGCCCAGGAGAAACAAGCCTCCACTTCCACTGATCCCCCGGAGGAGAATTTACCTTACTTCACAGAGGAACAGGAGGATAATGAGGTAATTCCTATGCCTAAGTTGTTTAAAGATGCTTTACTCAAACAGTGGGAATTTCCAGCCTCTGGCCTTAATCCCTCCACCAAGGACAGAAAGTTGTACAAACTTTCCTCTTCCTATGAAGAGCTTCTATCCTTTCCCAAACCGGATGAACCTGTCAAGATTCTTCACTCGGCAGCGGCTGTGCCAGGCGAGGCGGAGGAAGTCCTTCGCCCAGAGGACAAGCGCATTGAGCAAATGCTCAAAAGAGGATTCACCGCGGATTCCTGGGCCACTAAAAGCTCTGCAGCGGCTTCCTTTTTCTCCAGAGCCATGCTGCTGTGGCTTCGCCAACTTCAACAGCATATTCCTCCCGATGACTTGAGAGGTCAACAAGACTTCAACAAGGTTTTTGCAGCTGCCCAGTACGTGGCTGATGCCACCTTGCAATCTACTAGGTTTTCTGCTAAGGCTATTGCAACTTCTACTACGGCAAGAAGACTCCTATGGATTCGCCCTTGGCAAGCGGGAGTTCGCCAAAAGTGGCAGTTATCCCAGGGTCCCTTAAAGCGCGACCTTCTCTTCGGTGATCTTCTGGATCCACTCCTCACGGAAACCACGGACAAGAAGAAAGTTTTGGGTCCAACCACAAAAAAGGCTACCAAAACGCAGTCCTTTCGTCGCCCAGGGCGCCAGCAAGATCAAGCGGCTTCCTACCAGAGATCTCCAGGTCAGTATTCCCCCCGCTTTCGTTCCCAAGGTAGGAACTCCAGGGGTAGAGGGTTTCGCTTCCAAAGGGGAGCTTCCTCTAACAGGGCTTCAAAAAAACCTAGATGGTAATCCTACCTCTATTCCCATAGGGGGTCGCCTAGCTCATTTCGCCTCTAATTGGCGTCTCACCTCCAAGGACCCTTGGGTCATTGACACTGTTCAAACAGGCCTTCTTCTAGAATTTATTTCTCCTCCCCCTAAACGTTTTATTTCCTGCCCTTCTCCCAGGTCATCCTCAGATTGTAACCGTATGGAGGAGGCCATTTCTCATCTATTGTCCATCAGAGCCATTCAACCGGTCCCTTCCGGTCAGAAGGGCCTAGGTTTTTACTCCATCCTATTTATGGTTCCAAAGTCCTCCGGAGGTTGGAGAGCTATTTTGGATTTAAAGAAACTAAATTTATTCATCAAATATAGGAAGTTTAAGATGCACTCCTTGTCTTCTATTTTGGCCGCCATTCACTCGGGAGATTTCATGGTCTCCTTAGACCTCACTGAGGCCTACCTTCACATTCCTATAGCCAAATGCCACAGAAAATTTTTACGTTTTTCCTTTCAAGGCAGGCATTTCCAGTATAGGGCGATGCCATTTGGCCTTTCCTCGGCCCCTCGGGTCTTTACAAAGCTCTTGGGCTCCCTGGCGGCCTATATCAGGGCGTTTCCCATCCACATTTTATGTTATCTTGATGATATTTTAATTCATGGGAACTCCCTAGAGAAAGTGAAAACAGACCTTTCTGTCACCATGTCAGTCCTTCAGGACCATGGATTTTCCATCAACTTTGATAAGAGCCACCTCCAACCCTCCACATCCATTTCTCACCTGGGATCCATTATTGATTCAGAATCTTCCCAGGTTTTTCTCTCTCCCGAGAGAAAACTCAGTATAGTGGAGTTAATTTCTAACATTTTATCTAATTCTTCAGTTTCCATAGTCACTCTATCTTCCCTTTTGGGGAAGATGGTGTCATGCATAGGCATCATTCCCTGGGCTCGCCTTCATGCTAGGGAACTCCAGTGGCTCCTGTTACCTTTTCAGAGATCAGGGCACAGCAACTCAAATCGACGCATTGTCATCCCACTGAGTGTTCGCAGATCCTTCAAGTGGTGGAAGTCTCCGGCCATGGACAGAGGATCCCCGTTCAGGTGCCCGGATCAATTTGTCATCACCACAGATGCCAGTCTATCGGGATGGGGCGCCCACGCCCAGGGGATGATAGCCCAGGGCACGTGGTCCCCGGAGGAAGCTTCCAGGCCAATCAATTGGCTAGAGTTAAGAGCCGTTCCCTGGCTCTGAAGCATTTCTCTCCTCGCATTCCCAACCGGCACGTTCTCATTCTCACCGACAACATTGCCACGAAAAGCCACATTTGCAGACAGGGGGGCACGAGATCCAAGGCTCTCATGAGGGAGGCTCTCAAGCTGGGCCTTTGGGCGGAAAAACATCTCCAGTCGCTCCTAGCCGATCACATCTCGGGGAGTCTCAACGTCCAGGCGGATTGGTTATCCCGGGCGACGATAGACCCAGGAGAATGGAACCTCCATCAAGACCTGTTCCATCAAATCACCCTCAGATTCGGCCTACCAATTCTGGATCTCTTCGCGACCAATGCGAACGCCCAACTCCCTCGCTTCTATTCCAGATTTCCATCCCCGGGAGCGGAAGCAATCAATGCCCTCCGGAGTCCATGGCCTCCAGGCCTACTCTACGCATTTCCTCCAATTCCAATCCTCCCGGACGTGATTCACAAGGTCCTCACCGAGAGGGCCCGAGTAATCCTAATCGCCCCTCACTGGCCCCGCCGGCCCTGGTTCGCGGATCTCCAACAGCTGTCCGTCCAGGACCCTTGGCGACTCCCCGTTTCGGGGGATATGCTGCGGCAGGGGGCCTCTTTCCATCCAGACCCGGAGTGGTTCCACCTCACCGCCTGGCTGTTATCAGGAGAGATTTAGAGCTGCGTGGTCATGACCCCGATTCAGTGGAGGTCATTTTAAAAGCCAGAAGGGGTTCGACCAATCGAATCTACGACCACACGTGGTCCAAGTTTCACCAGTGGTGTCTACAGGAAGGTCTCTCCCCTCTGTGCATCCCCATACACAGAATAATTTCCTTCCTTATGCAAGGCTTCCATAAAGGACTTTCCACCAGCACCCTCCGGCGTCATCTGGCAGCCATTTCATCTGTCCTAGGAGGTCCCCGCAGACAGCCTCTCCGATCCTTCCCTGAAGTTCAGGAATTCCTCAAGGGCATAGCCAACCTCAGACCTTCCAAGGTCCACAGGTACCCATCATGGGATTTGCCACGGGTTCTCCATTCCCTCACGCAGGCACCATACGAACCCCTAAAATCGGCGTCCCTCAGGTACCTATCCTTTAAGGTAGCATTCCTGGTGGCTATTACCTCTGCTCGACGCATTTCGGAGCTGGCTGCCCTCTCAATCAGGCAGGACCTTTGCCAATTCCATCAGGACAAGGTAGTCTTGCGACTGGACCCCACCTTCTTACCCAAGGTCAGTTCCATGTTCCACAGATCTCAGGATATTGTCCTACCTTCCTTCTGCCTCCAACGAGACCATCCCTTGGCAATTAGATGGCACACCCTGGATCTCACCAGAGCGCTGAGAATCTATATCCAACGCACAGGACCCTTTCGGAGGTCAGAAGCACTTTTTGTAGCCTATCATCCCAGAGTCATGGGGGCCAAAGTGTCTTCAACAGTAATAGGCCGTTGGATCAGAGGGACTATATCTAAGGCCTATGAGTCGGCCTCCCTCTCAGTTCCAAGGAACATCACAGCGCATTCCACCAGGAGCGCAGCCACCTCGGCCGCTTGGGCGACTCAAGCCCCGTTGGAGGAGGTCTGCAAAGCAGCCACTTGGGCCTCGCCAAATTCCTTCATCAGGCACTACAAGATTGATTCTTACGCTTCAGCGGACGCTGCCTTCGGCAGAAGGGTACTCCAATCCGTTATCTCACACGATAGCAAGCTAATCCCACCCTAGGGACCATCTATTGGGTATGTCCCATGTGACTGCTGGACCCGCTCCTTCAGTACGGAGAATAGGCGTTGATTGCTTACCTGAACGCCTCTTCTCGTACGGTGAGCGGGTACAGCAGTCACTTCCCGCCCTTGTATGTGTCTTCTTTACCTTTCTATATCTTTCTTCCTCTAACAATGAGAGTTGAACACTACAGAGCTTCACAGCTGAGCCTAGTCTATGGATTCGCGAATTCTGGGGAAGGGGCGGATCCGGCAAGCTTTTTTAATACTAGGCTCAGTTCCACCGGATTGGACATGAGCAACCCATGTGACTGCTGTACCCGCTCACCGTACGAGAAGAGGCGTTCAGGTAAGCAATCAACGCCTATTTTCAGCAATTGTTACCATCTCGATCTTCGCGAAACGCTATATCGCGATTTTTCCACCCAATGACGTCATACGTCATCACCAAGAGTCACTTCTCTGTCTCTTTCTCGTCATTCTCTGCTTCAATCATTTTCTCATTTCTCTTCCTTCCTCATCTTTCCTTCTCTCTCTTTCCCTATCTCTCCCCCTCTTGCTCTCCAGCGGCCGCCTAGCAGCTGATCTGCTCGGCAGCGCAGCAGCAGCGAGGAGCCGAACATCCGGGTTTCCCCTTTCCGTGGGCAGCGGGTTTCTTCGGCTCCTCGCTGGTCCCCAATTCCGCCATCATCAGGCTCTCCACACGCCCTTTCGCCGTAACACGAGAGCCTTCCGAAAACTCTTTCCGAGCGCCTCAGAGCAGCACCCCCACCCCTCTTTGATTCCCTCAACCCGCCCGGCCCCTCGCTCCCCTTTTCCACACGGGCCACCCAAGAAACGGTTCATCCCGTCTGGGCTTCCCCCCCCTCTCGCTCGCTCGCACTCCCCCCATCCGTGTGCGTATGTGCGCGCGTGTGCACCCAGGCGCCTCCATCCCGGCGGGGACCACAGCTGCGGGGCTACCCGTCGTCGACCCTCCTCCGGCAGCTTCCTCCCGAGCCCCCACACACATACGACGGAGAAAGTGGCCACTTCAGTTTTTTTCCCGGGGGGCGTCGTCAAGCTCACCTCCAACCGAGAGAGGAGTCCGCGCTGCTCCGGCTGCCGTGTCTCCTTCTCCCTCCTTCTTCCACCCTCCGCCGCCGAGGTTACCAGGAAGGGAGAAGAAGAGTCCCTGGATGTTTCCCCGGATGTTCGGCTGCAGCGAGCGCCGAGCGCGCCTCCGGGAGGAGAAACTCGAAGCGCCGCGGACAGCAACCGGGTTGCCTCCGGGTCTGGGCTCTTGCGCTTTGCGTTGGGCGAGGCGGCGGCTGGCGCCGTTCATTGACTCTTCTCCCTTCCTGGCAACCTCGGCGGCGGAGAGTAGAAGAGCGATGAAAAAGAGGAGGAGGAGTCCGCGCTGCTCCGGCTGCGTGTCTCCTTCTCCCTCCTTCTTCCACCCTCCGCCGCCGAGGTCGCCAGGAAGGGAGAAGAAGAGTCAATGAACGGCGTCAGCCGCCGCCTCGCCCAACGCAAAGCGCGAGAGCCCAGACCCGGAGGCAACCCGCTTGCTGTCCGCGGCGCTTCGAGTTTCTCCTCCCGGAGGCGCGCTCGGCGCTCGCTGCAGCCGAACATCCGGGGAAACATCCGGGGACTCTTCTTCTCCCTTCCTGGCAACCTCGGCGGCGGAGGGTGGAAGAAGGAGGGAGAAGGAGACACGGCAGCCGGAGCAGCGCGGACTCCTCCTCCTCTTCTTCACCGCTCTTCCACCCTCCGCCGCCGAGGTCGCCAGGAAGGGAGAAGAAGAGTCCCCGGATGTTTGGCTGCAGCGAGCGCCGAGCGCGCCTCCGGGAGGAGAAACTCGAAGCGCCGCGGACAGCAACCGGGTTGCCTCCGGGTCTGGGCTCTTGCGCTTTGCGTTGGGCGAGGCGGCGGCTGGCGCCGTTCATTGACTCTTCTCCCTTCCTGGCAACCTCGGCGGCGGAGAGTAGAAGAGCGATGAAAAAGAGGAGGAGGAGTCCGCGCTGCTCCGGCTGCGTGTCTCCTTCTCCCTCCTTCTTCCACCCTCCGCCGCCGAGGTCGCCAGGAAGGGAGAAGAAGAGTCAATGAACGGCGTCAGCCGCCGCCTCGCCCAACGCAAAGCGCGAGAGCCCAGACCCGGAGGCAACCCGCTTGCTGTCCGCGGCGCTTCGAGTTTCTCCTCCCGGAGGCGCGCTCGGCGCTCGCTGCAGCCGAACATCCGGGGAAACATCCGGGGACTCTTCTTCTCCCTTCCTGGCAACCTCGGCGGCGGAGGGTGGAAGAAGGAGGGAGAAGGAGACACGGCAGCCGGAGCAGCGCGGACTCCTCCTCCTCTTCTTCACCGCTCTTCCACCCTCCGCCGCCGAGGTCGCCAGGAAGGGAGAAGAAGAGTCCCCGGATGTTTGGCTGCAGCGAGTGCCGAGCGCGCCTCCGGGAGGAGAAACTCGAAGCGCCGCGGACAGCAAGCGGGTTGCCTCCGGATCTGGGCTCTCGCGCTTTGCGTTGGATGAGGCGGCGGCTGGCACCGTTCATTGACTCTTCTTCTCCCTTCCTGGCGACCTCGGCCGGTCCTTTTCGGGGCTGCGTTGCTGCATCCTCCGATGCCGCCCACCGAGGAGATTCCTTCGCCCGAACGGAGGTGGCTGTGGTGGGTTCAAGGGACCAAGAGCCGGTCCTTTTCGGGGCTGCATTGCAGCCTCTGAGGCCACTTCCGCCTCCGGACGAAGGAATCTTCTCGGTGGGCGGCATCGGAGGATGCAGCAACGCAGCCCCGAAAAGGACCGGCTGTTGGTCCCTTGAACCCACCACCGCCACCTCCGTTCGGGCGAAGGGATCTCCGCAGTGGGCGGCGGCGGCGGGTTCAAGGGACCAACAGCCGGTCCTTTTCGGGGCTGCGTTGCTGCATCCTCCGATGCCGCCCACCGAGGAGATTCCTTCATCCGGAGGCGGAAGTGGCCTCACTCCGGCTCCAAGCGCGGGGCCTGGGCGGCGGGCAAGCATTGGGAGGGCCTCGCCGTCCCCTGGCTGGAGAAGAGCTCCCCTCCCCACGATCTGGGACGGCATGGCCGTCATCAAGTTAGTGCGCGGCGGTCCTGATGGCGGGCAGGTGAACGGGCGAGCAGCAAACAGCGGGTGGGCGGGTGAATGGGCGAGCGGCAAACGGCGGACGGGCGGGTGAATGGGCGAGCAGCAAACGGCGGGCGGGCGGGTGAATGGGCGAGCAGCAAACAGCGGACGGGCGGGTGAATGGGCGAGCAGCAAACGGCGAGCGGGCGGGTGAATGGGCGAGCAGCAAACGGCGGGTGGGCGGGTGAATGGGCGAGCAGCAAACGGCGGACGGGCGGGTGAATGGCGAGCAGCAAACGGCAAGCGGGCAGGTGAACGGGCGAGCAGCAAACGGCGGGTGGGCGGGTGAATGGGCGAGTAGCAAACGGCGGGTGGGCGGGTGAATGGGCGAGTAGCAAACGGCGGGTGGGCGGGTGAATGGGCGAGCAGCAAATGGCGGACGGGCGGGTGAATGGGCGAGCAGCAAACGGCGGACGGGCGGGTGAATGGGCGAGCAGCAAACGGCGAGCAGGCGGGTGAATGGGCGAGCAGCAAACGGCGGGTGGGCGGGTGAATGGGCGAGCAGCAAACGGCGGGTGGGCGGGTGAATGGGCGAGCAGCAAACGGCGGACGGGCGGGTGAATGGCGAGCAGCAAACGGCAAGCGGGCGGGTGAATGGGCGAGCAGCAAACGGCGGGTGGGCGGGTGAATGGGCGAGTAGCAAACGGCGGGTGGGCGGGTGAATGGGCGAGCAGCAAATGGCGGACGGGCGGGTGAATGGGCGAGCAGCAAACGGCGGACGGGCGGGTGAATGGGCGAGCAGCAAACGGCGAGCAGGCGGGTGAATGGGCGAGTAGCAAACGGCGGGTGGGCGGGTGAATGGGCGAGCAGCAAATGGCGGACGGGCGGGTGAATGGGCGAGCAGCAAACGGCGGACGGGCGGGTGAATGGGCGAGCAGCAAACGGCGAGCAGGCGGGTGAATGGGCGAGCAGCAAACGGCGGGTGGGCGGGTGAATGGGCGAGCAGCAAACGGCGGGCGGGCGGGTGAACGGGCAAGCGGAGCGGCCGGGTGAATGGCAAGCGGCAAGCGGAAGCCGGGCGGGCGGGTGAACGGCAAGCGGTAAGCGGCAAGCGATCTTGGGGTTTCCCCTTTGCCTGGGCAGCGGGAAGACCAAGGGAAGATTCCTTCGGCCGCCCAACAGCTGATCTGCTCGGTAGCGCGGCAGCAGCGAGGAGCCAAAGATGAGGTTTCCCCGTTGCCCAGGCAAAGGGGAAACTCCATCTTCGGCTCCTCGCTGCTGCCGCGCAACCAAGCAGATCAGCTGTTGGGCGGCTGAAGGAACCTTCCCTTGGTCTTCCCCACCGCCCACACGCAAACTCCACCCTCTGCGCATGTGCGGCCATGAAAAAATGGGCGCAGATTGTGTTTTTACTTCCGCACCGCTATATCGCGAAAAATCGAGTTTCGCGAGGGGTCTTGGAACGGAACCCTCGCGAAACTCGAGGGATCACTGTATTCCCCCAAACCTTCATTAGATTAGATTAGATTTATTGGATTTATATGCCGCCCCTCTCCGCAAACTCAGGGCAGCTCACAACAATAATAAAAACAGTACATAGTAACAAATCCAATTCCCATCAATCTAATTACAATTTTAAATTTAAAAATTCATAAAACAATCCCAATATATATAAAAAACAGGCACACAGTCAATCAATCAAACGGCAAAACAACATGGGCAAGGGGGAGATGTTTTAGTTCCCCCATGCTTGACGACAGAAGTGGGTTTTAAGGAGTTTACGAAAGGCAGGGAGGGTGGGGGCAATCCTAATCTCAGGGGGGAGCTGGTTCCAGAGGGTCGGAGCCCCCACAGAGAAGGCTCTTCCCCTGGGTCCCGCCAGACGACATTGTTTAGTCGACGGGACCCGAAGAAGGCCAACTCTGTGGGACCTAACCGGTCGCTGGGATTCATGCTGCAGGAGGCGGTCCCGAAGATATTCTGGTCCGGTGCCATGAAGGGCTTTATAGGTCATAACCAACACTTTGAATTGTGACCGGAAACTGATCGGCAACCAATGCAGACTACGGAGTGTTGGAGTAATATGGGCATACTTAGAGAAGCCCAAAATTGCTCTCGCAGCTGCATTCTGCACGATCTGAAGTTTCCGAACACTTTTCAAAGGTAGCCCCATGTAGAGAGCGTTACAGTAGTCCTCCTATAGCCCTTAGAGACTCCCCTTCCTCCTAAAACATACACACACAGCACAAATAACAAGAAAGATGAAATAGTGTGATTCCTGTCTATAAAAATATTTTACACCCTACCCTGTTTTACTTGGTGGACTGGGAAATAATATAAATAAACCAAGTGAGGCCTGTTCTTTTGATGTCTTTAGATAGGACTGCATTTCCCCCCCAAGGATTGTTAGTTTGTGACCTAGACTCTCTCTTGGAATTGACTTCCTTCCCACTTCTACATCCCAATCAAAAGGATATCCGTTTCCTAAGGATTCCTCTTTGTTTCATCTCTGCCAAAGATGAAAGACTCATAAAATGAGAATAGGCCTGATTTTAGGAATCTTGTTTATCTTAACTATACAAACAGTTAACTGTCCTTAACTGTACAAACAGTTGAGTATTGGATATCTGGCACACAGCTATATGGAAATCACCAATGACAAACAATTTAAATGAAGCAGTAGGTATACAGTATACTCATAGATCCAGAACTCTGTATATCGTGGGCAACATGATTGATGGGATATAAATAACTATTGACAAGAAGTTTTTATGTTGATGCACATGTTTACATTATCTTTAATTTTCCTTGGGGAGTTCTATGGTTGAAAGGGGTCTCATGCAATGTTCCCTCTATTTTTTTGTGTGTGTATGCTGATAAGTATAGTGTCTGAGCAGCACATTTTCATGCCTGAGCACCTGAGGCTTTTCCACAGATGTCACCCAAGACAACAACAAAATCAGTGTTATTGATTTCGCAAAACCTCCTTTGCAGAATGTGTTTAGCAGAACAGCTGCATGAGATTTCAGTTTGAGATTGTTTTTATTTTGATATGTACTTCACACAGACAGACAGACAGACATAACATATTTTTGCTGATAATGAAATAAAAGGGAGTCTTGTATAGTCTGTTACAAGCTCTTTTGTTCTCTATAGCTAGCCATACCAGGATTTGAACTGTGGAGTCTGCTTTGCAAGGCAGCAGCTTTAACCTCTAGACCACAGGATCCCATCCATTTAACTTGTTCCAGGGAAGAGCCACATGGTGTTTTTTTTTTCAAATCACCCTGGTATATCCAAATATGGAAGGGAGCACACAGCTTCCTTTTTGCCTATTGGCCTCTCCAGGGGTCCTTAAAAAATGTAAAGTGCAGAGAAATTTCCTGAGGCTCCCCTCAATGGGAAACCCCACCTCTGGACTTCCATGTTTTTGTGATGCTACAGAGGAATCCTAGCAGGGGAATCCCAGCAGTGCAAAAACGGGTGCTTCGCTGGCAACGGAAGTCCGGAGGTGGGGTTTCCCAGTGAGGGGAACCTCAGCAACATTGCAGCATCGCAAAAACACGGAAGTCCTCGAAACCCCACCTCCAGACTTCCATGTTTTTGTGATGCTGCGATTTCACTGAGGCTCCCCTCGCTGGGAAACCCCACCTTTGGACTTCCGCTGCCAGCGAAGTACCCATTTTTGCGCTGCTGGGATTCCCCTGCAGCATCGCAAAAACACGGAAGTCCAGAGGTGGGGTTTCCCATGGAGGGGAGCCTCAGGAGAATCCCAGCAGCGCAAAAACAGGTGCTTCGCTGGCAACAGAAGTCCAGAGGCGGGACATCCCAGTGGCGGCGGCTTGGGTTTGTAAGGTGAAAATAGTTTGGAAGAAGAGGCAAAAAAAACTTAAACCCTGGGTTTGTATCTCGAAAAGTTTGTATGATGAGGGGTTTGTAAGACAAGGTATCATTGTACATTGGATTTCTTCTCTTACCAGGTTGCATGTACAAACTGCGGCATGTTAATATGGCATGCCTTTTCCCATATCGCCTCAAAACCTTTCTGCAGAAAGTCTTTACTGATGTTTTGAATAAAAGAATACCAGCAGAAACATTGAGTTTATATTTTCATGCTTAACGTGCCTTGACTTTTCAATATTCAAAGTTGGGAACACAGCTAATATGTATTAGCCTGAAGAATATGGGAGTGTACTGGAATGTTAGATGCATTGCAAAACTGTGGATGCCTTCAGGCAATTTCTTTAATACTGAGAATTCTGCAGCATATTTTTACTTCTAATTAGGTAAAGCTACAGACTGAGCCATGTAGAAAAGATCATTAGACTTCAAGGATATTTTTATATTTAACCTGCTGTACTACTTGTTGTATCTCCTCGACTCTACTTTCTCTGGCAAGTTGCCCAAAGATTATTTATTTGTAATCTGTTTAATTCTTTGTAAGACTTCCAATATGTGGAAGAAAACATATTTACATAATTTTTGCAACTATAAAGCAAACTAATTGATATTTATTTGTTAAATTTATTTGCCACCTATGTCTCTGCAGCATTACTCTATGTGGCTTACAATAAAAAGGCAGAAAAATGAAAGAGTAAACAGAATAGAAGTAAAATATATATTTAAATGACATTACAGTGGTGCCTCTACCTAAGAACGCCTTTACTTATGAACTTTTTTAGATAAGAACCGGGTGTTCAAGATTTTTTTGCCTCTTCTCAAGAACCATTTTCTACTTACAAACCCGAGCCTCCAAAACTGTAACTGGAAAAGACAGGGAGAAGCTTCCATGGGGGCCTCTCTAGGAATCTCCTGGGAGGAATTAGGGCTGGAAAAGGTGGAGAGAAGCCTCCGTGGGGCCTCTCTAGGAATCTCCTGGGAGGAAACAGGGCCTCCACCCTCCCTGTGGTTTCCCCAATCGCACACATTATTTGCTTTTACATTGATTCCTATGGGAAAAATTGCTTGTTCTTATAAACTTTTCTACTTAAGAACCTGGTCATGGAACAAATTAAGTTCATAAGTAGAGGTACCACTGTATCTTAAAACATTGAGACAGCAGAATATTAATAGCAACAACAGATGTTAAAATCATTTAGATCTACTTCAGTGCTGTGCACATTAATACAAAGCTAAAAGCCTTCACACAAAAAGAGATTTTACTTTTACTGGAATATTCCCTTCAAAAACACATGAGCATGAAAAGAAATGGTGATCTCTCTGGATCTTGGTACTGACATTGGTAAAATCAAGGAGTGTATTTTTTTTTTCTTCAGCTATATAATTTTCTTACGTTTGACTTATTTTAAAAGGCCTTTGATGTTACTCAAATGTGGGCAAGCTTCATTTTGCTGTTTTTCACTGCTAGTTTATCAAGAGCCTCCTGAATCTAGATGCTGTTCTTTTAGAAGTTAATCATCTCCATTATCTTTATGACTTGTGACTTTATGACATGACTTTATGTCTTAAGACAAATAAGATACCATTGTTCCTAACCGCATAACCAAGCTGGGTGGATGGATGGACGAACGGACGGGTGGATGGATAATTGTACATGAATTCAATAGACTTTTACCATAAACCATTCAACATTTCCAGTTTGATGCAGAGTCACCAATTTACATCTATTGAGTCATATTGTTCAGCCAGCCTTCTTGAAGAGTGCAACCCACAAATGGAATATACTCATATGCCCCAATAAATGATGGTTTCGTGTTAATTCTTTGAAGCAGGTTCTGATTTTCAGTTGTAATGACCCTCTCATTGATGAAGAGAGAAATCCTAGAACCCTTGAACATTTAATCTTGGGGTGCTGCTGTAAAGGAGGGTTATCTGTCAAATTCCATACTTTCTGCTTGTTCATAGGAACCTAGAGAAATTTAAAAGACAGGAATAGACTGCAAACATCTAAGCAAGAGACTCCTAGCCGGGGAAGAATGTAATAAATTCTTCCTTTTGATTTGAATGCCTGTGGTTTCTTAGAGCATGGCCAGTCTTAATATAGCTCAGGTCCCAGATTGGGTGGGCCTACAGTTTCTATGTCCCTGTGCCATCTGGTGTTTCTTGCACAACTTGGTAAGTATCTTCACCGATGGTGTCAAGTTAGCTGTGGATGTTGCTTTTTATTTCCAGAATAGAAGAAATTGGAAGGGCAGTGATGGTGAACCTTTTTCCCCCTCGGGTGCCGAAAGCGCAAGTGTGCCCACACCCAGAATTTAATGCACCCCTCACGTACCACATCCCTCCCTCTGTGCTGCTTCGCCCCCACTCATGCACACACACCCATTTCCCAACTTCCGGTAGGCTTGTTTTTTGGCCTCCTCAGGCTCCAGAGGCTTCCTTGAAGCTTGGGGAGGATGAAAACACCAGGCCCCGCCCCCTGGAGGCCCTCCAGAGGCCAAAAATACCCTCCCAGAGTCTCTGCATAAGCCAAAAATCAGATGACCAGCACACACAAGTGTGCTGGAGCTTAGTTAGGGCAATGGCTCATGTGCCAGCAAACATGGCTCCGCATACAACCTGTGGCACGCATTCCATAGGTTCGCCATCACGATGCTAAGATATAGTACCATTGATGGTCCAGGTTTGTCTCTACTACCTATACTTCTATCCCAGGATAGAAAATTATCTCAGCATTGAACTACTTCAGAAGGCTTTACGTGGGACTGCCGCTTTAAAGTGGCCTATCTGCTAGCGAACAAAAGTTGATTCAGCAAAAAAAGGTTACTTGATTTCTGAGGGAGAAATGGTGAACTGAAGAGCGGAGTTCACAATCATGGTGGAATGAAGAGCTGGTAAGTGAACAAGCTCTTCATTATTCTTTTCTGAATCAGGAGAGGACATGAGATCACCCACAATATAGTTGATTCTCATAGGGCAGTGATGGCAAACCTATGGCACGGGTGCCACAGGTGACACTCGGAGCCATATCTGCTGGCATGCGAGCCATTGCCCTAGCTCAGCTCCAATGTGCAGGCGTGTGCTGGCCAGCTGATTTTTGGCTCACACAGAGGCTCTGGGAGGGTGTTCTTGGCTTCCAGAGAGCCTCCTGGGGGATGGGGGAGGGCGTTTTTACCCTTCTCTGGCTCCAGGGAAGCCTTTGGAGCCTCTGGAGAGCAAAACACGAGCCTACTGGGCTCATCAGAAGTTGGGGAACAGGCCATTTCCAGCCTTCAGTGGGCTTCTAAGGGGCGGGGGAAACTCTTTTCGCCCTCCCGAGACATTGAGTTATGGGTGTGGGCACTCATGCATTTGCAATAGCTTGCCCACACTCTTTCAACACTCAAGGAAAAAAAGGTTCACCATCACTGTCATAGGGAAATCAGTCTCGAGCAGGTTTATAGGTTTAGGTGATGAGGGAATAAACATCTTGCTGAAACCATGGTTGTGAATGTTGTGAATTCCTACTTCAAGAGGAAGATGGGATTCTTGACTTTTTGATGGCCATCCCAGGTCTCCAGAAGAGGCTCCTCTCCCCACCCACCTGGAAGGATATGTTAATATCCTGGAAGGATGTTTTTCACACAGCTGTAGAATTGTATTTTATGGACTTTCTATTGCAGTGCTATTTCGCAAGTTATGTTTATTTATTAAAAGGTGTAGATTATTTAATTGCAGCTGTGTAACAATTCAGCCGGGTGTCCTCTAAATATGTTTTTTTTTAATGGAAAAGAAAATATGCTTTAGACACTGCATTAATTGCAGTAGGTCTTGCCTGCCTCTGTTAGTAATGCTGGGCCTGTTTGATGCTGCCTCTATGACTGGGCAACCTTTTGACCCAAGATGCACCCTCAGTTCCGTCACTGAGCAATCATCCAATGCATGAAATTGGGCTCCAAATTTATTCTCCGTCATCCATAAATCTAAGAACAGCAAACTATTCTAGGGAAGTGATGACAAAGCCATGGCACAGGTGGCATGCAGAGCCATATCTGCTGGCACGCGAGCCGTTATCATAGTTCAATTCAATTCAATTCAATTTATTAGATTTGTATGCTGCCTCTCTCCGTAGACTCGGGGCGGCTCACAACAATAATAACACAATATATGACAAATCTAATAATTAAAAGTCATTAAAAACCCCTTATCATAAACTATATAGGCCGGGGGAGAAGTCTCAGTTCCCCCATGCCTGGTGGCAGAGGTGGGTTTTAAGAAGTTTAAGAAGTTACGAAAGACAAGGATGTTGGGGCAGTTCTAATCTCCGGGGGGAGCTGGTTCCAGAGGGCCGGGGCTGCCACAGAGAAGGCTCTTCCCTTGGGTCCCACCAGAAGACATTGTTTGGTCGACGGCTCGGCTCAGCTCGGATATGCATATGTGTGATGGCCAGCTGATTTTCAGCTCACCTGGAGGCTCTGGGAAGGCATTTTTGACTTACGGAGAGTCTCCGGTGGGATGGCGGAGGGGATTTTTGCCTCTGGAGATTGGGGAGGGCAAAAAAATGGGCCTACTAGGCCCACCAAACTTTGGGAAATGGGCTGTTTTAGGCCTTTGGGGGGCTGGGATAGGCCATTTTTTCCATCCTCAGGCATTGAAATATGGATGTGGGCATTCACACATGCACAAGCACTTTCGGCACCCAAGGGAAAAAACATTTGCCATCACTGTTCTAGGGAGTTAAGAATTTGATGTTTGCTTTTAATTACTTTTTTATGGCTAGTCCTAAGGCCAGAAGTTTATTTCGGGGTTTCTCCAGGCAGCTCCATTTCCTTGCAGCTAAAAAGAATGTGGGTAATCTCCATTGAATTTGCATGTCAGAAGGTTCGCAAAAGGGGATCACATGAACCCCAGGATATGGCTACCATCATAAATATGAATCAGTTGTCGAGCGTCTGAATTTTGACCCCATGGCCATGGGGATGCTGTAATGGCTGTAAGTGTGAAAAAATTATTATTTATTTATTTTATTTATTAGATTTGTACACCGCCCCTCTCCGTGGACTCGGAGCGGCTCACAACAAATAATACAATATAACAAATCTAATATTAAAAACATCTAAAATCCCACATTAAAACCATACAACACAATCATTCCATGCATTAACTATATATACCTGGACGTAGCCTTAATCAATCCTAAATGATGTCCAGAATGTAATTGGAGATGTAAATGAGGAAAGAACATAATGAGACCTGTATGGTAACAACCATTGTCATACCAAAGATTAATTTGTAAACTGGAAAAATTGCTACAGATTACAAAAGCCATTTTTGACCAATTCCTCTTTTTCAGAATTTGGGGGAGGGGCTGGTTGTTTTTTAAGAGATTTGAAAAAGAAAGTCAAATTCCTCCAGGTAATTGTGCAGAGATCCATATGAAGAATGACATCTACATCCACCCCCAAAAAAACTGTAAGCTACCCAAATGGCAAATTTTAGCCCTAGAAGATTTCATCTCTTATCATCAGCATGCCAAGAAAACCTGTTTTGCACAAATCTTCTGATTCTGAAAAGCATCAGTAACCTGAAACACTTGTTACTGTGAAATTGCAAAACTTAACAGCAATTTCCCTTTGAGTGATCCCTCAATTGCCCTTAATCAGATCATCAACCTTTCCCATTTGAAACTCAGTTGCTGTCACAGGTCATCCATCAGTCTTGATCACACAAATCAGCTCTTCCTGGTTCACCATTTTTACATGTTTTGGTCCAGTGACTCACAGTACTTATGTCAACACAACCATCACCATAAATAATCTGCATTCAGCAGTGAATTTCAACTGGGGAGACTCTATCAGCAATCAAAAATTCAATTACTTAAGGGACACTGAAGAGTACTCACTACAGGCTTCTGTTTCATCACCAATAATAATGCAACATTTTCTCACAGCAACTTCCTGCCAAGTGAAGTGAAACAACAGATGTTAAAGAACATGTCAGAACTTCAAGCACATCAGTATTGCCATTGGTTGTTGGCTTACAACAGTGAATACATTACTTTGCATTCAAGCCTTTGTAGCTTGACCCAGAGCTATGGCTACCCAAGAACAGACCAGGAGGTAATTAAGGAGAAAAAACAGGAAGACTCTTTAAAAATTGAAACAATGGCCAAATAAAGAAAACAAATTATACATAGTGAGTCAGTATGGCATTCAGAAATGGATCTTGGAAAACAAATGCTCATTAGGATCCATAATTTAAAGAAGCACACTTAAATACTTTAAATGAAAGAAAGTAGCTAGAGAGTTAATGTGATAGTTAAACTGCAGGACTAGAAATTGGGACACCAAGAATTCTAATCTTCTTGGAAGCACAGAAGCTCATTGAATGATTTGGGGCCCATTACTCTTTAGCTAACAGGGTTAATTTTTTTTATTTATTAATTGGATTTCTATGCCGCCCCTCTCCAAGGACTTGGGGTGGCTCACAACATATAATATACAGTATACAAAATCTTGAATCCAATTAATTAATTAAGAATCTAAACACCCCCCCCCAAAAAAAGCATAAAAAACAATAATTCAATTCACTCACAACACATTCGTTGGCCAGGGGGCAAGGATCTAATGGCCCCAGGCCTGACAGCATAAATGAGTCTTCAGACTCTTACAGAAGGTGAAGAGGATGGGGGCAGTGGGAATCTTCGGGGGTGTTCTGGTTTCTGGTAGAACTTTAGCTATTAAAAATAACTCTTACTAAATGCAGTATTTCATAAATAAAGAAACTCCATTTTTATTCTCTTCACTTCCGTATTCAAAATGCAGTTCAGATTAGCACATTCCTTTTAGAAACATAGAAACATAGAAGTCTGACGGCAGAAAAAGACCTCATGGTCCATCTAGTCTGCCCTTATACTATTTTCTGTATTTTATCTTAGGATGGATATATGTTTATCCCTTTTCTCCCGTTATCTCTCTTAATTACATTCCACATACATTCCTCCCAGCCTCCGTCTCCCAAGATTTATGTACCCCCAGCATGATTCAAAAGCAGCAGGAATGACTGTAAAATAACACAGAATGAACTTGCTTGCTCCGGGAGCTGGACAGAAACACATTTCATTTTAGCACTACAACATTGAAACTCCACCCTTCTTCCCCACTGGCCCCCTGACATACCAAATACATCGCTCCAGTGTTTAACCCATTCCTCCCCTTAATATCTATTTCTGAACACCTGTTCCTTGCGTTTTTGGACCCTTCTGAATTGAGGATTGACCCAGTGAATGTCTGTTTCTTCCTCACTAGATTCTGGACTCATAGCAACATCCTGTGGCTGGCCTCCCACCTGTTCTAATACCTGTAACCCAGGGCCTACCACTAATTCATAAACACTATCTGTATCAGAGTCCTCAAGCTCTTCATCATCCTCCAACTGACCAAGAGTATGTACAACGGGGGGAGCTGATTCCATGGGATCAGGGCCTCCACAAAGAAGGCTCTCTCCCTAGGCCCCCCAAGCGACATTGTCTAGTTTATGGAACCTGGAGAAGGCCGACTCTGTGGGACCTGACCGGTCACTGGGATTTGTGTAGCAGAAGGCGGTCTCGAAGGTATTCTGGTCCCATGTCATGCCAAGGGATGTTGTTGCGGGAAAAGTAGGAGAAGGAAACATTATATACTCAGCTCTAACTCATACTAAATAAAGACAGCATACGCATTTAATTAATAAATATTGAATATCAAGATATCTAAACGAACAATAAAGGAGGATCAGGAAGCTGAGTAGATATATATGGAAGGGTGTACATAATATTTCAAGATTTGGCGTTATTCAGACCATTATGGTAAAGCCTTGAGTTCTAAACAGGAAAAGGTTAGAATGGTCCATTATAAATTTGGAACATCTCTTTTTAACTTGATATAAGCATGCTGCACTTGTCTTCTTCCTTGGCAGCCCGGGCCAAATTGCAACTTGTCTCACTGAAGCAATAACATGGACTCTTCAATGCTTTGAAAGTTATATCCCATATGCTACTTATCTTGCAAAGTTTCTCCAAGGTTAAAGCCCAGAATATTTGGAGTATCTGGAGATTTGTTTGTTTGTTTGTTTGTTTGTTTGTTGATTGATTGATTGATTGATTGATTGATTGGTATGCCGCCCCCTCCGGAGACTGGGGGCGGCTAACAGCAACAATAAAAACAGTGTACAATAGTAATCTGATATTAAAAACGATTAAAAACCCATTAATATAAAAACCAAACATACATACATACATACATACCATGCATAGAGATGTCATAAGATTTTATATGCTAATCTAAGCATTTAGCCATAACTCGCCAAGCAGGCCAAATGACTTCCAGTTGCCTTGTTTTGGCACCCAATAAGAAGAGAGTGTTATTCTAGAAAGTTTTGGTTTTCTAGTAGAACACATGCTACTGGATATGACTGGAGTGGTGCATTTCTAGTGTCCCATTATGAAGGAGCATTGAGCTTTCCATAAGTGAATATCTATATAGTAAAGTCTGAAATATCCAGCCACAGAGCATCTCTGGGATGGTATTTTTATAAACAGTAGGGATGGATTTGGTCTCTAAATGAAAACAGTGGCCAAAACACATTGTGGCTTGCCCTACAGTTTTTCACTATGGAATAAAATGGAACTTTATTGGTCAAGTGTGATTGGACACACAAGGGATTTGTCTTGGTGCATATGCTCTCAGTGTACATAAAAGAAAAGATACATTTATCAAGAATTATAAGGCACAGCACTTAATGATAGTTCGGGTACAAACAAGCAATCAAATCATATTAGGAACCACTCAATATAAATTGTAAGGATACAAGCAACAAAGTTACAGTCATACAGTCATTTGTGGGAGGAGATGGGAACAATATTTAGTGCAGACTTAGGAAATAGTTTGACAGTGTTGAGGGAATTATTTATTTAGCAGAGTGATAGCATTAGGGAAAAAACTGTTCTTGTGTCTAATTGTTCTGCTGTGCAATGCTCTATAGCGTCATGTTGAGGGTAGGAGTTGAAACAGTTTGTGTCCAAGATGTTAGGTGTCTGTAAATATTTTCACAGCCCTCTTTTTGACTCGTACAGTATACAGGTCCTCAATGGAAGGCAGGTTGGTAGCATTTATTTTTCTGCAGTTTTGTGGATAGTTTATTAATCGGATCCTAACCACTGGAGAAATTAGCATTTTTATCTCTACATCTGACTTTGTCAATTGTATTTGTTTTGTTCAATATACTTATTCCATTCCTGGCCTTTCTGTCTACTGTCTAAATAGTAGACTGATTGTTCAGTTTTCATCCATGCAATAGATAGAAATAAACTTTCAGGATGTTTGTTATAATTACTTTTATGTGAACGTTGTATCAAATCTGCTTGGATTTGGTTAGAATTTTAACTTGCGGTGAAATAACTTTTGAAGTGAAGAAAACTTCTTAACAGGATTATAATGGTGAAAACAGTTACATACATCCTACTAAATACTAAATTTAAAAGGTATTCTAGTTTGAAACGGTTGTACAGGGTCAAGAAAGGAATGCCAAATTATGCATTTCATACAGATATTTTGGAGTTCATGCCTTGTATTGCTTAAATATATTAATCCTCCCTATAGGCACTGTGGACTAAAAATGTAGGAATGTATTTCATCATAAGGACTTTGGGGATTTCCCCAGATTGATGAGTCCTCAACTCTGTAGCATTTTCAGCTGTGATGTTTTGCTAGTCACATGCCTAACATGTCTCTCCATCTTACTCATAAGTTAAAATGTCTACAGCGGGGGTCCCCAAACTTTTTACACAGGGGGCCAGTTCACTGTTCCTCGGACTGTTGGAGGGCTGGACTATAAAAAAACTATGAACAGATTCCTATGCACACTGCACATACCTTATTTCTTTGTCTCTCTCTCACTCTCTTGCTTTCTTTCTGTCTCTTGCTCTCTGTCTCTTTCTTACTCTCTCTCTTGCTCTCTCTCTTCCTCTCTTCCTCCCTCCCTTTCTCTCTCCCTCTCTTTCTCTCTCCTCCTTCCCTCCCCCCCCTCCTTCCTTCCTTCCTTCCTTCCTTCCTTCCTCTCCACTTCTCTTTCCCTCACTCTTTTTCCATTCTCTTTCCCTTTTCTTTCTTTCTCTCCACTTCTCTCTCTCTCTTTTCCCTCTTTCCCCCTCCCTCTTCTCTCCCCACGGAGGACTCGCCCGACAAGCCTCCACCCTCTGACCCCGGACTCCCATTCAATCCCCATTCAGAAAATGGGAGCTAGCAATTCAAAGAGGAGGCGGCGACGGGGGTATGCGTGTATGTGTGTGTGTTGTGCCCAGCTTGGCTTTCAGCAAGCCTTACTTTACCTTGGGTGAGATGAGATTGAGGCGGATATTCTCACTGCTTTTCCAGTGCGGCCTTGGAAAAGACCCACTGGTCTACAGGATGCCCTGCATAACATCAATTGTTGCATGTTGATGTAGAATTTGTCTCTTTATTGCCCTTCCAAAATGTGGCTTGCTTGTATATGTGCAGGCCTTTTGATCTGAAATTTTTCATCCACTGGGGTATCCTACAACTTATTAGCATGTATTTCTTGTCATCTTTTCGTCCTCAAGTTAATAGGCCTTCTATTTTAGGAATAATGATGTCTCTACACGGTGTCAGGGTATAGGAAATAACTGTATTAAGTAGTTAATGATTGGGGGTGGTACGGCAATCCAGGGACAAGAAAGAAAAAGATTTTGTGGTTTCTTTCAGCACATTGCCCTGACACTCAAGGGACCTTGAGGCCAGCTGCTACTGTTCCAGGCACAGCTGTGCTACAGACTTCGTCTTTAATAATATTCTCATCATAAAGAAATAGAGCATTAAAGAGTAATTTTACTCACAGATGCCCATTATCACAGTTTTATTTCCTATTGTTTACAAATAAGAGTTCTTTAAGATCACAAATAGTAGCAGGTATTTCTTTTTCACACAGTTTAGTGGTCTAAAATATAATTCCCTACCAGATAGTAGAGCTTTCCGTAAGTAGTTTGCTCTTCAGTTGTTAACAGATTTGTCTGCTGCTGCAAAGAATGGTTGCTCACTTGCATCAGTGTTGTATTATTATTATTATTATTATTATTATTATTATTATTATTATTATTATTATTATATGAGTACAACACAGCAAACGAGATCACTATGCTGGATTTCGTATTTCATCACCAGTTGGGCACTTCCCAAGCACCTAGGACTGTGTGATGTAGCGGCGAATTATGTTTGCCGATCCCAGTAAAGCAGCCTTTTGCAATTGACAGATGGAGATTTTGTCAATTCAAATGGTTTTCAAATGTCCGCTGAGATCCTTTGGTACTGCGCCCAGCGTGCCAAGTACCACTGGGTCCACTTTCACGGGCTTATGCCAGAGTCGTTGCAGCTCGATTTTTAGATCTTCGTATTTCACTAATTTCTCTAGCTGCTTCTCCTAAATTCTGCTGTCGCCTGGGATTGTGATGTCGATGATCCATACTTTCTTTTTCTCCACGATCACAATGTCTGGTGTGTTATGCTTCAGAATTCGGTCAGTCTGAAGTCGGAAGTCCCACAGTAATTTTGCTTGCTCATTTTTGACCACTTTTTTGGGCTTATGATCCCACCAGTTCTTTGCCACTGGTAAATGGTAGTTCCGGCACAAGTTCCAGTGGATCATCTGTGCCACAGCATCATGTCTATGCTTGTATTATTATTATTATTATTATTATTATTATTATTATTATTATTATCATCATCATCATCATCATCATCATCATCATTTATTAGATTTGTATGCTGCCCTTCTCCGAACTTATTCTCTACAAAATATCCCCTTTGATCAGATCTCCTATTAATTATTAATATAATTAAAGCACATTAGTAAAGTACACAGGTATGTTACGATAGTTATATTCTCTCGCTTAATATATCCAGATTGTTACATTGCCAAGCTGCCAACTTTCATCAAGAACTTAGATTCTATACTTCTTTGTTTGCTGAAATTCATTCATTTTAAATCAATTGTTGCATTGTTTTCTTGGGCATAAGATGAACCACTTCATGCTCATAAAGGCAACCCCACAATTAATTATTAGACACATTTTCCAGCTTTATTTGTATTTGACAAATACTGTACAGATAAATGCAGGTGAGCTGGAGGCCATGTTAAAGAACAAAAATTACTTTGATTAAATTGAAGTTACTTTTCATTCAAAATCAATTAATAAAATACAGTTAACATATTTGCTCCCATGTATTTCATTATTTCACTGTTCTTTGCAACATAAAACTGGTTTTGCAACAACTTGTATATGATACTAGAGACTATTTGAAATGTTGAGCAAATATGCAGCCACAGATACTCGTGTGCAAAAAATGTGGCTATGATGCATACAAACATTGGGCATTACAGTACTAGAGATGGCAATAACCTTTTTTTAAAAAAAAAACCTATTGCTTTTGAGTATGCATACATAATAGTGACTTATTTGAAATAAACAGTTATGAAAATGAAGCCTCAAAAGAATTTGTTTCAGGAACTTCTACAGAAAAATGTAATTCTGTACTGCATATTAACACATCCCATTTTTAATTGCACATAATTTAGAAGCTTAAGAAATATTGGTTTGTGGAAAAGTAAAAGTGAATAAATTACCTGAACAAAATAAATTTTTAAAATGGCATAATCCGGCAATGCAGCAGACATTTTTTATTGGAGCAGATGCATTTTAAAAAGGGATTCTATATCAAAATGAACAAAGAGGTTCCAGTAAGTCACAGATTTCTAAGGTTTTCTGAAAAATACTTCAGGGGGTAAATAATTGGAAAGTATTTAATCCCCAGAGTGAACTATGCTATAATATTATGAAAATCTGCTATTAATGATTTATAATCTAACTGGATCAATTATTTTAGAAGCTGCATCAAATTCTGCAGTTTGTTGTTTCTTCCACTAAAGCATGAAAATCTGAGCTCCGTTTATTGTCCCTAGTAGTGATTTCAAAACCTGTTCTAATACAGAATCAGCTAGGAAGTAAATCGGCACTAAGTACAGTTTTCCAAGGCAGTACATAGAAGGCAGAAAAAGGAGGAATGGCATAAACAAAACCTTTATTCTTTTTTCAGACTACTGATATTTCATTATAGCAAAGATTGTGGCAGCTATGAGTGGAAGATCAACTGCCCAGTTAGCCCTTTCTAACCTTATTCTTGAAGCATTTGGCCACAGGAAACTAGCATTGCCTAGTTCAGCCCATACTTTTGATATAAAATATCAAATTATCCAAATGTGAGGATTTAGCCTTCAGATGCCTTATAAAATTGCAAATCTGTACATGATTACTGGGGAATAAACTCTGAGATTTCTAACTAAGTGTGAATAAAGTAAAGGGGTTCCAATCGTTTTTCAGTTTAAACTAAATGGTTGGTTGGTATGTTGATGTACCATATTTTTTTCAGAGTATAAGATGCACCTTTTTCCTCCCTAAAAGAGGCTGAAAATTCAGTGCATCTTATACTCTGAAAGTAGATTTTTCTAAGATTTTTTCCCCCAGCCCTAACTAGGTGCTAACGATCTTCCCAGCTCTTACCTTGCAGGTTCTTTCATTGTTACTCTTTGCAAAGAATGTTTTCCAAGCCCTAAGTCTTTGCAGGGTTTTTTTATTGCTCTAACTTGCTCCAAATGTTTCATTCCACCCCTAACCAGGTGCTAACAATGTTCCCAGCTCTTACCGGCTTGCAAGCTCTTTCATTGTTACTCTCTGTGAATAAGGGTTTTTTTTAAGCTCTGACCAGGGGATAAAATAATGTGCTGACTAGACTAAGGAAGCTAGCCAGATGAATATCCGGTAAGCAGATTCTTTTCCCTATTTTCCTCCCAAAAACTAAGGTGTGTCTTATACTCTGAAAAATGCAGTGCTGTTCTGCCATAATAATAATAATAATAATAATAATAATAATAATAATTATTATTATTATTATTATTATTATTATTATTATTATTATTATTATTATTATTATTTATTAGATTTGTATGCTGCCCCTCTCCAAAGACTCAGGGCGTCTCACAACAATAATAAAAGACAATATAGCAGTGAAACAAATCTAATATTAAAAGAAAAAAATATATATAAAACCCCAGCAATTAAAACCATGCAACATATACATACCAAATATAAAATATAAAAGCCTGGGGGAGGTGTCTCAGTTCCCCCATGCCTGGCGATATAGGTGGGTCTTGAGTAATTTGCGAAAGACAAGGAGGGTGGGGGCCGTTCTAGTCTCCGGGGGGAGTTGATTCCAGAGGGCCGGAGCCACCACAGAGAAGGCTCTTCCCCTGGGGCCTGCCAAACAATATTGTTTGGTCGACGGGACCCGGAGAAGGCCAACTCTGTGGGACCTTATCAGCCGCTGGGATTCGTATAATGATAGTTAACCAGCCTTCCTGAGTAGAACCTGCCTGGTGTCAATGCCTTCTGTGGAGAATTCAAACAATTCAGCATGCATGTCCCAGAGCTTCTCCCAAAACAGTCTGCAAGTACTGGTAATCTTTGAGTTATAAACATCCATTTAGTGACCTTTCAAAATTACAACAGCAATTTTTTCCTCTTCCTTTCCCCTTTTCATTATATTCATAAATAACGTATATTTTTTTAAAAAAATTACAACAGCACCGAAAAAGGTGACTTATGGCTGTTTTTCAAACCATTGCAGCATCCCCATGGTCACATGATCAAAATTCAGATGCTTGGCCAATGGTTTGCATATTTATCATGGTTGCTGTGACCCTCGATCACGGAATCTCCTTCTGTGAAGCACCTGTCTGGGAAGAGTTTGATCTGGTGACACCTGATGAAGTGGACAAGGCCATTGGAGCTGTGAGTTCCGCCACCTGTTTACTGGATCCGTGTCCCTCCTGGTTGGTTTCGGCCAGCAGGGAGGTGACGCGGAGCTGGGCCCAGGAGATTACCAACGCTTCCTTGGGGAGGGGAGTTTTTCCATCTCTCTATAAAGAAGCGCTCGTGCGCCCCCTCCTCAAGAAGCCCTCCCTGGACCCAGCTGTGCTTAACAACTATCGTCCAGTCTCCAACCTTCCCTTTATGGGGAAGGTTGTCGAGAAGGTGGTGGCGCTCCAGCTCCAGCGGTCCTTGGAAGAAGCCGATTATCTAGGTCCCCAGCAGTCGGGTTTCAGGCCCGGTTACAGCAGGGAAACCGCTTTGGTCGCGTTGATGGATGATCTCTGGCGGGCCCGGGACAGGGGTTTATCCTCTGTCCTGGTGCTCCTTGACCTCTCAGCGGCTTTCGATACCATCGACCATGGTATCCTTCTGCGCCGGCTGGAGGGGTTGGGGGTGGGAGGCACTGTTCTTCAGTGGTTCTCCTCCTACCTCTCTGGCCGGTCGCAGTCGGTGTTAGTGGGGGGTCAGAGGTCGACTCCTAGGTTTCTCCCTTGTGGGGTGCCTCAGGGGTCGGTCCTCTCCCCCCTGCTATTCAACATCTACATGAAACCGCTGGGCGAGATCATTCAAGGACATGGGGTGAGGTATCATCAATATGCGGATGATACCCAGCTCTACATCTCCACCCCATGCCCAGTCAACGAAGCGGCGGAAGTGATGTGCCGGTGCCTGGAGGCTGTTGGGGCCTGGATGGGTGTCAACAGACTCAAGCTCAACCCGGATAAGACGGAGTGGCTGTGGGTTTTGCCTCCCAAGGACAATTCCATCTGTCCGTCCATTACCCTGGGGGGGGAATTATTGACCCCCTCAGAGAGGGTCCGCAACTTGGGCGTCCTCCTCGATCCACAGCTCACATTAGAAAAACATCTCTCAGCTGTGGCGAGGGGGGCGTTTGCCCAGGTTCGCCTGGTGCACCAGTTGCGGCCCCATCTGGACCAGGACTCACTGCTCACAGTCACTCATGCCCTCATCACCTCGAGGTTCGACTACTGTAATGCTCTCTACATGGGGCTACCCTTGAAAAGTGTTCGGAAACTTCAGATCGTGCAGAATGCAGCTGCGAGAGCAGTCATGGGCTTACCTAGGTATGCCCATGTTTCTCCATCACTCCGCAGTCTGCATTGGCTGCCGATCAATTTCCGGTCACAATTCAAAGTGTTGGTTATGACCTTTAAAGCCCTTCATGGCACTGGACCATAATATCTCCGAGACCGCCTACTGCCGCACGAATCCCAGCGACCGATTAGGTCCCACAGAGTGGACCTTCTCCGGGTCCCGTCAACTAAACAATGTCGGTTGGCGGGCCCCAGGGGAAGAGCCTTCTCTGTGGCGGCACTGGCCCTCTGGAACCAACTCCCCCCGGAGATTAGGATTGCCCCTACTCTTCCTGCCTTCCGTAAACTCCTTAAAACCCACCTTTGTCGTCAGGCATGGGGGAATTGAAACATCTCCCCCTGGGCATGTTTAATCTATATATGGTATGCGTGTGTGTATGTCTGTTAGTATATGGGGTCTTTTAAATCTTTAAACTTTTAAAAAATTGTTGGATTATTTATGATTTGTTGTTACATGTTGTGAGCCGCCCCGAGTCTTCGGAGAGGGGCGGCATACAAATCGAATAAATAATAATAATAATAATAATAATAATAATAATAATAATAATAATAATAAGTAACTTAACAAGGTTGAATATATGGTGAATATGGGTGCTCCATCTTACTGCTGGGTCAGGTATCTGACAGGACAAGTGGCCTTTGAACCAAATGATATTCCAAAATAAGTGTTCCATACTGCAGATGAGATGCAATGAGGTTGTTTATCTATATCCAGCAAGTAAAGGCTTTGGATGTTGCCAAGATGCCAAAGAAAGCTTCTTTAGCAGATTGTAAAGGATTTCTACAGTCATATGGGAAAGGATAAGTCCTTCAGATACCCTGGGCACAAGCTATTTAGAGCTTTAGACAAAACATCTCCTGAATCCAGGCTGATTATCTGCATTTGTATAGTATTGTATTGTATTTATATCAATGGGCTTTGCACAATTTTATTTTTTAATAATATAAGCTTCTCCAGAGTTGCCTTGTGGTAAGATGGGTGGCTAATAAGTTTTACAAACAAACAAATTCAGAAGCCAGAGTGGTTGCTGTAAATAGAATATATCTATTTCCACAAATGGACAGTAAGAGATTAAATCCCAAAACACCACTTTCTCCTTTTCCTCATCCTCACATATCTATTTAAAATGCAGATAACCACCAATTGATCTCAATATAAGACAATGCCAGATTACTTTTTATTGATTTTTTTGGAAAGTTGGGCGGTATATCTATGTCAGCTTGGCTTTTCGGAGGTAAAGTAAAAAAGATTTAGTGGGATATTTTTGGCATTTTCAGCTTATTTTTCTCCTTTTGTGGCTGATATATATTGAAAATATAAGATGGGGAGTTTTTTGCTGAAAACTGGAAAGAAAATGACTCCTGTTACTAATGGTTCAGTATTGGGATACAGTATGTCACAAAGCTACAAAGACAGATTTGAAGTCTCTAGCGTGCCCTCTTTTCCCTAGGGAAAAAGACTATATACAATATGCTATATACAGTGATCCCCCGCTCGTTGCGAGGGTTCCGTTCCAGGACCCCCCGCAACGAGCGGGTTTTCGCGAAGTAGCGCTGCGGAAGTAAAAACACCATCTGCGCATGTGCAGATGGTGTTTTTAACTTCCGCAGCGCTAGCGAGGAGCCGAAGATTGGGGGCGGCGCGGCTGTTTTAAAACGTCGCCGCCAGCATGGGGGGCTTCCTAGCAGCCCCCCAAACCCGGGTTGGGGGTCCGGGGGGTGCTGGCAAGCCCCCCATGCCGGCGGCGACGTTTTAAAACAGCCGCGCCGCCCCCAATCTTCGGCTCCTCGCTAGCGGGCTTTCGAGATGAGTCCTGAAGCGAATTCGCCCCGTGACATTCGCTTTCCCGCAGCCGAGTGATCCTGGGCTCCTTCGCAACCTCGGAGAGCTTCCTGGGCATGAAAGCTCACGAAAACCAGGAAGCTCTCTGAGGTTGCGAAGGAGCCCACGATCACTCGGCTGCAGGCGGGAGGAAGGCGAATGCCATGGGGCTGGGCTCGGTTCCGTCCTCGGCTCCCCTCCTACCAGCCCCGCCGCGGAAGGCTCCATTCTGTTCCCTGAATGGAGACCGCCGGCCGCTCAATCGGGCCGGCAGGGAACAGAATGGAGCGTTCCGCGGCGGGGCTGGGGGAGCCGAGCCCAGCCCCGTGACATTCGCTTTCCTGCCACCCGCAGCCGAGTGATCCTGGGCTCCTTCGCAACCTCGGAGAGCTTCCTGGGCATGAAAGCTCACGAAAACCAGGAAGCTCTCTGAGGTTGCGAAGGAGCCCACGATCACTCGGCTGCGGGTGGCAGGAAAGCGAATGTCACGGGGCTGGGCTCGGCTCCCCCAGCCCCGCCGCGGAAGGCTCCATTCTGTTCCCTGAATGGAGACCGCCGGCCGCTCAATCGGGCCGGCAGGGAACAGAATGGAGCGTTCCGCGGCGGGGCTGGGGGAGCCGAGCCCAGCCCCGTGACATTCGCTTTCCTGCCACCCGCAGCCGAGTGATCCTGGGCTCCTTCGCAACCTCGGAGAGCTTCCTGGGCATGAAAGCTCACGAAAACCAGGAAGCTCTCTGAGGTTGCGAAGGAGCCCACGATCACTCGGCTGCAGGCGGGAGGAAGGCGAATGCCACGGGGCTGGGCTCGGTTATCCCCTCGGCTCCCCTCCTACCAGCCCCGCTGCGGAAGGCTCCATTCTGTTCCCTGAATCACTTTGAATCCAGCAGCTTCTGCTGGATACGGGCGGTGGGTGGGACGAGCGGTGAGGAAGCCAGGGGCTGTGGCAGCTCGCCCCCCCATCGCCCGTATCCAACAGAAGCGGCGGGATTCAAAGTGCTGGGGTGGGGGGGGTGTCCCGACAGCCCCCCACCCCAGCACTTTGAATCCAGCAGCTTCTGCTGGATACGGGCGGTGGGTGGGACGAGCGGTGCGGAAGCCAGGGGTGTGGCAGCTCGCCCCCCCATCGCCCGTATCCAGCAGAAGCGGCGGGATTCAAAGGGATTCAAGGCTAACTTCTGCGCTTGGCTTGAGGACTCAGCTGGGAAGCGGCACGGGTGTTTTAAAAGGTCTCCGCCGGCATGGGGGGCTTCCTACCCCCCCCGAACCCCCAACCCGGGTTTGGGGGGGTGCTAAGAAGCCCCCCATGCCGGCGGAGACCTTTTAAAACACCCGTGCCGCTTCCCAACTGAGTCCCGAAGCCAAACGAACCCGGGTGGCCGGGCGAGCAGCGAGCAAATGGCGGGTGGCCGGGCGAAGGGCGGGCGAACGGAGGGCGAGCGGGTGCTGGGGGGGGCTTCTTGCCCTCCCGCCAGCAAGAGGGGAAAGACCCAGGGAAGCCGCCCAGCAGCTGATCTGCCCGGCGGGGAACACCATCTACGCATGTGTGGCCATAGGAAAAAAGGGCGCACATGCGCAGATGGTGTTTTTACTTCCGGGTTGAAAAATCGCGATGTAGCCCATTCACAATGGTCGGGGACGCAATAACCGGGGGATCACTGTAATTAAGACACTGAAGCATAGTTCCCTCTAAGCTGAGCAGTGAGCAATCGCTCACTTAAAAATCATCATCAACTCAAAGTTTTCCAAACCTGCCCAGAAGCCGAGAGGGAAAGAGTGAGAGGGAAGGAGAGAGAGAGGAAGAGAGGAAGAGAGAGAAACAGATAGAAAAAAGAGAGGAAGGAAAAGAGAAAGAAAAAGAATGGGAGTAAGGAAGAGAGAAAGAAAATCAAAATCTAGTTTGAAACTAGCTCAACTATTTAAGTGGCATTTTGATATTGATAGAGTTGCCCTATTATGAGCTCACTGTTATAGACACACAGTACAGTATTTTATTTTGAAATTCTCTGAGGCAAAACAGGGTGGGTTTTTTATTTCTTTGTTTGTTTATTTATTTATTTATTTATTATTTCTGTGCCGCCCACTCCCGAAAGGACTGCCGCTCAGACACTATACTTTTCTGCCCACCCCAAAAAAAAATTAGAGGGAATACTGCACTGAAGCCTTTTAATCTCAATTTTATCATGTTCTGCTACATACTTTAAATATTAGAAATTGCTATGTTGTTATATTTTAAATATTTTTTTTATAAAAAATCTTTCGTGGAATCAGTTACCGGTACTTCAAATTGTGGAGGACTCCCGTCACTGGATATGTTAAAGAACAATTTTATTGTGGTAAGGACTCATTGTCCTAAACATCCAAGTTACTTAACTTTTTGTGAACCTATTTAAATATCTGAAAATGAATGGATGAATGAAAGCAGGGGAAGTTTTGACAGAAAAAGAGGTTATCCTTCCTGAATAAGAAAGGTACAGTGTGGTTGTGAAAAAGTCTTTGTCAGGCTGCCAGTCAGAATATAAGATAAATAAAACTCAGAGTCCTTTTCCCGAAAGTTCAAAAGTGAATTTATCAAAATCAGAACTAGAAGCATCAAAGGAAAAGCAAAGTCTGAGGAAAATGGCGCAATACAAGCATATATCAAATCCCCCTTTACCACCCCGCTTGGGCAAATGCCCAATCCCTATTGTCGATGACCATCAGGTGGATTCATCTTCATCTGCACGTCACTCTTCTGGAATGTTCTTCTAACGGTCTCCTCCTGGCACCAAGGAAAACGAAACTTTTCTCCATAGCCTCCTGTGCGCTTCCCTCCCAGTAACCCTTATCTCTAACCCACCCTGTAAACAACCAAGCAAGAGAGATGCTGCAGTATAAGTGAAGGTTGACAGACTTATAAAAAAATTGCTGCACAAAATAAAGAGGGACAAAATTTTAAAAAAGGAATTAAGAATAACAGCTTGGGGAACAATCTTGTAAAGTTTGTCAGAACTCAATGATACTGTGTTAGAAAACCTTTTTTAAAAAAAGAATCAAATTTCTGAGAGAACACCAGGGAAAACACATTCTTTTCACACTGACTATCATTATCACAGCCCTGATCTCTCCCAGTGAAAAAATATTCAGTTGCTAGCATACATTCTCGCCCTTTTCCCGCCCAGTCTTCTCTGCTCTCACCTCTGTTGTGCAAGCTATATTGTCCCATATTATGTTGTTGATTCTGCAAAACCACATTTCTAAGCTTTTGTGCAATGCTTCCAAATGTCTAGCTCGTCTGTCTAGCTCATCCCCTTCAGCTAAATTCACAAAGTGTCTTATTAGCATCTGCAAAATGAAGAAATAGCTTTGCTGTTCTTTACTGTTCCAAAGCTGGTGTCCCCTTGTTGTGAGCCAAGATAACTATTTTTAAAAGAGAAGGAGAATTGTGTAAAAAGTCGTTCAGTTGCTTTTCGCCAGTTTGATAAAATTACAGTATATCCTACAAGGAATTTTTCATTGGCATGTATAGGCTCCAGGGAATTTGAGGGAGGGAGATAAAAGATTTAGTGGCAGAGCAGGTGTCTACTGTCCAAAGCTATTGAAACCTCAAAAAATCATAGAAAATTTTCAGTAGTAATATTCACACAAATACTTTCCACAGAAGAGGATTTTATTTTTTATTCATATTTATTAAATTTATATGCCATCCATCTCACTGTCATACAAGGATGTGGGCCACCTGATTAGGATAAAAGCATTACACTTTCCCAGTATAAAAGCATTACACTGAAAAGAAAATGTCTTTTAATTGCATCTGGAGGACAACTTTGAGGAAAGAGAGGCAAATTCTGCTGAGCAATTAAAAATCAAAGAGTTGAAAGCAAGCAATTATAGTAGAGCTATACTGTCCCTCAACAGTGGAACAGGTCCTTATTTCTTCCTTTCCCCCTTCTCTCCTGGAGTCGCTTCTCCCATTTTATAGGGGAAGACATGGGTGTTTAAAGAGAGCATTGGAAAATTCAGAGAGGACCTCAGCAAGATCTGAAGTCATAGCACCTTTTCCCTCTTTCTTGGCTTAACAATCAGACCGACAAGTTGTTTGAAATCAGACAGCGGAAGAAAGTGCCATCCAAACAATAGGAGATTTTTAAAAGGTGTGGAGATTTTGTGCTTGGTTGGGTGATTTTCCTTCAGGAAGCGTTCAACCTCAGCCTTTGAAGCTCACTGGGTTTAGTTAAATCACTCCTCACATTATTGGTTATTTGGTTAAAATAATTACAGTGTTCCCTCAGTTTTCGCAGGGGATGCGTTCCAAGACCGCCCGCGAAAGTCGAATTTCCGCGAAGTAGAGATGCAGAAGTAAATACACTATTTTTGGCTATGAACAGTATCAGAAGCCTTCCCTTAACACTTTAAACCCCTAAATTGCAATTTCCCATTCCCTTAGCAACCATTTAGATTATTACTCACCATGTTTATTTATTAAAGTTTATTTTAAAAATTATTTATTAAAGGCGGATGAAAGTTTGGCGATGACATATGACATCATCGGGTGGGAAAAACCTTGTTATAGGGGGGGAAACCCGCAAAGTATTTTTCAATTAATATTTTTGAAAAACAGTGGTATAGACTTTTCACAAAGTTCAAACCCGCAAAAATCGAGGGAATACTGTATAATAAAAACACAGAAACCCCTTTGTGGTCTTGAAGTGGAAGAGGATAAAAATAGTTGATTAGTAATACATATGTGAATACTTGTCCTTGGGGGTGAGTCAGCCTGCTTGTGCCTTGATTGAGAGGGTCAGATGAGGACTAAATGAGACCCTGTTGATGCCCCAGGGAGGGGCTGAAGAGTGGCAGAAACAGGTCTCTTCAGTGAGAGTCCCTTTGCTATACAACCTGTCCCATACACAGGGGCTTGCTACTTGCAGGAGGTGTACATATTTGGGTAGCTGACAATCTTGCATTGTGGAACACGTTTTATGATCTCAGTATTTCCTGAGATTACTCAAGCTATAGCACAGCCTATACTGATTGGAATCGGTAGACGGTGTTAAATAATTGCAGAGTCATTCATGACGCAAATGTTGACTTTGGTTGCTATGGCAGGAGTAATATTTCACTGGAAAAGATCTCTCTATTCAAAACTGGCTAAGTAAAGTCCAGGATATGCTTTACTAAATTGTCTCATTTTTAAGGTCAGGGTATATTAAGAGGCTTTGGAAGAAATGTGCTTTTTCATATATGTCAATAATTGTATAGATAGCATTTCTCTAATTGTTTTCCTTGTATACGAAATTGACCAAAATTTTTTTTCAATTTGTTCAATTTATAAGGTAGTGCAAATAAGGATAGTGGGTAGTTTTTACACTCCATATTTCTTATGGTTTGCGTGCTGCTGCAGTAGCATGCAGAGAACTCTGTTGATTACATTGTTACACATTATATAACTTTAATAATTATTTTAGTTATTAATGTATTATTAATTCATTCATTAAAAAGCACAGAATTTACAGTTAATGTTGGATTTGTTTGTTTGTTTGTTTGTTTGTTTGTTTATAGTTGAAAGGGACCCTGCAGGTCATCAAGTCCAGCCCCCTGCTCAAGCAGGAAATCCTACACCTCCCCATCCAGATGGTAGTCCAATCTCCTCTTGGAAATGTCCAGAGTTGGGGCATTCACAACCTCCGCTTGTAAGGCCATTCCACTAGTTGTTTACTCTGACCGTCAGGAAGTTCTTCCTTATTTATTTATTTATTTATTTATTTATTTATTTATTTATTTATTTATTTATTTATTTATTACTTAGATTTGTATGCCGCCCCTCTCCGAAGACGGGGCGGCTCACAACATGTAAAAAACAAATCATAAGCAATTTACAAGTTGAATCTCTCCTTGGTCAGCTTCCATCCATTGTTCCTCATCTAGCCCTATGGTGCTCTGGAAAATAATGTGACCCCGCTCCTCTCTGTGGCAACTCCTCAAATACCTGTGGACTGCTATCATGTCACCCCTGGCCCTTCTTTTCTCTAGGCCAGAGATCTCCAAACTTGGCAACTTTAAGACTTGTGGACTTCAATTCCCAGAATTCTCCAGCCAGCTATGCTGGCTGGAGAATTCTGGGAATTAAAGTCCACAAGTCTTAAAGTTGCCAAGTTTGAGGACCCCTGCACTCGGCTATCCATGCCCAGTTCCAGCAACCTTTCTTCATATGTCTTGGTTTCTAGTCCCCTTATCAATTTGGTTGCTCTTTTCTGTACGCTTTCCAGAGTTTCTATATCTCTTTTTGAAATGTTGTTCAATAGCTACCAGCTATTCATGATCAGCAGATACCAGTTTTCCAGAATTTCTGTCATTAATTGCTTTGAATTCTTGTAAGATCATGCTTGCATTATTAGTGGTAGTATCTGACTACCTTAGCCTCTTTTGAATGCCTTCAAATTTTTCCAGCATCAGGGACGTCTCCAGTGATTTCTGCCTTTGCAAACGGTCCCAAAATATCTTAAACTTCATAATTAGTGGCTCTAATAAGGATTTTTATTTCATTCAGAATTCAATTGATTGCTCTTCTGATGGTCCAAGGTAATGTCAACAGGATTATTCAGCATCATAATTCAAATGTGTCTATTTTTCATTTCTTCATTCTTTCTCATGGGCTACCTTTCACAGCCATGTGTTTTAGCTAGGAATACCATGGGCTTTGACAGTAAGTACAATGTCAGTATGATATTTCTGCACTTTATTTATTTATTTGACTTCTATGCCGCCTAATCCCAAAGGACTCAGGACTTTAATATTTTGTCCAGATATGCCATAGTTTTCTCCCAAGTAGCTGGTCCTTATTTCATCACTACAATTACTGTTTTTGAATTGTTGAACCTGAAGTTTATAACTACTTCAGGTTCTTCTCCACCAATCTTTTCTGGATTGGTATGGCATATCAGTGTAACCTTAGTTTTCTTTAATATTGAGTAGCTGATCAGGTTTTGGGTTCAATAATTATGTAGGTTTTCCTTATTTCCAGCCATCAAAATGGTGTCGTTACCATGTGATATTTGGTTATTGATTTTTTGCTACTTCCTATTTATTTTAGTCCAGTATTTTCATTACATATTCTGTATATAAATTAGTTAATTAAGATGACATAAACAATCTTGGTCACACCTTTCCAAATTTAGGGCCTTTTAGTTATCGGCAGATGGTAAACCTGGCTCAGGGTCAGCCAGATGGCTTTATGCTTGATGTTACACTAGAATTCACGGTCTCTCAGCTTCTTGCTTGATGCCTTAACTACTACATCAAACTGGCTCTCTGCGTTTTATTTTATGGGACTTATAAAAACTATATTTTTACTTACTTGTTTTTATCTCTTTTAAAAAAAATATTTTTATTGATATATATATATATAAACAATATAGAAAAAAACCAAACACATAAAGACACAGACATATATACATACACACATCAAAAAAAGATATGCAAGTTAAAATATTCTTGTCCATTAAACACGTTAACTCCATGTTCATTTTTACAGCTATTAGAGAGACGGCAATACAGAAAAAGAAAAATTAGTTCTGGTTATTGAATTTATATACCTGTTTGTTCTGCTTTTTACTGCCTTGTCTCAATCAATATTACAATATCTCAATACAAAACAAATAGTTTATTATTGACCTTTCAAACGTTATTATTTGAATAACATCCTTCTTACTTTTATATCTAATTCACAATTATACACTAATTTTGTTCTTTCCCTGTTTCTAACCATTCATAAAATGAGTTCCAAGTTTTGCAATATTCTGAGTCTCCTTTATTTATTTATTTATTATTATTATTTTACTTATTAATTATTTTACTTGTTTTTAATCCCACCTTCATTATTTTTATAAATAACTTCAAGGCAGAAAACATACCTAATACAAACAAATAAAAACAAAGGCCAACCGGGGAAAAAGGCCTCTGTCTTTTCACTATAAACCCCCTTCTGTAATAAAAGGGAATAACTCTTTTTATTTCAAAAAGTTATTCACAGTATATCCAGGATTATCCATTTCTGAAGGCTTTTGTCTTACTGTTTTTTCCCCCAAAGGATCTTCACAATACTGATTCCTACTTGCACTTTCAGATGTTTTGATTTTTTGTCCTTTTTGTCCATCTAGAGCTACAGCGGAGCCCCCTCTCCCTATCTCTGTCCCATCTTTGAATTTAATGCACAACGTGGCTCTCTTCCCAGATCTTTTGTGCCTCTTATTAAGTAAGCTGAGTCCCAGCCAGATGGTGATTCCCTCTATGTGCACTGCCTGCCAATCAATATCCTGCATGGCCCTTTGTTTACCATTCTTCTGCCAGCCTCCATCCATGTGAGCCAGCCTCATTCAAGCCAGTAGGAATTAATTAGAGAAAACAGGTGGGGGGGGACTTCAGTGATGTGACACTGCAGGTTTTATAATGAAGCATATTCAGTTGCCAACGTTTACTGCTGGGGTGGTGTTTTTGTGTTTTTCTGGTTATAAAGCAACCTGAAGGAATCAGACTTTAGCTGTTAGCATTAGACTCTATTCGCTATGCCAAGTCAGCCTTGGGCTTGAAGGAAGCAGATTTTACAGGTTTAATCTATATCGGGATCGGCAACATTGACTGTGGGAAGAACCTACTCACCATGTCAGGTGAGCAGTTTTCTTCCAGGGAGCTTTAGTGCTGTCTGGGAAGAAGGGTTAAGGCAACCCCACCTTCCCCTTAATTGGCGAGCTTATTTTTTAAATTAACCCCCCCCCCCTGAAAAACAAGCGTCTGGATGGGTGAGTCCAGGAAAAGCTTCCAAGCTAGGAAGACAGAAGGCATATGGAAAAGATTAACTCCAACCCAAAAAGCACCTCAGCAGTAGTCTTCAGATTGTCCAATCTTGGCAACTTCAGGTCTTGTTTTTTTTAAAAAAATATTTATTTTTAATTTTCATACTTTTCACCCTTAAAACCCTCCCCCTCCCTTCCCCCAGTTCTTTCTTATTCATAAGCCCAGCCAGGTCAGAATTCTAGACAATTTCTTCTCTATGTCTTCATTGGCCTTATCCCTTTCCACCCATACGAAATAAAGTTTCCATTTTTTTCTTACCCTTTCAGCTTTTTCATCCCATGAAGAGTTCAGTGAGATAATAATAATAATAATAATAATAATAATAATAATAATAATAATAATAAATAATTTATTAGATTTGTATGCCGCCCCTCTCCGAAGACTCGGGGCGGCTCACAACAACGATAAAAACAATATTATGCTGGCACAAATCTAATATTAAAAAAAACTAAAAACCCTATCATAATTAAAAACCAAACAGTACATACATACCAAACATAAATTATAATAAGCCTGGGAGAAAGGTATCTCAAATCCCCCATGCCTGGCGGTATAGGTGGGTCTTAAGTAGTTTACGGAAGACAAGGAGGGTGGGAGCAGTTCTAATCTCCAGGGGGAGTTGATTCCAGAGGGCCGGGGCCACCACAGAGAAGGCTCTTCCCCTGGGGCCCGCCAGACAACATTGTTTAGTCGACGGGACCCGGAGAAGGCCAACTCTGTGGGACTTTATCGGACGGTGGGATTCGTGCGGTAGCAGGCGGTTCCGGAGGTACTCTGGTCCAATGCCATGTAGGGCTTTAAAGGTCATGACCAACACTTTGAATTGTGACCGGAAACTGATCGGCAACCAATGCAGGCCACAGAGTGTTGTAGATACATGGGCGAATCTGGGAAGCCCCACGATGGCTCTCGCGGCTGCGTTCTGCACGATCTGGAGTTTCCGAACACTTTTCAAAGGTAGCCCCATGTAGAGAGCGTTGCAGTAATCGAACCTCGAGGTGATACGGGCATGAGTGACTGTGAGCAATGACTCCCTGTCCAAATAGGGCCGCAACTGGTGCACCAGGCGAACCTGGGTGATAATATGAGTTATTTCCATTTGTACTTGTTCAAATATATAATCATTCCATCATTTTAGTGTCCATTTACTTTTATCATTCCATCCATATACTATAGTTGCATGAGCAGCTTTTATCATAGTCCTTAGTACTTCTTGTTCTTCTGTCTTCATTCCTTGAGTTTCTTTAATACCTCCTTCTATTATGTCCCATCCTACCCGCAATTCATTTTTAACTATTCCATTTATATTTTTCAGTATTAAAGTCCAGAACTTTTGAATCTCCTTCCATTCCCACCAAAGATGTGTGTACCATCCTACTGCACGACCACAATGCCAGCATTTGGGGCTTAGTCCTCCAATCATATATGCCAGCTGGGTAGAACTTCAAGTCTTGTGGACTTCGACTCCCAGAAAGGCTAACTGGGGAATTTGTTTGTTTGTTTGTTTATTCAACTTCTATGCTGCCCAATCCCGAAGGACTCAGGGCTGCTTACAATAATAATAGAAATAGAAATAGATACAAAACAATAAAAAGAAGTCAAACATAATCTAAAACTATAAAACCCCATATTAAAAGAAACCCATTAGTTATAAAACAGTCAAATCCCATACATAGATGCCATTCATACAGTGTGGCCCTGTCAGCTGTTAGTTCATTGGCCCTCCAGGACTTCAGGGTCTTACGGAAGGCCAGTAGGGTGGGAGCAGTACAGACTTTGTGGGGTAATTGGTTCCATAGAGCAGGGGCAGCCACAGAGGAGGCCCTCCCCCGTGGTCCCGCCAACCTGCAGGACCTGGAGGAGGCCAACTCTATGTGCTCTTATTGGTCTCTAAGAGGTATGCGGCAAGAGATGGTCCCATAAATAGTCTGGCCCAGAGCCATGATAATTCTGAGAGTTGGAAGTCCACAAGTTGAAGTTGCCAAGATTATATATCTGTCCTTTAGATAGCAAGAGAAACTTCTCTGAGCTGCAAGATGCTTAGAGGCAGAAATGAGAGATGAGGGGAGAGAAAACCCCACTTATAGCCTCAAAAGCCCAAACAAGCCTAAAACCAAAACAAGCCCACTGCTTGCAACCACCTGGGTACAGAGCTGTACTGACCAGTTGTTGTTGTTGTTGTTGTTGTTGTTGTTATTAATTAGATTTGTATGCCGCCCCCTCCGTAGACTCAGGGCGGCTTACAGCAATGATAAAAACAATATATAAAGACAAATCTAATACAGTAGTTAGAATCTAAAATAACAATAATACATTTAAAAAGTCTAAATAACAAGAAACTCCAATATATGAAAACATACATACAGTCATATCATACACAAAAAACTACATAGGCAGGGGGAGATGTTTCAGTTCCCCCACGCTTGATGACAGAGGTGGGTTTTAAGGAGTTTACGAAAGGCAATTCCAGAGGATCGGAGCCACCACAGAGAAGGCTCTTCCCCTGGGTCCTGCCAAACAACATTGTTTAGTTGATGGGACCCGGAGGAGACCAACTCTGTGGGACCTAACCGGTCGCTGGGATTCGTGAGGCACAAGGCGGTCTCGTAGATACCCTGGTCTGGTGCCCTGAAGTTGCAGAAACTCTGAATGCTGAAGGAAAGAAAATCCCATTGGCAAAAGAGTGAACATGGTTTTCAGATGCAAATGGAATGAGATTGACTACAAGAACTGAAGACCTGGGTAGGAAAGAATAGAATAGAATTTTTTATTGGCCAAATTTGATTGGACTCACAAGGAATTTGTCTTAGTGCATATGCTCTCAGTGTATATAAAAGAAAATATACATTTGTCAAGAATCATGAGGTACAACACTTAATGACTTAAATGGAGTTTTAGCTTGGTTTGGTTCTGCAACCCAACAAGACCGACACAGACTTTAGAGGATAATCAGAACTGCAGAAAAAACAATTGCTGCCAACCTGCCTTCCATTGAGGACCTGTGTACTGCCCGAGTCAAAAAGTGGGCTGTGAAAATATTTACTGACCCCTCATATCCTGGACACAAACTGTTTCAACTCCTACCCTCAAAATGTCGCTACAGAGCACTGCACACCAAGACAAGTAGACACAAGAACATTTTTTCCTGAATGCCATCACTCTACTAAACAAATAATTCCCTCAACACTGTCAAACTATTTACTAAGTCTGCAAAAAACTATTACTACTAGCTTTTTCTCATCATTCCTATCACCTATTTCCTCCAACTTATGACTATATGACTGTAACCTGTTGCTTGTATCCTTAAGATTTTTATTAATATTGATTGTTTCCTCATTGCTTATTTGGCCCCTATGACAATCCTTAAGTGTTGTACCTCATGATTCTTGACAAATGTACTGAGAGCATATGCACCAAAGACAAATTCCATGTGTGTGCAATCACACTTGGACAATAAAGAATTCTATTCTAATTCTATTCTATTTAAATAAATAGTAATTTAGACAAGAAAGGAGTGCTAACAGAGGAATAGAAAAGAAGGTAGAAATGTATGGATTATAAATAGTCCTAGAAATAGAATAGTGTTACACTTACATTAATGCAAAGAGTGGAGTTTAGTTTTGTACAATTAAACAGTTCTAGGGGGGGAAAACTGATTTAGTCTTTGTGTCTATGTTCTGAGCCACATTGTAAAAAAACAACGCTGCCTATATTTTAGCATCATACTAGAAGCCTTTTTCCAACCAACCCCCTTTTTTTTTTACTTAGTTGGATTGGCTTTAGTAGGTTTTCTGTGCCAATCCATACTGTCTGCAGAATGATAAGCTGTGACCATACACTTATGATCAGTTAGACGGAATGAATGTTACCCTTGCTGGTATTAAAAGCTCTTGTATGATCTGATGAAATATCAGTGAGCTCTTGAAGTACATTAAACCTCCAGGGTTAGAAGGACATATTTCAGTGTAGTACAGATAAAAGAGATGAAACTTCACCACCCCAGTCAAAACAGGCAGAAATTCAGTGGCTTCTGGATAAGGACCTGTGGCAGATTAGATGCTTCTGTGAATGACTCCATGAGCTTGGATAGCACTGTGATGAAATTGGCAGCCATGACCCGTTCTGGCTATTAAAAAATCTCTATAGAGAAATGGAAGATTGGGAAATCTCCCACTTACACTTTTGGATAACCCACCCCTTACAAACAGGCTACAGGAATTTAGTTTTTTGTGGTTGATTGTGAGTTGAGTGGTTTGGGAGTCAAGAAAATATCAACACACCCATATCTACTGTGGACTTTTTATGAACATATGACCAGCAAAACCTCACTCTCATAAACAATTTTGGATCAAATTAATTTATAACCTAAAAATGATATTCCAACAGGATAAAGAACAAAGACATTCAGTGAAATGCCTTCTTTTTTAGAATTTAGAAGACTAAAAAACCCCACTGTCTTTAAAGAGTTTAATTTAACAGGAAAAAGCTGAACAAGATCAGGATTCAAGGAATTTTTAAATAGATACAGGGAATAGTAATTTTAGAAAACAAAAGAATAACTTTTTTTCTGACAAAAATGCCTTTGAAAACATTAAAATCAATTCGAAAGATTGGATCTTGGGAATGCTGATTGTTTACTATTAAACAGAGTAGATAATTGGTACAAAATAAGAAGATGGGGTAATTTGAGCCAGACTGTGTGACTTTAGCTGGTGAGAGCTAATTGGAATTAAATATTAAAGGCAGAGGAAAGCAAAACAAAAAAGGAAAAGCCATCTTTTTACTTTCTCCCTAGTACTTCATAAATAGTATGTTCACTTTATTATAATGGCAACAGCAAGAAAAGCAGAAAAAATGGGGGAAAGAAGTAGAGAACAGATTACAGATGACATTTCACTATATTTATTGTAGAAATTGTTTGAGGAAATGATAAAAATTTGACTACAACTGTTTGAATGATTTTAAAAAGAAAATGGAAGAAGGGTGTGCAGGAATTTTTTAAAAAGGATAAGAAAGAACTTGTTTTTTTAAAAAATTGAAGGACAAACAGAAAAAAGCCATGGAATATTATTTCAATATACAATTGGTGTTTCAAGATACACTAAGATAGAAAGATTCAGCATTGACTACCATGGAAGAATGGGTGGTGAAAATAGACAGAATTTGTTGAGATGAACAAACTGACCTCTTTGATTAGAAAAAAGACAATATCTAAAGTTTCCAATGGTGACCAGAAACTCGTTACAAATCTTTTGCATTAAGAAAAATTGGGGGGGGGGGGGTGTTTAACATGTAATTTATGGTTTTGATTATTCAAGAGTATAAGAAGACAATCATGATTTAATTTTAGAGGAGTAAAATTGTACTCATCAACTTTGCTGAAGGATATCAGAACTTACTTCTTTGTACCTTTATTTTTCTATTTTCTCTTTTCTTATTGCATTTTTAGCTTTTTTGGTTATTTCTTTTTCTCTGTTTTGTTTCATATTGTGTTTTTATTTTTCTTTATTTTTGAATCAAAAAATGTTACATAGGCAGATTTTTATATGGTCTCAGATATATTTTTAAACTTATAGAAATTGTGTAGGGTTATATCTTCAGGGTATCTCATAAAAAATGTCACCTCTGCCATTATTACTATGTTATTATTATTAATAATAATTATATTAACTATTATGTTAAAAAAATAATGTCTAATTGAAAGTACCGTGAAGAAATGTAGATATGTGGTCATTTATTTTTCTTTTTTTTATGTATCAATGCAGAATTACTAAAAGTATAATTATGTTATTGTTTTTAAAGAAAATATTTTTAAAAACCAATAAAGTTTTCTTTAAAAAAAACCTGTCACCTCTGCCAACAGGCCTGGGGTCAGTGAACCTCTACCCCAGCCCATGACTGAACCTAGTATGTATGTCAGGTTGAATGTGGATGATTGCTTTTTTAAATGAATTGGGGTTGTAGAATAGGAATTGTTTCGATTTTTATATGTTTTTAGGATTGAGGTTTTCTCTGTAGAATTTTAATTCTGCAGAATTTCTATTCCGCAGAAATTTTAAATAGTTTGAAGAACCAGTAAATAAGACCTCTGGTTACTTAGTCCCAGTACATTTCTATTTGTTTTGTTGTGAGCCGCCGTGAGTCTCAGGAGAAGGGCGGCATAATAATAATAATAATAATAATAATAATAATAATAATTTATTCAATTTCTATGCCGCCCCCCCTCCACGGCTCACAAAAATAATAATAACAATGTGGTAATATAACAAATCTAATATTTAAAAGAAAACATCTAAAAACCCATCTTTTAAAAAACCATACAACACAAGCATACCATACATAAAAACTGTACAAGCCTGGGGGAGATGGCTCATGCCTGGCGATACAGGTGGGTCTTAAGCAGTTTATGAAAGACAAGGAGGGTGGAGGCAGTTCTGATCTCTGGGGGGAGTTGATTCCAGAGGGCTGGGGCCGCCACAGAGAAGGCTCTTGCCCTGGGGCCCACCAGATGACATTGTTTTGTCGACGGGACCCGAAGAAGGTCAACTCTGTGGGACCTTATCGGCTGCTGGGATTCGTGCGGCAGAAGACGATCCCGGAGGCATAAAAATCTAATTAACAGCAACAACTGCCATCTTCTTTTTAGTCTTGGGCAGTCAAGCAGCCAGGCCATGATTCCTAGTTGTCCAAATAAAACTAGTCATTCCATATCCTGCTTGGTTATTTTCTAGTCCAAATAATCTGCCAGTTAAACTGAGACTTTTTCTCCCCATTGGCTTCTAACCAGGTTCTTTCCCTTCTTCCACAGGTAAAACAATGAAGCAATAGAGATGCTTCCCTTTGTGATCGTCACCCTGGGCTCTGCCGGGACCACCTGCAGGTCTTCAAGCTGCAACAACAGCAGCACTAAGGATTACTGCTACAGCGCACGCATCCGCAGTACTGTGCTGCAGGGATTGCCCTTCGGAGGGGTGCCCACTGTCCTCGCCCTCGATTTCATGTGCTTTCTGGTAAGTGCTGTTATCCTGTAGCTTGGTGCAAAGCAGTAGTGGGCTGCAGCCGGTATGGTCAGGTGGGCGGTCCCGATTGGAAAAATAGAACTATCATGCAGCTCTAGCTGACAGGCGAGCGGGCATGTGCATCGATACAAGATTCGGCCTCTGCCCATGCACAGGAAGCTAAATCTAATGTGAGGACGTTCACTCGTGTGAAATTTCACTGATTTCTAGCAATTTTTTTTGCTTTCGCACGTGCACAGGAATTTCATGCCAACGTGCGCGCCTGTGCACACCAGACATGCCCATGCCCGCCATGGGGAGCACACCGGTAACACTGCAATGGGCAACCCTTCCCTGGTGCAAAGGTGCTCTGTACAAAGTTGAATGTGCACAACAGCATGTGAAATTGATTGTCAATCAGTGTTGCTTCCTAAGGGGACAGTTTGATTTCACAGAAGTTTGATTTACTTGGAGTTATATTGTTTTGTTTAAGTGTTCCCTTTATTTTTTTGAGCAGTGTACATTTAACGTCAATGAAGTCTGCCTTTTTCCGTGATGGGCAGTTCAAAGCACACAATCTCTGCGAGACAAAGAAGCATAGAAACAGAAGATTGACAGCAGAAAAAGACTTCATGGTCCATCCAGTCTGCCCTTGTACTATTTCCTGTATTTTATCTTAGAATGGATATATGTTTATCCCAGGCATGTTTAAATTCAGTTATTGTGGATTTACCAACCACATCTGCTGGAAGTTTGTTTCAAGTATCTACTACTCTTTCAGTAAAATAATATTTTCTCACGTTGCTTCTGATCTTTCCCCCAACTAACCTCAGATTGTGGCCCCTTTTTTCTTGTGTTCACTTTCCTATTAAAAACACTTCTCTCCTGAACCTCATTTAACCCTTTAACATATTTAAATGTTCCGATCATATCCCCCCACCTCACACATAGGCAGAGTATGAGTTTAACAAAAGCTTTTTTTATCTGGGATCTTTTTCATGCTCATTTTGTTCCTCGATTGCAGTTTGACACCCCTGGTGCAAACTGGTTGCTCTGCCCTGGATAAGCAGACAAAGACCTTTTGTGGGCCGAAAGAGGGGCATCAATTCATGTGGGATGTGAGAGCGCATTGTCAGGATTGCTAGAAGCTCTTAAGGATCTAAGACACCAAGGCAACTCATTTATCAACATGTATTCCATCCATTTAAATAATTCTGCCTCATGGCAGAATGGCAATTTAGTTTAGGATCCATCACAGAAAAAGGCAGACTCCATTGACGTTAAATGTACACTGCTCAAAAAAATAAAGGGAACACTTAAACAAAAAAATATAACTCCAAGTAAACCAAACTTCTGTGAAATCAAACTGTCCACTTAGGAAGCAACACTGATTGACAATCAATTTCACATGCTGTTGTGCACATTCAACTTTGTACAGAACAAATTATTCAGTGAGAATATTTCATTCATTCAGATCTAGGATGTGTTGTTTGAGTGTTCCCTTTATTTTTTTGAGCAGTATATTTTAGTGGGACCTGCATAAGGATCTAAGGATGTAGGATTGGCTATGCAACAGGTGAGAACCTGCAGCTAATTTGGACCTACGTCATGTAATGCTCCAAGCTTTTGGGCACCAAGGACTAGTTCCACAGAGAGAGGTTTTTCCACAGACCGAAGGGGATGTGGTTTCCTGTGCTACCTCTATCCCATGGTTGAGGATTTGCTTGTTTATATGGACCGGTTTCTGACATGCTGCGGAGCAGTGCTGGTCCATAGACCAGGTTGGGGGGACCCCTGATGTGAGGCTTTATACTGAACTCTGTTCCTTGAATTGACAAACCTTGTAGCTATTTCAAAACCAGTGAGTGGGAATGATGGCTGAACTAGAATAAATTGATTTATTTATTAATTGGTTGTTTGATTTGATTTGATTTGATTTGATTTGATTTGTATGCCACCCTTCTCCTTAGACTCAGGGCAGCTTACAGCATGTTAGCAATAGCACTTTTTAACAGAGACTCACAATCCGGGTCCTCATTTTACCCACCTCGGAAGAATGGAAGGCTGACTCAACTTTGAGCCGGTGATAAGATTTGAACTGCTGACCTGCAGATCTAGCAGTCAGCTTTAGCGGTCTGCAGTACTGCACTCTACCCACTGCGCCACCTTGGCTATGCAGTAACAATGTGTATATATGGCTGTGCATCTACTCAAAAAGGTTATGATATTTAAAATGCAAAAATCAATTAATATGCATTAATTAATTAAAAAAAGAAATCTTTATCAGAATGTAGTGGTATGGGTGCTCAGTGGTACCTCTAGAGCATGGTACCCATGCTGCTGCATTCTGATAAAGGCTTTCCAGTTATGATTGATTCCCTGATTTTGCCAGCCTAGACTAGGGGTAGGCAAAGTTGGCTCTTCTATGACTTGTGGACTTCAACTCCCAGAATTCCTGAGCCAATCATGCTAGCTCAGGAATTCTGGGAGTTGAAGTCCACATGTCATAGAAGAGCCAACTTTGCCTACCCCTGGCCTAAACAATATAATTGGCGGTGGTCCATCTTTCAGAAAGTATCCGATTAAGGCTCATCCAAGCTCTGCCACCTGAAGTTCATTGGTGGCAGCAGAAAGATCTGATCTGAAGCCCTAGGTAACTGAAAGAGCAGAAACTCCAGATGAGATGTAAGCAATCTTTTGTGCCTACTTCCTCAGATTTTACTTTGTTCTAAAGCATTCTAAACAATGGTTTTAAAAAAGAACCTTGGCTGACTCATATACATTGAAAGCAGGTTAAATCTAGGTTTCTGTGCACTGCCAAAGGAATAGGGAACCTATGGCCATTCAGATGTGGCTGAACCATAGTCTCCAACTGCCCAAATTATTAGTCATGTGGCTTGAAGCTGCTCAGAAAGGTACTTCAGCAGAATCTGAAAAAGTTCAGTCCTATCCAACATCCATAGGAGAAAGTTCCTTTATTGAAAACTGTGGAGTTGAATATGATGTCACATCAGGCATTCATAATTCTCCTTTCTGAGTACCATAAATAGTTGCAGATGTGGGATAGTTATAAGTCTTACCCTTCAAACACAAGATCTGAAATCCTTGAAGTTACCTGAAAGGGTTTTTGCTTGCTGCCCAATGCTTGGTCTATATCCTTTATTAGAGTTAGCAGATCAGATTTACTTACACGTTGTCTTTTATGCAATCTGCATAAGCCTCTTTTGGAATACAGTATATAACCTGGCAAATTCATATTTTCCAATGAAGAGGTTCTGTGTTTTCTTATTTACTGCAGAGTGTTTTTGGATTCAGAATTGGGATAGTATTAGAGCAGTGTTTCCCAACCTTGGCAACTTGAAGATATCTGGACTTCAACTCCCAGAATTCCCCAGCCAGCATTCACTGGGTGGGGAATTCTGGGAGTTGAAGTCCAGATATCTTCAAGTTGCCAAGGTTGGGAAACACTGTATTAGAGGCTGATCAGGGAGTGTTGCCAAATGATCACATTTTTTGCCTTACATTTCCTTATTTGCCTTTCTACAGGCACTGCTCTTTGTTTTTTCCATTTTGCGCAAAGTGGCCTGGGATTATGGACGTCTGGCATTGGTAACTGATGCTGACAGGCAAGTATAAGTTTTTTTAAAAAAAATAGGGAGTGAAAAAACAACTTCTTGGATCAAATAACAGTTGGGCTGAAGTTAGGAAGCATTTATGAAACAGATACTATTGCTAACCAGCAGTTAACTTTGCTGTTCAAATAGCTAATTGGGTACCCCCAAATACTTGCACATGCAAATGGCTTGTTGCTTTAGTTTTAAAGGGTTCTGCTTCATATCATAACGTTGGAAAAATGCTTCATAATTTAAAAATGGAAAAAAGAAAAAGCATACAATGGAGATTAGCATCTCCTATGACTAAACTGAAGAGACACAGCCTGTCTTTTCTCTAAAGTCTTAAATGGCCTTTCTAGTAGAAACTGCTGGATTGTAAATTTTAATGGGAAACGGGGAAATGTTAACCATAAAGGGACTCATTACTCACTGTATTTAATTTTCATCAGAAACGAAGACCTCTGTGAGTTGAACTTGGCCTTTGTCAACTAGACATGTCCACTTAGGGTTCTTGGGAGCAGTTGAGATGTGTTTTGCCATTGCCGTAATTAGAATTCTTTTCCAATTTCTCAATCTTCATTTATACATCTACTACCTCGAACTGTGGCCTACTGTCCTTGATTTTGCCTTTTTAAAGCAGATTCGCAAGAAAAGCACCCTGTTCTGCCAGATTTATCCCAAGGCCATTTTTGTTTTGGATTGTAGCACATTGTATCCTATTTCATTGCATTCTCTTTATGCTGTTTTTCCATCAATATAAATCAAGGGTGAAAAAAATACTATACAGAATTCTTTGCATCCTCCTCTTCCTCATCATCATTGGGTGGGGGAGGTGTTATTAAAAACAATTCTTAAATCTAATTAAACAAGAGAAACTTGTTTAAGTCTTGGTAATTCAAAACAGCTATCAACAATCAAGGTGCAAAGCAGGGACAGGCATGTTTGGGCTTAACTACTGATAAAATCCTTCTTCCTATCTTTTTCTACCAAATGCATCTTCAATGTCACTGGCTCCTTTGTCATTCAGAGTCCTTGTTATTCACAATCCCAGAGAGGGAGAGAGAAGTTGCTTGCAGTATGTATGTACAGTAGAAAAAATGTTAACAACTATGCAATGCTAGGATAAAATCATTCTTAGCTGGAAAAATAATTTGATGAAGAAGGCAGATATTTTGCTCTTATGGATATTTATTTTCCAGGACAACATATGGTGCCTTTATTGGTACAGACATTACATCTGCCAAAATAAAAGCTGGCAAGAATGTCTGATTTAACCCTGCTGTTCTGTTCGGGTCGTATGCGACCCGAAGCCAAGTTTGAGTCCCTGTAAAAAATTTTCCCTGCAAATCTGAAACTTGAAATTTCATGGCTTTTCATCATTTCAGGGGTTCTCTCTATGAGAAATTTTTTTGGGGGGTGGGGGCTTAGTTTTTGCTGGGCAAAAAAAGTTACAAATCTTCTGTTCCCGGGTCACCCTGACCCGGACCGAAAACTCTTCATTTGCAGTGCTTATGTTTGGTCTTTTTGAAAGCCTTTTTCACTTGGAAAGTAGTCTGAACATTTCTGCACACAATGATATGAAAATTGAAATGAAAAAAGTAAATCTTATTGGTTTATTTTGCGGATATAATGCACGCCCCCCCCCCGTTTTTGTGAATTTTTTTTCAATTTATGGATAGTTTTGCTTGCAAAATGCATTCTATTTTACTAAAGTTGGTGTGGGATTGGTAGCTTGAACATTTCTGAATATAGGAAAAATATAAAGGAACTGAAAAAAATGATTCTTATTGGTTTTTTAATATCAGAAATAAGGCCTCCCCCCCCTCAGCTGCTTGCAACCATTTTCACTTTTTATTTTTTTATGCTCCAAATCCGAAATATTCTTTAAAATCTTAGGCATTAATTTACTCAATTTAACAATGCTGATCATCAAAAAATATTTTTGGGGTGGTGGCTAATTGTTTTCTGGGCAAAAAAAAAATCATAACTTCGAGTCTGTTTCTGTTCGTATATGACCGGACCAAAAATAATTTTTTTAGGTACTTGAATTTGATCTTTTTGAAAACTTTTTCAACTGGAAAACTAGTTTGAACATTTATAAACATAATGATATGAAAATTGAACTGGAAAAATTGAGACTTATATTTTTATTTTGATCAAAAAGCCCCTCCCCCCATCCTTTTTTAATTTCGTGTCAATTTCTATTTTTTAAGGCTACAAATCCCTAAGGAATTTCCCCCCAAAAGGTTTGATATACTAAATTGAACATTTCTGAATATAAGAAAAATATAAATGAACTGAAAAAAATGGTTCTTATTGGTTTATTTTTGCCACAAAAGGGCCACCCCCCACCCCCCGGCCTTGCTATGTGCCATTATTGTCACTGTTTATACATATTTGTCTAGAAATATTTGGAATATCCTTTTGAAAATCAACCACATTGTAGCCAGAGAACTAATTTTATGAAACAAATCCATTTTACTAAAAAAAAGTATGTAAGTTTGAAATTAACAGCATAATTTTTATATAAATTGAAATAATTGAACACGGGGGGAGGCATACATTTATGTGCAAAATAAACCAATATGCATCAATTTTTCCAGTTCAATTTTCATACCATTATGTTCAGAAATGTTCAAGCTACCAATCCCACACCAACTTTAGTAAAATAGAATGTATTTTGCTAGCAAAACTATCCATAAAGTGAAGACTATTTTTAAAAACGGGGGGCGTGCATTTCATCAACAAAATAAACCAATATGCATCAATTTTTCCAGTTCAATTTTCATATCATTATGTTCAGAAATGTTCAAGCTACCAATCCCATACCAACTTTAGTAAAATAGAATGTATTTTGCAGGCATAATTATCAATAAACCTAAAGAAAATTCACAAAAACGGGGGGGAAGGCATATTTATGTGCAAAATAAACCAATAAGGATTAATTTCTTCAGTTCAATTTTCATATCATTGTGTGCAGAAATGTTCAGACTACTTTCCAAGTGAAAAAAGTATTCAAATTGACCAAACATAAGCACTGCAAATGAAGAGTTTTCGGTCCGGGTCAGGGTGACCCGGGAACAGAAGATTTGTTACTTTTCTTAAACAGAACAGCAGGGTTAAAGCATGGGGTATCTTGAGTCAGAAGCTAGTAGCACAGAGGCTCGGAACAAACAATGCATCATTAATTATAACTTCGCTGAAATGAAGAGTGTCTGAAACTGTAGTGTCATTGGCCTTTCTGTATACTGATACAATTCTGCAATGGGAACCAGAGATGCTTGGTGAAATTGAATCTGATCAACTCTGATGTCATCTAATAGTTTATTTGTCTGCTTCATATCCTCAAATAACAGACTCTTTATCATTTTCTCAAGTATTTGGAGATGATTGTATTGAAATCATTTGAAATTAGTTTCACCTGATCAAAGATTGATTCATTGGTATTTGTTAACCATTGGTTTGTTTCTTTTATCCTGTAATCTCTACCTTGGAATAATGTGAAATATATTTACATGTGCAGTGTATGTACTGTATGTGTAGTTTATGGTGTTATGATGGAAGAGAGAATTTTAAAAATGGCTTTAAAAAAGAAAAAAAAATCCAACCCCAATGAATGAAAGTGGAAAAAACACTGTGTATATTAACCTTTATGTTTGTGCAACCACATTTATTTGGCATTTGAAATTTGGGAAGCAAATTCAAGTCAGATTCGATAGGAAGGGCAGAACAGGTTTCAGAAGAAGCAGAAAACTGTTGAGGAAGTCAGTTGCAGTCCAGAAACTTCTCTCTTTGTATCACAGTGAGCTAGCAAAAGTTTATTTCTTTTTATTTCTTTTTTCTTCTGATCAGATTTGGTGAAATGTTTCTTTCCTAGGATTGTGAAACGTCAGCCAGAGGAGAGGAGATTCCTGACTCCTTATTAAGACGGTAACCTGTTGGTAACTGAACTTTCTTTCTCTCTCTTTTAATTTTAATTAATTTTCTTCTGTTCTCAGGAAGCGACGCTGGCAACAGGAGCAAGATGAAAGGGAATAGTATGTTGTGGGTTTTTCAGCGTGTTTAATTTCTCTTCTCTGCCACTGCTTTTACCATTTTCTCCTTTTGCTTTGGGGACTAATCATTTTGGAAACAAGGGCTTGATTTTCCCCCCTCTTTTTTTTCTTTTTGCACCCACACTAAACTCTACACACTTAACTCTCACATGCCCTTTGAACTTCATGAGCCTTTCTTGAACCTGGTGCACACCAGAAGTTACACATGATAGATTGTGCTGACCACATATTAGGGTGGGAGTTGTAGTCCCCAACATCCAGCAAGCACCAGATTGAGGTGCACTGTATAAAAGCTAATGAGACAAACAAGAACAGGTGACGACGGGAGAGGCATAACAAAGACAATTGTCATAGATAGCTATGTTATTGCTGTAACAATTTAAACAAGTTAAACATTGTTACTAATTTAGAATTTTAGAGAGTAGACAAATATAGGAAGCATTTTAGTTCATCTTGGCAGGACAAACTGTGATGGAGAAGGTCTTATTGCTTGTTTATTGTCTTTTCCAAATTTGGTTGTCAGAATAATCCACAGAATACTAATGGATTATCTGGATTATTTATGTTTTACTTGTAAGCATTCTCTGTCCTTGCACCATTTAAATGAGAATTTGGAAGAAAATAGTCTCTAATTTCATAGAACTCGTGCTTAAATTATGCCGTTCAAGAAGTAAGGACAGCAGCTACCTTAGATTATTTTAAATGGGCATTATTTTAAATTGAGGGAAAATGAAGCTATTAATGGCTATGTGCCATGGTGATGCCTTTATATTACCTGCAGTAAGACTTTGGAGAAAGCATAAATTATATTGCTATGCTTGGCTGCTGGAATAAAATATAGGGCTAGCTGTTTTTGATCTCATCCAGCATAGTTCTGATTGTGTTTTAAAATGTGTCCTTTGAGTTTTTGCATACCTTTTGAATACAATTCACTATTAAAAAGCACCACCTAGTAGTATTGCTTTTGGTTTTGCTGTGATTCCACTGAACTCTGCATTCAGAGTTATCAAATGGGATAAGGAACATACACGAAAAATTGCTCACCAAATCTCGTTTGTGTGCATATGTTTATGGAGTGGAGTGCAGTAGAGTAGAGTAGAATTGAATTGAATTGAATTTTTATAGAATAGAATAGAATAGCCGCTCCGAGTCTTCGGAGAGGGGTGGCATACAAATCTAATATATTATTATTATTATTATTATTATTATTATTATTATTATTATTATTATTGGCCTAGTGTGATTGTACACACAAGGAATTTGTCTTGGTGTATATGCTATCAGTGTATGTAAAAGAAGAGATAGGTTTATCAAGAATCATAAGATATAACCCCCCCCCCCCCCACCTTCTGCCGCACAAATCCCAGCGACCAGTTAGGCCCCACAGAGTTGGCCTTCTCTTGGTCCCGTCGACTAAACAATGCCGTCTGGCAGGATCCAGGGGAAGAGCCTTCTCTGTGGCAGCCCAGACCCTCTGGAACCAACTCCCCCCAGAGATCAGAGTTGCCCCCACCCTCCTTGCCTTTCGTAAGCTCCTTAAAATCCACCTCTGTCGTCAGGCATGGGGGAATTGAGATATTCCCTTCCCCCTAGGCTTATAAAATTTATGCTTGGTATGTCTGTATGTATGATTGGTTTCTCAAATTAGGTTTCTTAATTTAACTTAAAGTTAAATATTAGATTTGTTTATATTGTCTTATTTTCATTGTTAGCCACCCCAAGTCTACGGAGAGGGGCGGCATACAAATCTAATAAATAAATAAATAAAAATATAAAAATATAAAAATATAAAAATATACATAAAAATATAAATAAATAAATAAATAACACTTAACAATAGTTCAGGTACAAATAAACAATCCAATCATATTAGGAACCAATCAATACAAATTGTAAGGATACAAGCAACAAAGGTATCATCATACAGTCATAGGTGGGAGGAGATGGGCGATAGGAATGATGGGAAGACTAATAGCAATGGTAATGCAGCTTAACGAATAGTTTGACAGTGGTGAGGGAATGATTTGTTTGAAATTCCTTCAAATGACCTTGCATGCTCATTTCTATATCTATTAGAGCAGTGTTTCCCAACCTTGGCAACTTGAAGATATTTGGACTTCAACTCCCAGAATTCTCCAGCCAGCATTTGTATTAGAGCACATGTGTCAAACTCGATTGTGTCACATGACATATCGCGACGTATCATAACTTTTTTTGCCTTTGTGGAGCTAGGGTGGGAGTGGCCTGCATCTGGTCCCTTGGCCGCCAGTTTGACAGGCCCGTATTAGAGGATCTCTTTCACTGGTTTGCCAGTTCCTCTCTTGATGTGAAAGGAGACTGGAGGAGCTGCCCCTGATTCCACTTCTGTTCCTTTGCTCCCAGGTTCTTGTGGAATTAGGAGCAAGTAAGGCAGCTTACTTAAAAGCAGGGCTCTCCAACCTTGGCAACTTGTGGACTTCAACTCCCAGAATTTCATTTTCATTTCATTCATTAGATTTGTATGCCATCCCTCTCCGTAGACTCGGGGTGGCTCACAACACAATAAAACAGTTCATAACAAATCTAATAATTTACAGTTTAAAATATTTTAAAAACCCCATTATTAAGCAGACATACATACAAACATACCATACATAAATTGTATAGGCCCGGGGGAGATATTTCAATTCCCCCAGCCTGACGACAAAGGTGGGTTTTGAGGAGTTTACGAAAGGCAAGTAGGGTAGGGGCAGTTCTAATCTCTGGGGGGAGCTGGTTCCAGAGAGTCGGGGCCGCCACAGAGAAGGCTCTTCCCCTGCTTTGCTGGCTGAGCAGTTCTGGGAGTTGAAGTCCACATGTCTTAAAGTTGCCAAGGTTGGAGAGCCCTCCTTAAAAGGTTTAGGAGTTTGACAGATTTGCTGGGATCCACATTTACCTCTTGTTACATCAGCTACTGCTACCTCTTACACTACTGAAATTTGCCAGGTAACATACTATCCTCTGGCTCTCCCTTGTGGCCAGATGCTTTCCATGTTCATATTTTTTAGGCACAGCAGTACAAATGCTACTTCTTCAAGTCAAGCTCAACTCCAATATAGTCATGGTTCACCCTAGTACGAAGCCGAAAACACCAGCCTAAAGATGACGAGAGGGACCTTGTCGAAACCTCACCAAGATACTATCAAGTTTACACAGGAAAAGACCTGAATACACCAAAATACACACACATACATATGCATGAACAGTGTGGCACCTGAGTGTCATACACTCTAATACAGTGTTTCCCAACCTTGGCAACTTGAAGATATCTGGACTTCAACTCCCAGAATTCCCCAGCCAGCATTTGCTGGCTGGGGAATTCTGGGAGTTGAAGTCCAAATATCTTCAAGTTGCCAAGGTTGGGAAACACTGCTCTAATACAAATAATATTAGTAGAATTAATCATAGTGATTACATTCAACCAGTTTATATATTTCTAATAATAATACACATTTATATTAAGTTACAGTCTGTCATTATGTTTGTTTGGTGTATTTGAGCTTTTTTTAAGAACACAGAAAGAAATCCAGTCTGATTCTTATAACTTTTATTTAGTGGAGATAGAAGAAGGGGCCAATTAGTTTTATTAGTTTCCCTTTTTCCTCCAAAATAAAACATCCCCAGATAATTTGGGCTTTTGACTCTATGGCAATGAGGCCAAGCACTTATTTCAGTATTTCCAAAATTTAAGACAAGGTCTTATTTTCAGGGAAGCATGTAGTAAAATGATAGAGATCCTTTTTAACATAGTGAACATTGCATAAATGAGCCGAGGTGGTGTAGTGGGTAGGGTGGAGTACTGCAGGCCACTAAGGCTGACTGCTAGATCTGCAGGTCAGCGGTTCAAATCTCATCACCGGCTGAAGGTTGAGTCAGCCTTCCATCCTTCCAAGGTGGGTAAAATGAGGACCCAGATTGTGGGGGCAATATGCTGGCTCTGTTAAAAAGCGCTATCGCTAACATATTGTAAGCCACCCTGAGTTTAAGGAGAAGGGCGACATTTTTTAAAAATTGAATAAATAAAATAAATAAATAAAATATAACTTAATTAGCATATGTAATATACTAATTACAACCTTAATTAGGATAGCATCCAAAAGATGTATCACAGACTAGATTTTTGGTTCCAATATTCTGATTGTTTGCAGTTTATACAATAGATTGCATAATTGTACAAATCATTGGCAGTGATTTTCAGGCTCACGAGACCCAAAAAGTTTTCTATTCCAGTTTTTTGTTCACTTGCACATCACATTGCACTAACACTTTCATTTTCTTAATTCTTATTATTAATTTGACATTCTTTACTAGCCTGTTATATTAAATTCCTTAGAATGTGTTGGGTTTTTTTTAATTTGCGGGACTTGGGTTTTCTTTATTTCTTGGTAGCTATGTCTGTGCCTATGTCTATATTTGTATTGTGTGCTAGTAATTTAATAGGAAGCTCCCTGGCTGCTGGTTCAGAAGAAGGGAGTACGCAAACTCTCCAAGTCAGTGTTTCTCAACCTTGGCGGTTTGAAGATGGTGGACTTCCACTCTGGGGAATTCTGGGAGTTGAAGTCCACCCACCTTCAAACCGCCAAGGTTGAAAAACACTGCTCTGAGCTCTTCTTCGTTCATCTTTTGAGGCAGGCATAACCTTTTTTTCCCTCTCCTCTTCTGCATTTCATTGCTCCTATATATGAGTTTAGCGGTGGAAGTGGTGATGGACACCTGGATCTCTTCTATCCATTCACATGACAGATGGTACTAGCATTCTTAGGGCATCACTGACCAAAACCACAGAAAATTGGAGAGTGGAAGTCCCTCTCTTTCTCATAGATGGCATGGTGGAAGTTTGTTTCCAGTGTTTCATCCTTATTTATTCCAACTACCTCCTTAAATCTATAAAAGTGCTGTATAAATTGTACGTCATCTGACTTTCACAGCAAAAAAAAATGTAAAGCAGATGATTAAGCCACAAGGCGCAGCTTCGTCAGCTGCCATTTCCCTGCAAAGTAGCCATTATCCTCCCATTGATGAGTTGTTATTTATTGTTTCTGTTACAAGCATGGAGATTGGACAGCTGCCACCCCATTAATTTCTGTGGGGATTTGTTAGCTCATGAACAGGGTCACTTGTACATTGCAATTGTGCTGAAGTAATGACTGTAAAATGTGGTGCTTGGTACAGCTCTTTAGCATCGAGAAGACATTTGAGTGAACACGTGTCCCTCTGCTTAGATGTGCTTAGCCACAAAAATGGGCCGCGCCTGCTGGAATCTCAGCGGGGGACGTCATGAAATTCCAGCCATTGAGCATGTATTGCCTGCACTTCTCTTCGACCCCCTCCATGACAGGTCGAAACTGAATAAATTAAGCAAATTTTGCGATTCTACCGTAGCTGTAGAATTCTTAGCACATTTTGATTGGTCGGGGTATACTTGGTGCTCTTATTAGCATGCCAAGTGTTCTATATGAAGCCCCTTAAGTCAGGGATTGGAAATACCCATGTTTAAACCATGACTGTACCTACTTGGTAGAATTAGCTCTATCATTGATGTACAGTGGTACCTCTACCTAAGAACGCCTCTACTTAAGGACTTTTCTAGATAAGAACTGGGTGTTCAAGATTTTTTTGCCTCTTCTCAAGAACCATTTTCTACTTACAAACCCAAGCCTCCGAAACTGTAACTGGAAAAGGCAGGGAGAAGCCTCTGTGGGGCCTCTCTAGGAATCTCCTGGGAGGAAGCAGTGCCGGAAAAGGCAGGGAGAAGCCTCCATGGGACCTCTCTAGGAATCTCCTGGGAGGAAATAGGGCCAGTAAAGGTGAGGAGAAACCTCCGTGTGGCCTCTCTAGGAATCTCCTGGGAAGAAACTGGGCCTCCACCCTCCCTGTGGTTTCCCCAATCACACACATTATTTGCTTTTACATTGATTCCTATAGGAAAAATTGCTTCTTCTTACAAACTTTTCTACTTAAGAACCTGGTCACAGAATGAATTAAGTTCGTAAGTAGAGGTACCACTGTATATGCATTGGATCTGAGGGAAAGGAAAGAGAGGGCAATCTTTGCTAATGGCTTTTCTCTCTTGCTTTCTGCCTTCTCTGAAAGTTTTCTCTTCATCTTGCCTGGGCCAAACTGCCTCGCATTAACTGTCCTGACCTTTGGGTTCTCCTCCTTTCAAGCTTCTGTGAGCTTCACTTAGTAGGCTTTTCTCTTGTCGTTTCAGTGTTGCGTCTGCTCTACACTCGGATAGCCATGATCGCTATGAACGCCTCACTTCTGTCTCCAGCTCAGTGGATTACGACCAAAGAGACAATGTGAGTGGAAACAAATCAGAGGTTTTGTTATTTCAATTAGAACCTTGAAGCAACGTATTTCCCAGTTTTAAAAGGAACAGATGTGATTCAGAAAGTGGAAATGCATCTAACCCCTTTTAATGAAAATCTTTACCTCCATCCCTACAAGGAATACACATCCCCACACAAATTGATTTGTTAAAGGAAGTAACAAATCAATAAAATACAGCCAACCAAACAATTTGGAATGCGTAGGTAATAGCAGGGGGTCATAAGAACTCAGACTATGCAACATCCACCTCAACTTTAAATAGAGTTGTTCCAATCTTATCAGAAATGTTCCAATTAGGATAGAAGCATTCCTAGCTGCAAAATGCTCAGAGAATAGTTAAAACACTGTTGGAGCACTTCCGCTGAGGTCAGGACAGTTATTTCAAGCTTAAAATGGAACATGTTGAGCTTGGAATGTTTTGAACTTGGGAACATTTTGCATGCCACTGGTAGAAATCAATTCACACCCTCCAGAAAACAGCATATAAGAAACTAAAGGATAATTACAAAGTTTACAAAGATAGCCAATATGCAAAAATATTTGTGTCCCCTTTCACAATCAGGACTTCCCCCCCCCCCCTTCTCTAAAATGCTTTTTCACCCTACTTGTTTGACCCCTAGTTTCAGGCATATTAGTTAAATTAGGACATTCCTGATCGAAGGTAGCATGTCTGTTTGCTGAACGCAATGATACTTTCAGGGCAGGGCTCCAGAAGAGACATCAAAGAACAGGCAGAAGGGAGCCACAATGTAAGCAGAACAAACATATTACCTGTGTACTGAGTTCAGTCCAGTGCTGCTTGTTGATAGAGTGTTGTAATTACTACATCTGCGTCTGGATGCAACCCATTAATATCTAAAGGGCGATCATGCAGAATGCGGCCATGAGAGCAATCATGGGCCTCCCCCGTTATGCCCATGTCTCATCAACACTCCGCGGCCTGCACTGGCTACCGATCAATTTCCAGTCACAATTCAAAGTATTGGTTATGACCTATAAAGCCCTACATAGCATCAGATGAGAATACCTCCGAGGCCGCCTTCTGCCGCACAAATTCCAGCGGCCGATTAGGTCCCACAGGACCCAGGGGAAGAGCCTTCTCTGTGGTGGCCCTGACCCTCTAGAACCAACTCCCCCAGAGATTAGGATTGCCCCCACCCTTCTTGCCTTTCGTAAGTTATTAAAAACTCATCTTTGCTGCCAGGCATGGGGAAATTAACACACACACCCAATTGTCAAGGTTGGTGTATGGTTTGATTGGATTGTGTGATTATTTTATTATAAGGGTTTTAAATTGTATTTTTAAAATTGGATTTGTACACTGTTTATGTTGTGAGCCGCCCCGAGTCTGCGGAGAGGGGCAGCATACAAATCTATTTTTATTATTATTATTATTATTATTATTATTATTATTATTATTATTATTATTATTCCATAAGCCCATAAAACTCTACAACTATCTGATACCACCAGCAGTGGGTTCCTACTGGTTCGACCTGGTTTGCCTGAATCGGTAGCAACCCGCTGGTCATAGGACCAATTTGGTTGGTGCCGGTCTGTAGGCGCTGCCATCTTTTTTAAATATTTTAATATGTTGGAAGCAATCTGATGTGTTTTTATGTGGTTTAAACCTGAAATGTAGAAGTTTAACAAAGATATTTTTTACAAGTTCTTGGGTGATGACAATAGTGGATCTTGGATTATGATAGCTATCTTGTTTTATAATTTAGAATTACAGTGTTCCCTCGATTTTTGCGGGTTCAATCTTCGCGAATAGCCTATACCACGGTTTTTCAAAAATATTAATTAAAAAATACTTCGCGATTTTTTTTCTATACTGTACCACGGTTTTTCCCGCCCGATGATGTCATACGTCATCACCAAACTAATAATTTTTGCAAATAAATAACAAAAAATAATTATTATTGTTAATAAATAATTATGTTTATAAATATCAGGATCACTAAGTGTTTTATTCAATGATGAGTACCAGTAATAATGATGAGTAAATGGTTGTTAAGGGAATGGGAAATTGCAATTTAGGGGTTTAAAGTGTTAAGGGAAGGCTTGTGATACTGTCCATAGCCAAAAATGGTGTATTTACTTCCGCATCTCTACTTCGCGGAAATTCGACTTTCGCGGGCGGTCTCGGAACGCATCCCGCGCGAAAATCAAGGGAACACTGTACTTTAATTGTTATCAGATTATTCTTTTCGGGTGTACTGTTCTATGTCCCAGAACTATTCCAATCTATTCTTGTATCTTCTCTCCCCCATTCTCAGGCCGGGTGGGGTGGGGAGAAGCTAGTAGAATCAGAACTGAGCGCTTTGGGTTCTTATGATTGACTAGTATATGCTAGCAGATGTCCTAAAACCGGAGAAAAAGAACTCTGAATAAAATGGCCTTGTTTTGCCTCTCTTTAGGGTTTTTGCTCCTGGCTGACGGCAATCTTCAGGATAAAGTAAGTTTTTCCCATTTTCCGTGCAGATGTTGCTCCATTCTAGTGAATAAATGCCACCCATGTTAATTGCTATTGCTCCTTCAATTTTTATGTTGTCAGTATGATGATAGAAAGTGTGGCCATAGACATATTTGTTTGTTTATTATTTAATTAAATGAGAAATGGATCATGGGAAGCCCAGGACAGGTGGATTTGAGCCTACACAAGACCTTCCAGCATCCTCAACAGCTAAAGCCCCCTGTGCTCCATTTAATGGCCTGCAATCACTTAAGGACTATATCGGGAAGCGCAAGGAAGGGAGTCATTAAGCAAGACATTAATGTGGTCATCTTCCTTAATGACCCTAACAACTTGCAACTACAATGGGCAAGCTCCATTACAGTTATTACTCAAGGACTACCAGTGCAATAATATTGCTTTAACAAAGATCTTATGTCCGGGAGCTAAACACATTTCTTCAAAGTTATTTTGCAGCCAGGTTGCAGTAGGTAGGTCAGGGATGTCTGGTAGCACTAGCAATAGCACTTAGACTTATATACTGCTTCACAGTACTTTACAGCCCTCTCTAAGTGGTTTACAGAGTCAGCATATTTCCCCCAATAATCTGGCTCCTTGTTTTATCCACCTTGGAAGGATGGAAGGCTGAGTCAACCTTGAGCTGGTGGTGAGATTTGAACTGGTGAATTACAGTCAGCAGAAGTGGCTTGCAGTATTGCACTCTAACCACTGCGACACCAAGGCTCAAATGTGTTGTTCCTTTTCAAAAGAATAAAGTGGGTGGTCTTACACCACCTTTTAATATATAGAAAGTAGCAGAAGCCAATTAGTCAATTTGTCCTCCATTGAAGTCTATGGAGATTCTCAGTCAACCAGGTCACGGTTGCCCCAAAGGTACTTTTTCAAGAAGCAACTGGACTTCCTTGGGTTTTCTTGTACTGTGGATTAACCAACCACGTCTGCTGGAAGTTTGTTCCAAGCATCTACTACTCTCAGTAAAATAATATTTTCTCACGTTGCTTCTGATCTTTCCCCCAACTAATCTCAGATTGTGCCCCCTTGTTCTTGTGTTCTCTTTCCTATTAAAAACACTTCCCTCCTGAACCTTATTTAACCCTTTAACATATTTAAATGTTTCGATCATGCCCCACCCCTTTCCCTTCTGTCCTCCAGATTATACAGATTGAGTTCATGAAGTCTTTCCTGATAAGTTTTATGCTTCCACCATTTTTGTACCCCGTCTTTGGACCCGTTCAATTTTATCAATATCTTTTTGTAGGTGAGGTCTCCAGAACTGAACACAGTATTTCAAATGTGGTCTCACCAAAATATTTTCTTATCCAAAATATTTTCTTTTCCAGGGATGATGAAATCAGGGATAAGTGTGGGGCGGATGCAGTCCATTACCTCTCCTTCCAGCGGCATATCATTGGGCTGCTAGTTGCCGTAGGTGTCCTATCTGTGGGAATTGTCTTGCCAGTGAATTTCTCAGGGGATCTTCTTGGTAAGTGGAGGTCATTTTGTGTGAACTCTGCTGCGGGGAGATCTCACTCAGCTCCAGAAGCTAGGTTTCTGCTATTGGCTGTGTGGGCTGAAAGAGCAGAAGGGATTCAGACATTCAAGTGGACAGATTTCTTTCTGAAACATCATCTAGGCTTTATATAGCCTGAGCAACGCCATCCAGGCATCAGCAAGCTTGGAAGAACACCAAGATTTGCAGCTGTAGAAACAATATTTAGGGTAACAGCCAAGGAGGGCGAAGCATGCTGAGTGGGCAGAGAATGACAACTGACCTGGAAAAGGGGCTGGCTAAACAAGAACACTCTGCATTGAATTTGTTATGGTACTTGTAAATATTATCCCTTAAGCTAAGAGATAAGAAAAATGTGATAGTTTGCAAAGACATGGATGGCCTCTTCCAAGCATTTGTTGTTCATCCTGGTCATTAAACTGCAGAGTAGGAATGGTACTGAAGATTCAGCTCAGCAAGATAGAAAGGAAACATAACCACTGATTTATGTGAATTTTAAAGATCTTAACATTAGGAGACTGTTACACAATATGGAAATAACTTTCCTGGATAAACCAAACAGCAAACATGACTAGATAACTAATTCTATGTTATTGCAAGGGCCACATCAACAGAACTGTGAAAATCTGAAAGTAGAAACTTTATCTTGAAAGTTTTAACTGTTTGATCCTTTAGGATGGTCATTTCTTAGTTTCTTCCTCTGACCATTAAGCCGCCAGGGTCTGATCATTATCTAGTAATTTCTTAGGTACATCTCTTCCCTCACTGTCATTCTTTCATTGACACGACAACCAATCTGTGTTAACATCTCTGCTTCTGGAAGTACCTTGCTGAATTTGGAGATTAGAAAACAAGATATTTTGTCTTCCTGTCTTTACAAGGGATGTTTAGATTGGATTGGATTGAGGACATGCTATGGCAGTATGCATCTCCCAAATTTTCATATACTCGGACATCTTATGTAATGCTTAAGTACTTTACGTACTTTCTTAACTCTTAATACTTTGCTTTCCTTCATAACTGAAAAAAATAATATCCTCACGAAGGACATAAATTATTTGTTACAAATCCTTTGGAGTCTCTAAAATAAAAGCAAACTAAATTAAAAAGAATTAAGTCAATAATCTAGTTCATTCCTCTCTCTCTCCTCCCTCCCTTCCACCTTCTTTTTTTTACTGTCCAGAAAATAACCCCTACAGTTTTGGCAGAACAACTATTGCTAACCTGAATTCTGGGTGAGTATGATCACTGAAGTGTTCAAGGGATTCCATGTGGACAAGGAAATATTTATTCATACCCTTTTAGGAAAAACCTCTCCAGAATGAGTTAGTCCTTGGCCATGTGATCTGTCCTCTAGCAATGGTTGAACTCAGCTCTCTTCTTTAATCTTATGGCAGGAATAACCTCTTATGGCTGCACACAACTTTTGCCTTCTTGTATTTGCTGTTAACCGTATACAGCATGCGTCGCCATACTTCAAAGATGCGCTACAAGGAGGATGACTTGGTAAGTCTTAGGGGAGCCCTGGACCAGTTGTCAAACCCCATCACTCCATTGGAAATTAAAAGGAGTTGGGAATAGGCCAGGTAAAAGTTAGTTTGATGAGGAGATGAAGACAAAGTACCAGATATACTTTAAAGTACCATCCTTTTTGGACTATAAGATACACCGGTGTATAAGATGTACCAAGATTTCAAAGAGGAAAAAGCACTATGCAAGTGCTATGCACTGTGCCACTTCAACAAACAGGAATAAGAAACCTGTGACTCTCAAGTTTTCTATGGATTCTAGCTCTCACACTTCCTGACCAGGAAACAGGATGGGAATATTGTGGCTTAATAACATTTAGAAGATGGCATGAATACAATAATTAATAATAATAATTAATAATAATTTATTAGACTTGTATGCCGCCCCTCTCCGAAGACTCGGGGACGCTCATAACAACAATGAAACAATCCATATGCAAATCTAAACTAAAACCCGTTATCTTAACTAAAACCCATTATCTTAAAAACAATCAATACTACACAATCATAACCACACATAACTTTTAATGGTCAAAAGGGGGGATATAGTAGTTGCCCCATTCCTGGTGACATAGATAGGTCTGGTTTAGATAGAAATACTTCTATCTAAAGAACTGGTTTAGATAGAAATACTTCTATCTAAAGAACTGGTTTAGATAGAAATATTTCTATCTAAAGAACTGGTTTAGATAGAAATAATTTCTAGTTTACATTCCCAAACCCTCTGCATGCCCTGTTTTTTGCAAAAACAGCCCTGTTTTCCCCCCCAAATGAAGGTGTTTTTGCCTTTCCCCAAGCCCCCAGGAATACTCTGCAGGCCTCCCAAACCCTCTGCGCACCCCATTTTTTAAAAATAACGTGCGGCTTATAATCTGAAAAATTTCTTGAAGGTTCTTCCTCATCCAGAGCCATTGTCACTTGACTAATATCTACCCCCCAATGAGATGGATGTGGGATTTGCAGTTCCTTGAAGAATATTCCATAAAGATGTTCATTAAGTTCTCAGGAGTTGAGCTTGTTTGGAAAGAAATATTATTTTGCTTATTTGTTGCTTCGTATCTATTACAGGTGAAACGGACTCTCTTCATAAATGGCATCTCAAAGTATGCAGAACCTGAAAAGATCAAAAAGCATTTTGAGTAAGTCTCTCATTTTCCATCCTGTCAAGGAGAAAAAGCTCTGGTATTGATTTATTTTTTAACATACAGTTGTAGCCACTTCTACAAACAGGAATAAGAAACTTGTGACTCTCCAGTTTTGGGATTCTAGCTCTCACCTTTCCTGACCAGGAAACATTGTGGCAAATATTGTGGCTTAATAACATTTAGAAGATGGCTGATTCCCCATGAATACAACAAAGAGCTGATTTAGATATAAGTAATTTCTATTTTACATAATAGAAATGATGGATTTGGTTAATCTTCTGTTCCATTTCCTCTTCTCTTTTTTATCCACATTAGAAAGAAAACATTTCAAAGGCAAAAGCAAAGGGTGTTGTTCCTTTTTCAGGGTCAGAAGCACAACCACAATCTTCAAGAATCCTTGAAGTTTTGCTCATTCATCAGGGAATCTAATAAGCTTCTCTAGGCATCTTTCTGTTTTTTTTTCAGGGAGGCCTATGCAAATTGCACAGTGCTGGAAGCCCGGCCATGCTATGATGTAGCCCGTCTGATGTTCCTTGATGCAGAAAGGTACAGAACATGGAGCTTTCTCAACATCTAAAGGAAATTGCTGGTGGCTGCAATGAACAGCATGATAAAAACCAAGCATAGCTGGATCATGTGTGTGAACAGGACGTTTTCTGGGATTTTATGAGAAACATTGGGATTTATTTTGTTGCTTCTATTATGTACCGCCCATGTTGGGTCACACCACAGTATTGTTGTCAGATGAGGTTCTGGAAGTGTAGGGTGTGTATGTGTGTGAGTGTGTGTGTGTAAATTACATGTGACCATCATGTTGCCTTACCACTGTTGGGAGCAATTAACTTGCAATGGAGGGGCATTCTGAGAGTTTTAGTTTTAATGTATCCGGAGGGTGCCATGTCGTGGAAGTCTTCGCCATTGTTGTCCAATGTGACATCTGCAGCAGAAACCTCATCCATTTGTAGTATTCTCAGTAATTAATCTTGTATTCAGGGTGGAGATTAAGGGCATTGGTTCTGGTAGACAACATTAGGATATTGTTGTGAGTGTTCCCTGTCAGCCTTTGGAAATGTCAGATTCAGAAGAAGAAGATGGCGTAGAAGCTGTCAATTACCCTGATTTAAGAAATGTGGAGGAGGATAGTGGCTATGAGAACTTAATAGAAAACCCAGCGGATGTTAGTATGGATAGTAGTATTTCTTCAGATAATGGGAGTGTAGAGAATAGTCCTTGGTTAAGTGCCAAATTTAGGAGGTCAGAGAAGAGAAAAGACGAACTTGAGGGAAAGAGGTTTTGAAAATGCTATTCATAGTGTGTAAATTAATTACCTCACATCCGGAATTGACCGGAAATGATGGATGCTTTCCTGCAAAGTGAAAAATACAAGATGAATGCGTTCTGCCATTTCTCCGGAGAAGTGAGTTTTTATATTGCATGATAAAACGTTTTAAAGTAGTGTGAACCTGACCCAGAGATAAGGAGAGGTTTGAAGTTGACAGCCTGCTCATTTAGAAAGAATTTATGACTCTGTAGTTTTGCCTGTGAGTTTGGAATGCATTTTGCATGGCGGAGATGTACTGATGAATTCCAATGTGGAAGAAAGTAAATAAAGAAGTGTTATTTTGGAAATACAAACATGTAAAGAGAGTATTCTTGGAGCAGCCCAGAACAGATATAAAGAGCAAAATACAGTTGAATGAGTATTGGACAGTAAATAGGGCAAAGTTAGAGCATATATTCAATCAGTACATGCCATCTAATAGGCAGTGAGATTAATCCTGAGCAACAGGAGGAAAAGCCAATGGTCAGATAAAAGAAATCTCAATCCAAAGCAGGAATATAATGTCTCATATTTAACTTCTTTAGTTTTCTCTAGGGCAGTGATTTTCAACCTTTTTTGAGCCACAGCACGTTTTTTACATTTACAAAATCCTGGGGCACACCACCAACCAAAATGACATAAAATGACACTCTAACACAGTACATATTATACAAAGACATAACCAGCTGAGACTGAGGCTTCATCTAGTGGTGGCAACATTTACTTCCAGTCCTGACCAGGATTAGAAATCGGGACCATGGTGAGGAGTAGCAGCTTCAACTACTTGCCACAGCCACACAATGACAAGTGCACGGCAGCCTGAGCAGGGGCCCTCCTGGGTGTGGATGAGAGGCGGCCTGCTATTGGTTCATTGCTAGTGGTCAGGATGAATCCCAGAAGGTGATTGGTCAGTGAGCGTTCACTGCACCTCCGCTCTTTTCCTGTCGCTGATAGCTGGAGGGATTGTGAGGGGAATGTTTATGTTTGGATGGAGGTGGCTGGCGGTGGGTCGGATAAATGGCCTCCGCTGGCCATATCTGGCACACGGGCCATAGTTTGGGGACCCATGTTTAATTTCTCCACAGCATACCTGACCACACTAGTTGAAAAACACTGCTCTAGGGAAAGGCAAGGAGGGGAAGGCACATTCAGAGTTGCAAGATCTTGTTACAGTAACCTCCTAATAAAAATTAGTTTTAATATTCATGATTTTGGCATTCAGGTCTGGCTTATCACAGAGGTGACATAGCACTTAGCAACAGCACTTAGACTTAAGTACCACTTCACAGGGCTTTACATCCCTCTCTAAGTGGTTTATAGGGTCATCACATTGCCCTCAACAATCTGAATTCTCATTTTACCGACTTCAGAAGGATGGAAGGCTGAGTCAACCTTGCGCCAGTAAGAGTCGAACTGCTGGCAGTGAGCTGAATTAGCCTGCAATACTATATCAAAAATAAAGCTACAGGCAATGAAAATTCAGTATCCAAATAAAATAAAATTTAACTGTAAGTTAAATCACTGACCAAACATTAAAACCAGCACACTACAATAAAAAAGTTTAAACCTAATCTTAAAATGAGAAATTGTCCTACCTCCATTATATATAGATATTCTTGTTTTTTGAGTCACCACAAGAGTCTGCCTTAATCTAATCCAAACATTATTTTCTCAAATTCTTCTTGTTGTTAGTCGCAAAATCGTGTCTGACCCAGGCCACCTCGTCCTTTTCCATCCCCCTGAGTCGATTTAAGCTCATGCTTCAGTGACACCATCCAGCCACCTCATTCTCTCTTGTCCCCTTCTTCTTTTGCCCTCAATCATTCGCAGCATTAGGCTCTTCTCCAGTGACTCCTTTGTTCTCATTAGGTGGCCAAAGTATTTGAATTTTCTCAACTAAGAGCCCTCTATAGCATAAACCACTCCTTCCTCTGTTAAATGTCAATTAATTCATTGAAACAGGAACTTTCACATTTCATATTTTTATTCAGTTTTAGAAGTGCCCAGGTATTACTCCATAATAGTTGGGTAAAGCTAACATTTAAACAGGTAATGAAATGGATCTTCCAATATCAGTTCCCAGCACATGCAAAATCCTTCTTGAGCTGGAATACCAGAAAATTGGCTGGTTTGTGATGGAATTAGAGACCAGTCATTGCAGGATGCAAAGATGTCTGACTGCCTTCGCGGTGCTTGTTGCTTTTACATTGTTTTCCAAACAGTGAAAGGTAATGAACAGCAATAGCATTTTTTGGTGAATTCTCCTCGCCAATCCTTAAGAACATTCTTGATTTGAGATCACGTACCAGCCAGGGATAGTGTCCTACATCATCCTGGCGATGTGAACTGGGTGAGATCATGTAGGTATGCGAGGCCTGCTTGAGGTAGGCAGTTTGCTGCTCACAATCTCTACATGACCTCTGTCTCTACATCTCACTCTTTTTTAATTTTGTTAAACAATGCATCGTCATAAGAGGGGCTAGTAAAAAGGTCATAATCAGGAGAAGACTATCCCTGCAATTGCTTATACAGGGCATAAACCTGATCCTGAGGCAATGTGGGAGCGGGTTTGTAATGAAAAAATGTGATACATATGTTGAAAAAGGAAAGAAGACACTGAACAAAGCAGCACCCATCAATCAAAATAACACAAATAATGACTAAAAAATGTAGGACATTTCCCAATAAGCCTGTGGGTAACTGAGCCTAAAGGCTTTCCCACCAAGATCCTAAAGTATCAATTTTCAAATTAGAGGCCAAATTGTTTAAAATATTAAGCTGGTGCTGGCTAATTCGTGACTCATCCAAAATGTTGAAGCAACACATTCCGTCAAAAGTTTCACAACCCAAATGTTGATGCAGAAGCAAATAATCAATAGCAGCACAATTTTGTAAAATAACCTTTCTCAAAGCTTGCAGCTCATAGTTAATTGCTGAAATATCTGAAAAAGTAGCATTAATTGTTTTTGCTAAATTACATGCAACAGCATTAATGTTAAGGTGGGTGCGAGCAGCAAATGCGGGTACACCCATTATAGACACAGACAGTGCTATGTATTCCATTTTATTATTAAGGCTGCTTCGGAGTGACAAGTGCTATCTGACCCAACACCAAGAATGGCTCGAGTAAGTTTGTTGTTTGAAAAGCAAAACAGGAATCGGCCAACTGAGGCAAAACTGCGCTTCACTAATATAACTAAAAGTTTCTTGACTATACATAAAAAAACCATCCTTGCGGTAATCAAACATGGACAAATTTAAAGGAAGTCTCCTCATTATATGATATATAATTTTATTTATTTATTTATTTATTAATCAGATTTGTATGCCGCCCCTCTTCGCAGACTCGGGGCGGCTCACAGCAATAATAATACAATGTAAACAAATCTAATATTTAAGTTAATTTAAAACCCCAATTTAGAAACCAATCATACATACTAACATACCATGCATAAATTTTATAAGCCTAGGGGGAGGGAAAGTCTCAATTCCCCCATGCCTGACGACAGAGGTGGGTTTTAAGGAGCTTACCAAAAGCAAGGAGGGTGGGGGCAACTCTGATATCTGGGGGGAGTTGGTTCCAAAGGGCCGCCACAGAGAAGGCTCTTCCCCTGGGTCCCGCCAAATGACATTGTTTAGTTGACAGGACCCGGAGAAGGCCAACTCTGTGGGACCTAACTGGTCGCTGGGATTCGTGCGGCAGAAGGCGGTCCCGGAGATATTTTGGTCCGGTGCCATGAAGGGTTTTATAGGTCATAACCAACACTTTGAATTGTGACCGGACTGCAGAGTGTTGGTGTAACATGGGCGTATTTAGGGAAGCCCATGATAGCTCTTGCAGCTGCATTCTGCACGATCTGAACTTTCCGAACACTTTTCAAAGGTAGCCCCATGTAGAGAGCATTACAGTAGTCGAGCCTCAAGGTGATGAGGGCATGAGTGACTGTGAGCAGTGAGTCCCGGTCCAAATAGGGCTGCAACTGGTGCACCAGACGAACCTGGGCAAATGCCCCCCTCGCCACAGCTGAAAGATGTTTCTCTAATGTGAGCTGTGGATCGAGGAGGACGCCTAAGTTGTGGACCCTCTCTGAGGGGGTTAGTGATTTCCCCCCCAGGGTAATGGATGGACAGATGGAATTGTCCTTGGGAGGCAAAACCCACAGCCACTCCGTCTTATCAGGGTTGAGTTTGAGTCTGTTGACACCCATCCAGACCCCAACAGACTCCAGGCACCGGCACATCACTTCCACTGCTTCGCTGACTGGACAAGGGGTGGAGATGTAGAGCTGGGTATCATCTGCATATTGATGATACCTCACCCCATGCCTCTGGATGATCTCACCCAGTGGTTTCATGTAGATATTAAATAGTAGGGGGGAGAGGACCGACCCCTGAGGCACCCCACAAGGGAGTAACCTAGAGGTCGACCTCTGACTCCCCACTAACACCGACTGCGACCAACCAGAGGTAGGAGGAGAACCACTGGAGAACAGTGCCTCCCACTCCCAACCCCTCCAGCCGGCGCAGAAGGATACCATGGTCGATGGTATCGAAATCCGCTGAGAGGTCAAGAAGCACCAGGACAGAGGATAAACCCCTGACCCGGGCCCACCAGAGATCATCCATCCATTTGGTATAATGATATACCATTATACCATTTGGTATAATGATATACCAAAGCCAATGGATAACATTTGCAAAAAGGGGCTTATGCTATAGCAACATAAAGCTGACATAATGTGATACTATTCAACATTTCCTGTAGTAAAACTGTCCAGTGATAACGTTTTATTAGTTTTCTGAATGATTCACTGCAGGCACAGTAAATGCAAATGTTTCCTGATTTGGCGGGGATGGGTGAGTCAGAGAGGAATAGAGAATAAACAGTCCTTTAAATCAATTACCATTACTTCATGGTTTTGGGGAATCAAATTAGGATTGGGCGCTTTGCACTGTAAAGGGCCCATAGGTTGAATACATGAATTAATGATCCTAGGATTGTGGAGTGCCACTTTTCTTTTTTATGATGAATACAGGGGTATTCCGTGGTCTAGTAGAAGACACAATATGACCAGCAAGCAACTGATCTTTAACCAGCGGGTGGAGAGCCGTCAATTTTTCATGTGGCATGGGTCCTTAATCAATCCACACTGGCCCTTTAACAAGCTAAATCATTGGGAGGGCAGTAGTCTGTCTTCCGGTGAGGGTGGGCACCCAATTTACTAAGGAGGTCACGTCCCTAAAGGCTGACATAAATATCCAATATAAATGGGTGGACCTGAATAACCAAATCTGAGTTAGGCAAATGGGCTGGAAAAAATTGCGTACTTTGATGTGCACTTTGATGACCCCACCCCCACACACTTGGACAGGGTTTTATTGGCCAGGCATCAGGCCACTGCTTGGCAGAGATCACTGAAACATCTGCTCAAGTGTCCAAAATTCCCTCAAAGGGCTTACCCTGCAGCACAATGATCTGATGGGACCATTGAAATGTGATCAGGATAGTGATGGCAGCTATGAAGGAAGTGGCCAGGTTAGTAGAACCAAAGCCTCCTTCTCCTCTCTCTTTTGGCTCTCCCCCCTGCTGGAACAAAAGGAGGTAAATGCAGGAGTTGAGCAGGGCTAGTATAAATGGGCAAAATTTGGGGCAGGATGGTCCACAATTGAGCATAAATAACTCCAGTATAGTCTCGATCGATCACCATGGGAAGAACAAAAATACGTTTTTTACCCATACTTGACCATGGAAGAACAAGGCCAGTGAAGGGCTACCAACATTTTTACTACCACACTGTGGGCGTGGCTTATGCAGGCACCCTGCATTCAACATATTTCAGTGCAAATTGGGTGCTCTGGGGTGGAGCTCCGTTTTTGCTACCCCACTGTGTTCCCCCCTGTCAAAAAAATTCCCCAGACCAAGAGAATAAAAGCTAAATATCTTTATTAACAACATGATATAAAACCTAGACACATATATCAAACATAACATAACATAACATAATCAAAGATTCCAGTATGAGCATAAAGTATCATACAGGGACCCAGAGAAGTCACGGGAAGAATACCCGTGAACCTCAGAAGGTAAAATACCTAATCACAAGAATCATCTTATATAGAATTTTTATGTCTTGTTTACACCCCCTTCTTCCTGTCCACTATTTGTCCATATATGGAGTTGTCTTGCATCCAATTTCATCATAGTTCCTCGGAACTCTCTAGATTAATCCATCAAGTTGTAGTTTTTCCTTTCTGAATGTTTCTTGGCCTAGAAAATAGGATTTTTTCATCTCTGATACAGGATGTAAACATGTTTTTGTTATTTTGCATTTTCTGGCAAGATCCGCTGTCCAAAAGGTCAGAAGTTCAGTACTCTAATAGGAGTGTTTTGTATCTATCTATGCCTTAGATGCCTAGATTCTATAGATAATTCACGCACCCCCTGTCCGGGCAGTAACCCACTCCTGAACAAGGCTTACATAATTTTGTGGTACAGGGCCTGATAATTGGGATGGAACTACAGTAGTACCTCTAGATATGAGCTGCTCCACATGCGAGTATTTCAAGATACGAGCCATGAGGGGAGAGAAATTTCTGTTCCAGTCTCGAGCTCAGATTCGGGATACGAGCCGAGCGTCCACTAGGTGGCGCAAGAATCCTTGCTTTTGGTTATCTCGGAGGGGAAAAACAAAGTTTAAAGTTATTTGTTCCAGATACGAGTTGCTCGACATACAAGCTCCCTTCTGGAATGAATTATGCTCGTATCTAGGGGTATTACTGTATTGAATCTCTCCAGGGAATTTAAAATTCACTTCCTCCTGCTGTATCAAATCAATACCAGCACTATCTGTTGTAGCCACAGGAGTATTTTCTGTTGTGGGTTTGTTGTCTCTGTTTGGACTGAGCCCAGAGACCTGCCCAGTTGGCCGTTTCCCAACCTACAATCACTTGCCCAATGATAACTCTTCTGACATTTTGGGAATTTTGTTTTTGGTTTCGACCCCTGTTGAAAAGAGGAGTGAGATGCTATAGACACCCCCCCCCCGATTTCTACATTCCTTTTTAAAATGACTGGGTTTGCCGTAGTTATAACACTTTACTTGAGGCTTGCTGCCTTGTGATAAAGTGGTCACCAATAAATTGATTTGGTAGGAAGCTGTCCTATATCTTGGCACACTTTAATCATATCTGCCAAATCAGGATTTTTCCCCAGATCAAGAATTGCCCTCAGACATTCAGAAGCAGCATTGTCTTTTACCAACCTCATCAACAATTCCTGATGAAGATTATTTATCTGCCACTGTAATGCATCCAGTAGTCTCTTAATAAAATCAGGATATGGTTCAGTAGCCTTCTGCCTGATATTCAAGAAAGCTTGATGAGGCTTGCCAGAAACATCTTTCCAAATGCCCAATAAGCGCATTCAGAAGAAATCTGTAAGCTGGCAGCCAGTAGAACAATCTGGGCATCAACTAATGCAAAGGGGCCAGACCCGTACAATATATTAGGAATGAAACAATGCATGCACTGGACAAACAGAAAGCATATTGGTAATTTCTCCTATATTCTCTCCCCCTTTGTCTAATTGTTCCTCTAATATTTGCCTTATAGAGGCCGTGGAGAAGCAAAAGAATTAGCTTCTCCAGGAGGAGCTAAAGGTCCAATTGGAGATGATTTTGGGGTGACAATTTTTATCGTTTCGTAATCAGTTGGAAAGCTGGAAGTTAATTGTTGTCCTGCTGAAGCATCGAGCCAAATTTTTCTACTCTTGATGGCATTACTACCATCGTCGTAATGTCTGTACCGGGGTTCAAGATGTAAAGTATGCCCTATCTTTATCCAATCCTGTAAACAGAGCATCCCATGTTCCGGATACCAGAGACAGTGTTTCCCTACCTCCTCAACCAGCTTCCTTATATCTACCTCAGGCGCTGCCCTGCCTGACTTATGTAACAGGAATCGGAGTTCCTGCATATGCTTATGCTGGTGTTAAGATAGATTGCAACCCATACTTACTAGTGAGGGGTCCTGAAGCTGAAGGACAAAGGTGCACATAGGGGTCTGTTCCAGATGATGGTAAGTACAGTATGTTAGCTGTTGCTCCCCACTGTGTGTGTGTGTGTGTGTGTGTGAAAGTGCCCTAGATTGGGTGCCAGATGATGGAATTGGAGACCAGTCATTGCGGGATGATGAGATGTCAGACTGCCTTTGCAGTGTTTATTGCTTTTGCATCATTTTCCAAGCAGCAAAAGGTAACAAAGAGCAATAGTATTTTTATTGGTGAATTCTCCTCGCCAATTCTTATGAACATCCTTGACTTGATACAACCCAGATGAGATCACATACCAGCCAGGGATAGTGCCCTACATCATCCTGGCAATGTGAACTGGCTGAGATCATGTAGCACTAGCATTATAGCATTTAGACTTATATACCACTTCATAGTGCTTTTACAGCCCTCTCTAAGCAGTTTACAGAATCAGCGTATTGCTCCCAAATATCTGGATCCTCTTTTTACCCATCTTGGAAGGATGGAAGGCTGAGTCAACCTTGAGCCGGTGGTGAGATTTGAACTGCTGAACTACAGCTAGCAGTTAGCTGAAGCAGTGCAGCAGTGCTGCACTCTAACCACTGCGCCACCCCGGCTCTGTAGGTATGCGAGGCCTGCTTGAGGTGGGCAATTTGCTGCACACAACTTCTACTTGACCTCTATCTCTACAGTTTGCACTATGGCATTCCCTTGCGGTAAATGCAGATTGGTAAAAGCTTTCTGTTTCCACTCTGGAGGCTGTATATTAAAGAAAGATGCTAAAGTGCAGGACTTTGTATTGGCACACTGGAGACTAGTGGGATCATTTTACCGCAACAGACGTGCGTGCAGATAAATGCCAATGAAATCTTGCCTTCTCACCACACTTAGCCTGTGCATAGCTTTCTTTGCCTTGCAATGATCACTGCTACCTGTTCTGAACTTCTGTTTTTCTCATAATCTTTTGTTTCAGGAAAAAGGCAGAGCGTGGGAAAATTTATTTTACCAATTTACAGACCAAGGAGAACACCCCTTCGATGATCAACCCAAAGCCCTGTGGCCATCTCTGCTGTTGCGCTATCAAAGGCTGTGAAGAGGTACAAAGAGGGGCTGGTTAATAACAAGAGACTGCTGGATGGTGCTAGGGAATAGCACTAAGAAAGAGAATCCAGAGGAGCCCCTTCCCCTGAGCTGATGTCACTGTCTGACATTTATTGCTTGTGCATGCAGGGAAAATAATTTGAGATCGGTTACCAGAACTTGGGGCTCTATTTTTGCTAAGGCATCGTCTTGTTTTATGCCATTACTGAGAGTTTTTTGGGGACAAATATGTGTCAAATTCAGTTGCAGGTTACAGCAATCCCTCGCTACTTCACGGTTCATCTTTCACGGATTCGCTATTTCACGGGTTTTCAAAGGGGGCTTAAATCCATTAAAATTTTTAAATCCATTAAAAATTCATAAAATTCTTGTACAGTACTACTGTACTCTATTAAAAAAAAACTGGTAGGATATCACATGTAGTTCTAGCTGAGAAACATTATAGACATTTAATGCAAAGGGTGGGTTTTAAAAGTCCAAATACTCGTTCAATACATTAGTTGGGGGAAAGATCAAAAGCAACATGAGAAAATATTATTTTACTGAAAGAGTAGTAGATCCTTGGAAGAAAGTGCCAGTAGACGTGGTTGATAAATCCACAATAACTGAATTTAAACATGCCTGGGATAAACATATATCCATCCTAAGATAAAATACAGAAAATAGTATAAGGGCAGGCTAGATGGATCATGAGGTCTTTTTCTGCCGTCAGTCTTCTATGTTTCTAAAAATATCTTTCCTCTACTTCACAGAAATTCATTTTTCATGGGTGGTCTTGGAACGCATCCCCCGTGAAAAATGAGGGATCACTGTATTCAGTGTATTATATACTGCTCAAAAAAATAAAGGGAACACTTAAAGAACACAATATAACTCCCAGTAAATCAAACTGTGAAATCAAATTGTCCACTTAGGAAGCAACACTGATTGACAATCAATTCCACATGCTGTTGTGCACATTCAACTTTGTACAGAACCAAGTATTCCATGAGAATATTTCATTCATTCAGATCTAGGATGTGTTCTTTGAGTCTTCCCTTTATTTTTTTTAGCAGTGTAGTTGATAACAGAGAGTTTGCATCTATCTTAATCAGAATAGTCCTTATCAAAACGGATCAGAATATAATTATCCCATTTTTATTCCCACAACAGACCTAAGCTAATTGACAATTATTTGCCCTCTAACATACTTCTTCTTAAATGGTTTGCATTTAATGGACTGTGAAATCAAAATATTAAAGTGATCAATAATTCTCATTTCTTGGGCAGATCACTGAGGAAATGCGATATTGTTATGTGTTGAGCTAATGATGCAATATACCCACTTTGAGACTAAGGCTCTTGCTTTGTGGCTATTTATGCAGGTAGAAGCCATTGAGTACTACACCAGATTGGAGGAGAAGCTGAAAGAGGACTACAAGAAGGAAAAGGAAAAAGTCAATGAGAAGCCACTGGGCATGGCCTTTGTGACTTTCCATAATGAGGCCATAACAGCTATGTAAGTGCATAGAGGTCAGGCAGGAGAAAGTCTTCATTTGCAGAAAGGAAGGAGGAGGAAAAAAACCAAACTAGACAAGCTAAGATCCCAAATATTTTAGTCCCTGAAATAAGTCACAAATAAAGAAAGAGAGGGTCAGCAGTGGGGCCAAGTGGCAAGCCCACAAGCTTGAGATTTTTTATACATTTATTTATCTTTGATTGTTTTTAGATTGATATGTAGCTATGTTTACACCTCACCCGGAATCACATCTGTGTGAGTTATATAAAAATATAGGTTAAATAAATTTCAGGAGGGAAGTGTTTTTAATAGGAAAGTGAACCCAAGAACAAGTAGGCACAATCTGAGGTTACTTGGGGGAAAGATCAGAAGCAACGTGAGAAATATATTATTTTACTGAAAGAGTAGTAGATACTTGAAACAAACTTCCAGCAGACAGGGTTGCTAAATCCACAGTAACTGAATTTAAACATGCCTGGGATAAACATATATCCATCCTAAGATAAAATACAGGAAATAGTATAATGGCAGACTAGATAGACCAGGAGGTCTTTTTCTTCCCTCAATCTTCTGTTTCTAATATGCTAAATAAATAAGTAAAATGACAAATCCCAAGTGCCAGTGCTTCTGAAAGATGCATTAGAGAACTAACTTACTTACTTATTTACTTACTCACTCACTCGTTCATTCATTCATTCATTCATTCATTCATTCATTCATTCATTCATTAAATTTTTATGCTGCCCACTCCCGAAGGACTTTGGGCAGCTTACAACCCAAAAAAGACAATGTAAAAACAATTTAAAACCCAATTACATACAATCATTCATCTTATTATAGCCGGATCTAAAGGTGTGTTGGTTGGTCATAGCCCCAAGCCTGCCAGTAAAGCCAGGTCTTCAGGGCTTTCCGGAAAGACAGTAGAGTGAGGGCAGTACGGATCTCAGGTGGTAGTTAGTTCCAGAGAGCCGGTGCCACCACAGAGAAGGCCCTCCCCCATGACAGCGCCAGTTGACATTGCTTAGCTGACGGGACCCAGAGAAGGCCATCTTATCTTACCAACTTACCTAATACTCAGTGGAAAACCCATATTCAGTAGAAATATCTAATTCCCCTTAAAGCCATCAGTGCTATGCCATTCATGTGCATTAATTAGTCCAAGCACAATTGGACAGAATTGCAATTTCTAGGACTGTTCCAAATTCTACAATCCAGTTTACAATTAAAACTCTTGCCAGTTTATCTCATTGGCTTAAATCTGAATGGGAGGAAGAAAAAGGAAGGAGAGGGAAGTGGTTGATTTTTTTTACACATCTCCAGACTTCATGATTTTCTGAAGTTCTCTCTTAAATCATGTTTTTCCCCCCTTTTTTGGGACACAATCTGAAGTTAGTTGGGGAAAAGATCAAAAGCAAAATGAGAAAATATTATTTTACTGAAAGAGTAGTAGATCCTTGGAACAAACTTCCAGCAGACATGGTTGATAAATCCACAGTAACTGAATTTAAACATGCCTGGGATAACCATATATCCATCCTAAGATAAAATACAGAAAATAGTATAAGGGCAGACTAGATGGATCATGAGGTCTTTTTCTGCTGTCAGTCTTCTATGTTTCTATGTTTCTAATTATTAACAAAGTATTTTAAATGGGTTGATAGCTACTGCTATCAACCAAAATGTATCAAGGCCTTTGATGGCTTCCTTATCTACTCCATCTGCACTTCCTTCCAGAATCCTTAAAGACTTCAATGCTTGCAAGTGCCAGGGCTGCAAGTGTCGTGGGGAGCCCAAGTCATCTTCGTGCAGCGAGTCTCTCCACATTTCAAACTGGACAGTCTCCTATGCACCTGATCCTCAAAACATCTACTGGTAAGTTGGCCTAGACAAGAGAACTCAATAAGTCTTTGTGCTTCTTGTAGGGATGTTGTGAGAGCCAATAACAGGGATCCTTCTCCTGGAACTTTAGAAGGGGCTTGGGCCATTGATAATCAGTGAACAGGCTAGCTTTTTAAAGTGGGACTCAGCAATAAAGAGGGTGACCAGGAATTCAACCTAAAATGCAGTCCCACCTCCCATAATTGGCACTGGATTCTTCCACACTTAAAAGAAGTCCTTTGTCTTGTCTCTCCTCCAGGGAGCATCTCTCAATACGTGGCTTCTTCTGGTGGTTCCGCTGCCTGATCATCAACGTGGTGCTCTTCATCTTGCTCTTCTTTCTCACCACACCTGCCATTATCATCACCACAATGGACAAGTTCAATGTCACCAAGCCTGTTGAATACCTGAATGTAAGATCTTGACCATACGAGGCTCATAATGAAGATCTCCCTTTGTCCTGCTAGGTTTAGGGCAAAAACAGCATGGCAGTAATGGGTTGCAGCTGGTACGGCTGGGATCGGGGTTCCGGTGGCAGAAATTGAGGTGTGCACATATCTCCACACCCTTGATGTGTGTATGTGCTCGTGCGAGATTTGGCTTCTGTGCATGCAAAATATCACACAAGGAGGCTCTTGTGTGCAAAATTTCTGCAGTTTTGGGTGGTTTTTTGCTTCTGCGCATGTGCAGAAGCAAAGAAAGTGCTGAAAATTAGCAAAATTGCCTGCACAAGATATCGCTTGCTGCACATGCTCAGAATCCAAATCTTATGCTGACGGGTACATTTATGCACACCCGTGACAATCCCGGAAGGCATACCAATAGCGGCTGGTAAGTGGAACCCCTGCCTGGTTCTCTCTCTTTCACACACACACACACACACACACACACACACACACACACAGAGAGAGAGAGAGAGAGAGAGAGAGAGAGAGAGAGAGAGAGAGAGAGAGCTTTCTGTAGATTTAAGCCTGATCTTTCAGTATCTGCCTTTTGAAAGGAAAACAATGAAAATGCCTGCCAGAAGTAACTCTGTAATTGCAATCAGTGAAATGGCAAGGATAAGTCAGGGAATTTGTATTGTTAGCAGTGATAATCAGAGTTAAAGGACTGCAGGAGTTGTTTTGGGCTGATATGTTAGAGTTAACTAACGGGTCATAAACATAATTCTACTAGTGATTTTTAAATTGTTCCTGAACTCAGTTTGGTGGGGGGTTTTAAGGTTTTCAAATATCAAGGAGAAATAGGCTCAAGCTGGTTTAGCAATATAGATGGAACTATATTACCAGGCATCCTTTAACCTTCAGGCATCAGTGTACATATATATACCTTAAGCACTAACATGCTGCATTAAGAGCATTGTCATTCATTTGCTGGAGTTTAAATAATTTAAAGTAGGTGTGGGAATTCAGCCAGGTCCTCTATTCTCAATCTGCATTGCATGTATGGCCATTAAAATCCCAAAACAGTAAAAGATCCACACATTTTACCGGATTGCAGAAATTACACTTCAGAGTTACAAAACCAAACAGATGACAATCTAAATTCAGACACATGATTTTTTTTCCAAAAAAAGGAGAAAAGGCAATATATCAGTTCCACAATCTGGTAAAATGTGTGGATCTTTTACAGTAATTTAAGCATAGTTCACAAGTAGAATGGGATCCTAAAATAGGAGATGCCTTCCTATTTCTCCAATAGACAAATATAGGAACTGTTCTGATCCATACTAGATTTGTACAGATAAGTGCACTCTACCCTCCCATTGTAATTTGGGAGAACAGGTGTTTTTGGAACACAGGTGTCCTTGTACCTAATTTTCGAAGGCAAGTACATGTTCCATCAGCAAATTTGGAAACCTTGTGTGAAAGAAATAGAATATGGTTTCAATGTGCATGTAGAAATCTATTCATATGTTGACTATATTTGCCACCCAAAGTTGGAGTTTTTAGATACTTTATGGCTCAGGATTTCTGCTTGCATATTATAAGAGGGGAAGCTAAGACCTACAAAGCTATTCTGTATCTTCTGATTTGTCCTTTTAAATTGGAACTGTGAATCACATTGCAGGGAAATTCCATCTAGAAATGTAATGTTCCATGTTGTTCTACAAGTTGCTTGGAACAGGTGAATTATTGTTTTATCTTTCTTACCAGAACCCTATCATCACCCAATTCTTCCCTACTCTGTTACTATGGTGCTTTTCTGCTTTGCTTCCTACAATTGTGTATTATTCAGCATTCTTTGAAGCCCATTGGACTAGGTAAGATGGAAAATAAAGTTTGAAGTTATTCAGAATTTAACTGTTGCTTATTATTGTTCTTCCTATCAACCACAAAATCGTACTCTGAATTATTTTTTAATTTAAATTATTTTTGTGGACTTATATGTTGTGTATAATCTCTGAAAATAAATTTAAGAGAGGCTGACAACTTTTCTTCAGTTTTACTATAGGAGTAAATAACAGGGTAATCTTGTAATAAGGATTCCTTCTGGGCATGTTTTGAAAAAAGAAAAAAATACAATTGATCTATATGTTGAAACATGGTTTGTTGCAATGCTGTGTTCAATCTATACCTGCAAACTCAAAATAGACATTTTTAGATATGAAGTAAATATATTGATAATAAGATGTTAGATTCACAAGAAGTCTTTTTGTGTATGAGTATACTCCTTTCTTCATATCACTCTTAAGATAACTTGAAACTCAAGCCTGTATCAATATTATTAGTGTTCCATAATTTTTTTAGGATTTGCTTTTTAAGGATCTTGATCTGTTGCTTAGCATCTTTATATATGTATATTTATTATGTGTCACTTTTTCAGTGTTACTCTTTATTTGTAATGTGCATTGGAAAATTATATAGAACAAATAATAGAGTAAATATTGTATAAATCTTGGATAGAAATTGAATTAATAAATAAAATAAATAAATATGGCTTTTCTTTTTGAAAAGCTACTGGAAATAACCATATACACTATAAATCTACTAATATTCTTTGTGCCACTAGGTCTGGAGAGAACAGGACAACCATGCACAAGTGTTACACTTTCCTCATCTTTATGGTCTTGTTGCTGCCATCACTGGGCCTGAGCAGGTAAATACTGGGGCACTGAATAGCAAACAATATGCTCAATTTTACTTATAGTGCTATTGTCCAAATGTTTTTTTTAAAAAATCAAATCTCCCACATTGATCCAAAAAGGTAGAACTGGGGGGGAAAAGTTGTGGTAGTGCAGTGGTTAGAATGCAGTATTGCAGGCTAATTTGGCCAGTTGCCAGCAGTTTAATCCTCACTGGTTCAAGATTGACTCAGCCCTCCAACCTTACTAGAACCCTATCATCACCCAATTCTACTCTGTTGCTATGGTGCTTCTCTGCTTTGCTTCCTACAATTGTGTATTATTCAGCATTCTTTGAAGCCCATTGCACTAGGTAAGATGGAAAATAAAGTTTGAAGTTATTCAGAATTTAACTGTTGCTTATTATTGTTCTTCCTCTCAACCGCAAAATCATATTCTGAATTATTTTTTAATTTAAAATTATTTTTGTAGACTTATACGAGTTTAATCCTCACCGGTTCAAGATTGACTCAGTCCTCCAACCTTCAGTAAAATGAGGACCTAGATCAGTGATGGCGAAACTATGGCATGGGTGACACAGGTGGAAGGCAGAGCCATATCTGCTGCCATGCGAGCAGTTGCCCAAGCTCAGCTTCAACATGCATGTGTGTGCCAGCCAGCTGATTTTTGGCTTGCACAGAGGCTCTGGGAGGGTGTTTTTGGCTTCCATGGAGACTCCGGGGGGATTAGGAGTGCATTTTTACCCTCTCCCAGCTCCAGGAAATCCTTTGGAGTCTGGGGAGGGCGAAACACAAGCCTACTGGGCCTCCAGAAGTTGGGAAACAGGCCATTTCCAGCCTCAAGAGGGCTTCCGGGGAGCAGGGAAAGCTGATTTTGCCCTACCCAGGCATTGAATTATGGGTCTGTGCACTCGTGCAAGCACATTAGCATGCGCCAATGCTCTTTTGGCACCCAAGGGGAAAAAGGTTCATTACCACTGACCTAGATGGTTAGGGGCAATATGCTGACTATGTAAACCACTTAGAAAGGGCTATAAAGCACTGTGAACCGGTATATAAGCCTAAGTGCTATTACTAAAAAAAGTAGCCAAATATACTTTATAATGTTCTATTTAGCAATACATTTCCACAATGTGTTGCAATGGGCACCGGTTTATTACTTTGTTTCAAGTTAGCTAATAATGTCACACACAAAAAACAACAGCAGATGAGCTACTGTTACTTTACTGTAAGTCTACATTAAAAAAAACTTGCTACTCTGAAAGTACACATCCGAAGCTGTACTCAAGCCTGAGATGTTTTGGAAGGTCCTATTGTGTCCCAGTGCTGAGTCCCCTTAGAAATGATTCGCACACCACTTTTGGCAAACAATGCTATTTATTAATAATAATTCTTCTTATTAGCTATGATGGAAAGTTTATACAAACAGAAAAGGTTCTCTTTCCTCAGTAAGTCCAAATTACTTTCTCTTCTTAAGAGCTGGCCCGATGTCAAACTCCCAAAGTAAACAGGCAATTAAATCTGCAGTTATCAAAACTCACAGAAGCTGGCTAATAACCCGGTACTGATTAATCCAGAGAGATAATCCAGAGTTCAGAAAACAGGAAAGTCAGAACACGGCAAAGCTAAATAAATGAGTCAACCACCTTGTCTCCAGCAAATGACTCTATGTGCATACAGTTTAAATAGCCTCAGGGCATGGCCAATTAGCCTGTAGCTCTACTCAAGAGGAGACTTCATCCTACAGAGCCAATCATGCCTGCTAACTGCCCTGTGTGCCCTAGCATCAAGCAGATGCTCCTCCTCTTCTCCTGAGTCACTCAGCTCAAACTGAGGAGGTACAGAAGGCCCTGATTGTCTTTCAATCTCTGCCATTGAGCCCTCATCACTATCTGACTCAGGTGCCAGGTGCATGAGATGAACTAGCCTTACCCAAATCAATTCCTGGTCCTCTGAATCCATGACCGGCTGCGCAGGATGCGGGCAGGCCACAATAGGTCCCTTCTAAGCCTCTTTCTCTGCCTATTATACAGCTGAGAGTTGTAGCTCTATTATGTGATTGCTCCCAAGACATCCTTTTTTGTCTCATTTCTCAACATCTTCTACACCGGTGTTTCCCAACCTTGGCAACTTGAATATAGTTGAGTCCTCGGAGAGGGGTGGCATACAAATCTAAATAATAAATAAATAAATAAATATTTGGACTTCAACTCCCAGAATTCCCCAGCCAGCGAATGATGGCTGGGGAATTCTGGGAGTTGAAGTTCAGATATCTTCGAGCTGCCAAAGTTGGGAAACACTGTTCTACACATACTATTGCAAATAGGGTCCATATATCTTAGCTTCCAGAGGTGATTCCTCTTCTGTGATTAAAGTTTCCTGTGCTGCCTCTGATGAATTCATTCTAATTTTTATATGCTTACTTCTAGTCCATTATTCCAAATGTGAAGTTTCAAAAAGGCTTTCCAATTAACTGAGGCTGTATAACTTTACCAAAAAAACCCTCCCCCATCTGAATTTCTATTTTGGTGTTCTCATTAGTAATCAGATGAATCATTATTTTGAATAACTTTTCTAGAATACCCAAATCCTTTTTCTAAACAAGCACTAAAGGAAAGGGGGGGGGGAACCAATTAAACATCAGGAGTTTTCCAAAGTTGACAATATTTTGGATTATCATGAAAAATAGTCAAAATATTGGATAATTTTCATAAAGGGATGGGTAGCAGATTTCCTGCAATCTCGCCCATTAAATATGGATGTAACTTTGATGATCCTGTTTTAATACTGGCTGGAGTGAAGGTCAACAACTTGAAGCATAACAGAGATAAGGAAGAAATACAGTGATTAGGTAGATTTTAGCTCCAGACAAGATATTCTTCCTTCAAAGTGATAGATGCCAGAGCATTGACTAGTTTTCTTAGATGTTTTCCTAATTCAATGAACTGTAAGAAAGGGAAAAGAGGCACAGCATAATCAGACTTGCAAAATTTTGTTATAGCCTATTTTAATAATTTAGCCTGCCATTGGATTTAATTTTCTTGTCTGATCATACAATGGTGATGACACTTGATAATTACATCTTTTTTTCTATATATCTTTTTCCTAGTCTGGATGTGTTTTTCCGCTGGCTCTTTGATAAAAAGTTCCTGGCTGAAGCTGCTGTAAGATTTGAGTAAGTCATAAAATGTTTTAAGAATACAATACACTAAAATACAACACAATAATAATGGGAATTACAATAGTTGCTCTTTTCACATCCTGCTTTCCCCAAGACGCATCTTCCCAGATAGCCAGTTTACCTAAAGCATTCAGACAAGGAGGAACCATTGTTATCGAATACCATACATTCATTTATGAGATGTTATATGATTTTCTCAGCTCCATCCTCTGGAGGGAATAATTTATCTATTTTTACAGAATGCATTTTATGTAGCATTTTTTAATTAAGAGTGACCACCATGGAGGTAATACCTAATCACCTTAACCCTAAGTGGAACATACCAGAGCAGCCAAAGTCTCCCCAATATTTGATTTCAATCTGCACTTCCCCTCTTTTTTAAAAACTACCGTAATTTTCAGAGTATAAGACGTACCTTAGTTTTTTGGGAGGAAAATGGGGGGAATCTGCCTACCAGGTATTCCTCTACTTAGGGTTCTTAGTCTGGTCAGCTTCAGCACATTATTCTATCCCCTGTTTAGGGCTTTAAAAAACCTTATTTGGAGCAATGAAAAAAAAAAGCCTGCAAAGACTTGGGGCTGGAAAAAAGCCTCTTTGGAGCAATTAGCAATGAAAAAATGCCTGTAAGCCAGGAAGAGCTGTGAAGCTGTGCCAGGAAGTTAGTGCCTCGTTAGGGCTGGGAGGGGAAAGTTTTGAAAAAGCTACATTCAGAGTATAAGACACACTCAAATTTTCAGCCTCTTTTAGGCAGGGGGAAGTTGCATCTTATATTCTGAAAAATACAGTTTCTCACGCAACACTTGCCTTTTTCATCCTCCCAGCAGCAATTCTTCCTTAAATTGTTGGAGGGTGAATTCTGAGAATAAAGCATCTATGGGAAGTCAAGATGGCTCTGTAAACAGATGTGTTTCCAAAAATGTTAAAGAACAAAACAAAATTACTGTATTCAAACACATGGTAACATACATAGTTCCCAGAACTTCAGATGTAAATAACATTGTAGTAGTGAATTAGATAATGAACAGCTACAAAATAACATAGCAAGGTTTTAAATTTGCCAAGAAGTTTCCATGAATGGTTTGTTATTTCCTTTGTTATTGAGGATGGGGTTTTTTCCCAGCTTCCCAAGCTGGTCTATCCTCAAAAATTTCTTGCTGACCTCCGTGATGTAATTTAGCTTTTTCCAAGTCAGCCAATGTCAGCTGTGTGCTGACACTTGGTGTGACGTTATATTTCCCTCTGCATTCAAGGTTGCTAACCACCATCCTCTTTGGGCATCCTCATATCCACTGTGCTCAAACGGCCAAGTGGCTTTATTGCCTCTCTTGTTTTTCCAGATGTGTTTTCTTACCCGACAATGGGGCCTTTTTTGTGAACTATGTAATCGCTTCTGCATTCATCGGAAATGCCATGGATTTGCTGCGGATCCCTGGCTTGCTTATGTACATGATTCGGCTTTGTCTTGCCCGCTCAGCTGCTGAACGCAGGAATGTCAAAAGGGTAAGTCAGTCAGGCAAGGGAAGAGCAATTCCATTTATTTATTTATTTGTTTGTTTGTTGTTTATATATTTTTTGATTTGATTTGATTTGATTTGATTTGATTTGATTTGATTTCCGCCCCTCTCCATAGACTCGGGGTGGCTAACAACAATAATAAAACAGCATATAACAAATCTAATATTTAATAACTAAAAAACCCTTATTAAAACCAAACATACACACAAACATACCATGCATAAATTGTATAGGCCTAGGGGGAAAGGGATATCTCAATTCCCCCATGCCTGACGACAGAGGTGGGTTTTAAGGAGCTTATGAAAGGCAAGGAGGGTGGGGGCAGTCCTGATCTCTGGGGGGAGCTGGTTCCAGAGGGTTGGGGCCGCCACAGAGAAAGCTCTTCCTCTGGGTCCCACCAAACGACATTGCTTGGTCGACGGGACCCAGAGAAGGCTGACTCTGTGGGACCTAACTGGTTGCTGGGATTCGTGTGGCATTCGTGTATCCAAAGGCTGAGGTAAGTGGCTATCACCAAAAACAAGCAACAGAAAACCTTCACTGATTTTTTTTCATGCGCTGATAGGAATTCTGTTTTCTTTTTTTGTAGCATCAAGCTTATGAATTCCAGTTTGGGGCTGCTTATGCCTGGATGATGTGCGTCTTCACCGTGGTTATGACTTATAGCATCACATGCCCCATCATTGTCCCCTTTGGTAGGTATTATACCATCTCATTGGCTTTCTTGTAATAATAATAATTAATAATAATAATAATAATAATATAATTTATTAGATTTGTATGCCGCCCCACTCTGAAGACTCGGAGCATCTCACAACAATAGTGAACAATGTAAACAAATCCAATACTTAAAAAGACATCTAAAAACCTATATCATTAAAATAACCATACAACTCAATCATACTATACATAAACCATATTAGCAAGGGAATACTTCAATTACCCCATGCCTGGTGACATAGGTGGGTTTTCAGCAACTTATGAAGCTAGTAGCATATTGAATAGCAATAATAATAATAATAATAATAATAATAATAATAATAATAATAATAATAATAATAATTATTTATTAGATTTGTATGCCGCCCCTCTCCGAGGACTCGGAGCGGCTCACAACACCAAAACACAATGTACAAATCTAATGTTAAAAGCAATTTAAAACCCTGCTATTTAAAATAGCACTTAGACTTATGTACAGCTTCACAGTGCTTTACAGCCCTCTTTAAACGGTTTACAGCATATTGCTCCCAACAATCTGGGTCCTCATTTTACTCACCTTGGAAGGATGGAAAGCTGAGTCAACCTTGAGCCTGGTGAGATTTGAACTCATGAACTATAGCCAGCATCAGCATAAGCAGCTTGCAGTATTGCACTCTAACCACTGCGCCACCAAGTCTCCTATAGCCACATCATGGATCATTAATGAGGCTTTGGATCTGGGTTTTGTCCTCAACTGTTTGTTCTGAGTAGAATTTGGTTATCCAGTAAGAACCAGTAGAGAGAGATTGCTATGGGACTTGATTCAGTATCCCAGAGATGAGGCTTCTTAATGGTAACCCCCTTGCCTGGAGCACCAAGCAGAGGATACCAAGGAAACAGAGTGGATCACCCCATCCATTCTTGTGAGACTATTCGTCTATGGAGATTATCAGTCATCCAGGTCATAGTTGTCCCAAAGTTTTTGTCTTTTCTTTGAAGACATTTTGCTCCTTCTTCAACTCTTGAAGAAGTTTCTTGGATGAGAAGAGAAATGTCTTTAAAGAAAAACCAGAAAGTCCATTTGCCTCTTGAAAAAGCAACTTTGGGGACTGCAAGACTATTATGATTTGGGACTACAGGAGGGCTTATGGGGATGGAGTTGTAGAATTTCAACCTGAGGATTAGCATGATAATAGTGCATAGTTTGGGAGGGGAGTTGGATATTTTTAATCTAATTGTTATATTTATGAAATTGTTGTCTGTTTCAAGTTGGTTTGAATTGGAGTATAAAGAAAATAAAGAAAATGCATTGATTCCTTTTGGTTGATGTTTCTTCTTAACCCTGCTGTTCTGTTCGGGTCTGTGAGACCCGAAATCAAGGTTTGAGACCCTGTAAAAAATTTTCCCTGCATATCTGAAACTTGAAATTTCATGACTTTTCATCATTTCAGGGGTTCTCTCTATGAGAATTTTTTTTGGGGGGTGGGAGGTTTCTTTCTTGCTGAAAAAAAAAAACTCCCTAATGTTATGTTCCCGGGTCACCCTGACCCGGACCGAAAACTCTTCATTTGCAGTGCTTATGTTTGGTCTTTTTGAAAGCTTTTTTCACTTGGAAAGTAGTCTGAACATTTCTTCACACAATGGAATGAAAATTGAACTGAAAAAATTAATCCTTATTGGTTTATTTTGCCCATAAATGTGCCTCCCCCCCCCGTTTTTGTGAAAGTTTTTTCAATTTATGGATAGTTTTGCTTGCAAAATGCAGTCTATTTTACTGGAGTTGGTGTGGGAATGGTACCTTGAACATTTCTGAATATAAGAAAAATATAAAGGAACTGAAAAAAATGATTCTTACTGTTTTTTTAACATCAGAAATAAGGCCTCCCCCCCCCCCCTGGCTGCTTGCAACAATTTTCACTTTTTATTTTTTTATGCTCCAAATCCGAAATATTCTTTAAAATCTTACGCATTCATTTACTCAATTTAACAATGCTGATCATCAAAAAAATATTTGTGGGGGTGGGGGAAAAATTTTTTTCTTGGCAAAAAAAAAGTCACATTTACTCTGTTCGGGTCATATAGACCCGGATCAAAATGATTTTTTTTAGGTACTTGAATTTGGTCTTTTTGAAAACTTTTTCCACTGGAAAACTAGTTTGAACATTTATGAACATAATGATATGAAAATTGAACTGGAAAAATTGAGACTTATATTTTTATTTTGATCAAAAAGCCCCTCCCCCCATCCTTTTTGAATTTCGTGTCAATTTATATTTTTTAAGGCTACAAATCCCTAAGGAATTTTCCCCCAAAAGGTTTGATATACTAAATTGAACAATCCTGAACATAAGAAAAATATAAATGAACTGAAAAAAATGACTCTTATTGGTTTATTGTTTTATACTCGAGTATAAGCCTACTCGAGTATAAGCCTATTTGAGTATAAGCATGGGGGCCCATTTATGAGCAAAATAAACCAATAAGGATCATTTTTTCAGTTTAATTTTCATATCATTATGTTCAGAAAGGTTCAAGCTACCAATCCCACACCAAAATAGAATAGTAAAATAGAATGCATTTTGCAGGCAAAATTATCAATAAACTCAAAAGTTTTGATATACTAAATTGAACAATCCTAAACATAAGAAAAATAGAAATGAACTGAAAAAAAATGATTCTTATTGGTTTATTTTTGAATATAAGACCATATCATTTTATACTCGAGTATAAGCCTACTCGAGTATAAGCCTATTTGAGTATAAGCATGGGGGCCCATTTATGAGCAAAATAAACCAATAAGGATTAATTTTCTCAGTTCAATTTTCATATCATTGTGTGCAGAAATGTTCAAGCTACCAATCCCACACCAACTTTAGTAAAATAGAATGGATTTTGCAAGCAAAACTATCCATAAATTGAAAAAACTTTCACAAAAACGGGGGGGGAGGCACATTTATGTGCAAAATAAACCAATAAGGATTAATTTTTTCAGTTCAATTTTCATTCCATTGTGTGCAGAAATGTTCAAACATGTTTCCAGGTGAAAAAAGCTTTCAAAAAGACCAAACATAAGCACTGCAAATGAAGAGTTTTCGGTCCGGGTCAGGGTGACCCGGGAACATAACATTAGGAACTTTTTTCGAACAGAACAGCAGGGTTAAAAAACGGATGCTCCCCAACCCTTACTTAATTAAGAATCCAGTTAATACATTATTTTTTTCTCCTCTCTTAGGTCTGATGTATATGTTACTGAAGCACTTGGTAGACAGATACAACCTCTATTATGCTTACCTACCAGCCAAACTGGATAAGAAGATTCATTCAGGAGCTGTGAATCAGGTGGTGGCAGCACCCATTCTATGCCTCTTTTGGCTCCTATTCTTCTCTACTGTGCGCACAGGTGAGACAAATTCACAGGGACTAGATTTTTTGGGGTTAGGTTTCTATGTCCACCATTGTTTCTGCCAGCAGTGGGCTACAAGACAGAACACTAAATTGCACTCACCACCACAGCTCATAAGTTCTTGCAGGATCAGCGCGATTTTGCTGTTGTAAAATTGCACACGGAGCCACAGGTAAAACCTTGCTGAAACATGGGCGCAATCTTGATACCTCCACAGGTGCAGCAGCAAAATCATGCTGGTCCTGCAAGAACTTATGAGCCACCACGGTGAGCGCAATTTAGCATTCCGGCTTGTAGCCCACGACTGGTTTCTGCCCTATATAGTGCAAGCAACATGGTGAGCAGCTATACTAGCAGTGTCAATAGAGCCATCTCCTGATCTTCACAAAGAGAAATTGAAGGAGCAAACTGATTCCATTATTCTGGTGACTTTTCTCACCTGGTGCCTTCTAAATGTAGAATAGAATAGAATAGAATTTTATTGGCCAAGTGTGATTGGACACACAAGGAATTTGTCTTGGTGCATATGCTCTCAATGTACATAAAAGAAAAAGATACATTTGTCAAGAATCATGTGGTACAACACTTAATGATTGTCATAGGGGTCAAATAAGCAATGAAGAAACAATATCAATATTAATAAAAATCTTAGGATACAAGCAGCAAGTTACAGTCATACAGTCCTAAGAGGGAGGAAAAGGATGATAGGAATGATGAGAAATGATGTACAGTGATACCTCATGATACGAACTTAATTGGTTCTGGGACGAGGTTCGTAAGGTGAAAAGTTCGTAAGATGAAACAATGTTTCCCATAGGAATCAATGGGAAAGCGATTAATGCGTGCAAGCAGAAAACTCACCCCTTTTGCCTCATTGCTGCCGGCATTCAGATCGTTCGGGGGTGGGTAGAGGAGGGGGGAGACCGGGGGGGGGGAGAGAGACAGTGCAGACTGCCCAGAGGGAGCCTCATGGGTGGATTGGGTAGACAGTTACTGTCCGGCTGCAATGACTCAAAGGGAAGGGAGGCGGAATACGGGAGGAGGAGGGAGGCAGCCTCCACGCTCCAGGAGCTAATTGGCCAAAGACGTTCCCAGCCCAGCGCTTTTACATTGATCCCTTTCTCCGCCTCCCTCCCAGCCTCCGGACCGCATTCGCCTTCCTCCCGCCCGCAGCCGACTGACCGTGGGGTCCTTCCCGAGCTCGGAGAGCTTCCTGGGAATGAAAGCTCGCGAACGCAACAAGGGCGAAAGCCAGTGCTGTGAAGACCAGGCGGCGCTCCAGAGCCTCTGCGGCATGTTAAAGACTGCCTCCTGCCTGCCCCTGCTCTTCTGCCGGAGCGGGGACAGGCAGGAGGAAGTTATGCCGGATACGGGCGATGGGTGGGACAGAGGGGTGGGGTTAAGCCTCCTTTGGCGACTGCGGAGCTGCACGGCTTTGCCTTTTGCTGGGAGGGCAAGTGAAGCGCCGGATCTCCTGCCTTTTGCCCAGCCAAACCCCCAAATGTCTCCGCTGTAGCAGCTGCTACAATAGACTTCCACGCCTTTCGTCCGTGCCTGGCGGGAGGTGAAGAGTTCTTTGCCCAGTGCAAAGTTGACATCAAGCAGCTCCGCAGTCGCCAAAGGAGGCTTAACTCCACCCCTCTGTCCCACCCATCGCCCGTGGCCAGCAGAAGAGCGGGGATAGGCAGGAGGAGGTTATGCCAACCACGGGCGATGGGTGGGACAGAGGGGTGGGGTTAAGCCTCCTTTGGCGACTGCGGAGCTGCTTGCTGTCAACTTTGCAATGGGCAAAGCACTCTTCACCTCCCGCCAGGCACGGACGAAAGGCGTGGAAGTCTATTGTAGCAGCTGCTACAGCGGAGACATTTGGGGGTTTGGCTGGGCAAAAGGCAGGAGATCCGGCGCTTCACTTGCCCTCCCAGCAAAAGGCAAAGCCGCGCAGTTCCGCAGTCGTCGAAGGAGGCTTAACCACACCCCTCTGTCCCACCCATCGCCCGTGGCCAGCAGAAGAGCGGGGATAGGCAGGAGGAGGTTATGCCGGCCACGGGCGATGGGTGGGACAGAGGGGTGGGGTTAAGCCTCCTTTGGCGACTGCGGAGCTGCTTGCTGTCAACTTTGCACTGGGCAAAGCACTCTTCACCTCCCGCCAGGCACGGACGAAAGGCGTGGAAGTCTATTGTAGCAGCTGCTACAGCGGAGACATTTGGGGGTTTGGCTGGGCAAAAGGCAGGAGATCCGGCGCTTCACTTGCCCTCCCAGCAAAAGACAAAGCCGCGCAGCTCCCCAGCTGCCAAAGGAGGCTTAACCCCACCCCTCTGTCCCACACATCACCCGTATCCGGCATAACTTCCTCCTGCCTATCCCCGCTCTTCTGCTGGCCACGGGCGATGGGTGGGACAGAGGGGTGCGGTTAAGCCTCCTTCGGCGACTGCGGAGCTGCTTGCTGTCAACTTTGCACTGGGCAAAGCACTCTTCACCTCCCGCCAGGCACGGGCGAAGGACGTGGAAGCCTATTGTAGCTCGCCCATGGCCGGCAGAAGATCGCTCTTGCCCGGCTTCACACGAGGCATCAGGTCAGCATTCTGGGCGGGCGGGCGGCAGACGAGGAGGGGGAAAGCCTCCTGCAGCAGCTGCCACAGCCGCCGGCTTCCCCGCCGCCCACCCCGCACAGAATGCTGACCTGATGCCTCGTGGGGAAGCCAGGCAAGAGCGATCTTCTGCCGGCCATGGGTGAGCGGCGGGGAGTCGGGGCTGCTGGCAAGCGCCCCAGCCCGGCTGTAACCTTTTAAAACAGCCGGGCGGCTTCCCAGCAGCCTCCCGAAGCCAAACGCCAAACCCGAACTTCCGCGTTCGGCTTCGGGAGGCTGCTGGGAAGCCCCCCGGCTGTTTTAAAAGGTGACAGACGGGCTGGGGGGTTTCCCAGCACCCCCCCCAACCCCGAACCCGGAAGTTCGGCAAGAGTTCGGGGTTCGGGAGGTTGCTGGGAAGCCCCCCAGCCCGGCTGTCACCTATTAAAACAGCCGGGCGGCTTCCTAGGAGCCTCCGAACGCCGAACCCGGAAGTTCGGGTTTGGCGTTCGTAACTCGAAAAAAGTTCATAAGAAAAGCCAAATTTTTTCTGAACCCCGGGTTCGTATCACGAGTTGTTCGTAAGACGAGGGGTTCGTATCTTGAGGTACCACTGTACTTGGTTAATTTGCAAAAGTCAGCTTGGACTACAAGCTGTAACACAGGTGTCCTTCAGATGGTCAGAAATGACTGGGCTGAGAAAGGAAGTGGTACGTTTTGGAATTAGGACATATAAAGAAACAAAGATAAGAGGAAAAAGAATCTGAACTCAAACAGCATTGCAGCATGCTAGTGCAAATCACAGGCCCAGTTGATTTATCATCCATCAAGCCAGCATGGCAAACTGGGTTAGGAAAAATCTTCCTCAAACAGTTACGGATCCATAAGATTTAACATTTGAGAAACAATAATTTTTATTTTCCACATATTTTCTACATCTGTGTCCCAGGTTACCTTCAGAGGTTGTTAGACCAAGATGTTGCTCAGGGTCTTCCTAGAGTCCTAAAGTTCTTCCTCTGTTATAGAATGTAGTTTTGAACTTTTGTAAAATAAAAGCAAAAGGAGCAAACATAGGAGGCTCAGTTGCTGAGATCCCTTCATCTGTTTCTCTTGAAAAGCTGCCACCACTTTTTTCCATTTATATTGAGCTTTATTTGGGAAATGAAATAAAGCATTTATTTAGCGTGGCTCTTTGCCCATACAGTATCACTTCTGATAATATTAAAGGCCAACATAGAATTACACAATTGAACTGGACTTTGGAGGTCATCCAGTCCAATTCCCTGCACAAGCAGGAGAGTTTATATACCATTTCGGACAAGTGGCTGTCCAGTCTCTTCCTAAAAGCCTCCAATGAAGGGGCAACCCCGACACCTGAAGGCAAGCAATTCCAATGGTTGATTGTTCTCACTGTTAGGAAATCTCTACATAGTTCTAGGTTGCTTCTCCGCTTGATTAGTTTCCACCCATTGTTTCCTGACTTGCCTTCTTGTGCTTTGGTAAATAGTTTCTCTCCTCCATCTTTGTCACAGACCCATAGTTCCTACACTGATAATGAAGTCTTCTGGAGGTTTGCTATAGAGTTGCTGTTAGATTTGTGGATCACAAAAGACAATTTGGGAGAGCAGGGCAGAGATCCTATTGTTTATTGAGCAGTAGAAGTCTATGATCAAGAGAAACAGGAATGCCTAGCTGAAATGAACTGTACTTTCAGTAGCAGGGAACAGCAGATTTCCCCTAACCTTTAGGCCAGGGGTCCCCAAACTTTTTACACAGGGGGCCAGTTCATTGTCCCTCGAACTGTTGTAGGGCCGGACTATAAAAAAAAACTATGAACAAATCCCTATGCACACTACCCATACCTTATTTTAAAGTAAAAAACAAAATGGGAACATACTATTTAGAGGGGGGGGGAGAGAAATCTGAAATTTATATATATTTATGTTTTGTTTTTAATTTTCTTTTGCTAACATCTGATTGGCTATAAAAGATTTTCTTGGTTTATAGAAAAACGTATAAAGAAAGAAGGAAGCACTTTGGCATAATGATTAATAAATTAGAAATATAATTAGTGTTGTACTTTTTGAAGGAACATTAAGGAAAGAATTTAATTAAAAGAAAAGTATGTACCTGTGCTCCTGTCAATCACCCCCGGGCCGGATAAATGGCCTTAGTGGGCCGCATGCGGTCCACAGGCCATCGTTTGGGGACTGCTGCTTTAGGCCATCGCTGCTGTGAGAGAGGATTGAAGTAGAGTCACTAGCAGGGTAAGTCAGATTCATGTCGAGTAGTTTGACTATTGTTATCTGGTTCCCACAGGATTCTTGGCTCTCACGTCCATGTTTACTTTCGTGGTTCTTGTCATCACTATTGTGATCTGCCTTTGTCATGTCTGCTTTGGACACTTCAAATACCTCAGTGCTCACAATTATAAGGTAACCTTCTAAAATGTATTCAGGGGAAAGATTTGGGATCAAGGAAGGTGTGTGAAATGCAACCTTTGTGTGCAGTTTTTTATTGCTTAATTGCATGTTTCTTTTCATGGTCTGCTTTATTAGTCTCCCAGAGTTATTTGCTTAAGATATAAATGTCCTAAATAAAGGAGAGAAGTATTTCTTGTATACTCTCTACCTTGTTCTTTCACTGAAGCGAAGGGGAGGGGAGGAATGTAAGCTTTCAGTTTTCTGCTTTTGCCATCTTTATGCCCAGTTGGAAAATTACTGGACGTCCTAGCTCTGTGGTTTATACACTTGCTAGAAAAAGAGAAAGACTTGCCATTTTCAATGGGAAATTAAAGAGTCTCGTCGTGTGCAGTCTAGAACAGAGGTCCCCAACCGCCGGTCCGCGGACCGGGACCGGGCCGTTGGGGCTTTTCAGCCGGTCCGCGGCGCCAGGGCCCCCTCGGCCTTTCCGCACCACCAGCGGCGCTCCCCCCGCCAGCCAGCCAAGCCCCGCGCCCGCCGGAACCGGCTCCTCGCTCTCCCCCCGCCGCCCGCCGCGTTTGCAGGAGGTGGGGAGGGTTGGGCGGCCCGCCAAGGCCAGGAGGGACGCCGCTGCCCCCCCCCTCTCTCCGCCCGCCGCTGCGCCTCCTTGACGCCGAGAGGAAATGCCGGCAAAGGCTTTCCTCAGCGGAGGCCGGCGAAGGTGATATTGAATGTCGGGGGAGAACGGGCGGCTGCACGCGCTCCCTATCTCCCTGCTAGCCCACTCGGAATATTCAAAATAAGAAAAACCTTTGCCGGCGAAGGCTTTTCTTATTTTGAATATTCCGAGTGGGCTAGCAGGGGGATAGGGAGCGTGTGCAGCCGCCCGTTCTCCCCCGACATTCAATATCACCTTCGCCGGCCCCGCCTCTCCTGCAAACCCCCTTGCTGAGAGCCCGGGGCGAAAGTGCTCTCGCAAAGGTGAGGCGGGCAGGGCGTGCGCGCGTCGTCGCTGAGAAGAACGGAGAGAGAACGAGAGTGAGTGAGAGCAACAGACAGCAAGATAGAGAGAAAGTGAGAAAGAGAGAGTGAGAAAGGGGGGAGAGAAAGAGATAGCAAGAGAGAGAACGAGAGAAAGAGCGTGAGAAAGAAAACAAGAAAGAGTGAGAGAGAGAGAAAGCAAAGGAGACAGAAAGAAAACAAGAGAGAGAAAGTGAGAAGAAGAGAGAGAAAGAGGGGGAGAGAGAGAGAAAGAGAGAGGGGGGAGAGAAAGAGAGGGAGAGGGAGAAAGAGAGAGGGAGAGGGGGAGAGATAGCAAGAGAGGGAGAGAGGGAAAGGGGGAGAGAGGGAAAGGGGGAGAGAGGGGGGAGAGAAAGAGAGAGGGAGAGAGGAGATAAAGGAAGAGGAGAGAGAGAAAGGAAGAGAAAGAAAGAAAGAGGGATAGAAAGAGAGAGAGAGTGAGAGATGCTCAGTGAGCCTTTCTTTGAAGTTGCCTTTCTTTCTTTCTCTTTCTTGCTTTCTTTCTTGCTCTTTTTTCTTTCTCTCTTTTACCTTCCCTTCCTCTATTTCTTCTTTTCTTTCTCCTTCCTACCTTCTTCCCTTACTCTCCCCTTCCTCTGTTCCTGTCCCTTCCCCCTTTCTTTCTTTCTTTCTTTCTTTCTTTCCTTCCTTTCCTCCCTCCATTTCTTGCTTTCCTTTTCCTTCCTCCCTTCTTTCCTCCCTCATTCCCTTCTTTCACTCCTTCCTCTCTTACTCTCCCCTTTCACACCTTTCCTTGCTTCCTTTCACCCTTCTTTTGTTCCTGTCCCTTCCCTCTTTCCTTCCTTCCTTCCCACCCTCCGTCCATTCATTCACCCATTCCTCTCTTGATCGCCCCTTTTACGGCGCCGCTGACAGCTAGCTCCCCCCCCCCCACCGGGCCATGGAAAACTGGTCTAGCTTAAAGCCGGTCCCTGGTGCAAAAAAGGTTGGGGACCTCTGGTCTAGAAGATGCATTTCTGAGGCTTCTTACAGGGCAGGAAAGAAAAGCAATGATGGGTTAGCTGTGCATGTGAAGATTGAACAATCCATGTAGATCAGGGGTAGGGAGTGTTGCCTCTTCTATGACTTGTGGACTTCAACTCCCAGAATTCCTGAGCAAATCATGCTAGCTCAGGAATTCTGGGAGTTGAAGTCCACAAGTCATAGAAGAGCCAACATTCCCTACCCCTGCTGTAGAGTAATTGTACTGGCATATGAACCTCCTACAGCAGGGTGAACCTATAGCATGGGTGGCACAGGTGGCACACGGAGCCATATCTGCAGGCACGTGAGCTGTTGCCCTAGCTCAACTCCAACGTTCATGTGTGTGCCAGCCAGCTGATTTTTGGCTCACACAGAGGCTCTGGGAGGCGTTTTTGGCTTCCAGAGAGCCTTTGGGGAATGGGGGAGAGCATTTGTACCCTCCCCTGACTCCCAGGGAAGCCTTTGGAGCCTGGGGAGGAAGAAACATGACCCTCCTGGGCCCACCAGAAGTTGGGAAACAGGCCTTTTCTGGCCACCAGAGGGCCTTTGGGGGGCGGCAGAAGCTGTTTTTGCCCTCCCCAGGCATTGAATTATAGGTTTGGGCACTTGTGCATGTGCGAAGGCGTGCTCACACTCATTTGGCATCCAAGGAAAAAAGGTTCGCCATCACTATCTGTTCTGTCTGGGTGCCCCCAGACTTCAACACCAACTGGAAAAAACAGCCAGACATGCTGGTACAAACAAAGGCACTTTATAGTTTGAAAAATAAACACAGAGAAAAACCTGTTCTTCTCAACAGGCAGGCTATGAGACTTCCCAGCAGAATCCTGACGGCCAGACAATACAGCAGACCTCTTGCTGGCACACCCACCACTGTAGAGAATAAGACCCACACCTTTTCCCCACCAAGGTTTCAGTATTCAAAGTCACAAACCAGAATTCCAAGACGCCAAAGATCACAGCCAGGTCCCAGGACTCCCAAAGATAATACTCCACAAGCCAGGAAGGGTGGGTCTGCCTTTTCAGCCTTTCCAGAGAGCACCACACCCAAACCCAGCTGTTGCCTCTTTAGTGCTGAAAGTACCTGGCTAATTGTCCCCTTCGTTGTGTTGCTCTTCTCTGCCGGAGATCGATGATTGCTTGTGCATTTTCATCTAAGGAATCCAGGCTGCTTGCTGGGGAGAGCTCCCCCTCGGGGGACTCTGGCTGTCCTCCCTCTCCCTCAGCCTGAGATTCCTCCTCCCCATCTGCCTGAACCTCCTGTTCCTCATCCTCCCCCTCTGAGCAGGAAGCCGGCAGAGGATCAGCCGTTCCCTGAGGGGCCTCAGACGGAATCACAACAACTATCCTACAGGGTTCTTTCATTATGGGAGACCTGCAAGAAGAAATTAGAAAGAACAAATGCTAAACAGTCTATCAGAGTAGATGGCGGGAGAAGTGGTAGAAAGAAAAATTTCTATTTATTATTTCAATGTACAGTGGTAGCTCTACTTACGAACTTAATTCGTTCCATGACCAGGTTCTTAAGTAGAAAAGTTTGTAAGAAGAAGCAATTTTTTCCATAGGAATCAGTGTAAAAGCAAATAATGCGTGCGATTGGAGAAACCACAGGGAGGGTGGAGGCCCTGTTTCCTCCCAGGAGATTCCTAGAGAGGCCCCATGAGGCTTCCCCCTGCATTTCCGGTGCTGTTTTCTCCCAGGAGATTCCTAGAGAGGCCCCACAGGGGCTTCTCCCTAGCTTTTCCAGCCCTGTTTCCTCCCAGGAGATTCCTAGAGAGGCCCCATGAGACTTCTCCCTGCATTTTCCGGTGTTGTTTTCTCCCAGGAGATTCCTAGAGAGGCCCCACGGAGGCTTCTCCCTGCTTTTTCTGGTTACAGTTTCGGAAGCTTGGGTTTGTAATTGGAAAATGGTTCTTGAGAAGAGGCAAAAAAATCTTGAACACCCAGTTCTTTTCTAGAAAAATTCGTAAGTAGAGTTGTTCGTAGGTAGAGGTACCACTGTATACAGACATCCATCTTGCACTCTGTACAATGAATATAGTTTGGGTTTTTTTAAGAAAAAAAAAGCAACATGTGAAAAAAACAATCACAATCATAACATTCTGACATGTCAACTCAACTCAATCTGCAGACTGCAGTCTTGAGGGATGAGAACTGGGTTAGCCGTTGTCTCATGGCACACTTGTCTTCTTTCAGATTGACCACACAGAGGCCGATGCTGTGGACGGAAGAGAGAACGGGCGGCCTGCTGCCAGTCAACCTCCGGCCCCCAAATCAGCTGTGAGTCTCCAGCTCCTCCGCTTGCCTTCTGCCTCGCCAGATGTTCTGTGCCCTCTCATGTCTGACTTTGAGGAGGAGGGAGAGGCGTTTGCAGAGTACCTTTCTGCCTTCCCCCTGGTTGGCTACACACAGGCAGCGTCAAAGGAACGTGGGCAGGAAACAGACTTTGTTACTGACCCGGTCTGAAATGATGGACCCGCAAACCTCAGTTTTTGCCCCCTTCCCCCTTTCCCAGTGCCGTTCGTTCACTTCGGGGCCTTTGTCTCTCAGCTGCACAGTGAAAGTAGACTGGTCAGTGTGCCCCCCACCCAACTTTCTCTTTTGCTTTGTGGCTCCTACACATTGGCATGTGCTCTTAAGTGCTGCAGAAAGAGTGGAGGCCATCCTTTCCCACTGCAAAGTGGCTCTTAAGTGGAATGAGGACATGGAGTCATTAGAGGGTTTATGGTCTGCCCCTTCCCTGTGCCACAGATGCCTGAATCATCCGGAACAAAAACTGTGGGGATGTGAAGGGTGGCAGTCATGCCATGGAGAGTCCTCTAATGTGGCTCCCAAAAAGTTCGGGGGGGGAAATAACCTCCCAACGTAGTAGTTCTATTTTATGTCACTCGAAATGGAGAGGTTGTGGTTGGGAAAATAGGGAGGAGATTACTGTAGCTGTGAGCATTTCCATCATCATCCATTTTTTCCATAGTATTTGTTTTTTGTAAAATCCTTTCAAATCTTCCATGCTGATCCAGAACCCCGGGGGCACTCTAGTAAATATACAGAACTTGTCGGTTTCCCAGTTCTAAAACTGAAGGAAAAACAGCTTGCGTCACCTTTTAACTTGAAAAGTGTCCGGTTAGACCTATTACTGCTATAGGACAGGCCTACTTCTCTTTCTTTGTTGTTGCCTGTTGAGAACTGGAGGCCTGAAGTTTCATTGATAAGGAACTAGGAGATGTTTTTTGCATTGGTTGCCAATTGGTTTCCAGACACAATTCAAAGTGTTGGTAATGACCTACAAAGCCCTACATGGCATCGGACCAGATTACTTACGGGACCGCCTTCTGCCGTATAAATCCCAGTGGCCAGTTAGGTCCCACAGAGTTGGTCTTCTCCAGAGCCCGTCAACCAGACAATGTCACTTGGCGGAGCCTAGAGGAAGAGCCTTCTCTGTGGGGGCCCCGGCCCTCTGGAATCAGCTCCCCCCAGAGATTCACACTGCCCCCACCCTCCTCGCCTTTCGCAAGAGTCTCAAGACTCACTTATGCCACCAGGCTTGGGACAATTAGATCTAAACGCCCTGGCCAATAAATGTGATTTATGGCTGTGATTGAATTGTTTGATTGATTTTAATATACTGGGGTTTTAGTTTATGTAGTTTTTTTAATTAATTAGATTTGTTTTGTACTCACTGTTTTTTTACTGTATCCTGTGAGCTGCTCCAAGTCTTCGGAGAGTGGCGACATACAAATCTAATTATTAATACTACTACTACTATTATTAATAATAATAATAATAATTTATTGGACTTGTATGCCGCCCCTCTCTGAAGGCTCGGGGCGGCTCACAACAACAATGGAACAATACAGATGCAAATCTAATAATTAAAAACTGTAACTAAAACCCGTTACCTTAAAAACAATCGATACTACACAATCATAACCACGCATAACTTTCAATGGTCAGAGGGGGGGATACGCTAGTTACCCCATGCCCGGTGACATAGATAGGTCTTAAGGCTCTTGCGGAAGGCGAGGAGGGGGGGGGCAGTTCAAATCTCCGGAGGGAGCTGATTCCAGAGGGCTGGGGCCGCCACAGAGGAGGCTCTTCTCCTAGGCCCCGCCAGACGATAATAATGTTGCAGAAGCAGATAAAACCATTGCGAATGAAGCCAGATTTGAATGGCTGCCCAATATCAAAATGTGGAGACGTTCCTGCTTTTAATGAAGGTTCCTTTTTGAATAAGTAGAGGCACCGGAAATACTTCCTATTTTTCCCCCCCACTGATTTGCTTAAAAGAAGGACCAGAAGCAAAAGGCCTTGATACAAAAGCCACAAGACAGGATAATTTTGGACAAGCAGTGGGGTTGTCGTGCAGCTATTCCTTACTATTGGCTGTCTCCCAAGAGTATTTGTGACCCTCCAGGTGTTAATTAAACTACACCTACCAGCATCCTTTCTATTTTGCAGTGCTGGCCTGGGTGGGGTGAGGTGGGTGGCTGATGGGCATTGTAGTTCAATCGTACCTGGAGAGCCACAGATTCCTCAGAAGGAATCATCTCAGAAGTGAGGTCATCCTTAATGAGAAGCAGGGGTGAAAGGCTCCCATTTTGCTTGTGCCTATCGGTCGTAGGAGAGCCATTTCGCAAAGGGAGCACAAGCTTCTGCCTACCTGCCCAGAAGCTGCCATTTGGGTCCTTTATTTATTTTATTTATTTATTGGATTTCTGTGCCGCCCCTCTCCGAAGACTCGAGGTGGCTTACAACATATTATTGTTGTTGTTGTTGTTGTTGTTGTTGTTGTTGTTGTTGTTATTATTATTATTATTATTATTTATTAGATTTGTATGCCGCCCCTCTCCGGAGACTCAGTACAAAACCCAGTAAATTATGATAAAATTAATCCAATTAAATTTAAAATTACATGGCTATTTAAAATCCCTAATTGTGTTAAAAATCAATCACACCCATTCTTACAGCAATCATACAATCATTTGTTGGCCAGGGGCTAAGATGTAGTCGGCCCGAACCTGACGACATAAATGAGTCTTAAGACTCTTACGAAAAGGGGGCAGTGCGAATCTCTGGGGGAAGCTGATTCCAAAGAGCCGGGGCCCCCACAGATAAGGCCCGCCAAATAACATTGTCGATTTGATGGGTCCTGGAGAAGGTCGATTCTATGGGACCTGGTTGGTCACTGGGATTCATGTGGCAGTAATTTACCCTCTGTGCCAGTAATGGGCCATTCCCGGAAAGGTCGTGATCACCGTTCCGGTAGCGAAAATGGCAATGCGCATGTGTCTGTGCATCCTTTGCATGCCCCCACACAAGATTTTGCTTCTGCGCATGTGCAGCAAGAGAAATCTCACACGAGGACACTTGCAAGTGGGAGATTTTTGTGATTTTTGGCCCTTTTTTGCTTCTGCGCATGCGCGGAAGCAAAGAAATCGGTGAAAATTGCCGAAATCTTGCATGTGTGAGTATCCTTGTGGGAGATTTTGCTTTTGCATACATGCGCAGAAGCTGAATCTCACACTGGATGTGGCTCCGCCTGCCGCCAGTAGCAGACTGGTAGTGCCAGCGGCAGGCAGCCCCTCACTGCTGTGTGCATACGCAAAGCTTTCTGCGCATGCACAGAGGGTAAAAGAACCCAAATGGCCGCGTCCGGGTGGGTGGGTGGAGCCTCGCACTCCCTTCGCAACTGGCTCTCCTATGACCAACAGGCACGAGTAAACCAGGAGCATTTAACTCCCCGATGAGAAGTCACATCTGACATTCCAGGCGCAGAACTCCAAACATTGTCTAGCCCAGTGATGGCGAACCTTTTTCTTCTCGGGTGCTGAAAGTGTATTGGTGCATGCTATCACGCTTATGCGAGTGTCCACATACATAATTCTATGCCTGGGGAGGGCAAAAACAGCTTCCCCCACTCCCCGGAGGCCCTCTGGAGGCCGGAAATGGCCTGTTTCCCGACTCTTGGTGGGCCAGTAGGCTCATGTTTTGCCCTCCCCAGGGTCAAAGGCTTCCCCGGAGCCCAGTGAGAGTAAAAATTCCCTCCCCCATCCCCCCGGAGGCTCTCTGGAAGCCCAAAAATGCCCTTCCAGAGCCTCTGTTCGAACCAAAAATAAGCTGGCCAACACACACATGTAGGTTGGAGCTGAGCTAGGGCAACGGCTTGTGTGCCAGCAGATATGGTTCCATGTGCCACCTGTGCCATAGGTTCGCTATCACTGACCTAGTCTTTATAACATAGGCTCTGGAGTCACGTAGTTCTCTCCCCCCCATGCTAAAGAAAATACGTTATGCGGTGTTCTTTTCAATGCCAGCCTGATTGCTCTCAAGCTTCCATCTGCATGGCCCAGCCATCGTAGTTTGCCTCCAGGTTTCCCATACGGGCAGAAAGCTAACGGGTCCTTCCCCTCTCCCCCCCCTTTCTGTCCACTCCACAGAAATACATTGCCCAGGTGCTCCAGGATCCTCCACCAGACGCTGACACGGCCGAGTCCGAAGAACAGGGGTCCCACGACGAGGATCACATCAACCCCAATGGCATTAATGACACAGATTTCCAATCGTGTGAGGACAGCCTGATAGAAAACGAAGTCCACCATTAGGGATTGTGGGGGACGCACGAGGGGGGCAGGGGAGTCCTGAGAGTTGACACGGCTGCTGTGCACTGTATGTATATGTATGTGTGAATGGGCAATGGAAGGAGAGTCTAAGGGGAAGAAGAGCAGCACCAACCATCACCACCTCCCATTCACTTGGCTGTTGCATTATTGCTCATTCCAGGGTGGGGCGAAACCATTTGACTTTCATTCTCTGTCTTTCCTATCATTTCTCCTCCTCCTCCTCTTCCTCCTCCCTCTCCCTCTCCTCCTCCTCCTCACGCCCCACCGAGAGTAGGAGCAGAAAGTCTCTGATAAGCTACCCGCCGTTCCCACTTTCTGAAGTCCTACAAGCCCAAGATGGAGTCAAAAGGAATGAACTTTGCCACTGCAGGGTGTCAAGGAGAGGAACTGAAGCAAGGACATCGGAAGATTCTCATGGCAAGGATCTACTCTGGCAGAGAGGACATGATCCTGCCCTGGACCGCTACCCTTTTCTAGAACTCTAGAGTCTCGGACACTAATAATGAATTAGGTTCCAATGAGGACTGAGCTTTAATCAAGGTACCGAATTTCTAAGCTAAGTTTATGGGTGGCTTTGAACCTGGCAGGAACCAGTGGTTTCCAGCCAAGCGGAGCCGTTTTTAATTGTGTATACATTTCCTACTGGCTTGTGCATCGGCAAGCGTCTCATCTCAAGAGGGCCAAGATGCAACCCTAGGATAAGCTTGGTCTTGGTCACTTGTTCCCTCCAAGGCTGGCCGTAAACAAGCTCATCGAGAGGATTGAATGGAAGAGGCCACGAATGCCACCGTGAACACAGCCCAATGAAGGCCACAATTGGAGGATGCTGTCTAACAGCAGGTATCAATGATCAATGCTAGCCACCCCTGTAGCTCCCGGTGGGAGGGAGGGGAGAATCCCTGTTTCAGGGTGAGAAAGGGGGCAGAGGATTCTCCAGGAGAGGCCTCGGCAGGAGAAGCCGCCCCTCCAGTTATCTCTTCCCACCGCTTCTCCCCGAATGTGGAACATGGCACAGTGATTTGGGTTCTGCAGCAACTTTGCACATATGTTTTACCTTCAAAAATTCGACTAAAACCCTGCTCTCTCGTCCTAATTTCCCTAAAGAGAAGGGTTGGTTTTTTTCTAAATTTGTACCCGGAAAACGTTTCCACTGAATCCCCAAAATTTGTAAGGTTTCCCAGCTCATCCATTTGCACCTCGGACCCCTGCATGAGGTTGCCTGTGTATTCCATGAAGAGGCAGCTCAGCTGCTTGACTGACCCCCACAGCCTTGCATGGAACTCTAAGGACTCGAGGGTTGCCATCTCTTGACCTGCTTCCCGGGTGGAGAATTCAGCTACTGGGCTTTTTCCTTCAAAAAAACCCCCAATCTTTCTGAGAGCACCTTAAATAAATCTGTTTAGAATAGAGAGGAGGCAAAGAGAGATTGGAATTTGCAGGTAGAGACCCTGCTTTTTCAGATGGATTATATGGGGAGGCCCAAAAGCTATTGATTTCCTCTTTCACCTCTGGCATATTGGCTAAGGTCAACCAACTCTCTTGAGCTGAATCCCTTTTCTGAATGAAACCTAGGCAGAAGGATGTCCTTTGCTGCTAAGCTCTCTCAATGTTTTACTTTCTGTCCTCTGCCTGCCAAAATCAGTACCACTGTGCCCTAGAGGCAGAGGCCTTATCCACCTTTTTTAAAATGGAGGTGAGTTTTAAATTAACTCACTTTGATCTTTCAGGCAGAGTGGGGTTGAAGCTTTTTAGGGAGGTGAGATGGCCAGGTGAGGAACAAGAATATAGAAACTTGCCACTTGGTAAATCAGGGTACCCAAGGGTCAGAACTGAAGATTGGGCTGAGTCAAAACTTGTGTAAGCTACCCACGGTCAAGAATCCAACCGAGAGGCCCGTTGAGTTGGAGAAAGAGCTGGACTTCCCGTTTCCCTTAAAGGAGGAGAGATGAAAGTTTGAGGAACCCCTATTTCAACCCTTGGAAGCTGGACCATGGCTTGGGGTGGGGTTTCTTCTCTGGAGCTTTCCTAGATGTTGGTAGGGAGGGGTAGAAGAGCATGAGCACCTCTCCTCCTTCCCCCTATTGTCATGGCCACTTTGTGCTGGAGTCACACATGGGGGTTTTATTTTTAAGTGTTTGTTCCCGGATGTTTCTTCAATGCTGTCTAGAAATAGTATGTGTTCCATGCCAGAGTTTCCTGTCCTGGTCCCTTGGCACCATATATTCCTAAAAAGCCCAGTCACCAAGGCTGTGTCATCTGCATCGGCCCCACAGCTTTCCATCTGGGAACACGGAGAGAAGGCCTGACGTCTGTGTGTATATATACAGCTGCAGTGCGAGGCTGGCTTCTGCTCTTGGGGAATCAGGTGCAGATCATTGGTGAACCTGCGGGGAGCTCTGTTCTAACTGGCACTTTGTCTGTGTAGAGATGTGTATAAATACTCTGTACATATTTGTGTAAAAAAAGGAGAAAAAAGAGGAACTTATCAGATTTCCATGATTGTGTCTTTGTGTGTGTGTGTGCCTATATATACATATACTACCTAAAAAACGGGTTGGAGGGAAAACACAATATTGACCATTGTTTGAAAAGCAGCAGGTAACAAACATTAGGATGTATAAGGGTTGTTTTATTTTATTTATATGTCATCCATCTCCAGGGATGGGCTCCTAAGGCTACGGTCAGATTTGCAGAACCGGTAGAAAAAAATTGATTTTTTTTCTTTCTTTTTTTTCCATTCTGGGCTCTGGGTAAGTTTTTCCGATCTCAGTAAATGAGGTTGAATGTATATAATTTTGGAAGAGCTGTGCGTGCGTGTGTGTATACACACATACAGTTTATATAGTAAATAATGTATATTTTTGTGTGCCTGTGTGTAATATGTATGTACACATATGGCATATATACATAGAATTAAATAGTATATTTGGATGTTCAGCAATAGTAAATAGATAGGGAAACTGTATCTCTTTGACGTGAGTGCCGTCAAGTTGGCCACCTTTAAGCCAATCACATGACCTTTAAGCCACCTTGTCACATCATCATCAAGCCACTCCCACCTGGTCACATGGCCACCAAGCCACACCCATAAAATAAGCCACACCCACAGTATGGTAGTAAAAAAGTTTGCAGCCCTTCACTGCCTGTCCCTCTCTGGAAAGTGGACAGCGTTTAATTTAATGAGGGAGAAGCACTTTTTATATTAGCAGACCACTGAGAATTGCATTTCCCTCCATACTGCCACCATAATACTGATTCAACACTGAAAAGAAGAATCCCACTATGAGGTGGATTTATCATCATCAAACTCTCTCTAATGCCATGCTAAACATTTTCTGAATGCTTTTTTGCAAACGTTTTCATACAATTGGGGAGTGAAGAAACTGCTAGCAGTGCAATTCCTAGGGGGAAAAAAGAATGCCAGTATCATTCTCAAAAATTAAATGCACTCAAACTAAATCACATTTTATATTTTGCCCCTCTAGATCAGTGTTTTTCAACCAGTGTGCCGTGGCACACTAGTGTGCCGCGAGACATGGTCAGGTGTGCCGCGAAGCTCAGAGAAAGAAAACGAGAGAGAAAAAGAAAGAAAGAAAGAGAAAGCAAGCAAGAGAGAAAAAGAACAAGAGAGAAAGCAAGCAAGAGAGAGAAAGAAAGAGAGAAAGAGAACAAGAAAGAAAGCAAGAGAGAGAGCAAGAGAAAGAAAGAGAGAGAGAGAGAGAGGGAAGGTGGGAGAGAGAAAGACATAGAGGGAGGGAGGGAGGGAGAGAGAAAGAGAGCAAAAAAGAGGAAAGAAGGAAGAGAGAAAGAAAGAGGGATGGAGAGAGAAAAAAAGAGGAAGGGAGAGAAAGAGGGAGAGAGAAATAGAGCGAAAGGGAGGAAGAGAGAGAATTTTTTTTGTCCAATATTTTTTAGCCCCCCCCCCCTCAATGTGCCCCATGGTTTTGTAAATGTAAAAAATGTGCCGCGCCTCAAAAAAGGTTGAAAATCACTGCTCTAGATAATACATCCTTAGCTATCTTTTCCACATTTTAAAATACAAAGGCGGGGCGGGGGGGGAAATCCTTGACAAAAAAATATCATTTTTATAGCATGATGGGCATGGAAGAAAAATGATTTGCTAATGCAACGTAAATACAGAATATGTTTTTCCAAGCTTGGCTTCGAGGTTGTAGCTGCTTTCTTCAAAATGCTCAGCATCAGAGATGTATTGGGGAAAAGAAAGGCATCTGTCTAAAGTCCATATCCCCAAACATTTGCCCTTCCGACAGCAACTGAAAGCTAATGTAGATCTCTTATGACTTGACAGCTATGTAAATCCCAGCTTGGGACAAAACCAACCACAGGCAAAGTAGGGTCTTGACTTGAAAGTACGGCTAAGGGAGCCAAGTCTTTTATGGGCTAAAAAGCCCTGGATGTCTGCCAGCTACTGTATGAACACAACACTCTCTTGATGCTTTAGCCTTGCTGTCTGTTGCTATCTAATCTTGCTGCCAACTGGATCTGAACGAGATGGCAGTGAATTGAATTCATCTTTACTGGAAGCAAAAACATTGAAAAGGAGGCTCTCGGGATGAAAAGACGGCTGCACCGGGTAGGTGGGAGATTGTACGCAGCCCCCATTCTAAGATAAACGCAAAGCAAGATTAAGGAGCAAAAATCTACATTCAATTTTCCCATATAAACTCAGGTGCAAAACAGGGTGGGGTCATTTTGTTTGTCTTTGTAAAATTTCACTCTTTGCAACAAGACAGGCGGTGAAGAATTGCTTCCTCTTCGTCCCCAAGTCCCAATGTTTTTTTCTCCATGTATTCTGATTTGCGGAGAGGCCATCAAGGAGAGCTGCCTCCACCTTTCTTTGCTGAAGCCCTGGTGAGAACCAAGGTTGGAGCAAGTGATATCTGGCTATAAATAGCCTTTAAGGCATTCTCACTTCTTTTCACAATCCTTATGCTCTTGTGAGTATACATAAATACATTCAGTCTTCAAGCTCTGTATATATTCAATGAGCCAAGATGGCACAGTGGTTAGAGTGTAGCACTGCAGGCTACTTCAGCAAACTGCTAGCTGTAGTTCAGCAGTTCAAATCTCATCACCGGCTCAAGGCTGACTCAGCCTTCCATCCTTCCGAGGTGGGTAGAATGAGGGCAATATATGCTGACTCTGTAAACTGCTTAGAGAAGGCCATAAAAGCAGTATGAAGTGGCATATAAGTCTAAATTCTAATTGTATTATTCACCTTTGTTTTCATCTTATGCAACCCACAAGGGTCATCATGCTGAAGTCCAGCATTTTGAAGCCTTCCTCGGAATAATAACCCTGCCAATTGTCTCCCGTTAACAATACAATCCTGGTACATTTCCTGGTTATCTATTGAACAGTCAATTTAGTTAGACTCACTTGTAGATAACTAACTATAGGAAATAAAGTTTAAAATTAATCAGCCTGCATCAGGAGTAAGCTAATAGAGAATTACAGGCTATGTTTTCCCATTGTAACTTAAATATTTCTAACAATAGGATTTTTAAATTCTAGGGATTCTGGAGAACTGAATAAATTATCTCTTAAATATAATAGACACCAATTTAAATGACTTTAGAACAAATACATGTAACATTAGGCTTTCTCTAGCTATTATGATAGTTGATGACTAGTAAGGTAGTCATAACCAAGGTAAGAAAAAGATCCTAAATCAAAATTCATTTCTGCTGAAAACATGAACATGGAATTCTTTAGTAGACTTGGAGTTCTTTAATAGACTCCCATGCAAGTATTAACCTAATCAAATGCTGCTTAGCATTTTTTGAGGTCAACCAGAATTAGCTTAGTACTGCCAGAAACATGGGTTGGTATCTCCTTGCTCCACCCAAGGGACAAGCAATATATATAGACAACAGAGGGAGACAGCTGTTGCCCTATATTCATTGTGATAAGCTTGCTACTGTTAGCCATAAGGGGACACAAAATGTTAGCTAGAATTAGAAGTACCAGACCCAGGCTGCCAAACTCAGGATTAATGGTGCCAATATTTAAATTTTCTCCACCTCTTTGCTGCCATCCGGTGACCATCAGGAGTCTTCAGAGAGGGGTGGCATACAAGTCTGATTAATAATAATAATAATAATAATAATAATAATAATAATAATAATAATAATAATGTCATTGTTGTTGTTATTATTATTATTATTTAGTCCAAGCATAATATCCCTAATTTAGATGGGACATTACCTGCTCTTAGCAGATACTTCTGGAGATTATTCCTTACGTTGGGCATCAATTTAGAACACGGGTCCCCAAACTTGGCAACTTTAAAAGTTGTTAACTCAGTATAGTTAACTCAAATAACTATGCTGGCTAGAGAATTCTGGGAGTTGAAATCCACAAATCTTAAAAGTTGCCAAGTTTGAAGACCTCTGGTTTAGAAGCAATACTAAATACAAAAGCATCACATTAAAGGTTTGTTTGTCTGCACATCCTTTGGAGATGCTTATGCTGAACTTGGAATGGATATTTTTCTGGTATGTGTTTCCAAGGTCCAAATTTAAATACATCCCCAACTACGTAAAATCTGTCATTTAGTCATGTTCAAAGTATACTGCTCAATAACGGGAACGCTCAAAGAACACATCCTAGATCTGAATTCATATATGTATTGCCTGATAATTCAAATATACTGCTCAAAAAAATAAAGGGAACGCTCAAATAACACATCCTAGATCTGAATGAATGAAATATTCTTATAGAATAGAATAGAATTTTATTAGCCAAGTGTGATTGGACACACAAGGAATTTGTCTTGGTGCATATGCTCTCAGCGCACATAAAAGAAAAAGATACATTTGTCAAGAATCATGTGGTACAACACTTAATGATTATCATAGGGGTCAAATAAGCAATGAAAAAACAATATTAATAAAAATCTTAGGATACAAGCAACAAGTTATCGAATACTTTGTTCTGTACAAAGTTGAATGTACACAACAGCATGTGAAATTGACTGTCAATCAGTGTTGCTTCCTATGTGGACAGTTTGATTTCACAGAAGTTTGATTTACTTGGAGTTATATTGTGGTGTTTAAGTGTTCCCTTTAATTTTTTTTGAGCAGTGTATATTGAGTTGAGAATGCAAATGCGGGTAACCAGGGGCCCATTCGTGCCGACGGAGGGAGCCCGAGAGTTACAAGCTGGCGTGGTTGAGCGTCGTTACTACACTCGCGGCCGTGATTTGGACCGTTCCTTTATTGACCGAAGCAGAACTTGCCGAGTGGCTCAATTTTTCAATCATTCTTCTTCGATCGCCGTCTGAAGCGACACTAAACGTGGCGGGAAATGCTGCAATTCGCCTGAAACGTAAAATTCCGTCACCGCTTGGAGTTCAACGAAGTTCTGGCGGAAAAGACACCCCTCACCAGGTCTTCAAACTTGGCCACTTTAAGACTTGTGGACTTCAACTCCCAGAATTCTGCTGGCTGGAGAATTCTAGGAGTTGAAGTTCACAAGTCTTAAAGTTGCCAAGTTTGAAGACCTCTGCCCCTCACTGTGATCTACTACTTGAAAGTATCTCAGTACCGTCCGGCATTATTAGAAAGAAAACAAAGGCGCAAATCTTGTTCCGGAGCTCTATAAACTTTGCCCACCCCGTTTTCTCTGGGTGTGGCAAGCGGCCCGCCGGACTGTCGCAGTCGACATAGCTGAAGCCTGACTCAAAAGCGCGGCCGAGATTTCCCGAGAAGGCCCCGGGGTTCCTCCCTAGCGCAGAAGACGCTGAAAGGCGCCGGAAATTGCCTCCCATTCGGGGCTGCGCTTGGCTGGATGGCCCCGTCGCCGCTTCCTTGGACTCGCGAAAGAGCGGGAAATCGCCAAATACGGTGACGCGTATCTCCCGCGCGCAAAGCCTTTGGTTGAATTTAAATCCACTCGAGCCGCTTTTTTAATAGCTTTCCCCAAACTCTGTGACAGAACCACCATCAAGCTAAGAGTTATGGGGTGCTGAGTTAATTACTACAACTCATTATGTCATATTATCCCGCTGTCCTTTTCATGACCATGAGATATTTTCCGCTCCGCCCAACCCAGCAAAAAAAATAAAAATCTACAAATATCCTGCGATGGAATTCATAGCTGGAGTCATAGTTACTCAGCCCAGTGTTCTGTATGTACAGGGGATACTTAAAAAAACCAAAACCTGTGAGATGCAAACAGCTACACTAGCAGTTAAGAAAAAAGACAGTAATCGTTACACCACGAAAAAATAACTTCATAGATTGGTGATGACTGAAATAAACGTAAAAAGAAAGAAAAATGGGGGAAACTAGTTTAAAAAGTTATATGCTAGCCATGGAATAGAATAGAATGGAAGAATAGGATAGGATAGAATAGAATAGAATATTGGCCAAGTGTGATTGGACCCACAAGGAATTTGTCTTTGGTGCATATTCTCTCAGTGTACATGAAAGCAAATACACATTTTGTCAAGAATCATGAGGTACAACACTTAATGATTGTCACAGGGATCAAATAAGCAATCAGGAATCTTATTTTAAAATCTTAAGGATAAAAGCAACAAGTTAGAATCATACAATTGTAAGTGGGATGAGATGGGTGATAGGAATGAGAAAAAACTACTAGTAATAGTAGTGCAGTTAATGTTAATATAGAATTTATTTTCACATATCCTTAAGCTACTGTCCTCAATATGATCTACTGTAGATCATATTGAAAAATATTGCTTCATTTTCATGCACTAGGATATATTTACAAAAGCAGGTGATAGTATTCATGAGGTATCAAAGAGAATGTCTTTCAGTTCACACAAGATTGTTCCTCTTTATTAAGTGTCCGAAGATTATGTGGCTACAAAGCCCTTTCTCCAATTTCACATGAAACAATAAAATTGCGATGTTTGGGAAATCTTTGCTCATTTGCATTGGGTTGTCCGCAGTATGTAAGCCAAGTATTGTCCCTGAACTTTATTTTCAAAGGAAACTTGTAATATTTTTAGATATGCATTGTTGCTGTTAAAAGTCTTTTGGCTCCAACTATGAAGGTTTTTAAGAAGAGATTGGACAACCATTTTTCTGAATGGTTCAAGCAATAGGGTTTCCTCCCTGAGCAGAAGGTTGGACTAGAAGACCTATCAGTGGTTTTCAACCTTTCTAATGCTGTGACCCTTTAAGATAGTTTATTATTTATTTATTTATTTATTATTTAGATTTGTATGCCGCCCCTCTCCGCAGACTCGGGGCAGCTCACAACAAAGTTCCTCATGTTGTGGTGACCCCCAACCATAAGTCTAGTGCCAATTATCCAATAGAGCTTTAAGCTGATTGGCAGGAAGGTCAGAGGGACACTCCCACTGAAAACGCCTGATTGGACGGATTGTAAAAATATGTTCCAAGGTGCCAGAATAGAAGCTTTAGTTCCTAACACCATGGCAAATTTGTCTTTTTCTAGGGTCTTAGGCAACCCCTGCGAAATAGAAACAGAAGACTGACCGCAGAAAAAGACCTCATGATCCATCGAGTCTGCCCTTATACTATTTTCTGTATTTTATCTTAGGATGGATATATGTTTATCCCAGGCATGTTTAAATTCAGTTACTGTAGATTTACCAACCACGTCTGCTGGAAGTTTGTTCCAAGGATCTACTACTCTTTCAGTGAAATAATATTTCCTCACGTTGCTTTTGATCTTTCCCCCAATTAACTTCAGATTGTGTCCCCTTGTTCTTGTGTTCACTTTCCTATTAAAAACACTTCCCTCCTGGACCTTATTTAACCCTTTAACATATTTAAATGTTTCGATCATGTCCCCCCTTTTCCTTCTGTCCTCCAGACTATACAGATTGAGTTCATTAAGTCTTTCCTGATACGTTTTATGCTTAAGACCTTCCACCATTCTTGTAGCCCGTCTTTGGATCCGTTCAATTTTGTCAATATCTTTTTGTAGGTCATTCGACCCCCAAAGAGTTGAGAACCTTATAATGTCCCTTCCAACTCTATTAAGAAAATATATTCATACAGCATATTCACATGTGCAGTAATGATGATTTGTTTGTTGATCCAGATTTAAGGAGTAATGCAGAGCACAAAATCCAGCTGGGCAGATAGACAGCCCACCAACCTTCATCCAGCCAAGTCTCAGGAGTACATGCCAAGTCTGTCAACTCATCTATAATTAAATCATGAACAATATTAATGCATGGGCTTTTATGGTTTTTCTATAGTCTCCATATCACATTCATATGGGTGCTGTTTTGTGATACTGCCAGGGGGTTGTAGCTTAATTAGAAACAGTATGATTTTGAAGCACATAGATCCGAAAATAAGTGCCTGCCATGTCTGCTTTGTTAATTTTTTAATATAAGTACTGAATCTATCTTTTATACCCTGTTTCCCCGATAGTAAGACACCCCCGATTGTAAGACGTATCGGGGGTTTCAGGGGGGGTCAGCTAATATAAGCCGTACCCCGAAAGTAAGACATATGTCTTACTTTCGGGGAAACACGGGGGTATTGCCGGGGGGGAGCCCGGTGACATCGCTTCCAATCTCCCCGCGCGCCCCTCGCCTTCGCCTCGCCGCGGCGCCACCGCCTCTTCCCCGGCTTGGCAAAGCGAAGGACGGCGCTGGTCCGAAGCGAGCCGAGCGGGCGGCGGCTTGCAGCGAAGGCGCTCATCCCAGCAACCGAGTCCTGCCGAGGCTCGGCTGCAAGCAGCCAGCGAGGCCAACCAGCTCCGAGGCGAGCGGCCGGAGCTGTGCCCTCCTTCGCCCGCCTCCTTTCCGGCAGGCAGGTGGGGCTGCCCAACTGCGCAGAGCGGCTCCTCCCCTCCAGACACACACTTCCCCGACACGCGTCTGCGGCTCCACGCGTGCACGCCGCTTGGAGCCCTGAGGTTGAACTTGGAAAAGGGCTCACGAGGCTCCTGTCCCGCGGATGCCCTTCTGGACTCTGGGGAGATGCCTTCGGGAACGCGACCCTTTCAATTTTTTTCCAATGTAAGACATACCCTGAAAGTAAGACGTAGTGGGGCTTACTTTCGGGGAAACACGGTAGTAGTTTAAGCTTTGGGTAAGCTTAAACTACTAGGGAGGTAGAATTTCCAGTCCAACCTCACTCAACGACATTCCTCGGGGTTTATTTTTTCTAACCCATGTATAACTAAGCAGCTCTTCTTCTCACCCTTGGATACGTAAAATTATCATCCACAGACAGACCAGCTCTGCAGGCAACAGCCTCCATATCAGATAAAGCAGACTTCCTTTATATGTATTTTTTTCAATCCAATGGAAGATACACATATGGACATTTGGTACATACCATAGCAACAACACATAATTTGCAAATTTTCCTGAGGGGAGAACAATAGAAAATCAAGGGGATTAGCATAGTCCTCCCAAAAGCAAGTTAAAAGGTAAAGTTTTCTTTAAATCAAGCTAATCTGGAGAATTTATGAAGGCGATTTAGTATAGAAGCAGATGTACTACTTTTACATTTTTCTAGGTTTCTTTTTAACTAACCAATTTAGGCGTAGCCCTAGCATTCATTATCTCCCATGCAAATACTTGTGTTTGCTTATTCTTTTTTTATTAGTTTCAGTCCAGACAAAATGTTATTATTGTTATTATTGTTATTAATTGGATTTGTATGCCGCCCCTCTCCGAGAATTGGGGCGGCTCAGTCAGTGTTGCATTTGCTTATGTTAATAAGCAGAAACAAGGACAACAACTAAAATTTATGTTTCAATAAGAGCCAAAATAGATAGAAAAGAATAGAAAACTTGAGACTCTGCTCTAGGTCACATTGGATCATATTCATATACTTTACATTTCTGGAGCAGTATCCTATATCAAAGGAAACTGATATAGGAGTCCTTGACCCAGAATGGAAGATTGGTGTATAAAATGAAGTTGTAGAAATTATGAAACTGAGCTTGATCGAGGAAAACATGACAAATACTTTTTGGAAAGACTGGAAACTGGAAACTTTATATAGATATTTTGTTAAAAAGAAGAAAAAGATTGAACACGTGATTTTCAGATTTGGGCATTAAAAAAGGTTAGTATTAATACTGACTTCTTTTATTATTGTGTTATATTGTGTTTTATATTGTTGTAAGCCGCCCTTAGTCTTACGGGATTGGGCGGCATAGTAGTCAAATTAAGAAAATAAAAATAAATAAAATAAATTAAAGAGGAAGGAGGAATATAAAATGGTAGCTATTTGATAGAAAGGCCCAGAAATGTGTGTGCAAGCAAACAAGGAAGCATTTGGCTAGAAGGGAGTTGGCTGTCTGTTTGTCTTCCTTTGAATAACAGTGGTACACCTGCCTGCAAGGAATATATTGGACCAGATGCAGTTCCACCCTATTTCCCTGAATGAGAGCTGGCACTGCACAACCCGACCCTCCTTTTTTGGAATTCCGGGAACACTCCCCACCACTATTGTTGATATCCGCAAAATGATTTCTCACTATTCTGAAGCAGAAAACACACAGCGCTAAAGCAGACTTGCCATACTTTAAAAAATAAACAAAGACATCCCCTGGGAGGTGGGGGTGGAGAAAGGAATTTATGGGGCAGGGTAATAAAATCCAAACTTTGTCCATTGTCCCTCCATGTCCAGATCTTTACCGATCTCACCCATAACCCTTCGGGGCCCCTGGAAATGTTAACCAACCCTTGGAGAGAAAAATAAAATAAAATTTAAAATGATCTGTCTCCCTCAGAGAGAAGCTCTGATGATTTGGGCAGGGTAACAGAATAGCAGAGCTGGAAAGGACCTTATAAGTCATCTAGTCCAACCTCTTCTCCTTAAGCAGGAGTCCCTACACCAGGGGTTCCCAAACTTGGCAACTTTAAGACTTGTGGACTTCAATTCCCAGAATTGGCTGGCTGGAGAATTCTGGGAGTTGAAATCCACAAGTCTTAAAGTTGCCATGTTTGAAGACCTCCACCCTACACCATTTCTGACAAATGACCGTCCAATATCCTCTTGAAAGTCTCCAGTGTTAGAGCTCTCACAACGTCCGCAGGCAAGCTATTCCACTGGTTGATCACTCTCATTGTCGGAAAGTTTCTCCTTATTTCCAGGTTGAATCTCTCCTTGGTCAGCTTCCATCCATTGTTCCTTATCTGGCCTTCTGGTGCCTTGGAAAACAGTCTGCCCCTCTCCTCTCTGTGGCAGCCACTCAAGTGTGCAGAGAAGAGCAACAGATATGATTAGGGGCTGGAGGCTAAAACATATGAAGAATGGATGCAGGAACTGGCCATGTCTAATTTAATGAAAAGAGAGACATAATAGCAGTGTTCCAATATCTCAGGGGTGTCCACAAAGAAGAAGGAGTCAACCTATTCTCCAAAGCACCTGAGGGTAGAACAAAGAGCAATGGGTGGAAACGAATCAAGGAGAGAAGCAACTTGGAACTAAGGAGAAAATTCCTGACAGTTAGAACAATTGATAGGTGGAAAAGCTTGCCTTCAGAAATTGTGAATGCTCCAACACTGCAAGTTTTTAAGATGATGTTTGATAACCATCTGTCTGAATTATTGTAGGGTCTCCTGGCCAAGCAGGGGGTTGGACTAGAAGGCCTCCAAGGTCCCTTCCAACTCTGTTGTTGTTTTTGTTGTTATTATTATCATTATCATCATTGTTGTTATCATCCTCATCATTATCATTATTATTATTATTGGAACACTGTTATCATGTCTCCCCTGGTCCATCTCTTGCCAGACTGTCCATGCCCAATTCCTACAACCTATCTTCGTACGTTATAGTCTCCAGTCCCCCAATCATCTTGGTTTCTCTCCTCCCCACTTTTAGAAAATGCAGGAAAAAGTCGAGGAATTAAGCCCGTGACTTTAAAAAAAAAATACCCGCGGTCAAATCAACGCAGAAAGTTCGGAGAATTTGCAGCGTCGTTTCATCGCCCCCCCCCCTTCCATATTTCTATTACCTAAAAAACGAATGCGGGCCAAGATCAATCAGTAGGTACCCGTTTACAGGTTGGTATTTATTTATTAGAGTCGGAAGGGACCTACCCCCGGCTCAAGCAGGAGTGCCTACCCTACAACATTTCGGATAAATGCCAGTCCAATCTCCCTTGAAAAGTCTCAAGCGTTAGAGGGCTCACAATCTCCGCAGGCAAGCCGTCCCACTGGTTGTACAGTATAGTGAAAGGAGGAGGAGGAGCTGCGGCGTCTCGTCTTCCTCCCGTCCGACGTAAAATTTTGCCTCAGAGAGCCTGCACTCCGCGTGGACTCTGGTAACCCGTCACGGCGCCTTTAAATCCCCCGCCCCCCCCTCAGCCGGAGCTCCGCTGGACCCGCCCGCACATATTTCAGCCAGCTAAACCCCACCTTCGTAGGCCGGAACTTGGGAAGAGCAGCTGCTGCTGCGCTTTAAATTCGGAGGCGATGCGCTGGGCGTAGTAGGGAGGGGTTGCCAGAAGCAGAGTTGTGGGCCTTGCGGAAGCCGGTGGGTAAGTATCGCTTCCAGCGTGCGACCCTTCTGCGCACGATCCGATGGTGGCTCGGTTTCATTCGGGGGCGTGTAGCCGGGGAGGGGGCCGCAGTTCCCGAGTCCGGCGCTTTCTCTGCTCCGCTCTTTCTTCCTTTTTTGCTGCAAGGCCTTGAGGACACCGGCTGTGCCAAGTGCCCTTCCCCGAGTGAGCGGGAAAAGCTTCCGCTTTTTTCTCCAGGACTGGCCCGCAGAACGATCTCGGTAGCCCCCCTCCCCACATGGGGAACAGCTGGGCGGAGTTGGTCGCTCCATCGATTGTCATCCTACAACTGGGCGACCGAGATTGCGGGCGCGCCCTAAAATTAAAGACCCTGAATCTGGACAGTGAACTGAGCCGCCCTGAGTCCTGTAGGAGTGGGCAGCATATAAATCTAGAGAAAGAGAGAGATGATAGATAGGTAGGTAGGTAGGTAGGTAGGTAGGTAGGTTAGGTAGGTAGGTAGGTAGAGACTGACTGACTGACAGACAGACAGACAGACAGATAGATTAGATATAGATAGATAGATGATAGAAAGACAGACAGACTAGAGAGAGAGAGAGAGATAAGATTAGATATAGATAGATAGATGATAGACAGACAGACAGACAGATAGATTAGATAGATTAGAGATAGATAGATAGATAGATAGATAGATAGATAGATAGATAGATAGATAGATAGATAGATAATGCACCTCCCGTAGATTGGTCCTGTAGGGAAAGGTGCTCCTGGGGTGTTTTATGTAGGAATGACAATGAGTTTTCCACTAGGGTTATTATCTGTGACTCTTAGTCTGTGTAGCTGGAAGCAGACTTGAGCGGTTGCCAAATGAGCAAGTAACACTCCTGGAAGGCCTAACCAGGAATAAGCAGGAGGAGTTAGTTGCCTTGAGATTTCCATCCAAGGCAGAAAGCTTTTGTTAAAGTTTATATATGTACTGTATGGTTTTTTTATGTATGTATGTATGTATGTATGTATGTATGTATGTGTAAGCAGGAGGAGTTAGTTGCCTTGAGTTTTCCAAGACAGAAAGCTTTTCTTAAAGTTTATTTTTATGTATGTATGTATGTACGTGTGTATGTATGTACATTGGAAGGGACCTTGTAGGTCATCTAGTCCAACCCCCCCATCAAGTGGGGGTCCCTACATTATTTTGGACAAATGGCAGTCCAATCTCCTCTTGAAAGTCTCAAGTGTTGGAGCGCTCACAACCTCTGCAGGCAAGCAGTTCCACTGGTTGATCGTTCTCAGCATCAAAAAGTTCCTCCTTATTTCCAGGTTGAATCTCTCCTTGGTCAGCTTCCATCTGTTATTCTTCATCTGGCCTTCTGGTGCCTTGGAAAACAGCCTGACCCCTTTCTCTTGGTAGTTGTCCCTGTGATATTGGAACATTGTTGTCACGTCTCCCTTGGTCCTTCTCTTTGCTAGACTAGCCATGCCCAGTTCCTGCAACCTCTCTTCCTATGTTTTAGTTTCCACTCCCCTTATCATCTTGGTTGTGGGTGCCAAGAGGGAAACCTTTTCTTAAAGTTACGTCAGTCCCAACCAATGCCACCCTTAGTTTGAAATTTGCTTCAGAGTCAGCCGGCTCAGTTGAGCTATGCGGCAGTGTTTCTTCCCTGCTCTTCTCTCTCTGCAGTGATTGTGTGATGGAAACTTGGGTCAGCAGTGCAAGAGGACAGGAGGTCAGCTTGGGACCTCCACCTGATTGTACGTGATGATTTTTTGAGGGGGATTCTTTTGAAAGGTCTCGGAGGGAAAACATCTTTTCACGATGCTCCTCAAAATCTTCCTCTTCTTGTACTGATGGTTTGATGTTGCCATTTCCAAATTGGCTGCTTCTGTATATGCTGAGCCTGCAAACTGCAAATTCTTGGCCACAATGGTGCAAGCCTAGCTCGTCCAGGGGGTGAGGGAAAATGCTTTTGCATAAAAAGCCTGTTTGATTTGTTTTCTTAATTTATTGGGACACCTTTTATTCCCTGCATTCATTTGTGTGGATACAAAAGAATTTAGGATCTGTTCATGTTATTTATACTGATTCCTCTCCTGTAGATAGATGGGTGTTTTGTTCTTTGTTGGTAGGGAAGGTTCATGCTAGCAACTGTGCAAAATGACATTTTAAGCATTTTCCTCTTACTATCACTTCTGGTTCCCCACTCTTTCAAAGGATCCTTTCGGTTTTGCACAAAATGCCAAGAAAGAGCAAAAAATGGTGCTCTAAAACTCTCCTGCTCTAGACTTTGCAGTAACCAATATTCTCTCCTCCGCAGTCCATAGCAGAACAAAATCAATATTTATCTGCTGTGTTTTTTTACAATGGATGGTTTTAATGTTTTTATGTTACAAGCCACCCAGAGTCATTGGATGGGAGATAAGCGGCAAATAAATTTCATAAATACATTTTTATAGTGGCACACAGAGAACACCTGTCTATTTCTTAATGTTTTGCAGCTTAGTCCATTTGCAAAAATGTTTCTGCAATTTCTGTATTCGGTAACAAAAAAAACTCTGGAAAGGTATGGCACCAAAAAGTTATAATAATATATACTCTGCTAAACAAATAATTCCTTCAGCACTGTCAAACTATTTACTAAGTCCTGCACTACTATTACTACTAGTTTTTTCTCATCATTCCTATCACCCATTTCCTCCCACTTATGACTATGACTGTAACTTGTTGCTTGTATTCTTAAGATTTTTATTAATATTGATTATTTCTTCATTGCTTATTTGTCCCCTATGACGATCATTAAGTGTTGTACCTCATGATTCTTGACAAATGCATCTTTTCTTTTATGTACACTGAAAGCATATGCACCAAAGACAAAGAGGCACAGCAGATAGAGCGCTGTACTGCAGGCCACTGAAGCTGACTGTAGATCTGCAGGTCAGCGGTTCAAATCTCACCACCCGCTCAAGGTTGACTCAGCCTTCCATCCTTCCGAGGTGGGTAAAATGAGGACCTGGATTGTGGGGGCAATACGCTGGCTGCTATTGCTAACAAACATGTTGTAAGCCGCTCTGAGTCTAAGGAGAAAGGCGGCATAAAAATCAAACAAATAAATAATAATAAATAAATTCCTTTTGTGTCCAGTCACACTTGGCCAATAAAGAATTCTATTCTATTATAAGATGTCATAATTCCTGCAAATGAGACAAATGGCTACCCATATACAACATGGAATGGCAACCTTTATTTTTAAGGGTCCACTTCTGTGGTGATTTAAAGCAGCCTGGAATTTGTAAACAGATTTTATTAGTTTATAATATAACATACAAAGGAAATAGAAAAGTAAATAGTAGGGAAAATAGGGAAGGGGAAAAAATGAGAGAAAGAAAAAGAGGGGGAAGACATTGACTTCCCTTTGATGCAGGAAAAGAAGGCATTGACATCAAACCTCAGCTTTTTATTTTTACATAATATAAACTAGCCAATGGCGAACCTATGGCCCCTTTTAGCATGTGAACCAAAAAAGATTCATCCCTGAACTACCACTTCTACAATGACAAATCTTATTGGTAAAACCCAAAATTAAAGTCCAGAAGCAGTTTCCCAGTCTACGGAGAGGGGCGGCATACAAATCTAATAATAAATAATTTGTATTTTTTTCTTTGATCATCAAAACAGTCAGTTTATCCATCTCTGCTAACTCCATAAATTTTTGCAGCTGTTCATCCATTGTGGGGACCGAGGTGCCCTTCCATTTCTATGCATAAAATAATCATACTTCCTTCAACCTATATAACATGAAAGTTCCTAATTTTTCCCAGGTCTTTTTTCCATTAAACCCAAAAGAAAAGTGTCTGGTTTCAATTCTTTAAGAATTTTCTGTAATAAGTTATGGAAACATAGAAGATTGATGGCAGAAAAAGACCTCATGGTCCATTTAATCTGCCCTTATACTATTTCCTGTATTTTATCTTAGGATGGATCTATGTTTATCCCAGGCATGTTTAAATTCAGTTACATTGGATTTACCAACCACGTCTGCTGAAAGTTTGTTCCAAGCATCTACTATTCTTTCAGTAAAATAATATTTTCTCACATTGCTTCTGATCTTTCCCCCAACTAACCTCAGATTTTGCCCCCTTGTTCTTGTGTTCACTTTCCTATTAAAAACTCTTCCCTCCTGAACCTTATTTAACCTTTTAACATATTTAAATGTTTCAATCATGTCCCCCCCTTTCCCTTATAAATCCTACTGCAAAATTCCTTTGCTTTATCACACATCCTCCATAAACGATAAAAAGTCTCTGCTTTATATTTATATTTCAAACATTCATTTGAAACAGCATGGAAATGAGTCAGAAATAAATCTGCTCAACTCTCAGAAATGGTTAACTCGGTGTGATCTCAATGGTCTAGAACAGTTTTTGAGTTGGCAGAGTTCTTGTGTGGAAGTACCCATAATGCATGTGTCACATTATGATCTGGATTTCAGATTTTCACTTCCCATAAAGTATACTATAAATCTTCCCCATGGGTACAGTCTGTTGCTTGCTTGCAACTGTATTTCTTTAATTGATAGATGCCTTTGTTCCTGTGAACATTCGTTCTGCTCTAAGTACATAAGGTACTACATAACATACTTGGATGCAATTCACAAGTACGTTTTGCTGAATACAAAGTAAGAAATAAATTGCAAGATTATGAGATTGAATTGCAAGCTGTATAACAATAGAGAAAAGTTGCAGTGGATACGTTCTTTTATTAATATTGATTGTTTCTTCATTGCTTATTTGACCCCTGTGACAATCATTAAGTGTTGTACCTCACGATTCTTGACAAATGTATATTTTCTTTTATGTACACTGAGAGCATATGCACCAAGACAAATTCCTTGTGTGTCCAATCACACTTGGCCAATAAAATTCTATTCTATTCTATTCTTCCACAACTCTGAATTATCAATATTATTATTTGCATTTGTACCTCACTTTTCTTTGTAAAATGACAGATTTATATATATCATTAACTTAGTTATCAGTACAGTGGTACCTCTACTTAAGAACGCCTCTACTTAAGAACTTTTCTAGATAAGAACTGGGTGTTCAAGATTTTTTTGCCTCTTCTTAAGAACCATTTTCTACTTAAGAACCCGAGCCCTGAAAAATTTCCCAGGAAATTTGAGATAAGCCCAAAGGCCCGGTCAATTTCCTGCCATTCCCCCTTTAATCCTAGCCATCTCGGGCTTTTCTGGGCTGCTAGAGGTGCCTTTTGGTGGTGCTTAAGGAGGTTTTGGCAGCCCAGAGCGAAAGAAGCATTTTCCTTTCTCTGGGCACTTGGAGAGGGAATAAACCTCTGTCAGCGCCCGGAAAAAAGAAAAGCTCTGGGCAGCAACTGTCCTCCTCCTCTTCTTCTTCCTCCTCCTCCCACCCAAATGCCAAGCTTTTATTTCTTTCCTAATGGGTTTGCACGCATTATTTGCTTTTACATTGATTCCTATGCAAAAAATTGCTTCTACTTACAAACATTTCTACTTAAGAACCTGGTGACAGAATGAATTAAGCTCCTAAGTAGAGATACCACTGTTTTATCTCCTCTCCCTGGGTTGTTTTAGATGGGTTTTTATTCAAATGCTTGTTTCATAAATTATTTTAAATTTATTAAACATTATTCTAGAGCTGGGTTTTTTTACCTTGGGTGCCATGGATCCTTTTGAGACTCTAATCTCAGTAGTGGGTTGCTACTGGCATGATAGGGAATGGCACACTAGTAGCGGCTGCCACATTGTGCAAGTTGCGTGCGGGTGCTAAAGTGCCAGTCCTGTGGGCACTGCCATCTTTCTTCCATATTTTTGCTTTGTGTGCATGCGCAGAAGCAAAATCTTGCGAGTGGATGCAAGAGCGAGAGAGATTATGGTGATATTTTTTTGCTTCTGCGCATCCCCTGGTGAGATTTCAGCACATTTTTGCTTCCTGGGCATGCACAGAAAATTCCAATTAGGCTCTAATTTTAAAAAATATTTTAAAATAAATACGTAACATAGTATTATGTGCTTCTTTATTCATTAAATCAATAATAAGACCATATAACCTTTTTTAGGATAAAATGATCTTAGATCATGAGATATATCGAAGTTAATAATCATTTTTAGAGTCTAACGCTATAGATCAGTGATGGCAAACTTTTTTTTCTCAGGTGCCGAAAGAGCATGTATGCACACTATTGCGCATGTGTAAGTGCCCACATTCATAATTCAATGCCTGGGGAGGGCAAAAACACCCAGAAGCCCTCTGGAGGTTGGAAATGGCCTGTTTTCCAACTTCTGGTGGGCCCAGTAGGCTCGTGTTTTACCCTCCCCAGGCTCCAAAGGCTTCCCTGGAGCCAGGGAAGGATAAAAACGCCCTCCACCATTCCCCCAGAGGCTCTCTGGAAGCCAAAAAACACCCTCTGATCCTCTGTGCGAGCCAAAAATCAGCTGGCCAGCACACACAAGCACGTTGGACCTGAACTAGGACAATGGCTTGCGTGCCAACAGATGTGGCTCCGTGTGCCACCTCTGGCACCCGTGCCACAGGTTTGCCATCACTGTTATAGTTTATCTTGTTGCTTAAATATATTATTGAAGGAAAAACCAATTTGAGCTAAAAGATAAAGTTGTAATTGTTTTCCCATTTAAGTTCATAAACCCCCAAAAAATCAATCTGTGAACTCTAGCTTCAGAGCCCCTCTTCACTAAAATTAGCTGTGTCTAACTTACCACTTCCTTGCTGAAAAGGTAAAGCAGCCACATCATACCTGTGTGATGGTAGACTTGGATGGTTATTTTAATGCCATTTACTTGCTGATCAAGGTGAATCCTGATTTAAACTGCTTGCTGTTCTGAACCTGGGATGACTTCCAGATTTAAAGTGAACAAATAACATTAGTGATAATGAGATGGAGATGGAGTCTCTAGACTTACATACAGAGAGAAATCTATGTGTAATATCTATCTCCCAGTCCAATTTCTTTGCCAAGAAAACAGAAGCACTATATTCAAAATAAGCTATGCAGTTGGATTGTTGCACTTATAATATTGCTTTTCCCCTCCCCCCAGTGGCCCATATAGAATTCTTTATTGGCCAAGCATGATTGGACACATGAGGAATTTGTCTCTGGATCATCAGCTCTCAGTGTACATAAAAGCAACAACTGAAAAACCATAATCATAAAATATAATTATCATAAATCATAAGATATAACATTCACGTGAAAGTCAGAGGATACTTAATAAGCCATCAATAAATTAATATAATTTATATTCAAGTTTCTTCTCCTTTTTCTCTATTACTGATTTTTAGTTCTCGGGGGTGATAAGAATGGTAATAATATGCATGCCCGGTTTAGCAAAGCCTTAGCATCAGAGTGTGTTAATAATAATATAAGAAATACTAATGATTTGATGGTTATTTTGAAATATCCTTTCTTAGCAAGCAACTAGAAGCCAAGAAGAACCTACGTGCCAAGTTTAAAGTTTGTAGGCTTTACAGTTCTGGAGATGTAACGAGTTAGTGGTATTTGGCTTAAACATAGAAACATAGAAGACTGACGGCAGAAAAAGACCTCATGGTCCATCTAGTCTGCCCTTATACTATTTCCTGTATTTTATCTTACAATGGATATATGTTTATCCCAGGCATGTTTAAATTCAGTTACTGTGGATTTACCAACCACGTCTGCTGGAAGTTTGTTCCAAGGATCTACTACTCTTTCAGTAAAATAATATTTTCTCATGTTGCTTTTGATCTTTCCCCAAACTAACTTCAGATTGTGTCCCCTTGTTCTTGTGTTCACTTTCCTATTAAAAACACTTCCCTCCTGAACCTTATTTAACCCTTTAACATATTTAAATGTTTCGATCATGTCCCCCCTTTTCCTTCTGTCCTCCAGACTACACAGATTGAGTTCATGAAGTCTTTCCTGATAGGTTTTATACTTAAGACCTTCCACCATTCTTGTAGCCCGTCTTTGGACCCATTCAATTTTGTCAATATCTTTTTGTAGGTGAGGTCTCCAGAACGGAACACAGTACTCCAAATGTGGTCTCACCAGCGCTCTATATAAGGGGATCACAATCTCCCTCTTCCTGCTTGTTATACCTCTAGCTATGCAGCCAAGCATCCTACTTGCTTTTCCTACCGCCCGACCACACTGCTCACCCATTTTGAGACTGTCAGAAATCACTACGCCTAAATCCTTCTCTTCTGAAGTTTTTGCTAACACAGAACTGCCAATGCAATACTCAGATTCAGGATTCCTTTTCCCCAAGTGTGTGTGTTTGTGTGTGTGTGTTTTCCTGTCGAATCACCCTGGTATATCCCAGCGGCAGCAGCAGGTTCGTAAGGTGAAAATAGTTCGGAAGAAGAGGCAAAAAAATCTTAAACCCCGGGTTCGTATCTCAAAAAGTTCGTATGATGAGGGGTTCGTAAGACGAGGTACCACTGTACTGCCATAATGTACATTTTTCCAATTCTTTGCTATTTCTATGGGTCAGGCACACATGCACAGAAATACACAGCAGTGTATATCTTCTGTGCTGTTTGCTGGGAGGCAAATTGCTGGCAGGCAGAGGCAGATTTTTTTGCCCTTGTTTTCCTCCCACAAAACTAAAGTGTGTCTTATATTCCGGTGTGTCTTATACTCCAAAAAAAATACGGTATTCCAAGAACATGGACTTTAACAGATATTTCTCAGGCAGATATTTTTACCTAGCCTGGTTTTAATTTACGGTAGCTTATCAAATGATGTTAACACTAAGTAATCAAATAATCAGTATCCTTTGGCACAAATGTGACTTTTAAGTTGATGTAGGTTGCCTATCTAAACAGTGCGTTTTGTTTATTGCCTTGGTGAGGAGTTGTTTGTTTATGAACTATAGAACCTGTATCATAAGTGAGAAACAGTACAAACTAGATTCTCCAAGACAGTGATGGCAAACTTTTTTCTTCTTGCGTGCCAAAAATGGGAGTGTGTGCACTCCCATTTTTGTGTAAACCCTGAAATAAGCGCTTGGCCTTATTGTCGTGCACTCAAAAGTCCGATTTGGGGATGTCTTATTTGAGGGGAAAACAGGGTTCTAATTGGTTTATAAAAACTATTGTGCATGTACGCATGTGTGAAAAACAACACTTTTATATTAAGCTTGATTGTAATAAAATGCTTGTCTTTTATTTAGTGAATTAATTCTTTCTATTCTCAAATTACAAAGTCATCCAGAGAGGCCTCTCTTCCCCGTTTCCCTTTCTCTGCACTCCCAACATTGCCGAATAAACCTTACAAAAAGATATTTTCTCCCTGCTGGCCATACAGAAGTACCATTTTCCTTCTTAAGTGAAAGTGGTTGGAAGTGGGAAATGAGAAGAAAGCAAAGTACCCTACTATTTGTGTGCAATAATATTTTACAAATATGCATGGACCAGAGTCTGCTGGCAAAAAAGGGAAATGGTTGTGGCATTTGCACATCATTTGCAAATGTTTAGAAGCTGACTAAGCATTGATGACTCCAGTTGGCATGGTGTCAAGTTCAGGGGATGGTGTTGTGATAAAGGGAATAAAGCTAAATGGGAGAGCTGTGTGTATGAAACTTGCTGAAAGAGTAGCTGCAGATTTTAGAGTTAGGGAAGCGCAATGATTATTCTGGATTTAACTGGCAGTCCGTGAATGGTAGACTCGGGAAATAATGGGAGTCTGGGACACAGTATTCTGTCCATATCTGCAACTTCCCCATATCAATCTCATTGGCATTTCTCATTACAGTGATACCTTGTCTTACGAATCCCTTTTCGAGATACGAACCCAGGGTTTAAGATTTTTTTGCCTCTTCTTCCGAACTATTTTCACCTTACAAACCCAAGCTGCCACCACTGCCATACCCCGCCTCCGGACCTCTGTTACAAGCCAAAGGCTTCCCTCGCTGGGAAACCCCACCTCCGGATTTCCATTGCCAGCGAAGCACCCGTTTTTGCATTGCTGGGATTCGCCTGAGGCTTCCCTCCATGGAAAACCCCATCTCCGGACTTCCGTGTTTTTGCGATGTTGCAGGGGAATCCCAGCAGTGCAAAAATGGGCGCTTCGCTGGCAACGGAAGTCCGGAGGTGGGGTTTCCCATGGAGGGGAGCCTCAGGGGAATCCCAGCAGCACAAAAACGGGCGCTTCGGCTGGCAAAAGGGGTGAGTTTTGGGCTTGCACGCATTAATCGCTTTTCCATTGATTCCTATGGGAAACATTGTTTTGTCTTACAAACTTTTCACCTTAAGAACCTCGTCCCGGAACCAATTAAGTTCGTAAGATGAGGTATCACTGTATATTATCTTGTTAGACCAGAAATCTCCAGTCTTATATTTCAGTTAAGGAAATCTCTGTTAGATACTGACTTTTTAAAAAAAATGGTGATATTTTGAGAATCAGATTTTGAATTTCAATTTGAATAGAGGGAGTTTGGTGGGACTCTCATGTAAATAGTGCATGTGCACAGGCAAATCCTCACATGTAAATAATACCATTGAATTGAAAATTTACCCATTAATATCACAACCTCTTATTCACCTTGGAGCTGGCTCAGAAAGCTTCAACCATCAGAGGGATATAAAGAGTGCAATGACAATTTGAACATAGATTTAGCCAACCTGGGGGAAGAAAATGATTTTCTTCTTTATCAACAAATACATGATGATGCAGAAAGTTTGCAATTGTGTCAGAGGAAAAGCCATTGGGGAAAAAAATACAAATCTTTGTGAAACCCCAAATTTCAAGGGCAAAAATCCATTCTAACATTAAAATGGGCAAAACAGTCAATACCTCTTTCATTTCTTACTGTTTGTTAGGAGACATTGAGTTGGGTTCCTTGAACTGCATGGGGGAATAACTTGCCAACTCTCCTATCCTTAGTAACATCTCTTAGTTCTTCAAAGGACATTCTACTAATCTCTGTCATCCCACAATCCTGCTTATTGTAAGCCTTTATTCTAGTCCACAGGCTCCGAGCCCAATGTGTTTATCTGCCTGCTTGCTGTTTATCACCTCAAAGCAGCAATCACTCTTATATTTGATCTCCGAGAGCAATCATGGACTTCCCTAAATATGCCCATGTTACACCAACACTCCGCAGTCTGCATTGGTTGCCGATCAGTTTCTGGTCATAATTCAAAGTGTTGGTTATGACCTATAAAGCTCTTCATGGCATCTGACCAGAATATCTCAGGGACCGCCTTCTGCCGCACGAATCCCAGCGACCGGTTAGGTCCCACAGAGTTGGCCTTCTCTGGGTCCCGTCGACTAAACAATGTCGATTGGCAGGACCCAGGGGAAAAGCCTTCCCTGTGGCGGCCCCGGCCCTCTGGAACCAGCTCCCCCAGAGATCAGAATTGTCCCTACCCTTCTTGCCTTTCGTAAGCTCCTTAAAACCCACCTCTGTAGTCAGGCATGGGGGAACTGAGATATCCTTTCCCCCTAGGCCTATACAATTTATACATGGTATGTTTGTGTGTGTGCTTGTTTGGTTTTTAATAAGGGTGTTTTAGTTATTTTAAATATTAGATTTGTTATATGCTGTTTTTATTATTGTTATTAGCCGCCTTGAGTCTATGGAGAGGGGTGGCATACAAATCTAATAAATAAATAAATAAATAAATCTAGGAATGAATGTGGGATTATAAGAGTCCCAATGCCCTTGACATCTCTAAACATGTGGTTTGAAGATCACCATCCCAATTCCCCCACTGTTTCTCAGGTTATTTGTTGTCATAGAAATTCTCCCTGTTTTTCATAATCTTTTCTAAGTTTGTCATTACCTTCCTAAGCTTAATATTTATACTTCCCCAGCATCTTTTCCATCTGTATCTGCTCTTGAGCCAACGAAAACAGAATTAACCAAGCTTAACAAGATAATGACAAACTTAGAAAACATGATAAAAAATTAGAGAGAATTTCTATGGCTACAATCTTCTTCATTTGCATTCATTAGACATAGGCATATCTCCGACTGCTTGTTGGTCTGTGGTTTCCCAGTAACCACTTCCTTCTTCTTGGTGTGTGTGTGTGAGGGGAGGGGTGATGATGTTCTCGCTGTAACATATTTATATAATGTTCACACCCAACCAACAGACTGGTCACACAATAATTAGCCTATAAAACGAATGAATGACAGAACCAAAGGGAAACATAACAGCAAAGTATATCTTCGCTTCACTTTCAACCTTACTCAGAGTCTACAGGGAGAGGTGGCATACAAATCTAATAAATAATAATAATAAATAATTACTCACAAAGGTGATATTACAGGTGCGTCCGGCAATGGCTCTGGCATGATCCTTGCTGGCAATGCTGCAGCAAGAACCAGCCATGCCTGTAGTGTGAGATAGCCAGAGCAGAAGCTATGTAGGATCAGGTTAACAACTCTGGAAGCCTTTTTGGCGATATTGTTGCAGTGGGCTTTAGCACTTAGGTTGTTTGATATAGTATTCCAAGGTCTTTTACTGAGTGTGGGTTGGCTGCGAGAATTTGTTTATTCAGTTCATATGCGAGGTTTGGATTCTTTTTGCCGATGTGGAGGGTAGAGCATTTGTTGGTTGATATTTGAAGTTGCCAGGTGTTAGACCAATCTGAAATAAAGTCAAGGTCTTTTTGGACAGTGAGTGTGTTGTCAGTGGTGTTGAAAAGTTTCACATCGGCAAAAAGCACACAGTTGCTTGCAATATTATCACAGAGGTCATTGATGTATAGGATGAAAAGAGTAGGACCTAGTACGCTGCCTTGGGGAACACTGCTTTTGACAGGGACGGGGGTGGAAATGGCTCTTCCGACAACTTGTTGCCTGTTTGACAGGAATGCAGTAATCCAGTTGTGGAGGAGTCCTGAGATGCCATAGGATTTGAGTTTTAGGAGAAGTTTGTCGTGAACCACTGAGTCGAAGGCTTTGCAGAGTCCAACCAGCTGATCTCGGGGCACAATGGCTCTGGCATGATCCTTGCTGGCAATGCTGCAGCAAGAACCAGCCATGCCTGTTGTGGCCCATCCACATCCTGCGCAGGTGGCGGAGAGCCCAGGCAAACTCTGTCCCCACCATTGTCACTTCTGCCGGGTGCATCCACACAGGGGAACTGCAAAAATCATCCTAGAGGAAGGACAGGACTCACCAGCCTCTCGTATATTTGGAGCAAGGGGGCTCCAGAGAGAGACAGCCCACCCCATCTTCTTTTCTCTCCCTTCAAAAAAACCTCAAAAGGAGGGTTTATGCAAATCTAGGGAGAATTTCATTTCAATTCTCCTGTTTCCAGCAGTCATGGGAAAGGGAGGAACCTTTCCCATCCCACCTTTTATTTGCCCAAATATAACTCTCTTTCCAAAGCTATTCTGGCCTTCTTGATTTGCAGGCTGCAGAGGTACGGCACAATGCATCCTCTGTGTTCACACAAGAGTTTTTCCAAACAGTTTAGAATAGAATACAGAATAGAATAGAATAGAATACAGAATAGAATAGAAAATAGAATAGAACAGAATACTTTATTGGCCAAGTGTGATTGAACACACAAGGAATTGGTCTTGGTGAATATGCTCTCAGTGTACATAAAATAAAAAGAAACATTTATTTATTTATTTATTTATTTATTTATCAGGTTTGTATGCCGCCCCTCTCCGCAGACTCGGGGCGGCTCACAGCAATAATAATACAATGTAAATAAATCTAATATTTAAGTTAATTTAAAACCCCAATTTAGAAACCAATCATACATACTAGCATACCATGCATAAATTTTATAAGCCTAGGGGGAGGGAAAGTACCAATTCCCCCATGCCTGATGACAGAGGTGGGTTTTAAGGAGCTTACGAAAGGCTAGGAGGGTGGGGGCAACTCTGATATCTGGGGGGAGTTGGTTCCAAAGGGTCGGGGCCACCACAGAGAAGGCTCTTCCCCTGGGGCCCACCAAACAACATTGTTTAGTTGATGGGACCCAGAGAAGGCCAACTCTGTGGGACCTAATTGGTCGCTGGGATTCATGCGGCAGAAGGCGGTCCCGGAGATATTTGTTAAGAATCATAAGGTACCACACTTAACCATTGTCATAGGGGTCAAATGAGCAATGTAGAAACAATCAATATTAATAAAAATCTTAAGAAAACAAGCAACAAGTTACAGTCATACAGTCATAACTGGGAGGAAATGGGTGATAGGAATAATGAGAAAAACTAGTAGTAAACTAGTAGTGCAGACGTGGTAAATAGTTTGATATTGTTGAGGGAATTATTTGTTTAGCAGAGTGATGGCATTCTGGAAAAAACTGGTCTTGTGTCTAGTTGTCTTGGTGTGCAGTGCTCTATAGCGATGTTTTGAAGGGTAGGAGTTGAAACAGTTTATGTCCAGGATGCGAGGGGTCAGTAAATATTTTCTTCGCCCTCTTTTTGACTCGTGTAGTATACAGGTCCTCAATGGAAGGCAGGCTGACAGCAATTGTTTTTTCTGCAGTTCTGATTATCCTCTGATATTGCATGCTGTTTAATATTGCATGCTGTTTTTTGGTGGGGGTTTCTGGGGTGGGTGACTGGAAAAACAACGATCTGTGTCTTTTCTGGGCCAGATTTGAATTTGTATGTGTTGCCATAAATAGATAGATTGGGGGGGGGGAGAGGGAGGGAGGGGGAGAGAGAGAGAGCTCCAGGTTTTGGTGGTGGTGGTGGTGATGATAATGATATAGATATATAGATATAGATTAGATGTAGATTATAGATATTGATAGATTATAGATATATAAGGGAAGGAAGGAAGGAGAGAGAGAGAAAGAAAGAAAGAAAGAAAGAAAGAAAGAAAGAAAGAAAGAAAGAAAGAAAGAAAGACTTATGACCACAATTGAAGCCAAAAGTTTGGTTGCTAAGCAAGAGCACCCACCCGGTTACCTGACTATGCAATGCCACCTGAAGTCACACCCAACAGACCTCAAGCCACACACACAAAATAAGCCACACACACAGAACCACTAGGGAAAATTTTCACATTTCATCCCTGCATCCTGTGCATCATAACCTCTTTCTTTATGCAGTGGCTGCCTCAGGGCTACACAAAACAGGCAATCATTGCACTGCAATTAAAAGAGACAAGGTGGTATCATCTAGTGCAGGTAGGGGTGGGCTGGTATCCAAAGGGGGTGGTGGTGGAACACAGTGGGGTAGCAAAAATGGAGCTCCACCCCAGAGCACCCAATTTGCATTGAAAGATGTTGAAAGAAAATGCAGGGCGTCCTGCATAAGCCATGCCCACAATGTGGTAGTAAAAAATTTGGTAGCCCTTCACTGACTTCAGGGATCTCCAACCTTGGTAACTTTAAGCCTGGCAGACTTCAACTCCCAATATTTTGGGAGTTGAAGTCCACCAAGCTTAAAATTGCCAAGTTTGGAGACCCCTGATCCAGTAGGTGTCCACCATGCTATCATTTTGTATCTAAAGCAATGTCTTTCTTTTTTAAAACAACTACAAGTTTGATTGATACAGTTCATATCAGAATTATTTTTCTTTGCATTCTGTTTGCAGTCAACTTAGATACAGAACAATGAAACTATATAAAGCAGGAAGTACTTGCCTGAGTGCTGATGAATGGGGATTCTATTTTACCCCACCCTACTAGTGAGTCATAGAAGAAAGAGTGAGTTAGTTGGAAATAGTTGCTAGAACATTGAGCAAAACTAAGATGAAATCCAACAGATTCAACCTCTATTCTCCAAACTAAACATAATATTTGGTGTTCTTCCCCATCCTACCAGTTCTAGCAGGGTTGTCATGTTCCAGATCTTGTCTGTGAAACAATGTCTTGTAGACCTTTGCCTTCCCCATCTAAGATCCAAATAGTCCTGAGCTTGTTGGTTTTCTTGAAGACCTTAAACACTTGGGTTTTCCATTGAATGCTGAAGTCAAGGTATCAGTAAAAACTGATGTATGGGTTCTATGTTAGAAGATAGTTCCATGTGTGTTATTTTAATTACATGTCACCCTATCAAGCTTTAATTCATTTTTACTTTATGCACACACTCAGAATTATTTGGGCAGCCATACAGATTCTATAGATCTGTGGCAAACCTTGTTTTCCTCGGATGCCGAAAGAGCGTGCTTCTGCGCTATTTATTTTATTTTATTTTTATTTATTTATTTTGTCTAATACATAATGTAGATTTCAGATGATACAATCATAGTAAAATACATCAATAGAAGAATAGAAGGAATGCGTGAGCGCGCAAACTTATAATTCGATGCCTGGGGTGGGCAAAAACAGCTCCCCCCCCCCTCTGGAGGTCAGAAACAGCCTGTTTCCCAACTTCTGGTGGGCCCAGTAGGCTCATGTTTCACCCTCCCCAGGCTCTAACGGCTTCCCTGGAGCCGGGTATGTGTGTTAAAAACACTCTCCCCCCATCCTCCCGGAGGCTCTTTGGAAGCCAAAAACACCCTCCCAGAGCCTCTGTGCGAGCCAAAAATCAGCTGACTGGCACACAGGTGCACATTGGAACTGAGCTAGGGCAACGGCTTGCGTGCCAGCAGATATGGCTCTGTGTGCCACCTGTACCATAGATTCGCCATCACTGGGATAGATAATTTAATATATAAATAAACATGAAGTTGTATTCCATAATCTTAAGATCTGTCTTAAATAAATAAACATGATTTGATTTGATCTGATTTGATTTGATTTGATTTGATTTGATTTGATTTGAATGCCGCCCCTCTCCGCAGACTCGGGACGGCTAACAACAGTAAAAGACAATATAAACAAATCTAATATTAAAAGTAATTTTAAAAACCCCAATTTAAGGAACCAATCATACATACAGACATACCGTGCATAAATTTCATAAGCCTAGGGGGAGGGGAATATCTCAATTCCCCCATGCCTGACGACAGAGGTGGGTTTTAAGAAGCTTACGAAAGGCAAGGAGGGTGGGGGCAACTCTGATATCTGGGGGGAGTTGGTTCCAGAGGGTCGGGGCCGCCACAGAGAAGGCTCTTCCCCTGGGTCCTGCCAATCGACATTGTTTAGTCGACGGGACCCGGAGAAGGCCAACTCTGTGGGACCTAACTGGTCGCTGGGATTCGTGCGGCAGAAGAAGGTCCCGGAGATACATGAAATTATCTTCCATAATCTTAAGGTCTGTAGAAGATAAAGACAAAATTATTTGGAGTTTTTCAGAGGCTTGGTCAAGAAATTACAAGGAAGTAGATTCCATTTGATGTCAGAAGAAACATCCTGATGATCAGAGCTGTTCCACAATAGTATAGAGCAGGGATGTCAAACTCAAGGCCCACACACCAGATCTGGCCTGCAGGTTGTTTAGATCTGGCCCACAGGGCCAGCCTGAAAGTAGCAATGGACTGGCCCACAGTGTCTGTCTCTGCTAGCAAAAGCAGGACATGCCCACACCCTGTTTTTGGTTTGGACAGCCTCCTGCATCACCCTGCTGGCCAAAACAGGTCATTGGGGGGGGGCACACTGCCACCCTGTGCCCTGTTTTGGCAGACATAATGTTGCAGGAGGTATTTATCATCTGTCCTGTCTTCTCCACCCCACCCCACAGCCGCCCCACAGAGGACAACTGCAATGCTGGTCTGGCCCTCAAAGAAACCCAATTTGACACCCCTGCCAGGGGTGGGCTACTGCCCAGATGGGGGGGGGGGAACGCAGTGGGCTAACAAAAATGGAGCTTGACCCCAGAGCACCCAATTTGCACTGAAAGATGTTGAAAGAAAATGCAGGGCATCCTGCATAAGCCATGCCCACAGTGTGGTAGTAAAAATTTTGGTAGCCGTTCACTGCCCTTGGTATAGAGTCTGTCTCAGGAAGTAAGGGACTTCTTTTTTCTGGAGGTCCTTAAACAGAGGCTAGATGGGTTTCTATCTAAATAGAAATAGGTTGCCCCAGTCACTTCGAATCCTTACATTATTTGATTCCAGGAAATGAGTTGTTTCTGAGGTTGAGAAACAGTGTTCTAGAATAACAGCTGTAGAGATTATGGTTGGCTCTTGGTTTGCAATGGAAAAAAGTCTTAAAATCTCCAAGAGCAGATTCCATTGTTAGAAGATCCCTTGTTTACATTTGTTTCTGAGGAAGTTAAACGCAATCTCTGTGTATAGATTTAAATAGCTGCAATTCCACTGTGGCTTATGATTTTATAGGTTAAGAAGCCTGGGTTTCTTCATGTAAAGCAATTTGTACATCTCAGCTGTCTTTCCAGATACAGTACTGCTAATTCTCAGGACCTGTCAACCTAAGCAACTATATTCAGGATTAATGAATGATGGACATTGCAATCCATATCTGGAAAGTAACATGTTATCCATCCAGTGTTGCAATCTGTTCAAATTCTGAAAGAAAACCCCATCACATATGGTGGTGATGATTTATTAAACATATAGGCCACCTGATTTTTAATGACTTTGGATGACTCACAGTAAACATTGTGATAAAGAAATTACAATAACATTTATTCATTCATTTATTTATTTAATTTGACTTCTATGCCGCCCAATCCCAAAGGACTCAGTGCAGCTTACAACAGTGTAAATTTCAAGTAACAATAACAATAAAAAGTCAAGACAAAAAACAAACTAATTTCTAAAACCCAATTAAAACTCAAAAACAATTCTGCAACACACGTACTTGGTCATTCATACCGATTCATAGACATGTTAGTTGATTTACAACAAAGTATCAATACAACAAAAGATCAATACAGTAGATCAAAAGATCAATACAACAAAATAAAATAAAATAAAAGATAGCAAATTCAATGAAGTGAGAGGTCTCGCCCTCCCTTCCAAATATATATTTTTTCTAACACTGAAAATAACTCCCTAAAGTCTATTTGCATATTTCAAAATAGTATTTTAAAGTTTCAGATTTTTCAATAAAGTGCAACATGGTTGTTTGTACTCTGTCAAATGGTTGATATCCTGTGTTAAAAATTGTTTAATTCTGCCAGAAGTTCCTACCAAAGGTATGGCTTCTCTTCTTTCTCTAACTTTAGGCTGCATAGAAATAGAGCAACATTATTTTTAATATTCATACAATATGAATTTGATCGGAATGTCTCTAAACTGAGATTATGGAATATTGCAACAAATGTGATTTGTGCTACAGTATTTGGGTTTTTTAAAAAAAGTTATACTTCACACAACATACTTGGTCAAACCAAGTACCGCATTCACAATACAATTTAGCCTGATATCTTTAAATTCCATACTGCAAATGGTAATTACCTGTTGCACTACTATTGAAAATCCGGCTTGTCAGACGTTACATCTTTTCTATCCTGCTCTAAGGAGTAGAGAGTTGGTCTCTGACAGAAAGCCACTTAAGACTAGAAACACTTGAAATGTGAACTTACAGGCGGCTGTTATGTATAAGTTGGCTTGATAAAATCATTAATGAGGAGATGATAAACAGCCTGGAAAAACCAAGGAAAATCATTGAAACCATTTAAAATTGAAAATTAGAATATTTCGGACATGTGATGCAACACCCATAAAAATACAGCATGCTTCACTTAATGCTCCAGGGAAATATTGAATACAAACAAGGTCCAGGCAGTAGAAGAACTTCATGGCTTCAAAATCTAAGTGACTGGTTTGGACAAAACTCAGCAGCACTTTTTCATGCGGATGTTGATAAAAATAGGATCATCAATATGATCACCAACATCCAATGATATGGCACAAGAAGAAGAAACTACTATAGGGCAATAGTCCAATAGAGAGCAGTTAGCTTACTTGTAAAATCCAGATTTAAATACAGTAATACCTCGTCTTACGAACTTAATTGGTTCCAGGAGAAGGTTCGTAAGGTGAAAAGTTCGTAAGATGAAACAATGTTTCCCATAGGAATCAATGGAAAAGCCAATAATGCGTGCAAGCCCATTAGGAGAATCCAAAATATTAAGGCTTTTAAAAAAAAGCGGTGGCCAGACAAAGCTGAGTGGGGGGAGGGAGTCCCAACGAAAAGAGCCTCTCTTGAGCTCCATGAGTCCCTGCCTCCTGTTTTTGTCCCCCACCCACTCTGCTCATCTCCCCCACACCTTTCTCCTTCCTTGAGCTCCATGAGTCTATTCTTCCTGTTTTTTCCCACCCCACTCTGCTCATCTCCCCTACACCTTTCTCCTTCCTTGAGCTCCATGAGACTTTTCTTCCCGTTTTTGTCCCCCAAACTCTGCCCGTTTTTGCGATCCTGGGATTCCCTTCCTGGGATTTCCCTACAGCATTGCGTTTTTGCGGAAGTCAGGAGGTGGGGTTTCCCATGGAGGGGAGCCTCGGGGGAATCCCAGGATCGCAAAAACTGGTGCTTGGCTTACAACGAAAGTCTGGAGGCGAGGCATCCCAGCGGTGGTAGCAGGTTCGTAAGGTGAAAAAACTTCGTAAGAAGAGGCAAAAAAATTCCAAACCCTGGGTTCGTATCTCGAAAAGTTCGTATGACGAGGGGTTCGTATCACGAGGTACCACTGTACTTAGAACCTTGCAGTAGCAATCCAAAGGCAAGAAAGATGTGCCTTTGCAATAAAGACATAGAGAGTGAAAAAATAATTTTACTCAAAATGGTGTAAACAATACTACTTATTATAGTGATTAGTAATTTTCTATCTTTTTGAATCATCCTAACTTCTACCCCACCAACCACTACATCAGGCATTGCATTATAATTTAAAAAAACATTAAAATCTATATATAATATACTCAAATGTTTGGTATGAAACCAGATTTTAGAGATACCAGTTGACTATTTCAAATTTATTATTCTTGGCTGTTGTGTTTCATGTTTTGGTTTGCCACTTCCATTGAGGAAGTTAAACGCAGTCCCTATGTATAGATTTAAATAGTTGTAATTCCACTGTGGTTTATGGTTTTATAGGTTAAGAAAGAAGCCTGGGTTTCTTTATGTAAAGCAATTTGTACATCCCAGCTGTCTTTCTAGATACTGCTGATTCTCAGGACCTGTCAACCTAAGCAAAAAATATTCAGGATTAATGAATGATAGTCATTGCAATCCACATCTGGAAAGTAACAAGTTACCTTCCGATAGAATCTTCTCATTCAATATCAATGCTGCTCCAAAGAATAGATGCTGAATTGCTAACGAGAATATCTTGCAGGTCATAGAAAACACAGGTGGCCTGGTGGCTCAGCGATTAAGATGGAGATGAGCACACTGCCCCCTAAAGTCTGCAACAATTAGTGAAGTAAAATCCTCAGGGTGAAGGTGAAGCTAGTCAGAACTGGATGTGGAATTTTGAAGAAACATTTCCCAGGTTCTAGCCTCTGTCATGGCTTAATCTCAAGCAACAGCATTCGTCAACTAATTGCCCTGGTTTGATGTCAGTCTTAGATTAAAAGAAAAAAGAATGGTGATGGTCCATTGCAGGGACTTTTGGTTACAAATCAGAATTTAAAGTGAGTTCACAGTAACTAGTATCTAAATTTATAGCAGCACACCACCTTTCTAGATTTCTTAGGCAAAGCTCAAAAAATTAAAGGGAACATTCAATGAACACATCCTAGATCTGAATGAATGAAATATTCTAATTGAATACTTTGTTCGGTACAAAGTTGAATGTGCACCACAGCATGTGAAATTGATTGTCAATCAGTGTTGCTTCCTAAGTGGACAGTTTGATTTCACAGAAGTTTGATTTACTTGGAGTTATATTGTGTTGTTTAAGTATTTCCTTTATTTATTTATTTTTGAGCAGTGTATTTCCCAGCTCCTTTGTTGTGTTGGCCAAAAATCTCCAGAAATACCCTTGTCCCGTAACTGCAGATTTGATTTTTGATCTTTGGTCTAACTCACATATGTCCTTATTTTGGGTTCTAGGAGAACTGCTGAGGCACCAGTTGTCCCTGTCAAGCAGGGTGTATCATGTTTTCTTTTGGAGGAATTGCTGCCAAGCTGGAAAGAGACCGTCTCCGAGCTGAGGGTGTGGGTGAGCACCAGAATTCTGTGAAGCACCTTGGTCAAGATTATGAAACCCTGAAGCAACAATGTTTGGAGAACGGAGTATTATTTGAAGACCCTCTGTTTCCTGCTGTTCCTTCAGTCCTTGGCTTCAAGGAACTGGGCCCTAATTCTAGCAAGACCCGTGGGGTGCATTGGAAGCGCCCATCAGTGAGTATCTGTGTACTGAAGAAAGCTTTAGTAATGGAATAATTTGATATTGTGGTCTGCATTCAAATATAGTAGATTTCATTGTGGCTTACTGAACTAACTCTAATAGATTTGGCAAAAACGCATTTTAGTAGACTTCAGATGCAATAGACATTTTTTTTAAAATCTGGACAGCATCTCAAACTAACTGACAAATTAATTACATCCGAAGTTATTTGGACTAAGCATTAAAGATAGATTGCAATCAATGATATATGTTTGGATTTACAAATTTAACAATCTCTTAAACCATTAAACCCAGGCTTTACTTTAGTTATTTTTATGGTCACTATCTGTGTCCTTATTAGTAACATTTCCTGTTCCTAATTTCAAAACATCTGGATAGTTTATGAAGTGTGGACAGGAGCCAACTTCAAGACTGATTGCAACTCGATGAATAAATTTAACAATCTCTTAAACCATTAAACCCAGGCTTTACTTTAGTTATTTTTATGGTCTCTATCTATGTCCTTATTAGTAACATTTCCTGTTCCTAATTTCAAAACATCTGGGCAGTTTATGAAGTGTGGACAGGAGCCAACTTCAAGATTGATTACAAGCAGTGTTCCCTCAAATTTTTTTGGGGGGTAGGCAGAAAAGTATAGTGTCTGAGCAGCAGTCCCTTTGGGACTGGGCGGCACAGAAATAATAAATAAATAAATAAATAAATAAATAAATAAATAAACAAACAAACAAACAAAGAAATAAAAAACCCACCCTGTTTTGCCTCAGAGAATTTCAAAATAAAAGAAACAAATAAAAAACCCACCCTGTTTTGCCTCAGAGAATTTCAAAATAAAATACTGTACTGTGTGTCTATAACAGTGAGCTCATTATAGGGCAACTCTATCAATATCAAAATGCCACTTAAATAGTTGAGCTAGTTTCAAACTAGATTTTGATTTTCTTTCTCTCTTCCTTACTCCCATTATTTTTCTTTCTCTTTTCCTTCCTCTCTTTTTTCTGTTTCTCTCTCTTCCTCTCTTCCTCTCTCTCTCCTTCCCTCTCATTCTTTCCCTCTCGGCTTCTGGGCAGGTTTGGAAAACTCTGAGTTGATGATGATTTTTAAGTGAGCGATTGCTCACTGCTCAGCTTAGAGGGAACTATGATTACAAGTGGATGAATGTATTGTATTAAGTCTTGACTCAAACAACTGTGCATTGTTAAGTATTCTCCTGTGCACTGCTTGGAGAGTCCATGCATGGGTTATCTTCTCATCTGATTGGCCAGGGACTGACTTGTAATTTGTTTGACCACGCATCTTCGTCCAGCCAAGCTCCAATTTGTTCAACTCAGACGGACTAGTGGGACACAGATTGAGTTGCTCCTGATAACTTCAGTAATTGTGGCAATTAATTGAATTAAATTCGGATTTGGTTTGACTTCAATTGGAAAACTTAAAAAAAAAAGAAAAATGCAATTTGGTTTGGAAGTGACAGGGGCAGTAAGTACAAAGCCCTTCCCTTCAGACTGTCCTCTGCCCCAAAGGTTTTCATAAAGCTCCTGGACATCATAGCAGCACACCTTTGCAGGAGGCCCATCCATCTGCAGTGTTACCTGGACAACGTGTTAATTCATGGGTTGTCCTCAATACAGGCGGAGACGAATTTCAGTTTCACTGCCCAGACCCTACAAGAACATGGGTTCTCCGTAAATTGGGAGAAAAGCCATTGTACCCCATCCACAAGGCTGACCCATTTGGGAGCAGTAATCGACACTTGATCTTTCCTAGTCTTTTGCATGATTACAGGGACAGTATAAGGCAGTGTTTCCCAACCTTGGCGACTTGGAGGTATCTGGACTTCAACTCCCAGAATTCCCCAGCCAGCATTTGCTGGCTGGGGAATTCTGGGAGTTGAAGTCCAAATATCTTCAATTTGTCAAGGTTGGGAAACACTAGTATAAGGAACATAATACACCAGGTGCGATCCTTTCCACTCCTTGTGAAAGTCCCCAACACTTTTGAATGGCCTTTTCCTGACAATCCTCTCCAGGCTGCGGTCATCCCTGCGGCTTGTGCACCTTTTTCTTCCACACTTGTCCCTTCCACATAACTTTCTATTAATGTGCTTTGATACAGCACTTTGGGAGCATCCAACTTCCTTTGCAATGACCTTTTGAGGCTTTCTCTCCTTATGGAGGGTGAGAATGATGGTTTTCTGCACAACTGTCAGGTCAGCAGTTTTGCCCATCATTGTGATTCCTACTGAAGCAGACTGAGAGACCATTTAAAAGCTCAGAAACCCTTTGCAGGTTTTATGTCTTAATTATATGATTTGATTAGGGTGGGACACTTTGAGCATGGAATATTGCACCTTTTCACAATATTTTAATTTTCTGAGATTGTGGGATTTGAGGTTTTCATTAGTTGTACCCCATAATCATCACAATTATGACAAATCAATGCTTGAACTATCTTGCTTTGTATGTAATGAGTCTCTCTCTCTCTGTCATATACAGTATTAGTTTCACTTTTAAGTTGCATTACTGAAATAAATGAACTTTTGCACGATATTCTAATTTTTCAAGTTTCACCTGTAAAGCAGGGACTGTTTGCAGAGCTTTGGAATAAAACTCACAAAGTCACACAATGCCATGTAAGGAAGGTGGTTATAGGATCTTAGTGGGTGTGAGTTGTTCTGGCTATAAAAGACAATAGAACTGTTTGATTAAATAAAGCATTATGCTGAGTCTCATAAAAGAGGAAAAGGAGAACATGCATTTGCAAATGTACAAAAGAATTAGTGGGTCTTAGAAAGTCGGACTTACTATTACTAAGCAATATAAAGGAAAATAGAGAAGAATGACTAGAGAGTAACTTTAGCCTTGCTCAGAAATCCATTTACCTGATTTTTTTAGCCACATTGCATGCATATTGTATTTCATGTTTCCCCTTGTGTTTGTATGAGAACAATGAGGAAACCTCCTTCATAATATATCTTTTGACAGGAAATTGTAGATGACCCTCAGTTTATTGTCGGAGGTGCAACAAGGACAGATATCTGCCAGGGGGCTTTGGGTGAGTATTGTATAGTTAATTACATAACAAATGGTAAGCTGATGGTTACATAAGCATTAATCAGAGATGCTGGAATATTTTGCCAGTTCTTGTTTCTTATTTAAGTTCTGCCTTCCCTCACAAAATATCCTTATATCTAATAATATTTCCCATCTTAATAATGTTTGGATGTGCTTCCATCATTGAAAGCCAAAGTGGTATCTTCAAATAATGTTGTTCTCTAATTTTTCCCATGTTAATATTAAGGTGACTTATATAATATCTTTGAAAATAACCATGTATCTTATTTTTCCCATACCATAAAAAGGCATGACAACCCAATTGCTAATCGTGTCCCTCCAATGTCAATAACTTTTCATTTCTCAATACAATCCATTCTTTCATCCATGTCAACATTGCTGCCTGATAATATAATCCAAAATTCGGTAATCCAAAGCCTTCTCTAAACTCTCAAACATCTTGAAACCATTGATGTGGACAATAAAGGCCTTTATTATATTAGCAAATAGAGTAGTACATTTTTAGTGCAATGCATATTCTATGGACCGTGCTATTAAAAGCCCAAAAGATAACAAGAAAACTTTTAAACTATTTGCATCAAGTTATGTTACAAAGTTTGTGTGAGTTTTAAGGCTTAGTCTTTCAAGTTACCAATTTCACCATACAAATTAGGACTGGAATTCAGGGAGGGGGGGGAGTATAGATATAGTTCTGTAGGCTACAGAGCAAACCAAGCAGAAGAATTAAGAAGCTTAACCCTGCTCTGACTTCTAAATCTGTATTGAATATACTGTATTTAAAAATACAGCATCCCTTAGAGCTACAAAATTCAAAATTAAGAGGATTAGTTTTATTAAGCTGGAGATTTCGAGAATACTTATTTCTGTAGTGAGAGTGCCATTAGGAGTCTCCGTGCATTATGTACATTATTCTTCAAGGTAGATCAATATCTCTTTGCTGCTTTAACTCTTTGTAGATTACATTTGAAAGTTCTATATCTGTGAAAAATGGAATTCGATATTTTAAATACTTTGTTTCCAAAGCAAATGTTTGGTTTAGGCCATCATTAAATTATAAACAGGGATTGAAATGGCATTGCAGTAAAAATACAATCTGGCAGAGTGTTTTTTGGATGCATTTGTCCATATTTCTTGACACGCGAATCATGTTATGAATCATGATGGATGGAAGGGAATCAGTAATAGTCATTTTTTTGATAAATTGAAGAGGATCGGAAGGAATTGTGACATATGATTTCCAAAAATGTCTTTCTGAAGTACAGTATCTCAAAGGTCCGAAGCATCCTTTCCTGGAGCACAGCATGATAGAACCCCTAAAGCAAACGAAAACAAACTGTGTCGGTCATAGATTTTAAAATAGATTTTCCTTGTCCTTTCTCGTCAACCATTCTCTGCTCCAGTTCTTGCATTTGTTACAAAAATATCCAAGATTAGTTTCAGATAAAAGGACAAATTTATTACAAACATTGCAGATTATTGTCGCAGACGCCTGCAAATCATCTTACAATACCACCCATGGAAAGGCTTTTTCCTTCTCATCTCTCAGGCTTTTAGATTAACCAAGTAAAAACTCTTGATTTAGAGGAACAAACAGAGATTCCTCTTAAACTCTCTAAGGCAAACTAGCTCTCCCTGTTAATTGACTTGGTGAGCTCACTCCCTTAAACCGGCTGCCTTATAAGGTGTTTTGTGATAGAAAATGTTAACTTTCCCCCCTTCCTAAACAAGGCAGCTTAAGGGGAATACTTTGCTATGAAAAGGAATATCAGATCTGTTTAAACAGTGGCAAACATTGTTTATAATGATATAGATGAGCCTGGAGTTTGCAAACTCCCATTTTTCTCCTGCTACTTGTAAATCATTTGGGCTCCTGGTTATGTCTGAAAGTAGAAAAAACAATTAGAGAAATGATCTAGAATTATAAATCACAGCTTGGTGTCATCTTTCTCTAAGCAATAGTTAAGAATAATCCATTTTTCCATATTCAAGAATAGAGTCACTAGATCCAGTTGAAGGGGTTAGAAAAAATTCTCAGTGTCTTTTTCATGATAACTTAAACTGCAACCGAAACAGAGAAAACTGATGCTGAAGGATCTAAATCCCTGGTATCCAACATGGGGCCCACACCCCACAGGGAGGCAATTTGGGGCAATTGGAACCTTGTGGTTGGGCGGTAGGAGTGGTCGGGCAGTAGGAAAAGCAAGTAGGATGCTTGGCTGCATAGCTAGAGGTGTAACAAGCAGGAAAAGGGAGATTGTGATCCCTCTATATAGAGTGCTGGTGAGACCACATTTGGAATACTGTGTTCAGTTCTGGAGACCTCACCTACAAAAAGATATTGACAAAATTGAACGGGTCCAAAGACGGGCTACAAGAATGGTGGAAGGTCTTAAGCATAAAACGTATCAGGAAAGACTTAACGAACTCAATCTGTATAGTCTGGAGCAGTGATTTTCAACCTTTTTTGAGCCGCGGCACACTTTTTACATTTACAAGATCCTGGGGCACACCACCAACCAAAATGACACAAAAAGACAGTAAATATTATTTATTTATTTATTTATTTATTCAATTTTTATGCCCCCTTCTCCTTAGACTCAGGGCGGCTTACAACATGTTAGCAATAGCATTTTTTAACAGAGCCAGTATATTGCCCCCACAATCTGGGTCCTCATTTTACCCACCTCGGAAGGATGGAAGGCTGAGTCAACCTGGAGCTGGGGATGAGATTTTAACTGCTGACCTTCAGATCTACAGTATTTCTACATGTATTTATACATAGAACATACAATCCCATGTAACATCCCCTTATAAATACAGTCAATCATCAATCATCCCTCCTCAAATTTATACTACTGTCTCATTTCTGTCTCTCCCCCCGCCCCTTATATGTCTGTGTGTACTCAAACCATTTCCAAAACCAGGTGAGGGCTGGGGTTTTATTCTCTTTTATTCTTTTCAAAAACAGGTGAGGGCTGGGGTTTTTTTATTATTATTTGGGTGCTTTTTACCATGCTTCGAGAATCACCTCTCTCTCTCTCTCTTGTTTCTCTCTCCTCTCATTCTCTGCCTCAATAATTTTCTCATTTCTCCTCTCCTTTTTGTTCTCATTTCTCTCTCTCTCCTTTCCTCTTCCTATCTGTCTCTCTTGCTTTCTTTTTTTCTCTCTCTCTTGCTTTCTTTCAGTATCTCTTGCTATCTCTCTTTTTCTCTCTTGCTTTTCTTCTCTCATGCTTTTTCTTGTTCTTTCTCTCTCTCTGTTGCTCTCTCTCATTCTCTTATTTTCTCTCTCTCTCTTTTATTTCTCTCTCTCTTAGTCTCTCTCTCTCTCTTGTTCTCTCTTATTTTCTTTCTCTCTCTTGTTCTTTCTCTCTCTCTCATGCTTTCTCTCTCTTGTTCTTTCTCACTCTCTCTCTCTCTCTGTTGCTCTCTCTCGTTCTCTCTCTTCCTTTCTTCTCTGTGAAGGCCAGCGAAGGTTTCCCTTAGTTTGAATGTTCCGAGCAAGCAGCCCCTTTACTGACAGCCCGGGACGGGACTGTGAGAGGGGTGGGCGTTCCCACAGCGCTTGGAGCGGCTAGCGGCCGGATCGCCAGCGCCGCTGCAGCCACCACTGTGGAAGAAAAAAGCCCCAAAAAAGCCGGAGAGAAGGAAGGATCAGGCAAGCGGGGACAGCCACAAGTGGAAGCCTCAGCCCTGGAGCCCCCTCGCGCCCATGGCTTCTCGTCGATGCCTCTGCCTGCCAGATCCGCGGGAGTGCTAATAGCGGCGGCGGCGGGAATAGCGCGGGGGGCTCCTGCAAGTGGAAGCCTCAGCCCTGGAGCCCCCTCGCGCCCATGGCTTCTCATCGATGTCTCTGCCTGCCCGATTTGCGGGAGTGCTAATAGCGGCGGCGGCGGGAATAGCGGAGGGGCTCCTGCCCGCCGCCGCTATTAGCACTCCCGCGGATCGGGCAGGCAGAGACATCGACGAGAAGCCATGGGCGTGAGGGGGCTCCAGGGCTGAGGCTTCCACTTGCAGGAGCCCCCCCCCCGCTATTCCCGCCACCGCCGCTATTAGCACTCCCGCGGATCGGGCAGGCAGAGACATCGACGAGAAGCCATGGGCGCGAGGGGGCTCCAGGGCTGAGGCTTCCACTTGCAGGAGCCCCCCCCCGCTATTCCCGCCACCGCCGCTATTAGCACTCCCGCGGATCGGGCAGGCAGAGGCATCGACGAGAAGCCATGGGCGCGAGGGGGCTCCAGGGCTGAGGCTTCCACTTGCAGGAGCCCCCCCCCGCTATTCCCGCCACCGCCGCTATTAGCACTCCCGATGCCACAAGTGAAAGCCTCAGCCGCTGCTATTGCCATCCCACCGAGTCCCAAGCTCACCTGCTGCAAAGAAGGCACGAAGAAGAAAGGCGCGAAAATGAAGGTGTGAAGAAGCAAGCCGGGACACTCAACTTCCGGTTTGGAAGCGGAACTTCACGGCACACCTGACCTTGTCTCGCGGCACACCAGTGTGCCGCGGCACAGCGGTTGGGAAACGCTGGTCTGGAGGACAGAAGGAAAAGGGAGGACATGATTGAAACATTTAAATATGTTAAAGGGTTAAATAAGGTGCAGGAGGGAAGTGTTTTTAATAGGAAAGTGAGCACAAGAACAAGGGGACACAATCTGAAGTTAGTTGGGGGAAAGATCAAAAGCAACATGAGAAAATATTATTCTACTGAAAGAGTAGTAGATCCTTGGAACAAACTTCCAGCAGACGTGGTTGGTAAATCCCTAGTAACTGAATTTAAACATGCCTGGGATGCCTGGGATATATTCATCCTAAGATAAAATACAAAAAATAGTATAATGGCAGACTCGATGGATCATGAGATATTTTTCTGCCGTCAGTCTTCTATGTTTCTATGTTTAAACCAAGTTAACCATCTTCTAGGCTTCCTCTATGTGAGTTAGGAGTTCACCCTTTGAATACTAAGAATGATATGTGGCGGGAGAGACATCAGGATTTTAGAGATGCTTAGGTGGGGCATGGCTAAAAAAAGGTTGGGAACCACTAATTTAATCCAGCAAGTTCTTGTTGGATCCAAGGAATCTGTGATAGAGTCCACTTTTCTCTGCTAGACAAGGCCTTTTGTTTCTTTGATAGCCGGAAAAGGAAATGTGTGCTCCCCATTATTGCAACTCTGAAAAATATAGCTGCAGGGGTTTGAACCTTCTGGATAACTTTTCAGATTATAGAACCATATACAATATGAGAAATTTTTAAAAATGAGGACTTCCCAAATGGTTCTCCCTCTCATTCACACAAGCCTACATGTGGCACCATTAGCCACTTCGACGTGTAGTTCCAATAATATTTATAATTTTTTGAGGGGGGGGGTGAAATGATTAGAACTGTGCTGTGTTGGCAAATATTTATATCTTCCTTTCATAAGCAGTGGAAGTGATGGGCCGGTGCCTGGAGGATGTTAGGACCTGGATGAGTGTCAACAAGCTCAAACTCAACCCAGACAAGACGGAGTGGCTGTGGATCTTACCTCCCAAGGACAACTCCATCTGTCCATCCATTACCCTGGGGGGAGAATCACTGGCCCCCTCAGAGAAGGTTCGCAACTTGGGCGTCCTCCTCGATCCACAGCTGACATTAGGGAAACATCTTTCAGCTGTGGCGAGGGGGACGTTTGCCCAGGTTCGCCTTGTGCACCAGTTGCGACCCTACTTGGACCGGGAGTCACTGCTCACAGTCACTCATGCCCTCATCACCTCGAGGCTTGACTACTGTAACGCTCTCTACATGGGGCTACCTTTGAAAAATGTTCGGAAACTTCAGATCGTGCAGAATGCAACTGCGAGAGCAATCATGGGCTTCTCTAAGTATGCCCATATTACTCCAACACTCCGCAGTCTGCATTGGTTGCCGATCAGTTTCCGGTCACAATTCAAAGTGTTGGTTATGACCTATAAAGACCTTCATGGCACCGGACCAGATTACCTCAGGGACCGCCTTCTGCTGCACGAATCCCAGCGACCAGTTAGGTCCCACAGAGTGGATCTTCTCCGGGTCCTGTCAACTAAGCAATGTCGCCTGGCGGGACCCAGGGGAAAAGCCTTCTCTGTGGCGGCCCCAGCCCTCTGGAACCAACTCCCCCCAGAGATTAGAACTGCCCCCACCCTCCTTGCCTTTCGTAAACAACTTAAAACCCACCTCTGCCGCCAGGCATGGGGGAATTGAGATCCTCTTTCCCCCTAGGCCTTTACAATTCTATGCATGGTATGTATGTATGTATGTTTGGTTTTTATATTAATTGATTTTTAATCATCAATACCAAATTACTATTGTACACTGTTTTATTGTCGCTGTTAGCCGCCCCGAGTCTCTGGAGAGGGGCGGCATACAAATCCAATAAATAAATAAATAAATAAATATAGAAAAATTAAACATGCATATGGCCTGGTGATTAAGAGTGTTGCAGCAACTCACTGGAGAAGTCAAGCTTCAAATCTTGACTTGGCCATGACATTCAATGTCATTCTGGTTGCCAGTCTCTCACGAGGTTATTGTGAGGTTAAAAGGGGGGTGGATGAGAATACACATCAGATTTAATTCCTTTTGATTATATATTTATCTCACCTTATTTGCTTGTCCTGGAGAACAACTATGTGCTCACTAAGAGTCAATATTGACTTGCTGACACGTAATTATTTAGTTGTGTGATTTTTCTTATTGCTCTTCAAACATGGAAAGTTTTGTTTTTTTGGTGATAGATGGGGATCTGCAGGATCCCCAAAATAGATACAATCGGGCTGTCTGAAATCTCTTATATACATTTTGAACTGATTCCCTGGCATTCTTTCCTTTGGTCTCTCTCATACTAGCCGCCTTTCCTAAAACGTTTATGCCATCAAACAACACATTACTCCTACATTATTAAATAATGAAAAGAAGAAGTAATTAAAACATAGAAACATAGAAGACTGACGGCAGAAAAAGACCTCATGGTCCATCTAGTCTGCCCTTATACTATTTCCTGTATTTTATCTTACAATGGATATATGTTTATCCCAGGCATGTTTAAATTCAGTTACTGTAGATTTACCAACCACGTCTGCTGGAAGTTTGTTCCAAGGATCTACTACTCTTTCAGTGAAATAATACTTTCTCACGTTGCTTTTGATCTTTCCCCCAACTAACCTCAGATTGTGTCCCCTTGTTCTTGTGTTCACTTTCCTATTTAAAACACTTCCCTCCTGAACCTTATTTAACCCTTTAACATATTTAAATGTTTTGATCATGTCCCCCCTTTTCCTTCTGTCCTCCAGTCCAGACTATACAGATTGAGTTTGTTAAGTCTTTCCTGATACGTTTTATGCTTAAGACCTTCCACCATTCTTGTAGCCCATCTTTGGACCTGTTCAATTTTGTCAATATCTTTTTGTAGGTGAGGTCTCCAGAACTGAACACAGTATTCCAAATGAGGTCTCACCAGCGCTCTATATAAGGGGATCACAATCTCCCTCTTCCTGCTTGTTATACCTCTAGCTATGCAGCCAAGCATCCTACTTGCTTTTGCTACTGCCCGACCACACTGCTCACCCATTTTGCATCAAACAATTTAAAATTTGTGACTATTGTGGATGGAGAAACTGCTCCTGTAAGATAGCTTTTGCATTAGTAAACAGTGAAAACAACCGCTATTCAGCACAACTTATCAACCTGACAATTGTGAATGGAGATACAGCTCCTCTAAGTTCTTAATGGAATAGAATCCCTGGCCAAGTAGCAGCTTCTCATATATTTTATATTTCCATTTGCTGATCAGTAGCTGTAGCGTTTCATTTCCTCAGCAGAGCCTTATCTGCAGCCTGGAAGAAACCAACATGTACTCGTCTTTCCATTTCTCTCAGACATCCTAAAAAGGCTCTTCTACCTTAATGGCAATGTACTTGTTTATTGTGAGATAAAGCCCCTTGCCCAGCCATTGGTTTAGGACATGTCTGCAAAATCTTCACTAAGTGAGTGTGCTTCTTTCAGGATAGATAAAAATTAATTGAACAGAAATTGTGGTTTTAAAATGTTCATCAAGTATCACCATTCAAAAACTCATTTGAAAGAAAAGAACTTTAGTTTTAGAACGTTCTGCATATTTAAATATCAGCTGAGTGAAATATTGCCTTAGCACCGTTTTCCTGTGTTAATGTGTTACAGGCTGCACTGAAAAGTTGGAAAAAAACACGCAGGAAGAAAGCAATAGAAAGGCCTTATAACACTGATGGCAAACCTTTTTTTGCTTGGATGCCATCGCACAAGCCATGGTGCATGCCCACACCCCTAATGCATATTTATTTTATTTTATTTTATTTCATTTCATTTCATTTCATTTCATTTCATTTCATTTACTTACTTACTTACTTACTTACTTACTTACTTACTTACTTACTTACTTACTTACTTACTTACTTACTTATTGGATTTGTATGCCGCCCCACTCCGTAGTCTCGGGGCGGCCAACGACAATGATAAAAACAGCATGTAACAATCCAATTAATAAAACAACTAAAAACCCTTATTATGCAATGCCCTCCCCTCACACAGGCATGCACAACATCACAACCTCTGCTGCCGTCCATGTTTCTGAACTTCAGATTGGGCCGTTTTTCACCATCCACAGACTCTGGAGACTTTCCTGAACCCTGGGGAGGGTGAAAAATGACCCAATGGGCCTAGTAGAAGTTTGTTTCCAAACTTCCGATTGGCCCATTGGATCATTTTTTGTCCTCTCCAGGCTCCGGAGTCTTTCCTGAAGCCTGGGGAGTGAGAAAACAGCCTCCCCCCTGCCCTCCAAAAGGCCGAAAATCAGATGGCCAGCATGCCCATGCACGCTGGAGCTGACATAGGGCAAAGCTTTATGTGCCCACATATATGGCTCCGCGTGTCACCTGTGACACTCATGCCATAGGTTCGCCATCACGGCCCTATAATATACTATATACAAGAAGTCTAGATGGACACATTCATAGAAGAAATCTAGATGGATACATTCATGGAAGAAATCTAGATGGACACATTCATAAAGTTGCCAAAATAGAAACAGAAAATTCCTCAAGTTACAATACATAAACAAGGATACCACAACAACAGAAAGCAGGCAAAGAAAACTGATTATGTGCCATCGAGTCGATGTCGACTCTCAGTGACTGCATTGCTAGATTTTCTTCCTAATAATGTGTGCGTAATCTTTCAGGCCTTTCATCAATGCCGCAACTTCACGTAACTGTGCTTCCACCTTTCTGCTAATTATAATTGTCTTCTTTTTCCTTTCCCAGCATTAGAGCCTTCTCCAGAGAGTTAAATCTTCACATGATGTGTGTGAAGTAAAGTGATTTGAAGCTGGCCATTTGCACTTCAAGTGGTCCGATTGTTCAGCGATCCATTTGTTTGTTTTCTTCACTGTCCAGGATATTGTCAGGAGTCTTCTCCAATTTCAAATTTCAAAAGCATCAATATTCTTCTTGTCCTTTTCAAAATCCCTGTTTCATTTTCACTTCAATAAAATGTCACAGGGAATACCATTATTCCAGACATATCACTGTATCTGAATATATTTTCCAAGGCCTTTATGGTTTGTACTGCCTAGTTCTGTTGGTTTCTTGTTCCCTTAGTGTTTATGGTTGATCTTAAAACATAGAAGCAACCAACTACTTCAATATCCAAGATTAAGTAAATTCATTGGGCATAACCCAATAAAACATTTCAAAATGTACAATCAAGTTTCATAGCTAAATATACCATGGGATCTTAAAGTATATAAACAATATAAAATGTAATCCACCACATACACTGATTAATATTTCTGCAGTGCAATAAAACAATATATATACTGTATATATATAAAAGTTTTACCTAAAAACTAACACAAACTAATAAAAAAGCAGAAAAAAGTGCAGAAGTATTGAGAAAAAATAAATAAAAGAAGCTTCCAATTTTCTTTGTAGCAATTATAAGTAGTTTAAAAAATTATTTCACTCTATGATTACGAAAGAAAGCTCTTTTCTGTTATCTGGATTTTTTTTCCCAATCATTAAAACCACAAATCATAAGTACATTTTTTTCCATTTTATGCAAAAAGACTATAAGGCATAAGACAACATTCTTTTATTTCATAAGACAAGATTCCATTATTTCAATAATGCATAGCATTGCTGTACACTGGTGGTAAATTATTCATTTGCACCAAACATATACTAAAAATATATATCTTAATTTATCTTAGTTTGATTCATCCTTACCTTCTCTTATGCCAGTTACTTTGCTTAGATTTATTTTAATATAATTCCCTTTGGGGCAATAGACCAAGAGTGGAAAAGCAACACCTGTTACTATCTTATCTTATCCCCTTCTGTTCCTTTGTTTTTATCACTAACTCAGTAACAGAAATTCTTTTTACTGCTTTTATCTTTTTTGCAAGTCTTTGTTTTGTTCTTTCTACAGATTTTACTAAAATTGATTAAAGTTTTCAGAACAAATCTACTCATTTTTAGTGATCTATAGATATCATAAGCGAGAAAAATATTATATTCTGAGTAGTATCTATACTTGCAATGACGAAGATACTGATTCTTAAAATCTAGAGAAATGAAATAGTGATCAGACAGATTTGAAGCAACTTCTGTTCCCTTGCTCTTAAGGTGACTGTTGGTTGTTGGCTGCCATTGGTTCCCTGACTCTCAATGAGGAACTCTTACATCGGGTTGTACCCCACGGACAGAGCTTCCAGGAGGACTATGCGGGCCTTTTCCACTTCCAGGTAAGGCATCCATTTTGCTACAGGAAGTGATTCATAGTGAGACCTTACTCACTGACCTACAGGTGATAGAACAAAAGAAGTGCAGTTCAGAAAAAGTGCCGTGTTTTATTCCAACCTAACTATTCTAACTTTATTCAAACCAATAAATTTGAATTTATTGGTTTGAATATAAATATTCAAACCAATGCTGGCTATAAATTCATTATTCCTTTTGCTTTTTAAAATTCCTCAGATATGGCAATTTGGCGAATGGGTAGATGTGGTAATAGATGACAGATTGCCAACCAAGGATGGAGAACTTGTGTTTGTGCACTCAGCTGAATGTCAAGAGTTTTGGAGTGCTTTGCTGGAAAAAGCTTATGCCAAGTAAGTGTTGCTGTTGTTTAGGTCATTAGATGGCTAAAGTAGGGGGTGGATAACATGCTTTCTCAAGCAAACTCTGCTTTGGATTTGTGTCTCTGCTGTTATAGTTCCCACCTTCTATATAGGTGGAGACCCCTGATGAGGTTTGTAGGCATCCTTCTAATTGGGTGATGTGCCGGTGCCTGGAAGCTGTAAGCGTCTGGATGGGAGCCAACAGGCTCAAGCTCAACCCAGATAACAATGAGTGGTTCTGGGAATTTCCTCCAAAGGATCATTCGATCTATCCATCCATTGTTCTGGGGGAGACAGGGACTTTGGCCTCCTCAGACAAGGTCCGCAACTTGGGTGTCCTCCTGGATCCACAGCTGAGCCTTGATCTATCAGCTGTGGCCAGGGAGAACTTTGCCCAGGTTTGCCTGCTATAACAGTTGCGGCCCTACTTGGATCAGGAGGCTTTGTGCACAGTCACTCAGGCACTCATCACCTCTCATCTAGACTATTGCAATGTGCTCTCCATGGGGCTACTCTTGAAGAGTGTTTGGAGACTACAGATAGTCCAGAATGCAGCCGTGTGAGCTGTCATGATTGTACCTCGGTACACACATATAACATCAACGTCCTGCGAGCTGGACTGGCTAGCCATTAGTCTCCAGTCACAATTCAAGATGTTGGTTATCACCTATAAAGCCCTACATGGCTTAGGACCAGACTATTTACGCGACCTTTTTCTGTCGCATACCTCCCAGAGACCAATAAGATCGCACAGGGTTGGCCTTCTCCAAGTCCCGTCGACTAAGCAATGCAGGTTGACGGGACCACAGGGGAGGGATTTCTCTGTGGCTGCCCCGGCTCTATGGAACCAACTCCCCTCTGATGTCCATACTTCTTCCACCCTACTTGCCTTCCAAAAGGCTGCGAAGACCTGGCTTTGCTGACAGGCCTGGGGGCTGTGAATATTTACATCTATCACGGCTGAATTATGTTGAGTGGTATGCATGCGTGTTGATTGGATTGTTTGTGTTTAGGTTTTATAATTGGGGTTTTATTGTTTATTATATCTGACCTCTTTTATTATTGTAATTTGTATTTTTATATTGTTGTAAACCAGGTTGTTGTAAACCAACCTGAGTCCCATGGGAATTGGGCGGCACAGAAGTCGAATAAATAAATAAATCTGAGTTTTGTTTGCTACACAGGTTGAATGGCTCTTATGAAGCCCTGTCGGGGGGCAGCACCACCGAAGGTTTTGAAGATTTCACCGGTGGTGTGGCGGAAATGTATGATCTCAAGAAACCACCACGCAATTTATCCAAAATCATTTGCAAGGCCCTCGAGAGAGGATCTCTGCTGGGCTGTTCCATTGATGTAAGATAAGCTCCTGAGACGGTTCATGGAACACTTGAGTTTGTGAATTTTAAAAATCTTGGGAGTGCTTCCTTTATTTGGTTCTGATTTTTAGACACTCGGATGTAAGCAGAATATAGGATCTGATAAGTGTAGGTTTATCAGAGCTGAACAGTTGAATGAGTCTATGTTATGTGAAGTGGGGCAGAACAAATGTTAGATTACATAGTTCCTTCTCCATGAAACTTAAGTAAGAAAAGTATACCACTTTCAAACATGAAAAACAAGACAATACATATAATATACAGGAAATGACACCATAATTGATTAATCATATTCTGGGATGCTTGCCAAGCTTGGATCCTGGGTTTATTCTCATTTGATTTATTTGCACTTTGCAAAGTTGGGGGGGGGGGGCTATTTAAAATAAGTTGGTAAAAATAAAAGTTAGAATGTACACACAGATACACATACAGTAAATTAAGCAAAAGAGATATTGTCCACAGTATGGTTATCTGTATATCTGTCTTGATTTTCTTTTTCTTATTCAGTTTTGTTGTTAAAAAAAGTACAGGATAGGCCAAGGGTGTCAAACTCAAGACCTGTGGGCTGGATCCGGGTGCTTAGATTTGGCCTGCGGGGTTGTCCTGGAAACAGCGAAGGACCGCCCTACAGTGCCTCTGCCATTGAAAATGGTGAGCAGGAGGGCCACCTGCGGCCCTCTCATGCTCCGTTTTCAGTCAGAGAGGGTTGCAGGAGGCTGTCCCATCCGAAAATGGAGCTTGGGAGCCTGTTTTCACTTGCAGAGCACTCAAGCCACAGGTGCCCCCAACACAGGTGGCGTCAAGCTGTCTACATCTATCCCAGCCCCCCAAGATCAAACACAATCCTGTTGTGGATCTCAATGAAATCGAGTTTGACACCCCTGGGATAGACCAAGCAAGTGGAAGTGATGTGCCGGTGCCTAGAGGCTGTTGGGGCCTGGATGGGTGTCAACATACTCAAACTCAACCCAGACAAGACGGAGTGGCTGTGGGTCTTGCCTCCCAAGGACAATTCCATCTGCCCGTCCATTACCCTGGACGGGGAACTACTGACCCCCTCAGAGAGGGTTCGCAACTTGGGCGTCCTCCTCAATCCACAGCTGACATTGGAACATCATCTTTCGGCTGTGGCGAGGAGGGCGTTTGCCCAGGTTCGCAAACTGCTACCCTGGCTCAGTGGTTAGAGTGAACTCCAGTTCTTCCCCATCCTTCAAGGACATTCCCTATGCCCAGCTACAAAAGTCTTTTCTAAAGTCAGCCATTACTTAAGTAACTGCATCGCTTTGGAATTTTGGTTCATCTTTGGAGTAAATTTTTCTTGTACAGACTTGTTGTTTCTCAGGTCGAGAGGTTTTATTGCTCCTGCTGGTTCTGTTTCTTCAATTTCATGCCATCTGATTCTAGAGGGGGAGAGGGGTTGGAACACCTAAATCTTTAGGCAATGCGGTTTATCCTTTTTCTCAGATTACAAGTGCATTTGACATGGAAGCAGTTACCTTCAAGAAACTGGTGAAAGGTCATGCCTATTCAGTCACAGGATTTAAAGGGGTAAGTTTCCCTTTGGGGAATTACAAATTATAAATTCAAAGATTGAAATACATATGTACGCAGCCTAATGTCTCAAATTCCACAGGTGGACTATCGTGGCCGTCAAGAAGAGCTGATTCGCATAAGGAATCCCTGGGGTCAGGTCGAGTGGACTGGCGCATGGAGTGATAGGTGAATCATAGCACTGTAGAGTTAGAATGTACTTTAGACACATCAAGTCCAACTCTTGCTCTGTGCAGGATCCACTTTGACAAATGAGCATTTTTAAAATAAATTTATTTATTTATTTATTTACTTACTTACTTATTTACCTTTTTTTTTTGTCCAATACATAATACACATTGAAGAGAAAGATATGTAATAATATAAGTAAAGAAAAGAATAGAAGAAAAGATATAAAAGTATAGGTGAACATATTTGAAAGGAAGAAAAGATAAATGAGATAAGGAGAGACAATTGGACAGGGGATGGAAGACCATGTTTGAAAGTTCTTTTTTTTAATTTAATTTTTATTGATTTTTATAATAACAATATCTCAATAAAACATTCACACAACACGTAACAATGTGCTCAGTGTTCAAAGTTCCCACCATCAAACAACATTCATACCCTTCCACCAAAAAGGGGGCATATTTCCTATATACCATTTTAACTCAAGAGCAATATATCTATTTACATATTATGATGTAATTCTAATTTATTCTTTATACCTTGGTCTTGAACTCTACTAATCCCATGTCCTCTTACCTTGTTCCATCAGTTCCCCCAGATTAGTTTTATTGGCCGAATTCATCCTCTTATCCATAATCTCAAACTGAATATGATCCGCCATGTACTGATACCAATTTTGTATTGTCCCTTTTGTCGCATCCCTCCAGCCTAGGACTATCACCACTGAGCACTTTCTAACCATGTTTGAAAGTTCATAGTAAAGAACACACCATTTAATTTGGCACTGGATGGACAGATTCCTGATAGCTAGTCTTATTTCCTGAATTTTTTTCTGACAGTCCTGACCTTTGGGACAATAACAACTGGTTTTTTCTGGGTGATAACCAGTGGTTGGGTTCGTTGTATTTTTTCCTACTGGTGTGCACACAAAAAATATGGTGGTGCACATGGACAGCACTGGAACCATTGCGCCAAAATTGCATCATCGGCGGGCCACTACCGGAGCACCCTCACTGGACCGCATCGGTAGTAACCCACCCCTGGTGATAACCTCACACATATATGAAGATCCCTGTTCATACCTTCCTCCAGCTTTTATTGGCTAAACCTACCCAGTTCCTTTAACTGCTCCACATAGGACTTGTTCCGCAGACCATTCACCATCCTGATAACCCTCCAACTGTCCTTTTTGAAGTTACGGTGCCCAGAATTGGACACTTGTATGCCAAATGGGATCTGATTTGGGTAGATAGAACAATTACTTGCCATGATTTGGGTTCTGTTAATGCCCCAGTCCCCCAAGATAGCAGTTGCCTTTTTAGTGCCGGACCACACTGCTGGCTCACATTTATTATACGGACAATAAATACAGCAAAATCCCTTTCATGTGTACTATTGCCAGACCAGATTTTCATCTTACCATAGATCAATGCTTCTCAAATAGTGGAGCACGCCCCCTGGGGGTGGTGGGGAGCAATGCCAGAAGGTCGTGTAACCCTGAGGAACGTGCTTTTTTTGCCGTAGGGAGTAGGATGCGTGTACCAATACTTCTGGACATTCGTACCGGTACTTCCAATCATGTTCCTCGGCATTGTGTCCAAGGCAGCCCATTCTAAAAGGAAACGTCTTGCGAGTTCAATCAAACTTCTCAAACTCGTGAGAAGCTTTCTTTTAGAGTGGGCTGCCCTGGACACAATGCCAAGGAACCCGATGGAGGTACTGGCAGTGTTCCCTCTAATATTTTTTGGGGGTGGGCGGAAAAGTATAGTGTCTGAGCGGCAGTCCCTTTGGGACTGGGCGGCACAGAAATATTAAATAAACAAACAAACAAACAAACAAAAAACCCACCTTGTTTTGCCTCAGAGAATTTCAAAATAAAATACTGTACTGTGTGTCTATAACAGTGAGCTCATAATAGGGCAACTCTATCAATATCAAAATGCCACTTAAATAGTTGAGCTAGTTTCAAACTAGATTTTGATTTTCTTTCTCTCTTCCTTACTCCCATTCTTTTTCTTTCTCTTTTTCTTCTTTCTCTTTTTCTTCTTTCTCTTTTTCTTCTTTCTCTTTTTTCTATCTGTTTCTCTCTCTTCCTCTCTCTCTCCTTCCCTCTCACTCTTTCCCTCTCTCCCTCTCGGCTTCTGGGCAGGTTTGAAAAACTCTGAGTTGATGATGATTTTTAAGTGAGCGATTGCTCACTGCTCAGCTTAGAGGGAACTATGGGTACTGGTACAGATATCAGGTAGGACATGTGTCTCACAGTGGGGCACAATTTGGAAGTGGTGGGGCAGGCCACAACATGCATGTCGGCGGACAATTGGTGTGTATGTCTATGTGTCAAATGTTTACTTCTTCCGGTGTGTGTGTGTGTGTGTAAAAGAAAATAATTGAGAAGCACTGCCATAGATGAAATCTTTTCCTACCTAGAAGTAGAATTTTACCCAAAAAAAATTCATAAGTTTAACTGACTTATATTCAGTTAAATATAATTGTATTAATTTCAGCTCAGCTTGCTTCAGTTTGTCTGAATGCTTTGAGATCTTCTACATCTAGAATATTAATTATCTTTCCTAGTTTTTTGTCATCTGCTGATTTTTTAAAAGTCCTTTTAACACACAAGTCATGAGAGTGACTTGGTTTTATTATGTTATTTCCAGCCCATGGGTCTCCAATATAAGCAGTTTATATGTGTGACTGTAAATTTTAAAGATATTTTTGGAAAGGAGAGTTTTGAACGACATTGACATTGGGCAAGAATCTTTTCCAATTCTATTTGAAAATGCCCAGAATTGACTGACCTTTTTCTTACAAAATATATACTACAGCGTATCACTGAGCTTGCAACTCTTTAAATTAGCACTTTGCTATTCTTTAGTAGTAATGTTCACAGATAGAATTGGAAGTAGAGCAGCAGTACAGGGAAAATAGCATAATTGCCTTTTTGCTGCCATTGTAGCTCTTCTGAATGGAATGAAGTAGATCCTGATCAGAGGGATGAATTACAACTGAAGATGGAAGATGGTGAATTCTGGTAAGTTCCAAAAACTAGGGGCCAATTCTGTGTGCTGTACACTAAACATATATCTTGATCATTCCTAAAACTTTGGCAACATGTAAAGCAGAAGTCAAGACTGGATAATTGCTTCTTAAAATATCTTTATGTTACATTAGCTGGGAAGTCAGTGTAGCTATTGAACTGTTTTCTGCCTTTTCCAAAAGAACAAAGTTCTCTAACTAAGAAAAAGAATTTAAATAAAAAATAACTGAGTGCAGAAAACAGTATAAAAGCAACAGAATAAGGTTGCCTGCATTGAAACTTTTGTTCCAAAAAAACAAGCAAACACCTAGCACAAATATTAAATGTGTCAATAGTGCAATATCAAATATAAGCATCGGATGACTACAAGAAGCAAAGCAGCTGGTATATAGCACACCTGCAGTTAAAACTGAATCCCCAGGATGCAAAATTATCAAAGGAGAAGAAAAAATACCAATCAATGCACCAAAATGGAAGATGAAATCAGTATGCCAAGATCAGATGCTAGCAGACTAGAATGGATGAAAGAAAAGAAGTTGAAGAATAAGAAGCCCAAAGAATACCTGATTAAAAGTACCACCTAGAAACAAGAAAACACCAGAAACAATAAAATAGCAGCTGTAGCCAAGAAGATCAGTAGACACAAAATTGGAAATGCACATTATAATCAGAATCTCAAATTCAGTTGAATCAGAAATATTTTTTACCAATCCATCAATAAAGAGACTGCTCCAGTGAAGACAAAAGAAAACAACCTGTGATCATGCTAGATATGGTAGAGAAAAGAACAGGGAAGATATAGAATTGGTCAGCTCCAGGTGAAGCAACACTGAACAATTTTAGGTTGAAACATCTGAATCTTAAACATCTGGCAAACTTACTTAACAAGCCAATTACTTGCTTACTGATAACTCTCAAATTGCTGACTGGTATGGTAGCAACAGCATCTATTGAAAACAAGCTCTTTCCCCCTGAGCAGAAAGGAAACTGCGAAAGGCAGAGGAAAAAAAGATTTAATTGACAAGATGATTTTAGAAAACTGATCTGAGTATCTTACAATATTGTATTGTATGGTACAATACAATAAGATATTCAACTTCCCACCTCGTGATTAGATAATCATGCCTAACAATAACAGGAGTAAGTAGTACAATGATGGCGAATCTTATTTTCCTGTCAGCCGACTGCTTATTATTTTCTTCTGCCGTAAAGTAGCACTGAGACCATCCTACCTGCTTTTGATATTGTTCTTACTATGTCTTCTGTTCCTTCAGGATCTCCTTTCGAGACTTTATGCGTGAGTTTTCTAGACTTGAGATCTGTAACCTCACCCCAGATGCTCTGACAGTGGAGGAAACAAAGAAATGGCACACTACGTTATTTGAGGGGACCTGGCGGCGAGGTAGTACAGCTGGAGGTTGCAGAAATCATCCAGGTAATAGAAATGTTCTCTACTTATTCCTCTGTCTTCTCTGTTTCATACTCAATGGATTACCATAGACAGACTAGACTAGACTAGAACAGAACAGAACAGAATAGAATTCTTTATTGGCCAAGTGTGATTAGACGCACAAGAAATTTGTCTTTGGTGCATATGCTCTCAGTGTGCATAAAAGAAAATATACATTTATTATTATTATTATTATTATTATTATTATTATTATTATTGTTGTTTATTAGATTTGTATGCCGCCCCTCTCCGTAGACTCGGGGCGACTCACAACAATAACAAGAATAATGTAAAAAACAAATCTAATAATTTAAAAAACACTAAAAACCCCATTATTAAAAGCAAACACACAAACAAACATTCCATGTATAAACTGTATAGGCCAGGGGCAGATGTGTCAGTTCCCCCATGCCTGACGACAGAGATGGGTCTTAAGAACTGTACGAAAGGCAAGGAGGGTGGGGGCAACTCTGATATCTAGGGGGAGTTGGTTCCAAAGGGTCGGGGCCGCCACAGAGAATCATTAACTAATCAGCATACCTCAGTTAAATCAATGACCCCAGGTGTTACCCCACTGACTCACCAGGAAGTTTCTACACAGCAGACAATTGCTGAGCCATCAAACCACACCCAGCCACCAGTATTTATAAAAGGAAGGCAGCTCAGGTCTCACTGTGTTCACCCTAGAACAAGGACAGAAGGACAGAAGCACTAGCCTGAAGATGACGAGCGGGACCTCGTCGAAACGTCACCAGAAATTTCTAAATCCTACACAGAAAGAAACCTGATTTCTGGTGACGTTTCGACGAGGTCCCACTCGTCATCCCCAGGCTGGTGCTTCTGTCCTTGTTCGCCCTATATATTCTTTGAGTTACGACAGTTCATTTAGCACTGTTTGAAGTTATGACATAACTCCCCAAGAACTTACAACACAACCCCAAAGTTATGAATGTTGCAGCACCATGGCAATTATTCACACGAATGACCATAGAGGCACTGTAACATTCACCCTGCCTATTCCTCCACTCCACCTCCTGCCGCCACCGCCAGCAGGTCTCCACAGAACCAGGGCCTGTGGAGACTCACCTTGTGACGATCTAGCGAGCCATCGGTTCCTTTTGCCTGCTTCAGTACATTTGTGCAGAACGGAGGCCTAAAGTAGTGCAAGAATCTACGGAGAGGGGCGGCATACAAATCAAATCAAATAAAATAAATAAAATAAATAAAATAAATAAAATAAATAAAATAAATAAAATAAATAAAATAAATAAAATAAATAAAATAAATAAAATAAATAAAATAAATAAAATAAATAAAATAAATAAAATAAATAAAATAAATAAATAAAATAAATAAAATAAATAAAATAAATAAAATAAATAAAATAAATAAAATAAATAAAATAAAATAAATAAAATAAATAAAATAAATAAAATAAATAAAATAAATAAAATAAATAAAATAAATAAAATAAATAAAATAAATAAAATAAATAAAATAAATAAAATAAATAAAATAAATAAAATAAAATAAAATAAAATAAAATAAAATAAAATAAAATAAAATAAATAAAGATCATGCAAGATCTTTAGGCCCCTATTCTCGATAGCAATAGCAATTAGACTTACAGTAAATACCGATTCACAGTGTTTTAAAGTGTTCTCTAAGCAGTTTATAGAGAGGAAGCCTATTGCCCCCAACAATCTGGGTCCTCATTTTACCCATCTTGGAAGGATGGAAGGATGTGTCAACCTTGAGCCTGCTGAGATTTGATCTGCCAAATTGCTGGCAGCCAGTGATCAGCAGAGGTAGCCTGCAGCACTGCACTCTAACCACTGCACTACTGAGGCTCTTATGAACCAAAGCCTGCACCAGATCTGGCTAAAGAGCATTTGCAAGCCAATGAGACTTTGAGGTGGAAGAATCGCGTTGCTTAAAGTCTCGTCAGCTTGTAAATGACCAGCATGACAGAATGGGGATGGAGCAATTGTGGGGATACCAGGGGAGTGAGTATGAGGTATCTCAGTGACTTGTGGGAGGCCTTGGGGGGCCTGAACAAGGTGGCCTGTTCAATAAGGGGGGGCCCCATCACCTTTCTGACTCTGAGATACCTCATGTGCACTTAACCTGCACATTTTATTAGCGAATGCATGGACAAAAGCAGGGAGTGATCATGTTTGTTTGACATGATTCATTCTGAAAAATCCTCAGCTTACGAATGTAATTAGCAGGCTCCATTATATTCATAATTTGAGGATTACCTGTTCATCACATGCAATTCGATTAAAAAGAGGGACCGTCTTGACCCTATTGAGAGGGTAGAAGTCTGAAAGTCAGCTGTCTTTTCCTCCATTGATTTTTATTCCTTGGCTTGGCTTCTTCTTGGATCTTACTGATTCATTCATTTGCATTTATATGCCGCCCAATTCCAAATGGATTCTGGGCAGCTAAAAGTAATGAAATAATATAAAACATAGCTACAATATAATCAAGAGTAAAAGCACTATGAAAATACATTAATATCGCTACAAACCACACATGCTCTCAATCATTCATGGCCATATTAGGGTGACAACTTAACGTCCCCACGCCTGCTGGAAGAACCAGGTTTTAATGTCTTTCCAGAAGGCCGGCAGGGTGGGGATAGTGCGAATCTCCGGCGGCAGTTGGTTCCAAAGCATCAGAGCTGCCACAAAGAAGGTCCTTCCCCGTGGCCCCACCAACCAACATTGTTTGGTTGACGAGACCTGGAGGAGGCCAACTCTATGGGTCCTTATTGGTTGCAGTGAAGTATGCAGTCCCGTAAATAGTCTTCTCCTAAGCTATGCAGGGCTTTAAAGGTAATAACCAACACCTTGAATTGCATCCAGAGACCCACTGGTAGCCAATGCAGATTGTGGAGTATTGGAGTAACATGTGTGTACCTTGATATACCGAAGATAGCTCACGCACTTTTGCATTTTGAACCAGTTGAAGTCTCTGAAAGCTTTTCAAGTGATGCTATCTAGGTTTGCTACTGAGATTCACTACACTTATCCTTTCGCCTTGCAGCTTCGTTCTGGATTAATCCACAATTCAAAATCAAGCTTTTAGAAGAAGATGATGACCCCGATGACGACGAACTGGCATGCAGCTTCCTAGTGGCTCTGATGCAAAAACATCGGAGAAAAGAACGCCACGCTGGAGGAGACATGCACACCATCGGCTTTGCCGTCTATCAGGTAAATACCGGATGGTTTTTCTGCTTTTCCTATTTATTCTGCAGCAAAGCTTACGGAAATGTGTTCCTAATCTCCCCCCCTCTCTCTTTCTCTCCCCTCCTCTCCATAGGTTCCTGAAGAGGTATACCCTGAGCAAAACCAATCCATTATTTGAACTGTTGGTGAAGGTGGAAAATGGTTGACTGAGATAGGTTGAGATGCAGATAGTGCTCTCTCATATGAGGGTGCTTTCCTCTTGCTTGAAACCATCATAACTTGCCACAATTACAGTGGTACCTCTAGTTATGAACTTAATTCGTTCTGTGATCAGGTTCTTAAGTAGAAAAGCTTGTAAGAAGAAGTAATTTTTCCCATAGAATCAATGTAAAAGCAAATAATGCGTGCAACTGGGGAAACCACAGGGAGGGTGGAGGCCCTGGTTCCTCCCAGGAGATTCCTAGAGAGGCCCCATGGAGGCTTCTCCCAGGCTTTTCTGCCCCTGTTTCCTCCCAGAAGATTCCTAGAGAGGCCACACGAAGGCTTCTCCCTGCATTTTCAGGCCCTGTTTCCTCCCAGAAGATTCCTAGAGAGGCCCCACGAAGGCTTTTCCCTGCCTTTTCCGCCCCTGTTTCCTCCCAGAAGATTCCTAGAGAGGCCCCATGAAGCTTCTCCCTGCCTTTTCAGGCCCTGTTTCCTCCCTGGCGATTCCTATAGAGGCCCCATGGAGGCTTCTCCTCCCCTTTTCAGGCCCAGTTTCCTCCCAGGAGATTCCTAGAGAGGGCCCACAGAGGCTTCTCCCCACCTTTTCTGTTTACAGTTTCAGAGGCTCAGGTTTGTAAGTGAAAAATGGTTCTTGAGAAGAGGCAAAAAAAATCTTGAACACCCGGTTCTTATCTAGAAAAGTTTGTAAGTATAGGCGTTCTTAGGTAAAGGTACCACTGTACCGTGATGGCTACAGTGTATTAAGATACTCGATGCTGTATATCTTCTGAAACTTTAAAGAGTCAGTTGTTATTAAAGGGGTACAGAAGCCTGCCTCTGTAAAAAAATAATAATAATAATTGGGTGTGTATGTACTTTTTTTATTTTAAGAAAAGTGTTTTGACTTTTATGCTTCTGAGTTGTGTGTGAGTGTGGTTATACACACATCCATATACTGGTTGGTACTTTGATGGCTGAAGAGCTGTAGAAAATACCTGAAATGCTTCTCTCCCAGGCCGAGGGCTGTCAAAACGTTCATCTGAAGAAGGACTTTTTTCTGAGGAACCAATCTCAAGCCCGTTCAGAGACCTTTATCAACCTGCGAGAAGTGAGCAATCACATTCGCCTGCCACCTGGTGAATACATCATAGTTCCCTCTACCTTCGAGCCTAACAAAGAAGCGGACTTCATCCTGCGTGTCTTCACAGAGAAACAGTCAGACACAGTGTGAGTCCATGCTTTGTGAGCTTCCTCCAGGGGTGGGCTACAGCCCGGATGGGGGGGAACGCAGTGGGGTAGCGAAAATGGAGCTCCACCCCAGAGCACCCAATTTGCACTGAAAGATATTGAAAGAAAATGCATAAGCCACGCCCACAGTGTGGTAGTAAAAATTTTGGCATCCCTTCACTGCCTTCCTCTAATTTTTTTTTGGGGGGGGGGTGTTCCAGAGACCCATAAGTAACCTTTAACCTTTGTGCCTTTTTTCTGAAAATATCCTGTGGTATCCCTGAAGCTCATAGGTAAGAAAGTGAGGACAAATAAAGGGAAATATTTCTTCACCCAGAGGGTCATTGGTTTATGGAATTCACTTCCAGAAGAGGTCGTGACCGCCTTCAGCCCCGATAGCTTCAATCAGGATTACACAGATTCATGGATGCCAAATGTATTGGTGGTTACTGAAACGGATGCCCAAATGCCCCCTCTATATTAATTGAGGTCGGCAGGATTCCCTTGGGTACCATTTGTTGGGGGTCAAGGGAAAGGGAGGGTTTTGCCTTCTCTTTCTGCTGAAGATCCCCATGTACAATTTGTGGGCCACTGTATGACATAGAATGCTGGACTCGATGGCACAATTCAGCATGGCTCTTCTTATATTACCATATGTTCTTAAGAGTTTCCTCAAGGAAAAATAAGGTGCTGGGCACACAATAACAACATACCAGACGACAGTTGCGTCCATCTCTTCTCGTTTTTACAAGAGCATTGATGTCTAAAAGTATTCTTTCTTTTTTAGGGTGCTTGATGATGAGATCTCCGCAGATCTACCAGATGAGGTGAAGTTGAACTACAAGGGGGCGTTATTTCTTTCATTGTTCTTGCCTTCTTCAATTCAGTGTCTGCCACTCAGATTGGACTTGAGTTTTCATAAACTTCTCACATCGTGGCATTGAAATGCAACCCATGTCCCAGGCACAACAGGTTGAAAAAGACCTGTTCTGTAGAAGTTTTTTAAAAGCCATAAGATTGGAAGATGGTTTAAAACAAACTTGGTAACACTTGCTTCCAATTCTCAAATTTCCATACTTGGTTTACCTTTTTAAAAAAACTTGAAGGCTCACTTGAGTAGAAAGGGAAAAAAGAAAGAACAGAAACAAGGTGATCCAGGTGATGAGTGTAGGAAGGTTCTAAGTTGATTTTAATGCTGGGAAGATAGAACATATCCTCAGCTTAAGTTCATATATAGTAGACATTTCTAGCAGACTCCAGGAATAGTTTAGTCTAAACATTGTTTACCAAGTGTTGTTTAATGTAGAAGTATTCAAGTATTGCTTAATCCCCTGCAGCACCCATATAATTGGTGTGGATCCAACCTTGACCAAATAAGCCCTTTGTTCTAATTTTATTCCTTTTAATTGAGAGGGGAAAAGCAGCTTTAAAGTATCAAGTTGTGTGATGGAATGTACACCTGCAGGAGCAAAGAGAGAGCAATTTAGCAACACAGAGTTTTCCCAGAGAGAGACCTGCACAGATTAAGAGACTACACAGTCCCAAAGGGAGGTGAGAGGGAGAAGGAGAAGGAGAGGTCCTAGAACAGTGATGGTGAACCTTTTCTTCTTTGGGTGCCAAAAAAGCATGGGTGTGCCCTATTGCACGTGTGTGAGTGCCTACACTCATCATTCAATGCCAGGGGAGGGCAAAAACAGCTTCCCACCCACCCAAGGCCCTCTGGAGGCCAGAAACAGCCTGTTCCCCAACTTCTGGTGGGCCCAGTAGACTCATGTTCACACTCCAAAGGCTTCCGTGGAGCAGTGTTTGCCAACCTTGGCAACTTGAAGATACTTGGACTTCAACTTCCAGAATTCCCCAGCCAGCATCCGCTGGCTGGGTAATTCTGGGAGTTGAAGTCCAAGTATCTTCAAGTTGCCAAGGTTGGCAGACACTGCCGTGGAGGGTGCAAATGCCCCTTTCCCCGGAGGCCCTCTGGAAGCCAAAAACACCCTCCCAGAGCCTCTGTGCAAGCAAAAAATCAGCTGGTCAGCACACACATGCACACTGGAGCTGAGCTAAGGCAACCACTTGTGTGCCAGCAGATATGGTTCCACGTGCCACCTGTGGCACCCATGCCATAGGTTCACCCTCACTGCCCTAGAACAGTGGTGGCGAACTTTTTTTGGTTCACATACCAAAAGGGTGTGTGTATGTACTTGTGCTAGCATGCGCACATGTGCCCCCACCCATTCCCACCCCACTCACACACATGCGCGCTCCCCATACACAATCCCCACCCCTGTGCATGTACATAGGCCTCACTAAAGCCTGGGATGGTGGAAAAACAGGCAAACCGGAAGTTCAGAAAAAATGGACTATTGTGCTGTTTTTCACACTCCGGAGCCTTCCAGGAAGGTTCCAGAAGCCCCGGAGTGCGAAAAACAGCACAACAGACAAAGCGGAAGTCTGTTTTTCTGAACTTCCGGTTTGCCTGTTGGTTGATTTTTTGCACTCCAGGGCTTCGGGGAAGCTTCCCTAAAGCCTCCGGAGGGCAGTACAGCCTTCCCCAAGGCCGAAAATCAGCTGGCTAACCCACGCATGCACACTGGAGCTAATATAGGGCAATGCCTCACCTGTGGTACGCATGCCATAGGCTCACTGTCACAGCCCTAGAATCTTTTGAGCTATATCTATTAGCTTAGCAACTTATAGCATTAGTTTGCCAAGATTTCCTCCATTAGGTGTAAGCAAAGAACGAATTGAGCTTGACTGGAATTCACTGTCTCATCCAGGCCCAGCATTTCCCTTGCATCAAAGGGAATTCAGAGTTGCTGTAGCTCTGCTGTGGGTGGAGCTTCCCTCCCTTTGTCTATCTGCATTTCCTGACTTTTTTTTTTCTTCCTAGCCTTTTTCCTGGTCAGGGTCTGTCAGCTGAGTGTTGCTCCAGTGGTTAGAAACATAGAAGACTGACAGCAGAAAAAGACCTCATGGTCCATCTAGTCTGCCCTTATACTATTTCTTGTATTTTATCTCAGGATGGATATATGTTTATCCCAGGCATGTTTAAATTCAGTTACTGTGGATTTACCAACCACGTCTGCTGGAAGTTTGTTCCAAGCATCTACTACTCTTTCAGTAGAATAATATTTTCTCATGTTGCTTTTGATCTTTCCCCCAACTAACTTCAGATTGTGTCCCCTTGTTCTTTCCTATTAAAAACACTTCCCTCCTGAACCTTATTTTGCCTTTTAACATATTTAAATGTAATAGGTTGCAATAGGAATTATCCAATTCAATTCAATTCAGTTTATTAGATTTGTATGCTGCCCCTCTCTGAAGACTAATTGACTTCTCACCCAAGTCTGATTATGTGAACTGGCCCCCAAATCACCCAGCCGACTTTTTGGTTTAAGGCAGGACTAGAACTTACTGGCGCCTGGTTTCTAGCCTGGAGCCTTAATCACTAGATCAAATTGGCTCTAACCAAACTCACATTTGAGGGATTTGAATTAATTGCAGGCTCATAGCCAGCATTTGGGAAGCAAGGAGCATATATATGAGACAGGTTACATTACATGTTACATGTGCCTCCTACATTACATCTAATGTGCCATTGCCGGAAAGTAGTATGTGGATGGCTTAATTGGTCCTATTTTTTGTTTCTTCAGGAAGAAATATCTGAAGATGATATAGATGACAATTTCAGGAACATGTTCCAACAGCTTGCAGGAGAGGTAAGTATTGTGCCTTAGTTTTCCTATGAATTCTTTTTTTCAGTTATCATATAGAGTGAGAGGTATGGAAAATATCAGCTAGTGTTTTGCCCTAGGCTTCCTGATAAATAATGAAGCAGAAAAAGAGTCCCCAAAAATCTCTTTTTATTTTAACGGCTGTGAATTATGTTCATTCCCAGCCGTAATAAGTCCCAAACAATGTTAATAAGTCCGAAAGAAGTATTTTGGAAGTAGGCAGATAAGCACAGAAGAATTATCTTTCTTGACACACTGACGAAGACCTAATTGAATGGCCTAGATATTAAATAAATGAAATGAAATGAAATGAAATAATAAAATAAAATAAATAATAAAATAAAATAAAATAAATAAAATAAAATAATAAAATAAAATAATAAAATAAAATAAATAGCTAGCTAACAAGAAACTTTGCAAGGCCAAACAGAAACACGGAGTCAGAACCGAAATGCTGAGACACGATTTGAAACAAAGTTGCTTCCTACAACAAGCATAACTGTTTGCTCCACTTGTATAGCCTATGGGAGGGGCCAGTCATCTCCAAGCCTTACTTCCGAGTAGTCCTTCTCCTCCGTAACTGTTCTTGCCCTCTGGGAAATCTGTGCATACGCGCATTGGGAACAGGCTCCCCCTGTTCCTCTGCCTCGTTCATGTCAGCCTCTGGAGACTCTAGAGTCAGCACAAACCTCTCAGATGCCGGGGTTGGATCTCTGTGACTAACATAATATTGAGGAGGCTTTAAGGCAGTAATGGGTTGCAAACCCCGTTGCTAGCAGTTCTGACACACATATAATGCTTCTGCACATGCACAGAAGCATCCAGGGTGTGTGGGCAGAGCCTCCTGCCATCACCACTACCAGTTCATAGCACCAGGCCATACTGCTAGCAACCTACCGCTGCTTTAAGGCCATTGCCATTTAAACCAATTTAGTAGAAGAAGCAATAAGGATTGTCCTCGATTTACAAAAGCTTCTTTAATTACCTTTAAAAGTTATAATGGCGCTGAAAAGGATGGATGATGGGCGGATTCTGAAAGATCTCCTATATGGCAAAATAGTGCAGGGAAAGAACCCCAGAGGGAGACCACAGCTGTGATATAAGTATACTGCTCAAAAAAAATAAAGGAAACACTTAAACAACACAATATAACTCCCAAATAAATCAAACTTCTGTGAAATCAAACTGTCCACTTAGGAAGCAACGCTGATTGACAATCAATTTCACATGCTGTTGTCAGCACATTCAACTTTGTACGGAACAAAGTATTCGATGAGAATGTTTCATTCATTCAGATCTAGGGTGTGTTCTTTGAGTGTTCCCTTTATTTTTTTTGTGCAGTGTATATCTGTAAGAGGGATTTAAAGGCCTTGGGGATGGACATTAACAGCTGGGAAACCTTGACCTTTGATATATTCAGCTTGGAGGCTAAAGACGCAGCATGGCCTTCTCCATTTCGAGGAGACCAAGGCAAAGACACAATCCCTGAACCAGTGAAATCTGGGGGCCAGACAGGGGACAGAATGCATCTCCCCTTAGTGTGGAAGGGATTCTCGGATTGGCCTTGTTAGCCACACTAGATGCTGTTCTGGGAACTCTTTGCAGAGCATCATACCATAGTATCAGCTGCCCAGAGTCCTTAGGGAGTTGGGCAGCATACAAATTTTAATAATTAAATTAAATTAAATTAAATAAGCAAATAAATAGACTGAAGGTTGCCAGTGGTGATGACTGAAAAAAGTGACTTATGACCATTTTTCACAGGTGCAATCTTTGCAGCATCCCCCTGATCATGTGATCAAAATTCAGATGCTTGGCACCTGGTCCATAATTATGACCATTGCTGTGTCCCAAGGTCAGGTGATCACCTTTTACGGCCTTCTGACAAGCAAAATCAATGGGGACAAATTTACTTACTAGCGAGATTACTAATTTATCATCTGCAATTATTCATTTAACACCCGGATTACTTAATTTAACATCCCTTAACATCAACAAGAAAGGTCATAAAATGGGGGGAAACTCACTTAACTTATGTCTCTCTTAACAACTGAAATTTTGGGGTCAATTGTGGTCGTATGTCAAGGACCATTTGTACCTTTAAATCAAAGATCTCTTATATATAACTGCCTTCAAGGTAATCTTCTCGGAGCTTAATTTGATTCATAATCAAATTAATTTGATTATAAATTGAGACTTAACAGCATGTCTCTATCATCAAAAGCTTGGGAAAGTAAAACAAATGTGTATTAAAAATTCATATATCGTGATATACTTTTTTTAAGTGGCTGTTGTTGAAATAAACTATATTGACTGCAGAATTCTCATAACTGTATCCAATGTTATGATCTACCTTAGTGGTGTTGCAGCCATCCCGACACACATTTGTAAATTGCGCTAGGTAGTGTCAATGTGTGAGAAATTATTAGTAATTACTTTCAGAAGAAAATGGGATTTATAATACCTTAATAATACCTTCAGAAGAAAATGGGATTTATAATACCTTAATAATACCTTAATAAACAATTAATTCTCTGTTCTCCCTTATTCCAGGACATGGAAATCAGTGTTTTTGAACTCAGAACTATTTTGAATAGAGTCATTTCTAGACGTAAGTAGTGTTTAGTCAATCCAGAATTACAGGGAATCACATTGTTTCATCTTCCTTTCCATGTTATGTATTCCAAATGTTACCTTAGAAATACCCGGAAAGTAATGCATCACATTTTTTTCAATAATTATTTATTGAACACAATGAAACTTACACACATGAAAGAATGATGTTTATTCTACATTCCCTATTTTTTCACGTAATCTCCATTCCATTCTATGGCCTTCTCCAGAGAGACACAAGGCTGTGTATGCCCTGTTGGTACCACTCCTTGTTCTGGTCACAAAGTCATTTCTGCACTGTGCGAATCACCTCTAGTGGCCTCACCCTCTGTGCCCAGTGACTAAACATACTTCTGTCCATAAACTGTACACAAACGTTTGTGAATGTTCCCAGCAGTTTCTTTCTCCTTACTGCGAAATTCAATGATGACACGCTGCTTGTAATATACATCACTTACAGATGCCATTTCAAAATACTGCTGTAGCTATCTGTCTGAAGAAACACAAAATTTACACACGCACTCCTGCCAATTCAAATACTGTAATGTATATCTAAAAAGTTTCACATTCGTACCATTACTGTAGGCTGAGAAGAAAAATGTGCATTATTTTCCGGGCGACCTTTGTAGGTTCTTCAATAAATGTGGCTCTTTTTCTTCCTTTGTCTAGACAAAGATCTGAAGACTGATGGATTCAGCATGGACTCTTGTCGCAACATGATCAATCTGATGGATGTATCCTCTCTGCTATAAATAAGAGAGATTTCCTGGTTATAATAAAATAGACAAGCAAAATATATTCTACATACATAGCTTACCCCGTGTTAAGAAATACCTGGACTTTTACATTATTTTGAATTGCAAATTATCCAAACCTATTTAAGCTAGTATATATCTGTATCTTATTTTGTCCCTGTGTATCCAGACTGATAAGTGGTCCAGAAATGTGTTAAGATGGTTTATAATACTGTACTAGAAATTGTTCATACTTTATATATTGTCTTGATACTCTGTTCACAAAAGTATTCATTCTTGCACCAGTAGGAAGGCTTCACAAATGTCATGGATGGGGAGTTAAAGTTGGAAATTAATTACAGATCTCATTTGAAAAAAAATAAGCTTATCTTTATTTCTGTTACCTTGTTCAGATTTTTTTTTCTTCCATAGGAGCACTGATACAGCACCAGGAAATTAGAGTTGATCACTGGGGAGAAAAAAATCTGAACAAATAAATGGAATTAAGCTGCGAGATTAATCTACGGTACTTGACATTATATAGACTCAAGACCGGGGTGGGCAATTAATTTTGCCATGGGGCTGCTTGAGAAATTGGGATGGTTTTAGAGGGCTGGACTAATATAATTAACTCAGTTCTACCCAATACTGTAAAGACCGAGACCCTGACCTGACCTAAACACCCAGACCCACTCTACAGACCCCTAGTTGTTTGCTTTATGGCAACACAGTGCACCACAGTTACTGCGCTGGAGTGTTTGCGTGGTTTCTGTGCTTGGCCGCTCTCGGTAGGAGGTTGGGGTCCGCTCCAGTGCGAGGGTGAAAGAGCTCACTACGTCTGCTGGAACTCCACCAGTTCCTGCTTTCTTCATGATTCATCAGGAAAGCAGGAACAGGAGGAGTCCCAGCAGATGCGGTGACCTCTTTCACCCTCACACTGGAGAGGACCCCAACCTCCGCGGTCCGGTCATAGACAGCAGGCGGGCCGCACTTTGCCCAGGTCTGCTCAAGACCCTTCATGGACAACAGTGATAGCCAAGTAGCTTTGTACACAAGCTTTAGCTTGGCATCACATTTTTCTTACCAATAACTACTTGCTGCTATATTATGTTCCTTCTAGTTTAAGAAGATCCTATTGAAATATTAACTCTAGACTTTAACTTAGTGGTCTAGATCAGCATATATAGTCAATTGCATTTGGAAATATTTTTGTGTGTTTTTTTGGACAAACATGGAAAGCTCATAATCCTGCCAAGATTATTTATGGGTTCTATATGTGTGTTCTCAGTGTCATAAAGGTAGAGCACTATTTTCCCATCAATTTACCAATATTTCCCCAGACTTTCAGATTATAGGCCATTCTTTTTAACCTTTGAAGTTCTCTCCTTGACTATTTTGCTCTTCAGAAAGATGGCAGTGCTCGTCTGGGTCTTGTAGAATTTCAGATTTTGTGGAACAAAATCAGAAACTGGCTGGTAAGAGAGATACCTTGCATATGTGTGTTGTCAATACAGCTTTTGGTGGAAGCTGCGTTTTGGTTTAAAGATGAAGAGAGTATGGGAAAAGTAATCTTAAGCACTTTTTTGTTTCGTTTTGTTTTGTTGTTGTTTATGTGTGAGACAGACTATATTTCGCCAGCATGACTTGGATAAATCAGGAACTATGAGCTCTTACGAGATGCGTCTGGCCTTGGAATCAGCTGGTAAGTCTGGAAGGGATGGTTAGAAAACGCTGCATTGGTAGGTGTAGGAATCTTTATCAGCTGAAGAGACTGACATGTTAATTATGCAGCATATTTTGAATTTTCACTTATGCTGAATTTGTTCAATTGTTCTGTTATTCCCTGAAAATACGATCAGTGGAGGGTAAAAGGAGAATGAAATCCCTTTCTCGGGTATGGAAAATAAAGGTAATCAATAACATGGGTTGGGTTCTGTTCTGTCGGGCTCTCTGGTAGACTCCTCCCAAAAATTCACAGGTACAAATGTCAGACACACACACGTTTGAAAATTCAAAACAATGTTCTTTATAATGAAAATTCACTTAACCTAAGCCCTCTTTTGGTATAGCAAAGAACACTCGTCTCCAAACAAACTGGTAATTTGTACAAGTCCCTTATCAGTCCTGTGATACTTAGCTTGCAGTGTGAGGCAATTCACAGTCCTTCTTCTTTCACAAAGTGAAACACACTTTGCTCTGGTTTAGTTTCAAAGCGGGGGAAAATCAGCACACAAAAGGTCAAAGTCAAAGTCACAAAAGGTCAAAGTAAAGCAGTCACGAAACACAACGATCAGATAATCCTCCACAATGGCTAAACCCACAGGCTGCTATTTATAGCAGCCTCACTAATTACCACAGCCCCACCCAACCACAGGTGGCCTCATTTTCTTTGATAATAATCTCTCAGTTGTTGTTGCCTATGCATAGCTCTCCGCATGCATGGCTGTATCATTAACTCTTGTTCTGAATCCAAGGAGGAGCTAGATAATTGATCTCCTTCTGAGCTGTCTGCCACACTCTCCTCCTCCCTGTCACTCATGTCTTCTTGGTCAGAGGAGCCTTCATCAGCAGATTCCACTGGGGGCAAAACAGGCCTGCAGCATGTGGATGTCTCCCCCACATCCACAGTCCTTGGGGCAGGAGCTGGGCCAGAGCTAACCACAACAGGTTCCAGCCTCCCAGATTGGCTGCAAGAACTTCGGAAACTGCTTGGCCACTGATCCTAATGCTACTTTCACATTCTGATTTGGAATCAGATCTTTCAATTTGAGCACATTAATGAGAATTGCAGTTTTGTGACAAATAAAAAATATGTTATTCATGTTATTGAACTTACCATGCAAAGCTCCAGATAATACAATCATTTCTTCCCCTGCCAGAATTGCCCAATTCTTTTACATCATTTGGAAACAAAAAGAAATAAATGAAAGGGACTCATTTGTTCCTCGAAGGAAAGCCTCACTTAATAATATAACTCACGATGCACTATTAATTGCCTTTATGATCCAATAGAAAGCTGTAGGTTTGGTCCTCCGAATTCTATTTTTACCTAGACATGATTCAGAAGAGAATTTTTAACTCCCCTAATTCTGAGGACATTGCCTCGAGAGTTCAAGTCCCCAGTCAACACGTATTGATTTCTTATAGCTAATCTAATAATTGCTTGTTCAATTAAATGAAAGGGACTCCTTTCTACAACTCAATCTTGTTCCTCCAAGAAAAACTTCACTTAATAATATAACTCAAGGTTCACTATTAGAGAGCTTTTCCTTGGAGGAGCAAGACAGACACATTCTTTCCCCTCCCTTGTGCATTGAAGATATGATTTTCTTAAGAATGGTTCTTAGGGAAAACATTTATATTGTAGTCTCTCTTATTCCAAGGAGTATATCCTTTTGTGTTTAAAAAACCCTAAAACTCTAATGTGATTTCTTACTGCAAATACATACAGATCAATAAGTTAATATTTCCACTGCATTTTTTCCAAACATAGTAGAATTTGCCTCCAGCCTCTAGCAGAGTGGTTCTCAACATTTCTAATGCCACAACCCCTTAATACAGTTCCTCATGTTGTGGTGACCCCGAACCAAAAGTGTAGCGCCAATTCTCCCAACAGAGCTTTAAGCTGATTGACACCCCCACTGTAAACACCTGATTGGTCGGATTGTAAAAATATGTTCCAAGGCGCCAGAATAGAAGCTTTAGTCAAAGCAATGGAAACTGCAGTTTAATGTTTCCAAATGTAAAATAATGCACTTGGGGAAAAGGAATCCTCAATCTGAGTATTGTATTGGCAGTTCTGTGTTAGCAAAAACTTCAGAAGAGAAGGATTTATGGGTCGTGATTTCTGACAGTCTCAAAATGGGTGAACAGTGCAGTCAGGCGGTAGGGAAAGCAAGTAGGATGCTTGGCTGCATAGCTAGAGGTATAACAAGCAGGAAGAGGGAGATTATGATCCCGCTATATAGAGTGCTGGTGAGACCACATTTGGAATACTGTGTTCAGTTCTGGAGACCTCACCTACAAAAAAGATATTGACAAAGTTGAACGGGTCCAGAGACGGGCTACAAGAATGGTGGAAGGTCTTAAGCATAAAACGTATCAAGAAAGACTTAATGAACTCAATCTGTATAGTCTGGAGGACAGAAGGAAAAAGGGGGACATGATCGAAACATTTAAATATGTTAAAGGGTTAAATAAGGTCCAGGAGGAAAGTGTTTTTAATAGGAAAGTGAACACAAGAACAAGGGGACACAATCTGAAGTTAGTTGTGGGAAAGATCAAAAGCAACATGAGAAAATATTATTTTACTGAAAGAGTAGTAGATCCTTGGAACAAACTTCCAGCAGGCGTGGTAGATAAATCTATAATAACTGAATTTAAACATGCCTGGGATAAACATATATCCATCCTAAGATAAAATACAGAAAATAGTATAAGGGCAGACTAGATGGATCATGAGGTCTTTTTCTGCCGTCAGTCTTCTATGTTTAGTTCTAACACCAGGGCAAAATTGTCTTTTCCATGATCTTAGGCAACCCCAGTGAAATGGCTGTTCAACCCCCAAGTTAAGCACCACTGCTCAAGCTGGAATTCATCCTCAGCACCTGCTTCTGTATTATAAATATAGACAATTCCAGCAACTAAGTGGTTTTAGACTCCTCCTAAAGATATGTCATCTAATCAGCTTATTCTTCATGTTTTTCAACTTTCCTGAGTTTTTAAATCATTCCCTGAATCTCTTCTAGTCCACCTCATGACTTTCACTCTGTCATGGTTAATGTTCTATTTCTAAATCTTTAGGTTTTAAACTGGACAACAAGTTGCATCAAGTGATAGTAGCGCGCTATGCTGATGAATCAATGGGTGTGGACTTTGATAACTTTGTCTGCTGTCTAGTCAAGCTGGAAACTATGTTCAGTAAGTGCTTACAGGGAAGGGGCTGATAAGGCAGCCACCTACCAAGGCAATTAATAGCCCTCATTTCGTGTAGGTTCATCTCAAAGCATGATGGGTGAATTTCTGCTTTATTGTTGTAATATGATTATTTAAAAAAACAGCTTTGCTACACCAAATCCTTAAATTGTGAAATGGGAGGGAGGGAGGGAGGGAGGGAAGCTCCTATTGTGGTATAAATGAATTCCAAAATCAGCTGATTATACAATTCATTTAAACATCCATAGGTGTTGATGTATATTGCAGCCATTTTAGCTCCCCAGATTAGGCTCTGCCAAGCTACTGAGCTAAATTGTGTCATTTACCCAAAGCAATGACTACTTTTTAAGTAGTTATCTGTTCCTTTGATTGTCCAAGGTTTGATGTGTATGCTCCTTTGTGGAACTAGTTGATGATAAAGTTGGAATAAAAATTCTTTTACCAAAAAGGCTTTTTTCTTTATTTTCTAAAAAACTTTTCAGGATTCTTCCGCAGTTTGGATCCAGATGGCTCTGGAAGTGCTGTGATGGACCTTGGTGAGGTAAGGAAGTTAAGATGTTTTTTAATTTATTTATAATAATAATTAATAATAATTTATTAGATTTGTAAGCCAACCCCTCTCCGAATACAAGGTTCAGGTTCAGCACCCGAACTTTTGCCGTAAAAGTTCTGGTTCGGTGCCAGACCCGAACCCAAACTTTACCCGAACCCGAACTCAAGGAGCCGAGGAGTGCCACCGCCCAGCTGTCACCTTCCGAAACAGCCGGGGCGCTTCTCGGCGTTCTCCTGAACGCCGAACCTGGAAGTTTGGCAAAAGTTCGGGTTCGGGAGAACACCGAGAAGCGCTGCCGCCCGACTGTTACCTTCCCAGAAGAGCCGTGGAGCTGTCGGGCGGTCGGGAGGCGCAAATGGAGGTGGGGAATCCCAATAGGAGATTCCAGGGCAGAGCTTTGACATCACGGAGACGTCCTTCCTGGCCGGCCGAAACGGGGACTCCAGGAAGGACGTCTCTGTGATGTCAAAGCTCTGCTCCTGGAATCCCCTATTGGGATTCCCCACTTCCGTTTGCGCCTCCCGACCGGCCGACAGCTCCCCGGCTCTTCTGGGAAGGTGACAGCCGGGCGGCAGCGCTTCTCGGGGTCCTCCCGAACCTGAACCCGAACTTTTGCCGAACTTTCGGAAAAGTTTGGGTTTGGGTTTGGCATACCGAACTTCACAAAGTTCGGTACAAACCCGAACTTTGCAAGCTCGGTTCGCCCAACACTATTTATAACCATCACTTTTTATTTTTAGGATCTTTTGGACATCATCTGGATATGGCAGGAAAAAAATGAGCTATTTAGAAGAGATGAAAGGGGAAAAAAACAGGTTTAGACCTTTTTTGATAGATAATAGCGTTATCATTGAATTATAGGAGAGAAAGGCTTGAGAGAAAGTTTAGTTTTGCTTTGAGTAATTTACTCTTGAGATAATCATGAAATATCCAAGGAGATGTTTATATATACAAGGAAAAAGGAAAGACATTTGGAGGTCTATACGGAAATAAAATCATTCTGACAACATATGACAAAATATTGCAGCTTTTATATTTGATTCCTAAATAATTCTGAAAATAAAGCAGATTATAGCCTAGTGCAAAGATGGCGAACCTTTTTTCCCTCCGTTGCCAAAAGAGCGTACGTGCACGAGTGCCCATACCCATAATTCAATGCCTGGGGAGGGCGAAAACAGCGTCTCCCACACTCTGGAGGCCCTCTGGAGGCTGGAAACAGCCTGTTTCCCAACTTCTGGTGGGCCCAGTAGGCTCATGTTTTGCACTCCCGAGGCTCCAAAGACTTCCCTGGAGCTGGAGGAGGGTAAAAATGTCCTCCCCCATCTCCCGGAGGCTCTCTGGAAACCAAAAACACCCTCTCAGAGCCTCTGTGCAAGCCAAAAATCGGCTGGCTGGCACACACATGCACATTGAAGCTGAGCTAGGCAACGGCTCACGTGCCAGCAGATATGGCTCCGCATGCCACCTGTGGCACCCATGACACAGGTTCACCATCGCTGGCCTAGTGTATCATTCTGAGTTTCTTTGTTGCTTTCTTTTCTCCACAGTGGCTGACATTCACAATGTGCGGCTAATGCAGTGATGGAACTTCATAAAGACGACCAGATGGGACTGGACTATCCTGAGTGCCTTCCATATGTCAGATCTACAGACATGTGACGGCCCATCAACCCCATCCATTCTTTGCCACCGCATCCAGTTACAGAACCTGCTTTCTTCTTCCTCTTGGCAACAGACCCAACAATATCCTGTGATTTATGTTCTCTCAGATTTACGTGTCAAAGCTTCTTCAGGAAGCAGGCTATTTCCTGCTGTTAGCATAAGGCCTTGATAGCAGCATTTTAGGACCTGGGGAAAAGCGAGCGAGGGGGGCACAGATGCATGTTTGTTCATTCACTGCATGGGTATTTTAGCGATTTTACTGAGCTTATCAAGCCTTTGGAGTTAGCAAGAGGCAGGATTGCAGTTCAGTTATTATGATCAATTAGTCTTTCCCTCTTCACTGGCTATGGCTGATTTTGATCTTGCAAGAAAGCCTCTTTCTCTTTGCTGGGAAGTTCTGCATCTGCTACTTTGCTTTTTTCTCCTGTGAGAAAAGTTACAAAGGGAATTTTATCCCTAATTCAACTTTCCACACAGTGCTTTCTAAAGTAATGCAGGGAACGCTCTGAAGTGGTGCCAAAAGTTGGTGAAATCAGGCATTTGCCAAGATGACTAAGAAACTCCGCTGTCACGAAGAGCCACTATTTTCATTTCATGAAGGAACTCGGCAGAGGCATAATGCTCAGCTTACAAACGCTGTTTCTTCCAAAGGATGATGGGACTGCATTGAGAGTCCCTGCAGTTCATAAGCAGTGCCAGAAACAGAGATGCTCCATATTGAGGTTTCTGTTCTTTCACAATTAAATTAGCAAGCCAACCACCCAAGTCATTAGTACAGACTCAGCTAAGCAGCCTGTCCTGCTAGATCTGTACAAAATCCTAAATAGAAAATGGTTGGAAAACATCTTTTCCAATAACCACACTGGAGAATGTGGCCCCTTTCCCCAATTCCCATGTAAGAACAGTCTGTCTAGATTTACTGATTTCAAGTTTTTAAAAACTAATATAGAAATAGTGAAGTGTGCCTAAAGGTATGCTTTCCTATTTTTTTTTAATTTATCTCCACTAGACTTGGAGATTTTTTAACAACAAAAGTATTTTTTTTAAAAGCAAAACTAAAGTGTCTCTTGAATTTTATGTTTTATACATAGTGAATGAGAACATCAACATATTGCAAATATAGCCTATTTTGGAATATTTTCTGTTACAGTGCAACTAAGGATGATGTTTTGACAGAGCTTGGTGAATGGGCTAGGCCAGTGATGGCAAACCTTTTTTTCCTCGGGTGCCGAAAGAGCGTGTGCACATGCTATCACACATGCACGACTGCCCACACCCATAATTCAATGTCTGGGGAGGGAGGGCCAGAAATGGCTTGTTTCCCAACTTTTGGTGAGCCCAGTAGGCTCGTGTTTCACTCTCCCCAGGCTCCAAAGGCTTCCCTGGAGCCGAAGGAGGATAAAAACGTCCTCCTCCATCCCCCCGGAGGCTCTCTGGAAGCCAAAATGAGCCTCTGTGCGAGCCAAAAATCAGCTGGCAGGCATATACATGCACATTGGTGCTTAACTAGAGCAATGGCTCACATGCCAGCAGATATGGCTCCACGTGGCACCTGTGCCATAGGTTCACCATCACTGGGCTAGGCTACTGTTGAAGTTGTAAGCATAGGTCAGGTCACTACATGCCTTGTATTCCAAGAGCAATATCTATGTACAACAAGTAATGTGGCTTAATTGAAGGAAAATGTTATTTCTGAGTGTTGTTTCCAGTTATGCCTCTGACTTGTCCTTGGCTAAAAATATCTCTTTTTCCTCTTTTTCTTTTTTTTTGCTAGTAGCTTTAATATTCTGAAGGTATCAGAGTGGAATAAAATATCTACACAGGAAATACATGACTTTGTACATCACTTCTTACTACTAAGTCGCTGCAGTAGTCTTGAGTAGAATATCCTTTCGGGTAATGCTGTCCATCCTACATTGATTGAATAGGGTCAAGCTAAATGTTCCCATCTAACCTGCAGTTTCATCATTCTCCATATGTCCAACTTGCATAATAGATAAGTAACTTGTACAAAAGAGGAGTTTGTACTGTATATGATCTCAAAATTGTCTCTTTCTTGATTCACAAGCGCAAAGCAACTATTTAAAAGAATATCTACTAAAAGCTAATGCTTTAATTTAGAAATGTTGTAGGTGGGATCCTATGTTATTGGCATTAAATGAAGATTGAGAGTCTTATGCTTTACAAACCAAATAAGGAAATTATTTATGTCTTCTGGGCTCTCCTAGGAAGATTATAATTCATTTGATTAAAAGGATGAAGTCATCACTCTGTAATCTGTTCCTCAGAAAAAGGGGTGACCATGTTTTCTATATTCAAGTCATATACACTAAGAAAGTGCAGATTTCAGAGTATGTACAGTGAACAGTACATTCTTTAGCCAAGAGTTAGGTTTTCAGAAACCTTTACAAAAAATGCTGCAGGAGATAAGAGGGAGCTGAAAATTAAGATTGCAACATGAATATAGGAGGTTTAGGTAACCAAGTCCTAGTAGGGGAAAGAGAGACTAATGTGTTGAACTGGGACTACCAGATCCTGGTAGAAGTGCAAATGATACTAAATGGCATAGTTTCATTAATCTATTTAATTTGACACATTACTCTTGTAATAACAGAATATTTCTCTGTGCAATACTGGTCCAAACTAATTCATGTTCTTGTGTCCAGAGGCTGGCAACAACTTACTGCTTTCTTGCAAGGGCTTATCTACTCTCTTCCTGCCTTAATTCAAATTGCAACATATGTAAAATAATAGAAATTTATTAAATGGAAATATGTTTGGTGTTTATGTGTGTATGCATGTATGTGTGCAATTTTATTAATAGTGGTTAAAATTATTGGAAGCAAATGGATTTTATTAGGAGCCATTTGTTAAAGGAGATTTCATAAATATTTCTATAAAAATGTGCAGACTATATTAGAAAAAGTATCTTCCAATCAGTTGCATGAAAAAAAATGTTGAAATGTACTGTATGTTACCAACAACTAATTATAAAACGTCCAAGGATAAAAATACCATTTATGTTTTTGTTAAACCGAAAAAAATAACATAATGGAAGGGTAGTGCTCCAAGGTTAAATTTACCATGTATTTGCTGCTACATGGCAAACATGGTTAAAATTCAGAAAAGGAAGAAGTACAAGAAATTTCCAAGCCATATCTGTATTATTTTACAGTCTTAAAAACAGTAGGAATTGTCTGCAGATAGAAAAACCTGATTCTGATGAAAGATTCTTGGAAACTCGAAGGATTGAATATTATTTCATAAGTGTCTATTGTGTTGCAATATTTCTGCCTTAATATAGATACGAATTGTTTTACCTGAAAGCATGGTTGCTTTCATTTTTTTAATATTTTAGACCAGAAATTATAGTCTATCAACAAATGTACCAGAACTAATCAATACGTGACAAAGTCAGCTCATAAATATCATTGAAGTAATTAAATTGGAAGAGTAGGAAAGGTAGCGCTATTAAAGCTAAAGAATTTACATCAATCCTTATGTCAAAATGTATTGTAGCAAGAGGTGGTAATCTTAATTAATATCTCTGAAATAGCATTGCACAAAACACAAAAGCAGATGAAAATATAAAATCCAATCCAGTTCTATATTTTATCCAGAAACCAGCAGGTGGCATAATAGCTCTTTTAACACAGATTGCAATCTTGTCTCTTACATTGTGGTTCCTAAAATGACTAGAAAATGACTGGATTGGTTTAAGAATATAGGGAAGCATTAGTTAGATTAGTTTAGGGGATTAATTATATTCAGTCATTGCTTTAATATATAATTCAGAATGAGAACTTAAAGATCCTCAGAGAATTTACAAATAGCTATCTTAAATTTATGCTGGACTAGTAAATAATATTCCAAGCATGTACCCCCCCCTCCTTTATTTAGGTTGGATTCATATCACATGGGCTGAAAAAAATTAATACAAAATTGTATTGCCTTGAGCTTTCTGGTTTTGGGGCATTATTTTAGGATAGCTCTACTCTAATTATGGGTTGAGGTTTTTTTTAGAATTACCCACTTTTGGAAAGTGGAAATAATATAGGGATTATTTCTGTAAAACATTAGAAATACTTTTTTTTCTTTAGTTTTGTCATGACACTGCTCCTGACCAATAATTTTAAGTGAGCTGCTAATTTATAGTATAATTTTCTCTAAACAATTAAACTGAATGCAGGTTATTCCCATTTTGAAAGTGTAAAAAAAAAACAATTCCCAGGGAGTGATCTAGAGAAAAGAAAAGCTTATCCTATGTGGCATTATATATATATAATCTCTGAAATTTACACGGGAAGAAACCTGAATATGGCAAGACCTTCATATATATGACACTAAAAATATTACATGGGGAAAAACCCAAACTCAGAACAGTCTACTTACATATACCTGTGAAAATTTATGAACACACACACACACACCATATTTTTTGGAGCATAAGACGCACCAGAGTATAAGATGCACCTTAGTTTTGGGGGAGAAAAATAGGGGAAAGAATCTGCTTACCAGGTATTCATCTGGCTTAGCGTCCCCTGATTAGGGCTTTTAAAAAACATTATTCTGAGAGTAACAATGAAAGAGCTTGTAAGCCAGTAAGAGCTGGGAACATCATTAGCACCTGGAAAGAAACATTTGGAGCAAGTAGAGCAATGGAAAAAACTGCAGACTTAGAGCTTGGAAAACATTCTCCGCAAAGAGTAACAATGAAACAGCTTGGAAACCAGTAAGAGCTGGGAACATTGTTAGCATCTGGTTAGGGCTGGAAAGAAACTTATTCGGAGCAAGTTAGAGCAATGAAAAAACCCCTGGAGAGTCTTAGGGCTTGGAAAACATTCTTCACAGTGAATAACAATGAAAGAGCTTGCAAGCTGGTAAGAGCTGGTAAGATCATTAGCACCTGGTTAGGGCTGGGGGGGAGAGCTACATTCAGAGTACAAGACCACTCAAATTATCAGCCATTTTAGGGAGGAAAAAGGTACATCATTAGATAGAGAGATGATAGATAGATAGATAGATAGATAGATAGATAGATAGATAGATAGATAGATAGATAGATAGATATAAATACATTGCTCAAAAAAATAAAGGGAACACTTAAAAATAGAATATAAATTCAAGTAAATCAAACTTCTGTGAAATCAAACCGTCCACTTAGTAAGGAACAATGGTTGACAGTCCATTTCACATGCTGTTGTGCAAATGGAATAGTTGTGCAAATTCAATGAGAATATTTCATTCATTCAGCCCTAGGATGTGTTATTTGAGTGTTCCCTTTATTTTGGGGGGGCAGTATAGAGTATATGCAGGAGTTTGAGTCACCCAGAAATTAAAATTTGATCCAAAAGTCAGCTGTTGCAGGAAACCAGCTCTTAATGTTTATCCCAAGTATTTACTGAAATAGAGAAAAATCTAACTCGTAATATCCTTCAGCTTGGAATAGTAATAAGCTTTCATGGACTTCCTGTGCTAGTTTGGCGTGAGCATTCATCATGCTAGGTGGCTACAACTGAAAAACCATGTGCCAAGCTCCCAACAAACACAGTTTGTTCTTCCCTTCTTGGACATTGCTTCTGTTTCGGTTCAACGGTCCAAAACCCTGGGAGTAAGAAAGGATCCTGAGGTCCAGTCTTTAGAGACAGTATATTTAGCACCACACAAAACCTTACCCTGGTAAAGCTTTGTAGGAGGCCAGCATGCTTTTCCTGTGTTTTGGGATTAGCTGCACCTCACAGCTGGATATGAAAAGCTTCCAGGAAACTTGTATGAATGGAGAAGGTGGAGCTTTCTGTGGCTCACCGAATGTAATTCAGTGTTTGGCAACATCTTTTTTCCATTCCTCTTTTTCTCGTGTATGGGTCTCTGAACAGCCCCGATGCATGGGCTTTTGAGGTGTCAACAAAGCCATCTGGAGGCTGTGGCACCAGTTAGCCAGGGTCGGCAGGCTGCCATCAACAGCTCCAGAATCTCAAATTGACTAATGTGCTGGGGAAATGAGGCAGAGGTTATTTCACACACACACACACACACACACACACACACACACTTGTAAAAATCATTCTAGGTATATTCCTATAAAGAAAGAGGCACCCTTGGTCTGCTAAAAGGAGTTGTGACACTCTCACAAGTGTCTTAATAATAATAATAATAATAATAATAATAATCATAATCATAATCATAATCATAATCATAATAATCATAATAATTTATTAGATTTGTATGCCGTCCCTCTCCGAAGACTCGGGGCGGCTCACAACAACGATAAAACAATATTATACAGGCACAAATCTAATATTAAAAAACTAAAAACCCTATCATAATTAAAAACCAAACAGCACATACATACCAAACATAAATTATAATAAGCCTGGGGGAAAGATGTCTCAAATCCCCCATGCCTGGCGGTATAGGTGGGTCTTAAGTAGTTTACGGAAGACAAGGAGGGTGGGAGCAGTTCTAATCTCCATGGGGAGTTGATTCCAGAGGGCCGGGGCTGCCACAAAGAAGGTTCTTCCCCTGGGGCCCGCCAGACGACATTGTTTAGTCGATGGGACCCGGAGAAGGCCAACTCTGTGGGACCTTATCGGCCGCTGGGATTCGTGCGGTAGCAGGCGGTTCCGGAGGTACTCTGGTCCAATTAAGAATTTGCCAAACAAAACTGCATTTCAAAGAACCCCTTGAGACTGTCTAAAGCAGTGTTTCCCAACCTTGGCAACTTGAAGGTACTTGGACTTCAACTCCCAGAATTCCCCAGCCAGCAAACGTTGGCTGGGGAATACTAGGAGTTGAAGTCCAGATATCTTCAAGTTGCCAAGGTTGGGAAGCACTGGTCTAAAGGAAAAACTACTGGAAGTATCTTGCTTGGCATTTCATTTTTTGTCACATACCTATATGCTGTAGGTATTTTTTCATCCCTAGTTATACATTTATTGCAAATATATTATTGCCCATATTTATTAACGTTTGTTTGTTTGTTTGTTTGTCTGTTTGTTTACTTACTTACTTGATTTATATGCTGCCCCTCTTCGAGGTATCCAGGTGTCTTACGAAATATAAAAATCAAATACAATACAGTAGCCTAAATCCAATTAATTTAAAACTAAATAAACTAGTCTAAAATCCCCAATTATATTAAAAATCAATCATATCCACTCGGACAACAACCATACATAACATTCGTCGGCCAGGGGGCTAAGGTCTAATCGCCCCAAGCCTGCTGGCATAGATGAGTCTTCGGACTCTTGCAGAAGGTGAGGAGGGTGGAAGGAGTATGTATCTCTGGGGGGAGCTGATTCCAGTGGTCTCTGGGACTCATACAACAGGTGGTCTCACAAATAACCTAGCCCGATGCCATGTAGGGCTTTACAGGTCATTACCAACATTTTGAATTGCATCCGGAAACCAATCGGTAGCTGATGCAGTCCATGGAGTTTGATAGCAAAAGAGAACAGCCTGACCCCCTCCTCTCTGTGGCATCCCCTCATGTCTTGGAACACTGCTATCATGTGACCCCTGGTCCTTCTCTTCGCCAGACTGACCATGCCCAGTTCCTCTGCAACCACTCTTTGTATGTTTTATTTTCCAGACCCCTTATCATCCTGGTTGCTCTCTTCTGCACTTTCTCTAGAGTTCAGTGGGGAGGGGGGGTTTGTAGTGTGGTGACCAAAACTGGATGCAATACTCTAGATGTGGCCTGACCAAGGCTTTAGAGTGGTACTACCACTAGAAGTACTAGTGGTACTTCTGTTTATGCAGCAGTTTTTGTGGAACAATGCTGCATTTGAAGAAAACCAAATTAGGAAAATGAATTCATCCCATATTGCCATGTGAGATATCCCAATAATGATGCAATTCAGTACTAGCACTCACATTTAAACTTTAACTGCTGCGATTCAAAACTGCATTTTAGGTAAAAGTATGACCAAATGAAAAGCATACACTCCTGTTTCACTTATGGAATGGTGTTATATGGAATATTTATATACAGTGGTATCTCTATCTGCAAATGCCTCTACTTACAAACTTTTCTAGATAAGAACCAGGTGTTCAAGATTTTTTTTTGCCTCTTCTCAAGAACCATTTTCCACTTACAAACCCGAGCCTCCAAAACTGTAACCGGAAAGGCAGGGAGAAGCCTCTGTGGGGCCTGTCTAGGAATCTCCTGGGAGGAAACAGGGCCTCCATCCTCCTTGTGGTTTCCCCAATCACACACATTATTTGCTTTTACATTAATTCCTATGGGAAAAATTGCTTCTTCTTACAAACTTTTCTACTTAATAACCTCTTCACAGAACAAATTAAGTTCGTAAGTAAAGGTACCACTGTATTCATTTAATAGAGGAACATGCATGACTAATGGAGAATGCAGTCTAATTGAAACATATGCGGACATACTTTATTATTTGGGCCTTTGTACATATGTATAAAAATAAATCTTCAGAATTCTGGAGCCATGTCCCTTAATGCCACTAAGCACATTCTCCTTGCTGTGCGATTCCTCTTGGTCATTTGGCCATCTCCCTAGGCACTTCAATCACAAAGAACCCTTAGCACTTGAAACGTTCAACTTCAGCTGCCTGGCTCCATCCTCACCACTTGCTTTCTCTTCCTACAAGCAACTGCTTGCATAATTCTTCCAAATCAGTCAGCAGTTGGGCAAACACAGGGTGGAGGAGAATCCGCCCAGCCTCTGCTCACCTGCTTATGCCAGCTGCTGTTGCCTACTGCATGCAAAGCTCAGGACCCCCCACTCCACCCATCCGATGGAAGATTTTCCTCCTGTTACAAATCAAGTCCTACCAGAATTCCAGACTTTGCTGGCTCTAAAGGCCTTTTGTAGGAGATAAGATTGAGCGCAGACAAGACGACTCTCCCTGGATGCTCCAGCTGTTGTTTCTTATCATATAGGAATGCCTTCGTTCTTGGAGCCCTAACATATGCTTTGGGATAATTTAGGTAGCTGGCATTGGGTGGACCCAAGTGAAAAATCATGCCAAGGGCAGCCTGAGTTTGTAGCAAGCTTAAGTATTGTTCTTTGAATTTTTCTTTAGAATAAAGGGGAAACTGAGTCACACAGTCCACATCCAGTACATTTACCCATTCTCCTCCTCCTCCTCCTACATTCCAATCTCTTCTTCTTACAAACTGCTTCCATCTTATGTCAAGCATCACTCAAATTATTTGAGCAGGAAAGAATAAAATAACAGAACCAGGAATGTTAGTGGCCCTCTTGAAAAGTCCACAAGATTTTTCATGCTCCCTAATGTCAACACTGGAAGTGAGGTTGGCAAAAGTATGAAGAGCCACTTCAGGTTTATAGAGCGCAAATCCTACTTCACTGCTCGCTTCATACCATTCTCAGGTCATTTGCCACTATTGATTTCAAGTGCTATCCACAGCTCTCGAAACTGTCATCATAAAATTAGCTTTCCATGTTGCTGATTCCTTCATCTTGCAACTCTCTGCTGAAACATGTCAATTCCTGGAGGTTGGCCAATAATGATAGGCAGCACTACTCTGTTTTCCTCTCTAGCTTTGCTGATGTTCCCCTTCAGCATTGTCATCTATGACTTAGGATACTGCAAGACAAATGGAGCAGGTCTAATCTAATTTCTGCAATTTCAAGATGCCCTCTGGGTACCTCTAGGACAGTAGCTCCCAGCCTTTTTTTGGCCATGCCCCACCGAAGCATCTCTAAAATCCTGAGGCCTCCCCCCCCCATGACATATAATTCTTATTATTCAAAAAGTGGACTACTCACGCAGAGGAAGCCTAAAAGGCCATTAACTAGGTTTAAACAAGGTTTAATTGCCCCCATTAAAAATGAAATTGCCCCTTTGTGGGGCATGGGCCCCATGTTGGGAACCAGGGCTCTAGGATGATTTATCTTTCTTCCCACAACCCATTGGACACATTACAAATAAAAATGTGAAATGAGAAAGCTGGCTTATTGGTTGGTTGGTTGGTTGGTTGGTTGGTTGGTTGGTTGGTTGGTTGGTTGGTTGGTTGGTTGGTTGGTTGGTTGGTTGGTTGGTTGCCCATTCATTCAATCGCACACATTCAGAGGCCTGACTTCCAACAAATCTGGGTGGCTTACAAGAATAAGAAGAAAAAATCCAAGCAAGCAGAGAGAACATAGATGACTGGACACAAACCATGAACTGCCCCGAGAAAAAAAATTAATCCAATCACAAACCTGGGAGAATAATCCGTTTCCTGGATGTCAATGGGATAGAGCTATCTGGACAGAGCCATCTGGAGGGGGAATACAGTGATCCCTCGAATAGCACGGTCTCGATTAGCGCGAAACGCTGCAACGCGGTTTTTCAAAAAATATTAATTAAAAAATAAGTCTGCGCTAGTTCTCTCTCTCTTTCTCTCCCTGTTGCCGGCGTGGTATATGAGAGAGAAAGAGAGAGGCAGAGGTCGGGCGCATTACCGGGAGGTGGAGGCGGCGTGGGGACGCTGGGTGCCGGGGACACCGAGGAGGGGGTGGACGTGGCCTCTCAGCTGCAGAGCCGAACAAGGGCGGAGGCAACGGCGGAGTCCGGCGCTGGGGCCATGCGGGGCCGCTCATCCAGGGGGGCGTGGACTGGCAAGTCGCCCTCCTTTCTCTTTCTTTCTCTCTCTTATACCACACCGGTAACAGGGAGAGAAAGAGAGAGAGCGGAGGGCACCTTGCCGGTCCACGCCCCCCTAGATGAGCGGCTCCGCATGGCCCCAGCGCCGCCCAGGCAAAGGGGAAACCCCAAGATCGCTTGCCGCTTGCCGTATTGCAGCGAAGGAGGCGAAGCAAGGCTCCAAGCTGCAATACGGCAAGCGGCAAGCGGCAAGCGATATTGGGGTTTCCCCTTTGCCTGGGCGGCGGGAAGACCAAGGGAAGGTTCCTTCAGCTGCCCAACACCTGATCCGCTCCGCAGCGCGGCAGCAGCGAGGAGCCGAAGATGGGGTTTCCCCTTTGCCTTTACCCCATCTTCGGCTCCTCGCTGCTTCCGCGCTGCGGAGCAGATCAGCTGTTGGGCGGCTGAAGGAACCTTCCCTTGGTCTTCCCCGCCGCCCACACGCAAACTCCACCATCTGCGCATGTGCGGCCATGAAAAAAATGGCGCGCATGCGTAGATGGTGTTTTTTACTTCCGCACCACTATAACGCGGAAATCGATTAGCGCGGGAGGTCTTGGAACGTAACCCCCGCGCTAATCGAGAGATCACTGTACTCTGGTAGGAGACAGGCATATTTCCTGGGTCCCATTACTTAATTGAGCTTTAGAATGTGCTCACTCTGCCTGAGTTTACTTATGATAAAAAACAGAAAGAGAGTTTCTTTCAATTAACTTGGCCCTATATCATGATGAGCTGAATAGGTGATAACATAATGATGAATTGCCCCAAAAAACCATGTTTTCCCAAAAATAAAACTCTTCCTTATATGAGAACCTGGATTGTGGGGGCAATATGCTGGCTCTGTTAAAAAGTGCTATTGCTAACATGTTGTAAGCCGCCCTGAGTCTAAGGAGAAGGGCGCCATAAACATAAAACAAACAAACAAATATATTTGTTTGAACTCTGAAATAAGTGCTTGGCCTTATTGCCATGCACTCAAAAGCCCAATTGGGCTTATTATCAGGTGATGTCTTATTTTGGGGAAAACAGTGCAGTCCACAGAATAGTAGGGTCCCAAGGGCATAATGAGGCATACCCATCACTGTAGCATTCCAGACCAGCTGAGTAGACACAATTTGTGAGATGGTCAGGATGGTTGTTTGAAGGGCTCCCTGGTCCTAAAAAAGGAACACAATTGGTGCATTAGTTGCTTCAGTGGAAAAGCAGGGGTGAGTCTGCTGTGCTCCCAAAGGCCATGACTTGCTCGGGGCACCATCACCGCACTGAGAGATGCCTGCGGTGCAGGACAGAACTGAACAGGCCGCGTGGCTGGAGCTCACGCCCCGCGTGATGGCCCATCTATTTGGCAGGAGAGCAGAGCACTCAAGCCAGGTAAAGGTCAGTGGCCAAGTGGTAGCACGGTGGAGCAAGCAGGCCACTCGTTGCGTAGCTGCTACGAGTGTTGTGGGCAAGCTGCTGCTTGTGACGGAGCCGCCATGAGCAGTGAGGGGAATCGGGTGAGTGGGCGGAGCTGTACTGCCACTCGTGACGGAGCTGCCATGAATGGTGAAGGGAAGCAGGCGAGTGGGCAGGAGCAGGCAAGCAAATGAGCTGCTCATGGCAGAGCTATCGCGAGCGGCACAGCGGGGCAAGCGGCGGCTGTCTTATTTGCCGGTTCCCAGGCCCTTTTGCTTCTGCGCATGCGCGGAAGCAAAAAAACCTGGAAATTGTGCATGCACATGTCATCAAGCGAGATTCAGCTTCTGTGCATGCGCAGAAGCTGAATTGTGCACTGGGCCCATTCTGGTAGCACCGGGAATGGTGGCCCGGTGCTGGCTAAGTGTCTTACTTTAATGTTAGCAAACAAATGTGAATCTGGTATGATAAATGATATAGTTAGTCATTCATTTCATACCAAAAAAAACACTGAATGCACACTTATTTTACAAAAATACTTCTGAATAAATCCAGTTATTTTTCCATTAAAGCTGTAGATACACTCTCTTATGGTTATTACATTTTGGAGAGACTTTATTTATAATACACTTTGAAAATATTATTAGTGGCCATAAGCAATATGACTAAGAGGGTATTTTTAAAATTACAGTCCTCAAATGAACTACTTAATTTGATTCCATTACTCAATCAAAATCAGCCCTTGCAGAGGAATATTAAGAAACTCGTACCTGTTATCTGACTAGCATCTGGACTATTTAACTTGGTAGCAAAATGTCAAGGTTTACATTTCAATGAATCACAATATACGGTTATCTAGCCCTCCAATCTGGAATTAATCAATAAAGCAAACTATATTTAAATGAATCATTTTTGAAATATTTCAGACCACAAATGACATGTAATTGGAGGCAAAGTAACGTATTAGCTCTGATTCTTGGAATATAAGTAGATAACAAAAAGTACTATGTATAGTGGGAAGGTGAGAAATAGTTACTTAGGAAAATGCTGGACTACAATCAATAATATTAAGAGCAGATGAAGGAAGAAAAATAATAACCCCCACAGAAGAAGAGATACTATATAAAATATTGTCTTGTGCAGAAATGGACAGACTCACAATGGAACTAAAAGACAAAAATGAATCAGAATACTTTGAAATCTGGGATAAATTATAATACTGGTGGGAATTTGAGAGGGATTAAGTGGTAAATTGGAGATGTATAGATTTTCATATTATCAAAGAAGAAAAATGGAACTAATACTATATATAAACTGGAGATATATCTATATAGAGATAAATACCTATATTTAGGAAGAGAAACAACTTGATGAAAACATGTTAACTGGAATATCATGTCATGTCCATGTCTTTTATGCTTTTTACGTGTGTTTGTTTTTCAATTGTATTATAAATAAAAAACTTTTTATGTTCGGGGCTGTACGCATGCTACACTGACTGGCTCAGCGTGTGTCTACCCTACGCTAACAAGTGTGAGTGACCCATCGAACCCCATTCATGATGGGGATCAGGGATTGCAATTATTCCCCATGAACAAGGAATTCCCAGTAAATGCGGATCACAAACCCACGTATATCCCTTAAAAAAAAAGAATAATATATTCCAGTGTTTCTCAACCTGAGCCATTTTAAGATGGGTAGACTTTCAACTGTTTCTCAAAGGTTTACTTCGGAAGCTGTAAAACATCAAGGAAGCTGGCTGAGGAAGTCTGGGAGTTGAAATCCACAGGTCTTTAGGATTGCCAAGGTTGGAGACCCCGGCTCCGGATAATTCTGTATTGCAGGCGAAGAGGTGAACTACGAGAGTTGAAGTCTACTAAAATGCTCTCTTCTAGCCTTGAAGTTGGTCAGAAGAACCCATAACTCATCCTGTTTAAATCTTTTGCTTCTCATCCAGGAGGATTCTTCAGCTCTGACTGTAAGGACACAGGAAAGCACAGTGGCAGTTGGAAAGCACCCTTAGCAGCATGGTTCAGGTATGAGCTCCATTCACCTCCAGGGAATCTAGATGACCTGTATGCCTTGCTTGGACCTGAAGATGTTTATGTGGGTTCTTTTCCTGCTGTTTTTCATTTCTCATCTGATATATTACAACGGAAAAAAAGCAGTTCACAGGAACCCCCAAACACAAAATAACCCAGGAAGAGCTGGAATATGCAAAGACCGCTCCTGTCACAATGAAGGAAGGAACAGCAAATTCAAGATCAAAGCAGCAGTTACAATGTGCCCCTGTTGGGAGACCTTGTAGAAGGACTGGCAGAGCCTGGAGCACAAGTGAAAGGTGTACATCTCCTAGAGTTGTTATGTAAACAGAAACACAGAAGTCAGCTCATCCACCCCTCAACTGAAGTCTGTTAACCCTGATCTAGCATCAAAGTTGTATTAACCAAGGGTCTCCAAACTTGGCAACTTTGAGCCTGGTGGACTTCAACTCATAGGATTAATGTGGGTATCTGGTTTTAATTATTGGGGGGGTAGTGTTATTTTATGTTTGGGTTATTTATATGCCACATTTTGTATTTACCACTGTTTTGTAAGCTGCCCTGAATCTACAGAGAAGGGCGGCATATAAATACAAAGGACAGAACCAAGGGACAACTCCCAGAATTCCCAGCCAACCATTATGGGTGGGGAATACAGGGAGTCTGAAATGGCCCAGGTTGAGAAACAGTGGTCTACTTCATAAGATCGGATTCTGAAACCAGCATTTAGAAATTTAGAAGGCAAAAATGGAAAGCAGATGTCCCATGCCACCTGCTTTGAACAACTGATGTCTCAGGACTGATAGAGTGAGCCAAGAATCAGGCTTATTTCTAGCCCCCAAAGAATGGACGGCAGACCAACTGTCCTATCTCAGATTCAGTAGGAAGGGGATTTCAGTTGTTATATGCCTACCATGCTGTCCTACCCTGACCACAGAGTTGTTGGTGTTTGGGATGCAGCTGCTCTCAGCAGGCCTGTTCAAGCTGTTCCTTCTTTCAGATGGTGAAATAGGGCTACTTCCTGAATCCAGTCACTTTTTCAACTGTTTCCCAAAGGTTTACTCCAGAATCTGTAAAACAGATATTCATGACTGTTGTGTGCTGAAATTTGCATGTTAACTAGTACAGTAAGTCTCCAGCCAGTGTGGGAGATTGAAGAGCACTGATTGGTTCTTCCCAGTCGGAGCTCCCTATTTAAACAGGAGCCACTGGCTGGGCTTTTGCTGGAGTTTTCACTGGTTCACTGTTGTCATTATTGCCTGCCTCCTGACTCTTCAGTATCAGAACTCAGTATGAAGAGTGATTGTTTTAATCACAAGAGTAGTGTTTTCTGTTAAGCTTACATTCTCTTTGCTTGGTATATTCTCTCCATTCGTAATTAAAGAAGTTCTATGTCTTGATCAGTAATTTTGAGAATAACATAAATTAAGCCTATCTTAAGAAACTTGTCACCTTGTGCTTGAAAAACCATTTAGTCATTTGCTGTAGTTTTCTTCTCTTACAGTATCCAGAGAAAAACAAGACAATGTTTTGCTTGAAAATTCATCTGATCTGCAGCGTTCTCTGCATTTGTTCATGTCCTATCAAATATAGGAAAGTAGGTACGGATTGCTAAATAGAACCATGTTTACTACTAAGTTAGTACTGCAGTAAGCGATGGAACGATGAGAACTAGTTGTTTGACAAAAGACAGCGGCCGTGCTGCCATTTCCTTGAAATTTATTTATTTATTGGACTTTTATGCCGCCCCTCTCCAAGGACTAAGGGTGGCTCACAACATATAACAAAACAATATATAACATTTCAGGTCCAATTAATTAAATATAAAATATAAAAACTAAAAACCATAAAAAAAACCCAAACATTCTCATTCAATCAGGTTTCTCTCAGTCCATTCATCGGCCAGGAGGCAAGAATCTAATGGCCCCAGGCCTGGCCGCATAAATGAGTCTTAAGACTCTTGCGGAAGGCAAGGAGGGTGGGGGAAGTACGAATCTCTGGGGGAAGTTGATTCCAGAGCGTCGGGGCCCCCACAGAGAAGGCTCATCCACTAGGCCCCGCCAAACGACATTGTCTAGTTAATAATAATAATAATAATAATAATAATAATAATAATAATAATAATTTATTAGATTTGTATGCCGCCCATCTCCGAAGACTCGAGACGGCATACAAATCTAATCAATTATTATTATTATTATTTGACGGGACCTGGAGAAGGCCGACTCTGTAGGACCTAACCGTTCGCTGGGATTCCTGCAACCGGAAATGGTCAGATTTTCCCAACTGCCTTTCATAGAAACATAGAAGATTGACAGCAGAAAAAGACTTCATGGTCCATCTAGTCTGCCCTTACACTATTTCCTGTATTTTATTTTAGAATGGATATATGTTTATCCCAGCCATGTTTAAATTCAGTTACTGTGGATTTACCAACCAGATTTCCTGGAAGTTTGTTCCAAGCATCTACTGCTCTTTCAGTAAAATAATATTTTCTCATGTTGCTTCTGATCTTTCATCTGCATTTTCCTGGCCCGAAATGGCCTGCCTGCATTGTATCAAACTGCTTGAGTTATTCTAATCAAGAGGTCATGAAGTTAAATCATTAATCTCATTACTTACATTGCATTCCCTTTCTGCTGTCTCAGCAAGATCCAAATAACAAGATTTCGAGGTCTGCCCGAAAGTGCAATATTGGCAGCGGACTACATTCCATAGGCTTCTCTCCATTCATTACGTTCTCCCTTGTTGCACCTCTTCTAGTGGTGACTCTAATCAACCAGTTGCTCTTAAAACCTTGAAACAGAGGCAGAGCAGAGAGAAAACAACAACAGTATTTATTTATTTCCTCAAAACAATTTCTTTGCCACTGACAGCACTGTCACACCTTTCCAGAACCCAGCTGTACAGAAGAAAACCATTGTCATCTGTAAGCTATTTTGTAGTCTTATATATTTTGTCAACCCAGCCATTCTAATTTACCACAAGTCAAGCATTAAACAATTCTTTCTTAGTGTCGTATGTGAGCAATTTCCATAACTGGCTGTTGTGTAGCTAATCTTTTGGGATTGGATCCAGCTAAATCCCTTGGTGGGAAAAAGGATATTTCCGCATGTGGGAGGCTTCTGATCTTGTTGAGCTTTGGCATAGTTAGACAAAAAAAGAAATTCTCCTCATCATTGCTGTAGAGCAAGAAATATGCTCTCGAAAATCCCAGAGTGATTTATTGGCTAATAACTTGCGGAGACACCATTTTAGCCCTTCCTTCATTTCTTCATTTAAAAATGGTATCCAGAATTAAGCTTGAGCTAATAGGTTTTTAAATTTTCCTAATATTAGCTTTTACTTGATGAATTATTTATTTAAATATTATTATTATTATTATTATTATTATTATTATTATTATTATTATTATTATTAATTAGATTTGTATGCGCCCCCTCTGTAGACTCGGGGCGACTCACAACAATAATAGTACAATGTATAACAAATCTAATAATTAAAAGTCATTAAAAAACCCTTATTTAAAAAGAAACATATACACAAACATACCATGCATAAACTGTATAGGCCCAGGGGAAATGTCTGTTCCCCCATGCCTGGCGGCAGAGGTGGGTTTTAAGAAGTTTATGAAAAGCAAGGAAGGTGGGGGCAGTTCTAATCTCCGGGGGGAGTTTGTTCCAGAGGTTGGGGCCGCCACAGAGAAGGCCAGACGACATTGTTTAGTCGATGGGACCCAGAGAAGGTCAACTCTGTGGGACCTAACCAGTCACTGGGATTCGTGCGGCAGAAGGCGGTCTCGGAGATATTCTGGCCCAATGCTTTGATTAACAACAAGCTTGATTCAGAGAAATTTACAATGTATTTTGAGTGTACTTGCCTCTCTTTCTTAAATATATTTTTCTATAATTTTATCATTCAACAGTTTTGCATACAACAATATACTGAAGATAGGAACTTTGTAAAAAGAGGCAATTTAAAGACTTTTTAGTGCTTTAGACTATAATCTTTCCAGAGACTTGTTTGATGGATAGAAGTCCTGAATGCAAAAATTCCTGAATTAAAAGCCGGGATTTGCCAGTTCTAGCCCTGTCTTAAGCACACAAACTGTCTGATGTCCTTGAGACACATCCCTTCAGCCCTAAGAAGAAAGTATTTGCACATTACTTCTCAAAATGTTACCAATAAAGTTACAGGGTGTATTCTTGCCATAATCAAGAATCAAGACACAATGGATCATAATGAGAAGCCTTTCCAATCGTATAAACTGATAGGAAACTCTGCAATTTCCAGTCAGCTTGGAGAAAGCTTTGTAATAGTACTTTCAATAGTGTGCAGTTCTTTACTTTTCCACATCTTGAACCTAATTTATGGCTCCTAAAATTTTCACCATGTAATCAGAGGTGGATTGCTGCTGGTTCGTAGCAGTTCTTCAGAACCAGTAGCAGAAAATCGGTGCCTCTTGCCAAACAGGCTGTCGTGACCAGAAGTCCATGCTCCTGAACCAGTCCTCCGGTCACTGTGGATTGGAAAAAAACCCTCTGGGCATGCAAAAGGCCCCTGGGCATGTGCAGAGGGTCATTTCCAGGAAGTGACATGCGGGTGTGCAAAACGTGCACTTCCGTTGCGATGTAAACCGGTGGGGAAGGTAAGTTGAACCCACCCCTGTATGTGATATAGCCTATTGACATATTACATGAGCCTCGGCGGTGCAGTGGTTATAATGCACTGATCACCAGCAATTTTCACCCATGTTTTTGCTTCCGTGCATGCGCAGAAGCAAAAGATCGGCAAAAATCGGTGAAATCTCACTTTTTCTCACGCAACATTTGGCTTGCTGCGCGTGTGTAGAAGCCAAATCTCACGTGGGGATGCATAACTGCGCATGCATCCAGGAAATTCCTACCAGAGCCGTGCACCTGGGCGCACCGGCTGCTGCTCACCACTGCTTGTAAAGCACTGTGAAGTAGCATATAAGTCTAAATGCTATTGCTGTTACCAAAAACTGATCTGAAATCATCATTAATTATCAAACTGTATGCCAGGAGAAAAGAACTGGCCCATTTGTTTAGGCTGAGTCCCCAGAATCTTTTAAGAACTGGACACTTTACGGTATATCTTCAATTCTTTATATATTTGCACACAGCATATTTATATTTCTGAAGACAAGGGCCCCCAACCGCCAGTCTGTGGACTGGCCACGGCATATCAGCACCTGGTCCGCGCAAACAAGTGAAGCCCCATCCACAGGAGACAGGCCGCACCTGTGACACTCCGCCTCTTCCAGTCCAGAGAAAAACCTCTCTCCACAGAACGGGTTCCTGGCACCATGAAGGTTAAGGGGTGCCACTGCAAGTCCTTTCTGAGGCATAAAATAGGATGAGAGTTATGGCTGGAAACAATTTAAAATAATTAAATCCAATCAAATCTATGGGATCGCATGATACCATTTAGCCATGATACTGATACTCAGTCATGGGCTGCTGTCCTCACGGGTGGGGGGGACTCAGTGGGGGCTAGCAAAAATGGAGTTTTCATATAGTAGATCATGTATATTTTTGAGTGCCTGTATATAATACGTATGTACACATATGGCATATATAGAGTATATTTTGGATGTTCAGTAATAGTAAATATCTTAAAGCAGACATACACCCAAACATACCATACATGAAATGTATAGGCCCAGGGGAGATGTCTCAATTCCCCCATGCCTGACAGCAGAGGTGGGTTTTAAGGAATTTACGAAAGGCAAGGAGGGTGGGGGCAGTTCTAATCTCAGGTGGGAGCTGGTTCCAGAGGGTCGGGGCTGCCACAGAGAAGGCTCTTCCCCTGGACCCGCCAAACGACATTGTTTAGGCGACAGGACCCAGAGAAGGCCAGCTCTGCGGGACCTAATCAATCGCTGGGATTCGTGTGGCAGAAGGTGGTCCTGGAGATATTCTGGTCCGATGCCATGAAGGGCTTTATAGGTCATAACCAACATTTTGAATTGTGAACGGAAATTGATCAGCAACCAATGCAGACTGCGGAGTGTTGGTGTAACATTGGGAAGCCCATGATTGCTCTCGCAGCTGCATTCTGCATGATCTGAAGTTTCCGAACACTTTTCAAAGCTAGCACCATGTAGAGAGCATTACAGTAGTCGAATCTCGAGGTGATGAGGGCACGAGTGACTGTGAGCAGTGAGTCCCGGTCCAGATAGGGCCGCAACTGGTGCACCAGGTGAACCTGGGCAAACGTCCCCCTCGCCACAGCTGAAAGGTGGTTCTCTAATGTGAGCTGTGGATCGAGGACGCCCAAGTTGCGGACCCTCTCTGAGGGGGGTCAATAATTCCCCCCCCAGGGTTATGGACAGACAGATGGAATTGAGTCGAGGTCCGCCCGGATCTGAGCGATTTTATCAATGAAAAATGTGTTAAAATCCTCAGCACTATTCTGTAAGGGCTCCCCAGCTCCTCCCTGGTTAAGAAGGGAGCGGGTCACCCTAAACAGAGCGGCCGGGCGGGATTCTGCTGATGCAATCAAGGCAGCATGATATGTGCATCTTGCCGCCTTGAGCACCACTTTGTAAGTCATAATAAAAGCTCTTACAAGTGTTTGATTGGATTCAGACTTACTCTTCCTCCATCGCTTCTCTAGATGTCTCTTCTGGCGTTTCAACTCCCGGAGCTCCTCGTTGAATAGATCAATGAAATGCTGGAAATGTAATCAGCTACCAGGCTCTTTTTATCATATGTGGTGGATATGCACAGAAGTTAAGAAATTTTGGAAAGAGATTCAGCAATGGATACAGAAGATTTTGAAAAGGACTATTGAATTTAAACTAGAAATATTCTTATTAGGTATTTTACCAGAAAATTTTAATAAAGAAGAAATATATTTGATTACATATTTTAACAGCAGCTAGAATAGTATATGCACAAAATTGGAAGCTGAATAAAATTCCAGACTAAAAGAGAAATATTACATAAGATTTTAGATTGTGCTGAAATGAATAGGCTTACTTTAAAACTTAAAGATAAAGAGGAGTGTGATTACTATAAGATTTGGGGAAAGTTTTATGAATGGTTGGAAACTAAAAATAATTGAAAAGTATTTTCTTTTAATTACTTTTGAAGAAATACATGATGATTTAATTTTAATCTATTAAAGACCCAGATGAAGAAATAAGGACTGGTTGCAGCATTGGATAAGGAGTTAGTTAACACAGAGATGAAAGGATTAAATTAAATATTGAGTTAAGATGTTAAGATGTTTATGTTTTTATTATAAATAGAAAAAGGGAATATAAGTGACTAGATTTCATAATATTGTTATTTGTAGATGAAATATATCTCATGTGTGGTTAATTTTAATCAACTTAGCAAAGAAGAGGATAAAAAGTACATATTGAAAGTATTATTAGCGCTTTTCTCTTTCTCTGAATGTTTAACATACCTAAGAAATATTATTATTACTTTAAGCATTGATTCTGTGTTTTTTATTGCTCATGTTGTTGTATGTTGAAAGAAAAATTTTATACCCACCCAAAAAAAAAAAAAGATGGCTACCTTTAAGCCAGTCACATGACCTTTAGGCCACCCCCCGGTCACATGATCACCAAACGACTCCCACCTAGTCACATGGCTGGCAAGCCACTCCTACCCAGTCACTCCCACCCAGTCACATGAGCATCAAGCCACACACACCCAAAATAAGCCACGCCCACAGTGTGGCAGTCAATATTTTTGTGGCCCTTCACGGTTTATACTGCATATTTACGTCCTTTTGATTTCCAATTTGAAGCTCACCTCAATGCCACACAGACAAGAAAGAAGATGGCTTCCTTTCCAACCAAGCAAAAGGCTGCAGAGCTTTGTTCACAAGGACTGTCCGTTCCCCATACAAGTGAATGAAGAGCCAACCGATTTTCATGCTGAATGTTGTATGATGAATGTTGACGTTCTGACAACTTACCTTAATTTGCACACTGTGTGCAAATGACATTATTTATTAATTTTTGTTTGTTTGTATTTCTATGCCGCCCTTCTCTGTTGACTCAGGGCAGCTTACAAAAATAGGAATAAAATACAAAAGAGAAACCCAAACATAAAAGTAAACTGTAAGCAAGTTATGCATGTTTTATATTAAATATAACACGTAAACTGTATGCAACTTATGCATGTGTTATATTTAAAGTTGAAGAGGTATTTACATTGAGGAGAAAAGGTATTTATTTACAGGGTATCTTAACTTCTGTATCTAAAGACCAGGTTAATATTGTATCTTCAGGAAGGAAATATATTGTGTGAAGCAGCTGAAACCAACCAAATAACGTTCAATACTAAATATGTTTTTGTTATTTAAACTTCTCAGTAGTGTACAATAAATCTCTCGAGGTCTTAGGGTTTCCCCTTTTTTGTTTTCAACAAAATCTTGCCCTTTATGTTTTTTCTTCAGGTCATCTATGAAGTGAGGCCTTTTTGAAAGGCTACCTGAACTCCAAATCCCTTATTTCTCTCTGCCTCTATTGTGCTTGCACACAGAAAGACCAACTATTCTGTAAGTACTTTGCAGCATCTCCTCTAACAAGAAGTTGGAGGAATGAACAGTCGGTGATCTGCTATGAACAATATGGACTATTACTGCTACCATGTTTGCTCCCTGATATGGGGCTGGAAAACACAGCTGTTGCATGATGCAAGTTCTCTTCTAAGCTTCCTAAGTAGTGCTGTAGTTCTTCACTTGAAAACCATGAATTCCCAGTCCGGTTGTACCATTTTACTAAGGATCCTGCCTATCCCTGATCATATAAATATGTGGAAAGTAAATAGTGGAACTGCAAGTTCTTGAGCAGCTTAAAAGAATGAGGCAAAAGAGTGTGAGGAGGAGGAAGGAAGCCCCAGGAGTCTTACATCACTGTTGACCCTTAGTGCTCTGCTGCTAATAAGTGAGCTGTTGAGTGATTGTTTCTGATTTTGAAGCATGAAAGTTGCTATGCTGGGGCTAAGATGGTCCCTTGGGTTGATTTCTGCTTCCCTGTGAGAAAGTTTCGGAGGCTGGGAAAGGTCATTCTGGCTGAGCTCATTGCCACAGCCTTCAAAGGGCAAAGAATAGGTCATATCTTGAAGATTTGTCTGGAAGCTAGAAAGAAAAAAGGGGGGAGGTAGGAATGGAGAAAGGGTCAGCTTTGATCTCAGGCACAATTTTCTCCTCACAGAACCAAACTAACTGAACTCTGTAGAGTTTCCAAACTTCTTTTGCTACACTTTCCCACTTCTTTCATGATTCTCCAGCGAAATCCTGGGTGAGTAAGCTGCAAGTCATCATCCAGAGGAACCATTTCCCAGCTCCAGGAACCGATACATCCCCTTGAAAGTCTGACATCATAATGTCTAACTATAGGCAATATATTCTTCATTTCATCTCACTATCTGCAATGCATTGAAAGGAAAATTCTGGGCTCCTCTTCAAGAAAATTAAATTTGTGATTACAGACAGTATTATATACTAGACCAGTGATGGCAAACCTATGGCATGGGTGCCACAGGTGACACGCAGAACCATATCTGCTGGCTCGCAAGCTTTTGCCCTAGCTCAGCTCCAACATGCATGTGTGCCGGTTAGCTGATTTTTGGCTTGCAGAGGTTCTGGGTGGGCATTTTTGGCTTCCAGGGAGCCTCCAGGGGGTTGGGGGAGGGAATTTTCGCTCTCCCCATGCTCCAGGGAAGCCTTTGGAGTGCGAAATATGAGCCTATTGAGCTCAACAGGAGTTGGGAATCAGGCTGTTTCCAGCCTCCAGAGGGCCTCTGGGGGCAGGGGAAGCTGTTTTCGCCCTCCCCAGGCATTGAATTATGGATGTGGGCATTCACGCATCTGCTATAGCGCATGCACACGCTCTTTCGGCACCCAAGGAAAAAAAGGTTTGCCATCACTTTACTAGACCACGGGTGTCAAACTCAAGGCCCATGGGCTAGATTCGGCCCACAGGGTGTTTAGATCTGGAAACAGAGTCTCCCTGGAAACAGCGAAGGACTGGTCCATGGTGCCTCTGCCAGTGAAAATAGGCTCCGGATCTCCGTTTTTGGCCGGGACGGGCTCCTACAACCCTCTGCCAGTGAAAACAGAGCTTGGGAGGGCCAAGCTCCATTTTCACTGGCAGAGGGTTGCAGGAGGCTATCCAGTGAAGGAAGGGCTACCTAAATGTTTACTACTACGCTGTGGGCATGGCTTATGCAGGAAGCCCTGCATTTTCTTTCAACATCTTTCAGTGCAAATTGGGTGCTCTGGGGTGGAGCTCCATTTTCGCTACCGCACTGCGTTTTCCTCCCCCCATCTGGGCAGTAGCCCACCCCTGAGGCCATCCCAGTCGAAAATGGAGATTGGGAACCTGTTTTCGCTGGCAGAACACTTGAGCCTCCATGGGCGCCCCTGACACGAGTGACATCAACCTGGCCACACCCACCCTGGCTCCTCAATGTCAAACACAACCCTGATGCAGCCCTCAATAAAATTGAGTTTGACAGCCCTGTACTAGACCGTTTAGATTTAGATGCAAGAAAACTGACTAGATTCTAAACCTTCCTATCCATAAATCCGGTCATCAGCAAAGGTTATCTTACAGGGCTCTTGTAGAGTAACAGTGGCAAAAGGTTTTTATCCTGAAAATGTTTCAATGGATACTAAATATAAAAGTAGCTAAACCTACTTTTATATTTAGTATCCATTGAAACATTTTGTGATCGAGCTAGATGAAAAAGTTTAAAAAAGAACATCCTTCATTGTATTTATTCCATGATTTAAAGTTGACACATTTGCAAATGCATGTTTATTCCTATCCATCTAACCATCTACAAATTCCACTATGCCATTTTGGGGCTTATTCCATAAGTTCACTGGTTCTTTTATCATTATTCTTCAAGGGAGGGAATAAAAGACATAAAAATAAAGATAACAGATTTTTATGCTGTTAAAAATAGTGTCAAGAAGTATTCCAGCTTTAATATCTCAAATAATTGGAATATTATTATTTCAGTTCGTTGTAAGTAGCTTTCATTAAAAAAAACCTTCACAGGTAATAATTTAAAAAATATTATTATTTTAGTGTTAGATTAACAGAATAGCAGAGTTAGAAGGGACCCTATAGGTCATCTAGTCTAACCCCCTGCCCAAGCAGGAGACCCTATGCTATTTCTGACAGATGGCAATCCAGTCTCCTCTTGAAAGCTACAAGAGATGAAGCTCCTACAAATTTGTTTTCACTGTCAGAAAATTTCTCTTTATTTCTAGGTTGAATCTCTCTTAGAGATCTTTAATTTTCACAAAACTATTTGTTATATGAATCACAACTGTCATTATAAAAGCAACATGCTGTATATTCACAGTGCTTATATTCTTGGGCAAATAAACGATGGTCATTAGTAGAAGCTATAAGAGTGTTGTTGAGAAGGATGCCTGAGCAGGACTTCCATAGGTTTTTTCTTTAAAAAAAAAAATAACCATTAGATTTTTAAAATAACACAAACACACAAAAGACATTGACAAATCATTCAAATAACTGTTCACTTCCATTTCTGTAGCATCAACATATCAATTTCAATGAATTTTTACCCAACTATCTTATCAATAATCTTTTCCCTTTTGTATTTACCTTTAAATAATGATAATATTTACAAAACATTCTTACAACTACAAATTGCTAATTTGTATATCTATTTATTTATTATTATTATTAATTATTATTAATTATTATTAATTATTATTATTTATTATTTATATTTATTATTATTTATTTATTATTATTATTATTTATTTATTATTATTTCTTATTTTCAAGCCATGTATATAGGTTTTTTCATATGTCTTTTCATGTAATTGTGCAGTATGGATGCAAGGATTCCTTATCTTCTTCACACTCTCTGAACTTTCCAAGAGCTAGAAACTAACCTCCCAATAGACAATTTCAAGGCTGTCAACTGTCATTGACACCAAGCATGTGTCTGTTCTCCACCCCTTTCTATTGGTAAGGAAAAGCCAGGTGCGAGCATATTTCCAAAAGGACAGCTGATAAGGAAGTGGGAGAGAAATTGTTCCTTGGTGTCAAGACATATGGTAGCTGTTGAGGGTACAGGCAAGTAATTTTGTCAATGGTAGTTCAGAGAAGGACACATCTGCATCTTTGGAAGAGGAGATCTAGGGAGGAACCTAAAGAAAGACAGTAAGAGCTACTCCGGTACACACAATTTTCTGAAAACTATATTAGTCAGAGACAAGTACTATGGCAGGAATTCTTGTAGACATCTCCCAAAGGGTCTGAATTTTCTGTTATTGAGCAACTATGAAAAATATAGTAATGGGGGGGAGAGATTAATCATATGCCTCTGTGGTGTTTATTGGCTGCTATGGTTTCTAAGGTCAGTTTGTATTTGAAGGGTTAAGTAAACTTAGGGTAAACCATGCAACTCAATGGGATTTAACTTGCTTAGTACTAACTTCCTATTGGTTACAGTGAACCTTTTTAGATTTTGGTCATCATGCATAAAGAAAGAATTCTGACCAATTATGACAAATAATTTTTAAACAGAATTTTAAGCTATATGTGATTCCAGACATACATCTACGATAAAAACAATATGAATATGCAGTTCCTTGGGGGAAAAGATTTTGAGTGAAGGGTAAGTGAAGATATATCATTTATTTGCCTTCTCTTAGTTTTATATTTCTAATGTAATATGCATCTAAAATTGTTTCTGCTGTGTTAGAGGGTATTTAGAGTTAGAGTCTTCGGAGAGGGGCGGCATACAAATCTAATAAATTATTATTATTATTATTATTATTATTATTAATATTATTATTAATATTATTGATAATGAAATAATGAAAAAAATACTTAACATGGCAACTAATAAAAATTAGTTTAAGTAAATATTGTTGTATACAAATTGCAGAGTTTAAAGGATAAATAAAATAAGCAATATATTGATTGGCCACTTCTTGAACTGCACTTATAGATTACAAAGGTAGTGTTAATCATATTTAATTTCAAAATGTGCTTTATAAAAAAGATAATTGATGCTGATGTCTAAATTATTGACTCTAAATTATTGAAAAAAACTTCTAATTCCAGAGTGTCTATATTAAAAAAGTTATTCCTTCAAAGAAAACCATCATTAAAAATGTTCCCAAAATATGTACATGGAGATAACTGCAGTGATTGTTGTAGCATTTTTTTAAAAAAAGTTTATTCTTAGTTATGACATTTAAACCTGGGATCCTGTAGCTAAAATGACTGTTTTTGGACTGGTGATGGATAAAAAAATCTTGTGAAACATTTGCCTCTGCTGGCAAAGAATAATACCAATAAATCAGCAGAAATTGTGTGCACGTGCACGTGTATGCTTGCACAAACACACACACACACACACACACACACACACACCCTCAAGCACTGTAAATTGTAATTCCAGTGATAGAGAAGCTTATTAAAGTTGAATTGTGAAATCCTTGGTGCTATCTGATCTTATATGTAGTTTATTAAAGTTGAATTGTGAAATCCTGGGTGCTATCTGAGCTTAGTTGTTGCTTGTGGACATTTCATTACACAACTAGGTAACATCAGTGCTTCCAGTTGGTGCACTTCATTATCTAGACAAGTAATTAAATGTCTACAAATATCCAAGCCCAGGAAGAATCAAGGACCTCACCCATTATAATGAATCCCATTAATAATAATAAAACAGTCTTTAGCATCTCTAAAACTGGACAATTTGTTCTCTCACCATCTGTATTGGCTGATGTTTTTACGAAAATGTTATTAGATTTCTTATGATTGCACATAAAAACAGTAACCCTTCCACTCTAAGTGAAACAGTGTGGCTGTGCTGGCAACAAGACTGCATGTGATATCCTGTCCCACAGATTACAACTCCCCCTCCCCCATTATTATAGTTAATTAACCAAGTAAGAGAGAGCAAAAGACTCATTGTTTCATGTGAACAAGTCCCCTGAGGTCACTCATTACGCAAACAAATACAGAACCCAAATTGCAGAACCTGACCCCAAAAGAGAGCACTTTTGTTCAACATAATTACATCTATGATCCAAATGCCAAAGGGCCTGCCTGATGTTTGCCTCTGAACAGAATCATGCTATGAGAAAGTATGTGCATAAGCCTAGAGATCCATTCTAATACTGCACCGTGAATAAAAAGACATTGTAGGCTTCATTTCCTTCTCAACACGATATTCTTAAATGCTGTTCTTCAAAGAATGGGTGAAAATGATGGAAAAGCCCATTTTAAGGACCTAGTAATTAATGTCCATCTAATGTCATCTTCTATGGACAATTAGAATAAAATCTCTGCAGATCAAATGGCAGCTGCAATCAAACCCACCCTTAGCACAAAACAATACTGGTTTCTTTTACTCTTCTGTGTTGTTAATGCAGCAGCATCTTCCTATCTGCAGGCAACGTAAGCATTGGAGTGGGCAGGCAGTTTGTCTACAAATGACATCATAGTACTGTATTTGCAAGGGGAAGCAAGGATGGTATTAAATGGCTCTTCTTCTGTATATCAACCTCATTGGCCATAACATGGGAAACGGTCTGAGTGTGATATAAGAGTTTGTATCTGTGAATGTTTAAACAATTCTCACCGCTACCAGTCTAAAAGTTTGATTTTTATACATAGGTAGAGTATTCTGCGATAAAACAGGATGGCAGATGCAAAATGCAGAATGCCTGAATGAATTTACAGTGTAATATGTGAATAAAATAGTCCATAGGTGTTTTTTTTTTGTTTTTTTCTAGGAATACACACATGTTGCAGCCAAATGCTGTTTACTACACAGGTATGTAATTGCTACCACTTGCCTCTTTCATTACACTATCAATTTGGGCATTATGAGCAATGTGGATAGAGAACTACAGAGGAAGTAGGAACTTGTTAAGCCTCCGATTTTATGTTCTGTTGATTTTATCGAAGAAATTAATGCAAACTACATGTCTGGGGATTTTTAAGAAGGGACTGGACAGTCACTTGTCTGAAATGCTACAGTGGTGTTTCCCAAACTTGGCCCCTTGAAGATATCTGGACTTCAACTCCCAGAATTCCCCATCCAGCATTCGCTGGCTGGGGAATTCTGGGAGTTGAAGTCCAAATATCTTCAAGTGGCCAAGGTTGGGAAACACTGTGCTACAGGACAGAGAGGGCAAACCTTTTTTCCCTTGAGTGCCATAAGTGTGTGCGCACACATTGTTGCATGTGCTTGAGTGCCCACACCTATAATGCAATGCCCCTCCCTCATGTACTACCCACTGAACATGCGTGTGTGACTCTCACACATGCATGCACAACACCCCTTGTTTTGGCATTCCAAAACAGAGGGGGAGGGGGGAAAACCTCCCATCACCAAACGGAGCTTGAGTGCCCAAACAGCACTGGGGGTGGAATCCCCAGAGATCTGGGATGGCTCAGGCCACAGAAAGTGAGGAGAAAGCATTCCTGTGCCTGTCCCAAAAATCAGCAGGCCGGTGGGAGGCATGCACACATGCACAGTTGAGCTGATGGGTGCCTACAGAGAGGGCTCCACATGCCACCTGTGGCACACCTGTCATAGGTTCGCCATCACTGCTATAGGACCTCCTGCTTGAGCAGAAGGCTGGGCTAGATAACAGGGGTCTCCAACCTTGGCAACTTTTAAGACTTGTGGACTTCAACTCCCAGAATTCCTCAGCCAGCAAAGATTTGCAACCTTTTGGCCTTTGGTACAAGCGCTGGGGGGGGGGGTTTCTCCCGTGCCTTTCCAGAGATGAAAAGTCAGTATTGCCCGTTGCCATAGCTCCCAGAGAACTTTCCCCTCCGAGTCCCCGCGCTTTTGAGCCTATCCTTGTGGAATTCAATTGCATCATCGCCTCCGACGCGCTTTGTTGCTATGACAACCCCGGGCCCTTCAGCAGAAGGTTCCACCCCGCCCTCCTCCCACCACCGCAATTCCCCTTCCCAGAAATAAAAACGGCCCGCGCGTTTAGCGGCAAAGGAGCGAGCTCGTAAGCGAACGCCGCCTCCGCTCCGCTTCAAAAAAAGCCCTCGGATTCAGCTTTTTTTGCTCTCGCGTCCTCCGGGAAACGAGCTGCAAGCGATGGTACCGGCGCAGCTTTTTAATTCCCGTCTGTCTTGTGCCCTACTTGGAAACACACACACACGCACCCCTTGTAAGATTTTCGCAACTCGCGAGTAGCAAAAGTTTGCTTGCCTCGCTTTTCCTCCTCCTCGTCTGGGGCTGCAGGTGCTTTCCTGTGGCATTATTATTATTATTATTATTATTATTATTATTATTATTATTATTATTATTATTATTATCATCATCATCATCATCATCATCATCATCATTTTATTATTAATATGCCACCCCTCTCCGAATAATCGGGGCGGCTTACAGCATATAAAAGCAGTATACATTATAATTAAAACAACAGTATACAGTATAATTAAAATTAAATTAAGAATTACATTAAAAAAACTAAAAAGCCTATTAACACACACGCATATCCATTTAAACAAGCCAGGGAATAGAATCTAATGACCCCAAAATTGGCGACAAAAATGAGTCTTTGTACTCTTGTGGAAGGCGAGGATAGTGGGTGGGGGCAACACAAATCTCTGGGGGGGAGCTGATTCCAGAGCGCCGGGCCCCACACAGAGAAGGCTCTTCCTCTAGGTCCCGCCAAACGACATTGTCTAGTTCAGGGGTAGGTAAAGTTGGCTTTTCTATGATTTGTGGATTTCAACTCCCAGATTTCCTGAGCCTATCATGATAGCTCAGGAATTCTGGGAGTTGAAGTCCACATGTCATAGAAGAGCCAATTTTGCCAACCCCTGGTCTGGTTGATGGGACCTGGATAAGGCCGACTCTGTGGGGCCCAACAGGTCGCTGGGATTCATGTGGCAGGAGGCGGTCCCGTAAGTAATCTGGTCTCATGCAATATAGGGCTTATTGTTGTTGTTGTTGATGTTGTTTTTAATGGGATTTATAATATATTATTGTTTTAAATGAAACCCTCGGCAGGAATGCAAAAGCTGGGGGGGGGGGACTCCGGCTTTTTGGCTCCCGGCCTTTCGGGACAGCTGAGAATGCTTGCAAGGGAAGCGCTTTTCGGCATGGGGCGAAATGTTGGAGAAGCGCTTCACCTGTTGAATCCCGCGCAGCTGTTCAGTGCCAGCTGCCGCCGCCGCCAGCATTCCCTCGCCCGCGGCGTCAAATGCCTTTCTTCGCCCCTTCATTCCTTTATTTTCAGAATAACGGATTTTCAAGGGACCTTGGGAGGTCTTCTAGTCCAACCCCCCCTACTCGGGCATGGCCATTTTAAGACTCGTCGACTTCAACTCCCAGAATTCTCTAGCCAGTTATTCCTGGCTGGGGAATTCTGGGAGTTGAAGTCCATTTGGGGACCTCTGCCCTAGACTGTTGCAGACAAACTCTTGTCCGGTTTATTATTTTTTTAAAAAAACTTCCAATTCCTTCCCGCTCCGTTTTCCTCTTCCAACAACTCCTAAACTCCAGTTTAGGCGGTAGCGAGCGGACGGGCCAATTTCCCCTCATCTTTCCCGGGAGACGGTGGAAGTAGCCCCGTAGGTTTTTTTGGAAGCCGTCTTCTCCCCTGAGTCCAAGCCACATTACCTCATGCTAAAGAACTCCCTGTCTGAAGGAACCCGGGCTAAATATAGCGAGCGGGAAGAGAGAGAGAGAGAGAGTTTAAGACTTGGGTAAAGGAGGGAAGGGGGGGCTTTTTTCGATGGAGGGGAGCGCTCCTCCTCTCCTTCCATCTCCCCCCCCCCCGTAAAGTTGGACTGTTTCAAGATGCCCCCCCCTTTTCCCTCAGCTCCTTTCTGACCTCGGTGTATCTCTGTGTGTCTCTCCCTTCCCCTCCCCTCCCGCCCCCCACCTCGCAGATCCCAGGCCCGCGCCCTGAACGCAGCATGCTGCCCCTCCTGCTTCTGCGCGCCCTTCTGACTCGCCTGTTGCTGCTGGCTCGCAAGCGCCTCCTGCCGCTGCTCCGGCGCCTGAGGGCCCGCCTGACTTCGCAGCAGTCCCGCGAGGCCGTCCTCACCTGCCTCCTCTGGCTCCTCAACCTGCGCAAGAAGGTGGACGGCGACTAGAAACGAATTCGGGCGGGGAGGGAGGAGAGGGGAAGGGAGGGAGCGGGCGGCAGGCATCCCCCCCAAAAATTTTGTCATCCCGGCACCCACCTGTCACAGCCGCCCCCCCCCTCCAGCGGAGCCTCGTTTCGGAGGGAGGCGAGACGTTATCCTCCCGGTTTCCCCCCCCCCCCCTCAAAAGCGGCTTCTGAAGAGAAAGGGGGCGCTCGTCCAGCCGAGAGAGAGAGAAAGCGAGCTCAAGAAGTACCGGTATTTACCAACTGCGCTCCTCTCAGGGGAAAGATTTTTTTTTTTTTAAATCGTTTCTTAAGAGCCGCCCCCCCTCCCACTTAAAAAAATTCTCCCAACTTCCAGGCGCTTTGAATAATTTATTTTTTTCCTCTTTTGCTCAGTAAGCCAAGAATCAAGTTCCCTCCCTCGGTTCTGCTGTCTTCCCCGCCTTTGTTTTCCGGCAAAAAAAATGAGTTGAGTGAGTGACTTCCTCACAGAGCTAACTTAACTACCACTGGCTGGAGAGACCTTGGCTTTGGGGGGCAGCTTGGGTAACTCTTGCTGGGAAACCAAAGGAGAGGGTGTTTTTGGGAAGTCCTCTTTCAACAGAGAAGCTCCGCTTGGGAAGAGGAGAGGAGAGAGCTCCCAAACAGTGAGGAAAAAGAAGAGGAGCAGAGCGGATCCAATGGGGGCATAGTCTCCACCTCTTTTGAGTTTGCTTGCATGGGATGGAAGAAGCCAAGGCAAATCTTGTGACTTCCGATTTTTGCCTTTCTTTCTATGACCCCTTCTACAAGAGGTCCTTTCTTCTCTACCAAGAGCAGGGGGAGTTTATCAAGACTTGTTGGGTCCTAGCATTTTTCCTAGGGTCCCTGTAAGGCGCTTCTGCTAGGGAGACAATGTCTGGTAGCACAGCGAGGAAGGTCCAACCCTTCACCATCAGCACCAAATTATCTCTACCCAAGTGTTCCCTGGAATTTCCAAGAGACAGCTGTACTGACATTCCTCTCCATGCTCAGAATAACCGTGACTTGCACCAAAACCTCAATGAGTGTGTTTCCCTGTTTCTGGCTCAGACGTCTCTGGAGCCTGCGGGAGAAAGGTTTAAAAGCGCTAGTCCTGTTGAAGAAGGGGTCGCCAATGACGATTGCATCAATAGCAATTCGCTGTCCCGTTCCATTAAGAAGATTACTTTGTCCAACTGGCATGGGAAAAGTGGTTTAGGGGAAGAAGGGATATTCAGAGGCTGTTCCCACAACGGTGCGGAGAAAAATTACAACAACAACAACTGCAAAGCAGGAAAAGCACAATTCAAGGTAAGCCGTTTGTTTCTCTCCTTTTATATTTGCTATGCTCTCCGCTCTGCACTTCACATCTCTCTGCAGTGCCGGATTACACCTGGCTTTAGGATCTTTGTGCAAGCCACTGTGTGAAAAGGAATCCAAAATAGCTAGATTAAGGGGGATGGAGATCAGAAATTCAGGATTCCCCCAGTGTTGGGGGGTGGGAGAGACAATTTGTTTGGAGAACCTGCTCACATAGGGGTACAGTTTATTTCTTCCCACTGTCTGACATAATGAAACATGAGCAAAGAATAATGCTTTTTCCTACAGGAGTGAGACACATGTGCTGCTTAAGTTCTGCCTGACTTATTTATTTATTTTATTATTTATTTATTTATTTGTTTGTTTGTTTATTGGATTTGTATGCCGTCCCTCTCCGAAGACTCGGGGCGGCTCACAACAATAATAAACAACAGTCTAACATTAAAACAAATCTAATAATAAAAAGATATATAAAAACCCCAAGATTAAAATCATACAACACATACATACCGAACATAAAATATAAAAGCCCGAGGGAGATGTCTCAGTTCCCCCATGCCTGGTGATATAGGTGGGTCTTGAGTAACTTCTAGTCACTATTATTTAAACTACTTTGCTTCTGATAGTATTTATCTGCAAGCAACTGCATAGTGAGCATCACTCTGAGCTAGATATGGTATCCCTACTTTTTCTCTAATTATCTTTCCATAGAACTCTCAAAACTAGTAGTAGGATCTTGAGATTTCTGGTTCAATATTATTATTTTTCTAGTTCCATTGATTTATTCCGTCTCATGCGTTGGCTTATTTCTTTTTGTTTCTGTTTTGTTTTGTTGTGGAGATAATCTGTGGATGGTGTAATGAGACTATATTACCTCTGAACGTGGTGGGACACGTCTATGAAAGGTTACTCATACAATTTGTAAGCATTTAAATTTCCATCTTCCAGCATTTTTTAAAAACACAAGATTATGTCATTTCTGGATATGTATTATAAGAAAGCATCATGCCAGGAAAAGGCTTAGAAAATAACCTGTGTGTTGTAATGGTACTAGGATTTGAATATAAACAGGTCTGTGCTAGAGTTGCCTTTTTTGTTTCTACACAATTGTATTTTACAAGATTGCGTTGATTTTTATTCAGAGAAAGGGTTATGAGAGAGACATTTGGAAATCTCAGAAAAGGTGTGCTGTTTGGCAAAACCTCTTGTCAGAAAGACATCTAGGATCACTTCAGTTTAACGCTTCGGTTGTTTTGTAGCCACTTTCCTAAATGAACTGTAAGTATACGTGGAGACAAAAAAAATTATTGAGGCCAGCTATGTGATGTCAGTTCTGTGAAATTATTATGAAACATGTTCCAATGAGAGAAGTTGGGACCATGTCATTCTGTTTTGGTTTTAATAACGAAGACAAGATTTTTTTTTAAAAAAAACAGTTTCTCTGCAGGCATGACTAACCGTGTTATCTCATCAGCCCCACGGAAAACGTTGCCCAAACTGACCTTGAAATCTTGGCCAGGAATCTCTCTGGAAGCCCTGATGCGTTTCTCCGGCATCCAGCCTTATAAAGATATAGACAAGTGCTTCCCAACCTGTGGGGAGATTGGTTTGATACCTTTTGTAGCTTCTCCAGCAAGAGAAGACTCTTCTTGCCAGTTCATTCCTCGGTTGCAGTCTCCACATTCCAAAATTAAAGAAAGACTGACTCGGTTCTTGTTTTCACATGTGTTCCTGGTGGCGGCTGCGGCTGCTGCTGCTTCTTGGTTGGGATCAGAGGGTGGGGGAGGGAGAGCCCTACCTCTGCAATCCAAGTGGAGCAGAACTGCAGGAAGGATGAGATCATCTTTGTGCTGACAGCCCTGTTTGCCTGCAGCTGATGGATTGAGGGAGCTTCGCATGTAAATAAAGCGCTTATGTCACCTGAAAGCTTATCTCCCCCAACTCTGGTCTGGGAGAGGCCAAAAGGGGTCCCAGGTGGGGGAAATAGATATTGACTTCTTTGAAAATTTCTGATTATCGCAAATTATGGAATTAATACCTATTAGATGTTTGCAAAGGAAAAAACCAACAACCCATAAACAATAGACATAAAGGATCATCTAGTCAGGCTTTCACTACATAACAAAGCACAGAGGTTTATTCCATGGCTGAACTGCCTATCATTTACATGCTAAAGCAGTCTAAATGTTTTGTATCTTTTGCAGGCAATATTCTAGGCCAGTGATGACGAATCTATCGTGCATATGCCACAGGTGGCACGCAGATTCCCCGCCATGTGAGCTGTTGCCCTAGCTCTGCTCCAATGCACATGTGTGTGTCAGCTAGCTGAATTTCAGCTCACACAGAGGCTCTGAGAGGTCATTTTTGACTTCCAGAGGGCCTGGGGGGTGGGAGACATTTTTTGCAAAAAATGGGCTTACCGGGCCCACCAGAAGTTGGGAAAGTGGCCATTTGGGCCTCCAGAGAGCATCCAGGGGGTAGGGGAGGCCTTTTTTTGCCCTTCCCAGGCATTGAATTATGGGTGTGGCCACTTGCACAAGCATTAATTAATTTAATTTATTAGATTTGTATGCCGCCCCTCTCTGAAGACTCGATAGTGCGCATACACACGCTTTTGGCACCAGAGGGGAAAAAGGTTTGCCATCACTGTTCTAGGCTTTCTCTTTAGTGCAGAGGTCTTCAGACTTGGCAACTTTAAAATTTGTGGACTTCAACTCCCAGAATTCTGAGAGTTGAAGTCCTCAAGTCTTAAAGTTGCCAACTTTGGGGACCCCTGCTTTAGTGCATATGCCTTGAACTTCAGTCCCAAGGTAGATCATTCCTATTTAAATAAGCATTGAAATGGAAGGGATGTACCTTTCACAAGTGATTTACAAAAGTGCTGTGGGCTGCCTCACCCGTGCTGTTTCAGACCTCTTGAGCAATTCTGAAAAAAGAAACTCGAGCGCAGCTGAGGAATCCTATAATTAACCATTGTAACTTTGACGTGACTCCCGAAAAAGCAACATACTTTTTTTTTCAGGCTTCCATGGAAGAGAGATGTGCTCATGCTTCCAATTAGTCTGAGGCATTTCTTCCAAATTACTTTGGAGATGATGGAATAGTTAGCATTTATGTATTTAAGAGAGTTATGCGGTCTTGTGAGAGCATTTTCTATTTTCTGAGATCCCAGAGATGTGCTCCAACATCAAACCCTTTCAGAGAAATAGATACCTGTTGTGGTTAGTTCTGGCCCAGCTCCTGCCCCAAGGACTGTGGATGTGGGGGAGACATCCACATGCTGCAGGCCTGTTTCCCCCTCCCCGTGGAATCTGATGATGAAGGCTCCTCTGACCAAGAAGACATGAGTGACAGGGAGGAGGAAAGTGTGGCAGACAGCTCAGAAGGAGATCAATTATCTAGCTCCTCCTTGGATTCAGAACAAGAGTTAATGATACAGCCACGCATGCGGAGAGTGATGCATAGGCAACAACAACTGAGATATTATTATCAAAGAAAATGAGGCCACCTGTGGTTGGGTGGGGCTGTGGTAATTAGTGAGGCTGCTATAAATAGCAGCCTGTGGGTTTGGCCATTGTGGAGGATTATCTGATGGTTGTGTTTCGTGACTGCTTTGCTGACTTTGATCTTTGTGTGCTGATTTCCCCCCGCTTTGAAACTAACCCAGAGCAAAGTGTGTTTCACTTTGTGAAAGAAGAAAGGCCTGTGAATTGCCTCACAGCTGCAAGCTAAGTATCACAGAACTGATAAGGGCCTTGTACAAATTACCAGTTTGTTTGGAGACAAGTGCTCTTGGCTATACCAAAAGAGGGCTTAGTTTAAGTGAATTTTCATTATAAAGAACAGTTTTGAATTTTCAAACATGTGTGTTTGTCTGAAATTTGTACCTGTGAATTTTTGGGAGGAGTCTACCACAGAGCCTGACAGAAGAGATACCATAGTAACCATTAACAGAGTTGCAAGGGACCTTGTAGGCCATCCAATCCAACCCCCTGCCCAAGCAGGAGACTCTACACCGTTTTTGACAAATGGCAGTCCAGTCTCTCATTGAAAGCCTTCAGTGATGAAGTTCCCACAACTTCTGAATGCAAATTGTTGCATTGGTTGTTTGTTCTCACTGTCAGAAAATTTCTCCTTATTTCTAGGTTGAATCTCTCCTTGATCAGTTTTCATCCATTATTCCTTGTCTGGCCTTTGGGTGCCTTGGAAAATAGCTTGACCCCTTCCTCTCTGGGGCAGTGCCTCAAATTTTGAAACACTGCTATCATGTCTCGTCTGATCCTTCTCTTCACTAGACTAGCCATGCTCAGTTTTTGCAACCATTTTTCATATATCTTAACCTCCACCCCCCTAATCACCTTTGTTGCTCTTCTCTGGACTCTTTCTAGAGTCTCAACATATTTTTTTTTATTGTGTGGTGGCCAAAACTGGATGCAGTATTCTAAATGTGGCCTTACTAAGACTTTATAGAGTGGTATTAATACTTCACTTGATCTTGATTGGATCCATCTGTCAATGCAATTTAGGATGGCATTGGCTTTTTTGCCTGCCACCGCACACTGCTGGCTCGGATATAACTAGTTATCCACTAAAACTCCAAGATCCCTCTCACAGTTACTGCTAGAAATATGGAAACAGTAAAGAAATTGTAAAGTGAAATTGAGCACCAAACTCATGAAGTTCATTGGAAACTTCCTGACTTTGGGACCAACATTTCCAATACAATTTCATAAGTGTCTGTAGAAACTGGAATGATAGCAAAGTCATGTAAACATGTACATTAGTGGGCCCTTTTGCATTATTCAATTTACATCAGTTGCCTCATGATGCATGGTGCCAGGCGCCTACAGACACTTTAGTTTACCTAATCAAACCTTCATAGGGAGAAAAGTATTTAAGAACAAAGCAGTTTATTTCACACTACATAAATATGAGACAAGTTTCTTAGGTCTGCACTGTTGAAAACTCCAAAGTTGTTAACAAAGCAAATGTTTATTTAGATAGAGCTATCAACTGCAGTTTGCAAAAATCTGGATGAACCCTAGATGACAGCAGAGAAATACTGAAAACTGAGCTCACCAGATTATAGATAGACCTGAATATAAAAAACTTAGATTAAAAAAACAACAACCATAAAAACATTACATATTCAGAAAAAATAGTAATAATGTAACTAAACATTTGAATATTAAAATGTAGCCTCAGATGTCAGAGCTGTTAAGAATAAGATTTATATATGTTTGTTCTATTTCCTAGCTTCTATTGCTTCGTACTAGAAAGTTGTTAAGCATCAGGTTTATATACATAACAAAGATACATAGCTCTAATTCTATCTTCTACTTTTATCAATGTCCTATTTATGTATGAATTCATTTTTATTAAGTAGCCTATCATAATAGCAATTCCCCATCTTTGCTATAAATCATGCAATTACTATTCTATTATTTGCTGCTTGCAGATTTGCAATACCATTATTTTATGTTTTATTGCAAAGAAACCTATTTATCTCACACTACTAGTCTGAGAAACTTGGACATCTACATCTATTCAATTCAATTTTTTTTTTATTATCTCTTCCCCACTTTCCTGAATGTATACATATACATATGCATGCATACATACATAAATACATACACACATACACACACACACACACACACACACACACACACACACACACACACACACACATATATATATATATATATATATATATATATATATATATATAGAGAGAGAGAGAGAGAGAGAGAGAGAGAGAGAGAGAGAGAGAGAGAGACATGTCAATTCTACTCCAGCTAGTAGTGGGTGATCACAGAATATTTTGGTGTTGGATATGCTGAGTGGAGCTTATAGGAGTCCAGCAATAACAGGAAGGCAACAATTTCCATTGTTTAGAATACATACTTGTGGAATAAGTTTTGTAATTTATTGTTTTCTCACAGATGAACAGTATGTGATACTTCATCTATCATGAAGTCATCATTACTTTAGTAGATTTTTCTGTCCGTATGGGAATTATGAAGGTCCCTCATATCTTCCTTGCCAATACAAAATAGATATTGCGGACAATAAAATGTTTTTATATACTGGTGTTCCAATTTCTCCTGGCTACATTTGACCATTGGTTATTGTGTCTGATTTATTGATTATTCTTTGTCCATATCCACATGCTAAGTCTTTGTGTAAGAATGAAGAACTGTGTTCAAACTGTGTTTAAAAACAATAAAAAAAACATACTGTTTATTTCTTATGAAAATGAGTGAAAGAAAAATTTAGTCAATGTGTATTTCATCTTCTTATGAACACCTGTGTTCTTGCAATATAGCAACAATTAATGGGTGGAACCCTTGTTACAAATCATGTCTCATTGACAATCATTGGGGTGCAATGCTCATCTTAAAGTAGGGGTGTCAAAATGGCAGCTTGCGGGCTGGATGTGTTACAAGCAGACCGCGCCCACCCCAGCTCTGCAAAGGCAAAAAAACTTCATGATTACGTGATGTGATCAAGTGTGATGCCCGTGTCTTAAAACATAATCAGGATGAGGATTTGATAAAACACAGGAAAATTGAAGTGTCTGGATTTTATGATTGTTACTTTAGCAGCTCAGCTATTTCATTATTCTTCACTGATTTTTCATAATTGGGACATAATAAATCTTCACCATGCTAATTTTTCCTACAGGTATTTCTCAGAAAAGAAGTAGAATCCAAGGAAGAAAAACAGAATGTGAGAAGCCTCCAGGCTGGTGACAATTCTCTAGCTGGCAGAGTTGCACCTTTTGTGGTAGGTTTCCTTTACCTCCTGCTAAGTTAAAGAATACTACTATAGATGGTTGCATTCAATTGATAATTAGGAATGGAACTTGACTCCAAAAACACTGGATTTTGTACATGAAGGATTGAAATTCTTGAACATTAATATGGATTTGAGCCTATCCTTACCTGCAGCAGGTACTTAATCTAATCCTTGGTAGTCTCCTAAATAACAGGAGATTGCCTAGCTTGGTGAACATTTCCATCATCCATAAATTCCATTAGATATTCAATCCTTGTTTATTGACATTGTCTTTGGATGTTGGCTTGAATGAGATTTATCTACTGTATAAACATAGAGACACCTCTTCTTATATATAGCTTATGTTTGATTTTAGTAAACTCCAACCTCAGATTATTTTTCTAATAGAAGTCATTAACTGATTAATATAAATTATCAGAATTTTGGATCAGAAAGAAGAATAAGCATTGACTAATTTATGATGACTTGCTTTCAGCTGATGCTTTTTGTAATGCTTCTGAGAAAGACTTTTTGCCTCTTATAGTGGCTAACATCTTGCTAGATGTTAATAAAAACAGAAATATTTTGATGCAATTACCATCTTCATATTTAAAATCTCGTTATAAGTTCTGCTAGTCCTTTTGTGGAAATTAGTTTTGTGTCTTCATTCATTTGAAGTCTTGCCTTTTTACCCAAGGTGCTCAAATTATGAAGCGAAAAGATGACAATCCATTGAAGAAGTCTGTAAATCAAATCCATACCCTCCCAAATTGTAATCAAATCATTCTAATACAGTATATCCCTTTTAATTAGTAACTAAAGGGGCTACTATATAGAAGATTTGGGGTGTTGTGGGCACTTCTCTGTTTCTTCTACTGGAAAAAGTGAAGGAAGAAAGTGCAAGATTCCCATTCTGGTCTAGAAATAAAATCAGGGAGTATATAACTCTCAGTGTATCCATATTCTTGTGAATTTTAAGGCTTTCCCCAAGCAATATACAGTACACTCTCTTTGTTATCTGAATCAAGTGAGGCTGTCAAGCTGCTAAAACAGGACTCTCATTAAGTGTTGCACCTTATGATTCTTGATGAACTTTTATTTTCTTTTATGTACATTGAGAGCATGTGCACCAACACAAATTCCTTGTGTATCCAATCACACTTAGCCAATAAAATTCCATTATGTTCTATCTATTTTAAACGAAAGATAGAGGCACCGTAGGTAGATAGTTCAAGTCTGGCGAATTGGTGTTGAACCTAGTTTAGTTAGGAGTTACAGCTGTCATCTTATCTGAGCAGAAATCATTTTTGGCCTAGCGACCCACACTCTGACATCATTCTGTTTCTATTAGTAACACACTGTATAATGTGTGTGGGTCTGCAGGTGGAAACAACTTGGCAGCATCAACATCAGTCAATCAGATGAACAATGTCTTCCTCTGACTTTCTTAAATTCTTTCAGAATCATTATGGCCATGCAAATATACTTTATCTAAAACTAAAATAGACATTTGTTCAGTATTCACCGTGTGTTATGTTTTCTATTGTTGAGTAGAAAGGTAGTGCTTGAAAACAGGAATCAATGTGTGTGGTATATTAGGTACAAAAGTGGCAAAGAGACGAGATTTACGGATTCTCACAACAAAGAAAATACAACCATTCATAATCTGATCATGAAGACTGCTTCTTAGAATTGGATATACCAGTGATCCCTCGATTATCGTGAGGGTTCCGTTCCAAGACCCCTCGTGATAATCGATTTTTCGTGATGTAAGGTTGCGGAAGTAAAAACACCATCTGCGCATGCGCGCCCTTTTTCCATGGCCGCGCATGCGCAGATGGTGGAGTTTGCGTGGGCGGCGGGGAAACCCCGATCTTCGTCTGCTCGCTGCTGCTGTGGCCGCCCAGCAGCTGATCTGCTCGGCGGCGGCAGCGAGGAGCCGAATCAGGCTTTCCCCTTTGCATGGGCAGCGGGGAAACCCCGGTCTTCGTCTGCTCGCTGCTGCTGCGGCCGCCCAGCAGCTGATCTGCTCGGCGGCAGCAGCAGCGAGCAGACGAAGATCGGGGTTTCCCCGCCGCCCACACAAATGGGAAACCCCGGCTCCTCGCTGATGCCCCCGCTCGCCCGCCCGCCCGCCGCCCGCCAGCAAGAGGGGGAGAGATAGAGAAAGAGAGAGAAGGAAAGAAAGAGATGAGAGAGGGAGGAAGAGAGTGTGAGAGAGGAAGAAGCAAGATAGAGAAAGAGAGAGAGAAAGAAAGATGAGAAAGGAAGGAAGAGAGTGACGTCATCGGGTGGAAAAAATCGCGATATAGCGTTTCGCGAAGATCGAGATCGCGAAAATCGATGATGATGCTGTACTATGATGCATTAGATTGTTTGCAACGTATAGATTCTCAGGTTTTTTTATAAGCCCCTTTAAGTTACAAAAAGGCATAGCTTCAAAGAGCACCACAGAGAAAATCTGCATTAGAGAAGATAAATAAGAGGCTCTCATTTACTCTCTGTGGAACAATCTGATTGTCTTGTGGACTGCTGCAGGTTCAAAGGATTGGACATAGTGCAAAACTCAAGATTTCCACCCTCCTTTCATTAAGACAGAAAGCGGCAATAACCTTGGCATTTATAGCTTTTCTTTGCAAGAGTTATTTACAACTTGGTAACTACATTCCATCCTTTGCTTGGCTAATAGCCATCATGGTTCAAGATTTAAAACGCATTGTAAAATGGACCTTTTCCTTTACTGTACTAAATATTATACAGCCTAAGTATAATCTGTATGCACTCTACAGTATTGGTTTAACAAACGTGTACCCACACATATAAACTGCACTATTTATAAATACCGGTACTCTTCCTGCTTTTTAGTTAGAAAAAAAAGTTAGGAGCTAAATGTACTGGCCAACATACCCTTTTAGGCTGGCAAAAGCTTTCCCTCTGGTCGATATAGCTTCACATCTTCCATTACTTCAGCAACTGCAGTGGGTAGAAAGGAACTCACAGCACCTTCTCCTCTTTGGATCGACTCTGCTCAACAACCAACAAACTTCCTCCTCAGGTTGCCAGCCATTAGTCCTCCTTCCAATTCTACAAGTTCTCTTTTCCAGCAAACTTTTTTATTTTCTTAAGTCTTCTTTTCTCTGCCAACTCAGTATCTGCCCCACCCTCCTCCTATGGGAAACGTCTTTTGGAACACCAAGCTATCATTCCTTTTACTTTCCAGCCACAAAACAAAAGAGTATCTGTTTTGGATGCTTGCATAAATGCTTGACAGGCTTTCCGGAAGGTATGGGCTCATCTTGCATGCTGATCAAATGAAGAGGTGAAATAAATACAATTGATCTTGAAAACAGAAGCGGACCACCTACTTGCCTTGCACCGCATACAGCTTTTAGGAAATATGGAACTGAACCTCTGATTGTGATAGCCAAGTAATAAAGGCAAGTTTTCCAACCAGTTTTTTCAGTGCGGGGGTGGGGGGGATCCTTTAAAATGGTATATAAATCTCAATTTAAGCTTAATGCACCAAACTGTCCATTTCATCCATCCAAGCAGTCTCTGTTCTGTTAAACGTCAATAATGACTTTGCATCAAACCCTGTAGCTTTTGACATTTTTAAAAAAAATTGTGCCTCCTCAAACTCCATAACTTAGTATTAAATTAACTAGCATTGTAATTTCTTATAAAAGACTTTTAAAAAACTGCTTGCTTGATAAACAGCATGTGTCAAGTTGTAGAAATGGATGGATACACATTTCCAAAACTAGTTCACCAACTGCCTTTCTGACATCTGAATACAGCATTGTTCCATCTCATTTGTGAGCAGGTCAGGAGTGAAATGCTCCTGTTTTGCTCGTGCCTGCCAGTCATCGGAGAGCTGGTTGCAAAGAGAGTACGAGGATCTGTCCACCTACTTTTGCATTGTTTTTGCATTCTTTTACCCTCTGTGCATGCACAAAGCATTCTGTGCATGCACAGAGGGTTCAGCGGCCAGTCAGGGTCAGACTTCTCCAGATCCTGTCAGCCAAGCAATGCCGACTGGCGGGTCTGAAGGGAAGGGCCTTCTCTGTGGTGGCTCCAGTCCTGTGGAATCAGAGATTTGCACCACCCCCATCTGGCCTTTTGAAAGGCTTTAAAAACATGCCTTTGCCAGCAGGCCTGGGGCCATTGAACATGAACGGTTTACTCTGGCTGATAGTATGGCTGTGGTATCAGATGTATTCTGGTTGAATGGTTTTTTAATGTTTGGGGTTTTTAAATTTTGTAATCGTTCTTATCTTGCAATTATCTTTGTAATGGCCCTGAGTCCACTGGAGAAGAGTGGCTTATAAATGTAAGTAAGTAAGTAAATGAATAAATGAACCCAAATGACAGTGTCTGGGCAGGTGGGTGGAGCCTCATGCTCCCTTCGCGACTGGCTCCCCAACGACTGACAGGCACAAGCAAACCGGGAGCATTTCACCTGTGGAACAGGTACATATAATGATGTAATCTATAAGACCTGTTGCAAAACAACACATGATGTCAAAGTATCTGCAGCCAACGTAAATGAGCAGGGTATTATTGTCTTATTAGGGTTGCAGACTGCTGATTCCAAGAGGATGTGGCAAACAAAGATCGTGCAGAATGCAGCTGCGAGAGCAATCATGGGCTTTCCCAAATATGCCCATGTTACACCAACACTTCGCAGTCTGCATTGGTTGCTGATCAGTTTCCGGTCACAATTCAAAGTGTTGGTTATGACCTATAAAGCCCTTCATGGCACCGGACCAGATTATCTCAGGGACCGCCTTCTGCTGCACGAATCCCAGCGACCAGTTACATCCCACAGAGTGGGTCTTCTCTGGGTCCCGTCAACTAAACAATGCTGCTTGGCGGGACCCAGGGGAAGAGTCTTCTCTGTGGCGGCCCTGGCCCTCTGGAACCAACTCCCCCCAGAGATTAGAATTGCCCCCACCCTCCTTGCGTTTCGTAAGTTACTTAAAACCCACCTCTGCCGCCAGGCATGGGGGAATTGAGATACGTTTTCCCCCTAGGCCTTTACAATTTTATGCATGGTATGTCTGTATGTATGTTTGGTTTTTATATTAATGGGTTTTTAATCATTTTTAGTATTGGATTATTATTGTACGCTGTCTTATTATTGCTGTTAGCCGCCCTGAGTCTCCGGAGAGGGGCGGCATACAAATCCAATAAATAAATAAATAAATAAAATAAATAACTTACTCTGAAAGCATAAGCTGATGCAAGATGTCAGGACTCCCCTGGCTCAAAGGCTATGTGCCCATGGACAGTCCCCTGTTTTGTGTTCCTGTGTAGAGTGGACTTCTTGTTCATTTTCAACTTCCCTCCCTTTTTCCTGCCAGACAGAAACTCATTTCTGGGGGAGATTTTTATGGGAGGAAATGAATTAGGTTACTGAGCAAATCCATAAGCTTATCTCAGTGGAAAATTGAACAGGACACACGGTGTGCGGATTGGCTTTCTGTGACTCGTTGCCCTCCAGATGTGTTGGATTGCTTCTCTCCTGATTTCATGGCCAGTCTGGTCAAATGTCATGCTGACTGGGGAGAATGACAGACATAGTCCAGCACATTTTAATTCTATTAATTTCTAAAATTAATAGTTACATGGTTACATAGTTACATAATAGTTACATATGCCCGTGTTACTCCAACACTCCGCAATCTGCATTGGTTGCCAATCAGTTTCCGGTCACAATTCAAAGTGTTGGTTATGACCTATAAAGCCCTTCATGGCACCGGACCAGATTACCTCAGGGACCGCCTTCTGCTGCACGAATCCCAGCGACCAGTTAGGTCCCACAGAGTGGGTCTTCTCCGGGTCCCGTCAACCAAACAATGTTGCTTGGCGGGACCCAGAAGAAGAGCCTTTTCTGTGGCGGCCCCAACCCTCTGGAACCAACTCCCCCCAGAGATTAGAATTGCCCCCACCCTCCTTGCCTTTCATAAGCTACTTAAAACCCACCTCTGCTGCCAGGCATGGGGGAACTGAGATACACTTTCCCCCTAGGCCTTTACAATTTTATGCATGGCATGTCTGTATATATGATTGGTTTTTATATAATGGGTTTTTAACTGTTTTTAGTATTGGAGTTTGTTATATACTGTTTTGCTGCTATTGTTAGCCGCCCCGAGTCTGCGGAGAGGGGCGGCATACAAATCCAATAAATAAATAAATAAGCGATGGTCCACAGGGCAAAATGCATACGGAAGCATGCTAAAATATAAAGTCATAATAAATACAATTTAAAATAACTCCAAATCCATAAAACAGTGGTCTATTATTAAAACATCTTCTAAAACATACCTATTTAAAATAAGCTCATAGCAATACATTGCAGAAAATGTAAAGTCCTGAAAAAAATAAAACAAAACATGTTGATGTGGTGCTGAACATGAAGCAGAATAGTTGGGGCTCTTTAGGGATGGTATATTTCATAGAAGATGGCTAATATTAATGCTTGGATTGATGGAATCAATCATTCAACACCTCTCAATATACAGTGGGAGAGCACATCTTACAGGTATCACACTAAGTCCTGCTCAATGGTAGGAATATTCAATCGCGGAAAGGTTGTAATGAAGGACTGCTTTGCCCGATGGCATTTTTAAAATGATGGCCTTTTGCAATGTGCTTGCAGATTTCCTAAGCCATTGCATAAAATTAGCCTCACTTACCACCCAGTATAGCTTGCTATTCAGTGGGAATTAGCTTTGTTTATTTTCTCCTATTCTGATTCAAAACATCAACACAATATAACTCCAAGTAAATCAAACGTCTATGAAATCAAACTGTCCACTTAGGAAGCAACACTGACTGACAATCAATTTCACATGTTGTCAGCACATTCAACTTTGTACAGAACAAAGTATTCAATGGGAATATTTCATTCATTCAGATCTAGGATGTGTTCTGTGAGTGTTCCCTTTATTTTTTTGAACAGTATATATATATATGAATGAATGACTGAATATATAACCAAAAAATATCTAATATCCTAAGGAGCCCCAAAGATAAAATCCAATTAGAATACCAAGGTATCTATGAAATCCCTTGCAAAACATGTGCAGCCACATACATTGGACAAACTAACCGAAGAGTGAGCCAGCGCATGGCAGAACATATGAATGCAGTCAAGAAACAGGAGAAGACCTCCTCCCTTGTCCAGCACATTAAAAAAACAGGGCACGAAATTGACTTTGAAAAAACTAAATTACTCCACAAAACAGAGAATTTATATAAAAGAATCTCTCTAGAAGCTATTGAAATTGAAAAAAGATCTTTTTGTTTAAATAAAAGGGATGATACCTCGCGCCTGCCAGAGATTTGGAAACCAGCCTTAAACAAAATAAACACCTCATTATAATCAATATGTCAATCCTTTAATTATTATGATTTTAGAATTTTATATTTGGAAATCAGACTTAAACAAAACACTTCATAATCTTCATGCCATTCCTTCTATAACCATGATTACACCAACCAATCAGATCACGGAAGCATAGTCACCCAATCTATTTGCTACATTCAAAGCAAATCTCCACCCCCACACTACATGCTAAGAAGAAATGTCAGTTGCTAATATTCATTTGCAAAAACACAAAGATTGGAACTCCAGCCTGATGATGGTGAATGTGATTTCACCGAAACGTCGCATAGACATGCAAAACATTACACAGGGCAAAACCCGAACTCAGAACAATCTACATATATATATATATATATATATATATATATATATATATATATATATATATATATATATGACTGAAAGAACTGAACAATTCATATATTCTTGGGAAAATATAACTAAACATTGCATTGTACAACATAAAATGATTGCCTTTTGTAGTGTAGATATAGCCACGTTATGTTATGGGTCATTTGCTGCTTTACAAATGTTTTTGATGAAAATTCCTACAATTTACTGTCAATACTCATGATTTTATGATGTCTGGAGTTTTAAAAAATAAGATTGAAAAGGCCCTGAGCCTCCTATCCCTGTTCCTGTTTGTGAGTGACATAGGGGAAGGTTTGGTAGGGAAGGTTTGCCTATTTGCCGATGACTCTAAAGTATGCAATAGGGTTGATATTCCTGGAGGCGTCTGTAATATGGTAAATGATTTAGCTTTACTAGATAAATGGTCAAAGCAATGGAAACTGCAGTTTAATGTTTCCAAATGTAAAATAATGCACTTGAGGAAAAGGAATCCTCAATCTGAGTACAGTGATCCCCCGATTATCGCGAGGGTTCCGTTCCAAGACCCCTCGCAATAATCGATTTTTCGGGATGTAGTGGTGCGGAAGTAAAAACACCATCTGCGCATGCGCGCCCCTTTTTCCATGGCCGCGCATGCGCAGATGGTGTTTTTACTTCCGCACCTGGGAAGACCCAGCAGCTGAGGAGCCGCCTGCCTGCCCGCTTGTCCTCCGCTTTTCCGCTTGTCCGCCGCTTGTCCGCTTTTCCGCCCGCTGCTTTTCCGCCCGCCACTTGTCCGCCACTTTTCCGCTTGTCCGGCCGCTTGTCTGCTTGTCCGGCCACCGCTTTTCTTGTCCGTCCGCCGCTTGTCTGCCGCTCTGGGAGTTGAAGACCCAGGGAAGGTTCCTTCGGCCGCCCACCAGCTGATCTGCTCGGCAGCGCAGTAGCAGCGAGGAGCCGAAGATGGGGTTTCCCCGTTGCCCACGCAAAGGGGAAACCCCATCTTCGGCTCCTCGCTGCTACTGCGCTGCCGAGCAGATCAGCTGGTGGGCGGCCGAAGGAACATTCCCTGGGTGCCGCCCGCCGCTCGAGAGCAAGAGGGGGAGAGATAGAGAAAGAGAGAGAAGGAAAGAAAGAGATGAGAGAGGGAGGAAGAGAGTGTGAGAGAGGAAGAAGCAAGATAGAGAAAGAGAGAGAGAAAGAAAGATGAGAAAGGAAGGGAGTGACGTCATCGGGTGGAAAAATCGCGATATAGCGTTTCGCAAAGATCGAGATCGTGAAACTCGGGGGATCACTGTACTGTATTAGCAGTTCTGTGTTAGCAAAAACTTCAGAAGAAAAGGATTTAGGGGTAGTGATTTCTGGCAGTCAGGCGGTAGAGAAAGCAAGTAGGATGCTTGGCTACATAGCTAGAGGTATAACAAGCAGGAAGAGGGAGATTATGATCCCGCTATATAGAGTGCTGGTGAGACCATATTTGGAATACTGTGTTCAGTTCTGGAGACCTCACCTACAAAAAGATATTGACAAAATTGAATGGGTCCAAAGACGGGCTACAAGAATGGTGGAAGGTCTTAAGCATAAAACGTATCAGGAGAGACTTAATGAACTCAATCTGTATAGTCTGGAGGACAGAAGGAAAAGGGGGGACATGATCGAAACATTTAAATATGTCAAAGGGTTAAATGAGGCCCAGGAGGGAAGTGTTTTTAATAGGAAAGTGAACACAAGAACAAGGGGACACAATCTGAAGTTAGTTGGGGGAAAGATCAAAAGCAACATGAGAAAATATTATTTTACTGAAAGAGTAGTAGATCCTTGGAACAAACTTCCAGCAGACGTGGTCGGTAAATCCACAGTAACTGAATTTAAACATGCCTGGGATAAACATACTGTATATCCATCCTAAGATAAAATACAGAAAATAGTATAAGGGCAGACTAGATGGACCATGAGGTCTTTTTCTGCCGTCAGACTTCTATGTTTCTATGTTTCTATAAGCGTGACGACTATTTTCCCACCATCACTGACTTCTATTTTTCTGTGCTGTAGTTGGGGATCTTTTTATGTCTTTATTTTATAATGGTGGTTTTAAGCCTCTTGTTCTGTCTTTTATCTTTTAAGTCCTATTGATCTCTATACCCCCAATGGGACTTGAGGTATAGTATTTGCAATGTTAGCCGCCCTCAGTATTTTGTTGCTGGAGTTTTGGCTGAGTTTCGATAGAGGTCACTTTTATAGCTGCCAGTCCCCTAGCTGTCTTGGAGCAGGGACAAAACATTGTGTCATTGCAAGAGCTCAAGAACAAAGCTTGGAAGCTATTCAGGGCTGCCATTCGATGAGTTGCTTAAAATAAGTGTCTTTAGTCAGCCGTTCAGGAGCCGAGTCTAAAGCTCATTTGTAAAGCAGGCAGGCATGAAGTCATGCTTTTGTTTTAGAAGTTCAGGAGAAATTGCTTTAGTTTTCTCTTAGGAGCCCGAGGGAAAGAAGAGAGAACAGGGCAGTAGAGTTAGAAGAAATTTAACATAAAAATTAAGCATGACAATTTTGGAAAATGTTGCTTATGTAACAACCTCATCGTTTGCAGTCTTTGGAATGGCTTTTAGAAAAAAGTGTTCCTGCAGCCGTGACCTCAGTCACGATGGCAAATGCTGAGCCCAATGGACAGTCTTTTCCTTATAAACCAGATTCTTGTATTCAGTGGAAATGCAAACACTCTGATGGATTTCAATGAACCAAAATTAATTCAATGGACACTCTGATGCAGGCTGCAGTGAGCTCAAAGCTGGTCAGGGAGCTTGTATGAACTGCATTCTTATGCCATTATGTAAAGGACAAACACTAGAGCGGAACAGAAATCTCCTCAGAAGCAGGATATAGAGCAAATGAATAACCAAGCCATCTTTCAGGAAAGAAAAGGACCGCTTACATTTTTTTGTGCTGAAAATATAATTCCCTAAACTAGATAAAAATAGTCCTCAACTTACAACAGTTCATTTATTTCAATGGGGATGGAAAAAGTGACTTTTGACCATTTTTCATAGGCACAACCTTTCCAGCATCCCCCATGGTCATGTGATCAAAATTCAAATGCCTGGCAACTGCTTCGACCTTTTGTCCGTTGCTGTATCCCAGAATCATGTGATTTTGCAACCTTCTGACAAGCAAAGTCAATGGGGAAGCCAGATTCCCTTAACAACTGCCATGTCACTAATTTATTTATTTTATTTTTTTATTTATTTTGTCCAAAACACAATGAAGGTTACAGAGGGTATACTCATAGTAAATGAAAGAAGATAAGAGAAGATTAAGGGGCGAGTACAAGTGCACTAGAGTGCCTTCCGTTCCCTGTCCTATTGCTCTCCTATATCTCCTATACCTTTCTTCTATTCCTATATCTCTTCTTCTATTCTATCATTGATATGTTCTATTACTATATCTTCTTTTCTATTCTTTCTTAGATATATTTTACTATGAGTATCTCCTCTATAACCTTCATCGTGTATTTTACTATGTGTGTGTATATATACCCACTAAACCCTCTTTGTGTATTGGACAAAATAAATAAATAAAATATTTAAAAAAAAGAAATACGAATAAAATATACCAATGAAAGAATAGAAGAAGAGATATAGGAATGGAAGAAAAGCTATAGGAGATATAGGAGAGATAGTAAGACAGAGACGGAAGGCACGCTAGTGCACTTATGCACGCCCCTTACTGACGTCTTAGGAATCTGGAGAGGTCAACCGTGGATAGCCTAAGGGTAAAATGTTGGGGGTTAGGAGATGACACTACAGAGTCCGGTAATGAGTTCCACGCTACAACTTAATTACTAAAGTCGTATTTTTTACAGGCAAGTTTGGAGCGGTTAATATTAAGTTTGAATCCGTTGTGTGCTCTTGTGTTGCTGTGGTTGAAGCTGAAGTAGTCATTGACAGGCAGGATGTTGCAGCATATGATCTTGTGGGCAATACTTAGATCATGTTTAAGGCTTTGAAGTTCTAAGCTTTTTCAACTGCTTCTAAGCTTTATCAACTGCAGTGGTTCACTTAACAACTGTGGCAAGAAAGGTCATAAAATGGGCAAAATTCACTTAACAAATGTCTCACTTAACGGAAATGTTGGGCTCAGTGGTGGTTTGAAAGTTGAAGACTACCTGTAGCAGTGTTTAAGTATTTTTCAGCTAGGAGTACAAATAGTGAGATGGGGGAGGCCTATATTTAATATCAAAACATGTATAGAGTGAACAGTATGTTAAATTATCCTCAGGTTTCCACCTATGGCTATTGCCACCATTTTCAATTTTTTAAAAAAATTCTGGTCACATTTCTTGTTAATTCTAATTGTGCGCCCCCAAGCTCCATTTTCACTAGCAGAAGGTTGCAGGAGGCTGGGATAGCCAAAAACAGAGCTCAGGAGCCTGTTTTTTGCTGGCAGAAACATCGCAGGCCAGTCCTTCGCTGTTTCTAAGGATGGCCCTCCAGGCGAGATCTAAGTTCCCCATTAGCCGGATCTGGTCCCCGGGTTTTGAGTTTGACATCCCTGAAGTATGGTAATACAGTGTTCCCTCGATTTTCGCGAGTTCAAACTTTGCAGAAAGTCTATACCATGGTTTTTCCCGCCCGATTATGTCATATGTCATCGCCAAACTTTCGTCCACCTTTAATAAATATTTTTTTTAATAAAATTTAATAAATAAACATGGTGTGTAATAATCTAAATGGTTGCTAAGGGAATGGGAAATTGTAATTTAGGGGTTTAAAGTATTAAGGGAAGGCTTGTGATACTGTTCATAGCCAAAAATAGTGTATTTATTTCCACATCTCTACTTCGCGGAAATTCGACTTTCGCGGGCGGTCTCGGAATACATCCTCCGCGAAAATTGAGGGAGCACTGTATTACTGTATAAAGCCTAAAACTGAATTACCCAATCTGAGCTGCAAAAAATCAGATTAGCACTAGATCAGTAATGGCAAAGCTATGGCACATGTGCCACAGGTGGCAGCAGAACCATATCTGCCGGCACGTGAGCTGTTGCCCTAGCTTAGCTCCAGCATGCATGTGCGAGCTGGCCAGCTGGTTTTCAGCTCACATGGAGGCTCTGGGAGGGAGATTTTGGCTTCCGGAGGGCCTCAGGTGGCATTTTCACTCTCCCCAATCTCTAGGGAAGCCTCTGGAGCCTGGAGAGAGCAAAACATGGGCCTACTGGGCCCACCCGAAGTCAGGAAATTTCCGTCCTCCAGAGGGCCTCCGGGGGGATGGGGGAAGCCATTTTTGTCCTCCCCAAACATTAAATCATAGGTGTAGCCACTCGTGATAGTGTGCACAAACAAGCTTTTGGCACCTGCGGAAAAAAAGTTTCGACATCACTGCACTAGATAGTAGTAAAAAGCTGGTTTTGCATATCTCTTTCCTACCATCCAAAATGGCTGCCTTATGCAAAAAATGAGGGATGGGAATGAAATCTACAGGTAGCCTTCAACTTAAGGATCATAATTGAGCCCAAAATTTCTGTTGGAAAGTGAGACATTTGATAAGTGAGCTTTGCCCCGTTCCTGCCATACTTGTTAACTGAATCACTGCAATTATGAAGTTAGTAGCACAGTTATTACGTGAATCTAGCAGCCCCCCACTCCCCAACCCCCGACTGTGTTTGTTAGAAAGTTGCAAAAGGGACTTACATGATCCTGGGACATTGCAACCATCATAAATAGGAGTCAGTTGCCAAGCATCTGAATTTTGATCAAGTGACCAGGTGAATGCTGCAATGGTCCTAGGTGTGAAAATTGGTCCTGAGTCATTTTTTTGTCATTGTAAACTCCAACAGCCACTAAATGAACTGTTGTAAGTTGAGGGCTACCTGTATCTTGAGGCACATTCATACAAAGATTCTGTCCCAGTTCAAAAGCAGCTACAGGCCTTTACAACCCCACTACTTTGGCTAAATTGGCAGCTTACCTGATTTATTTCTTTATAACTCTAAAATAATCCAAACCACATAAAAGCTTGCTTTTTTCCTAAATATGACATCCCAGAGAATTTATGGGTATTCCATTTCCTCCCTGGAGCAAAACCCTTGTTTTCTGAGCCTCAGCTATGACAGAGTTCTTTTAAAGGGAATATTTTCTTGATTCCAGTGTGAAATTGTCAAGATTTTGACAATTTCCTTTTCTCTTTCTAGTGGACCCAGGCACTTGGAAAACACCCAACTTTTGTAAAAACTTTTTTTTCCCTTTCCCTTTTATGCGGAATGGGGAAATGATATTTTGGTTACCCTCAAGGCAAGGAGTTATTGTTCAAATTGTCTAAAAATGAATAATTTGCTTTAGAATTTGCAGGATATTCTTGCACCTGACAACTGCACTAGGAGACATATGGGGAAGTTGCAAAAGTTATGATTAGATATGCTAATCATAACTTTTGCAATTTTCCAATATCTAAAAGTACCTATGCTACCTTTGTAGCAATCCTGAGAATTTTTTTCTTATAAGAAGTTGGTTGGCAAATCTTTGAACTGTTTTGGAGAGCCTGGATAAATCTCTATGGAGATTCTCAGTCATCCAGGTTATGGTGGTCTCAGAGGTGCTTTTTTAGGAGGCAACCGGAATTTCTTGATTTTCTTTGAAGACATTTTGCTTTTCATCCCAGAAGCTTCTTCAGTTCTGACTGGCTGGTGGGTACGGAAGGGTTTATATTCCTTGCAGAGAGTGGATCCTTTGAATTTTTTAGAGAGTTGTTGAGGGCGCTTGGAGTTTTATCTGTGTCCTCAGGGTTACCCGCATAGTACAAGTGGGTATGGAGCCTTCTTGGACTGCTGAAACGACTGTCTTGTAGAATGGAGATAGAGAGCGAACTATTCAATTTTAGGATACATGGTCTCTTTGATCCCACTTTCAAACCAACACTTCTCTCTGTCCAAAATGTGGACTTTTCAGTCTTCAAAAGAGCGGTCTTTCTCTTTTAAAAGACAAGGGTAGGAATACAACGTCATCTATCTCCAGTCAACAACACAATCCTTTTAGCAGTTCCAAGAAGGCTATACACCCTTTGCACTACTCAGATGAGGAAATAGATAAACCTCCAGTTGGCCTCAACAACTTTCTAAAAGAATGCAAATGACGAGCTATCCGCAAGGAGAATAAATCCTTCCATTCCCCACCATCAAGTCAGAGATGAAGAAGCTTCCTGGATGAGAAGCGAAACATCTTCAAATAAAAAGAAAGTCCAGTTGCCTCTTTCAAAAAGCACCTTTGGGAGGGATTGGATAAAGAAAAAAGTACCATGGGAAGTGCCTTCAAGTCTCTCACACACCATTCTGTTGTGCACATTGGAAGGAATGGAACAAACTCCAAGATTTTTCAAGCGTGTAGTAAAGAAGACTTAACACGAAGCTGAGCATCTTTTCAGCAATACACAGTTTTAGGGTGGGGCAATTAAAGCTCAGCATTGCCATTTCGTACCTAAACCAATGTTAGTTTTGGAACCAAAGGTCAATTAAGTCATAGTTACTTTTCTTCTACATGATTCTGGCCAAATCTAAGAAAGCTCACTTTTTCATTCTCTCTCTCTCTCTCTCTCTCTTTCTCTCTCTCCCCTCCCTCCCTCTCTCTCTCTCTCCTTCCTAGACCGCAAGCTCTGCTGCAGCATCTTCTTGGAAAGAGAGCACCCAAAATGCCAAACCAGGCCCAGTAGTGGAGCTGAAGCCCTGCCTGGAAAGCAGCCCAGGAGTGGCAGACCTATCCAAGTGGAGCCTTCTCCTAGCCCAGTTCAACTGTGACATGGTGCAGGTAAAGAAAGAAAATTTGCAAAGGAAGAAATTGGCTTAACTACCACCACAAAAGGAGGACAATAAAAGGCTGTCTTCTGCTCTTCTTTTCAAAACTGCAGTAGAAAGGAAGAGAGCGCAGTGTTTTGCTGCCAAAAGGACTTTCCTTTATTATAGTGAGAGGACGTGCAAATGAAAAGAAGCGAGGTTCTTTGGCTAGCGGGAGGGAAGCTGTTGCTATGGCATGAGGTCATCCTTGGCAGCCTTTCTTTAAGGCAAAGGACAGAGGACAGTAGGTCAGTCCACAGAAATGTTGATTTTTTTTCCCCTCCATTTTTTTTTTGAAGGAAACGGCATGACATAGACGTCTCACTTTTGTACAGGGAGGGTGGTTAAATGTGTTGTGGTGTAAGTTTGCAAACACAGAATGGGCTGTGAACATGTGCCTTCGAATAAAATGGGAAAAAGGTTCTGAAAGCCTTGAATATGGATTCCAGTAAAGAAAGTCCCCGGTTTACTGTCATCATTTAATTATCATTTCATTGGCCATGAAAGAAATTGCTCAATTACTTTCTGCTGACACTTTAGAAAGAATCAGATGACACAAATGCAAAAGTTTTAATGATGTGTCCCACCTGTTCTGGGAAGCTGGTAATGCTTGCCTGGTTCTTGGGGTGTAGGCAGCCCAAGACAGAAGCTCGGGTTGTGCAATTTCCTTGACTGCCTCCTTTCTAGATCTTGTTAATCCCAATATTCCTTGGTTTATGAAGCACAAAGCAAGAATGTGGATATTGTGTAGATGTCAAAGTGAGTCATGTAGTTATGAGTTTAATAACGGAACGCTGATAGATTTAGCAGTCCTTAGTGAAGATGAAAAGCTGCTGGGATAGTGAATATTTTATTACTTGAAGGATCTAAATGCCTGTCTCAACTTTTAGGGCAGGTCTGTGTGTAGGCGAGAAAGATGGAATTACTTGGTTTCACATAGCAACAGTAATTGGGCTAATATTAGGTGCAAATTAAAGAAACAAATTAAATTAAATAACCAGGAGCATTCATTGAGTTCAAAGTACAGGGGAGTTAATTGTTGCTGCCTATATACAGTGGTACCTCTACTTATGAACTTAATTTGTTTTGAGACCAGGTTCTTAAGCAGAAAAGTTTTTAAGAAGAAGCAATTTTTCCCATAGGAATCAATGGAAAAGCAAATAATGTGTGCAATTGGGGAAACCACAGGGAGGGTGGAGGCCCTGTTTCCTCCCAGAAGATTCCTAGAGAGGCCCCACAGAGGCTTCTCCCTGCCTTTTCCGGTTACAGTTTCGGAGGCTCGGGTTTGTAAGTGGAAAATGGTTCTTGAGAAGAGGCAAAAAAATCTTGAACACCCGGTTCTTATGTAGAAAAGTTTGTAAGTAGAGGCTTTCTTAGGTAGAGGTACCACTGTACCGTGATGGCTACAGTGTATTAAGATACTCAATACTGTATATCTTCTGAAACTTTAAAGAGTCAGTTGTTATTAAAGGGGTACAGAAGCCTGCCTCTGTAAAAATAATAATAATTGGGTGTGTATGTACCTTTTTTTATTTCAAGAAAGGTGTTTTGACTTTTATGCTTCTAGAAAAGTTCGTAAGTAGAGGCATTCTTAGGTAGAGGTACCACTGTACAAGAATCTAATCAACTAATGGTCAAAGCTAAATTGGTACTAGATAAGGGTCAGTGAAATTCACTGGAGCCTGAACTTGGATCTGTTGAGGCAACGCAGTGATTCCAAACTGATGACATGTTTAATACCACCTTGCAGCTCAGCCTACTCTTCTCCTACATGTTATTCATTTCATCCAAGCCTTCGGCTGTCTGTTGAATAACCCACAATAAACGGGTTTGTACATTGTGCAAAACCTAAGCAAACTTCATTACACCTACTTGTGTGAACCTAGTCAGTGGATTTTTGCTTGTGCTCCCCAAACCTATAGCCACTCCAGAGGAAAGAATACACATGCATGTGTTGTAAATAGGAAATTATCTTCCTCCAAGTTAGATTTTGTAATCATCCTGCTAGTCTGCATTCTGGCAGCAGCTTTCTGGAATCAGGCAGCATTTTCCTCTAGTGCTTGCAATCTGATTATTTAATTAGAGTTGGTAGGATTTATACCGTGGGTCTTCTACTACAGAGCAACATTGCTTTTCTAAAGAACTTTTAGTACCAAAAGGCATTACTCAGGTTGCCTGTATGCTTGTCCAACATACTTCTCTCTTATGCCTCACCCTTTAATCCAGTGTTTCTCAACCTCAGCAACTTTAAGGCATGTTTTATTCCCATACTGGTTGAGGAATTATGGGAATTAATGTCCACATGTCTTAACATTGCAATAAATCTTTGGTTTTCCGCAGCACAGTTATAGTTATTTACACTGTCTTAGAAAGTTTTATTTAATTAAGAAAATGTATACGGCTGCTCAACTCACTCATAGTGACTCTGGGCAGCTTACAAAGATAAAAAAAGTAATATTAAACAATAAAAAGCAATAATCCTTCACCCTCCTGATAACGACAGTCAATCAAATAAGCTCTCTCTCACTCTGTGTTCCACAGGCCCATTGGCAAAACCAGGGGTTAATCTTATTTCTGCGGGGATGATATTCCACAGGGAGGGAGCCATCACAGAGAAGGCCCTTCTTGGTCCTACTAGATGTACCTCCTTAGGAGATTTACACAGTCTTAGAAAGTTTTATTTAATTAAGAAAATGTATACGGTTGCTCAACTCACTCACAGTGACTCCTTAGGAGAGGGGACTCACAACATTCCCTGCTTCCCTGCTTTGCTGGTTTGCTGATTTGGGTAGATGTCTCCAGCAGAAGATCATCTTTCAAATAACCTGGTCCCAAGTCATGTACATCTTTAAAAGTGACAACCAGCATCATAGGGAGGACACAGAAGCAAATCAGCAAGCAATGCAACCCCTGCAGGAGAAATAACACATGTACACACCTAAGCCTGCACAAAACCATGTGGGCTAGTTTGTTTAAGTTTTTCTGGAAGCCTCGCTGTCACGTTATAATTCTGTAACATCTACTGGAATAAATACCATGGGTACATACTTTTGTTTGAGATCTTTAATGCCATACTAGAAAAGATCTTATTCATAGTGCCCTGTATCCTTTCTCTTTTCCCACACAAAAGCTGACTTTTGAAATTCCTGAAGGAAGTATAGAAAAACGTTCATGTGCCGCCTCTATTTTGGTTGAGGCAGGCAGGATTCCCTTGAGTACCATTTGTTGGGGGTCAAGGGAAAGGGAGGGAGCCTTCTCTTTCTGCTCAAGATCCCCATGGACAATTGGTGGGCCACTGTGTGACACAGAATGCTGGACTCGATGGGCTTTGGCCAGATTCAGCATGGCTCTTCTTATGTTCTAAAGCATTTATACTAAATGTTTTTAGTATAAATTTAGATTTGTTGTAAATTGTTTTTTCACTTTGTTGTGAGCCACCCCGAGTCTGCGGAGTGGGGCGACATACAAATCTAAATAAACATAAACATCTATATTTTTCCCATCTGCTTATTTTTCCTCCCTTTCAGGCTGAAAAATGGATGCGAGGAAAATTCCACGATCTGAAGGATGGTTGCAGATTTCAGGAATGGGAACGGATAGCTCAAATATTACACAGAGAGATGAAGGATTTTGAGAATACCATCATCAAACTGAATCAGGTAAAAGGTGGTCTGTGGGCTGCTTCCTCTTACTTTACACCTGCATGAAAAAAGACACCTGCAATTGTTCAGTAGCTCAGAATGGCTTAAACCTCCTCCTATCTACAAGATCCAGAGAGGGGAGAAAATACCAGTTTAAAAAAATTAACCAACCTTTTTCATGCTTTTCTGGAAAAGAAACAAAGTGTACATTCTTTTACTTCAGTGTAGCATGTTAATAGACATAAGAATAAATATTGCATAATTGCATTCAAAAATAAAACGATCACATTCTGTTACAAGTAAAGCTAGTGCAGATGTTCGTGAGATAGTGGGCTGCTGGAAATTTGCCAGTCCCTTCTTAAAGGCCAACTTTTTCTCCCTCTGTGGAATTTTCCACCAAATACCTCCCAGCTAAGTAAAGAATAAAGTCCCGGAAGAAAGCAACAGCAAACTGCTTGTTGCCAAGAAAATAACATGGATATGTTCATGAACATAACTAAACATCACAATATTTTCATTTTTATTTATATCCTAATCAAGTCACGTTAAAATATTGTAATTGTACTAATTAAGCAATCAATTATGTAAATGAATAGGATTATATAAGCCTAAGATAAATGTTGATATGAAATACTGTAAATACTAAAATAAAAACTTTTTTTTAAAAAGGATATACCCATGAAACCACCAAGTGAAGCTCAATTTGAAGTTTTTAATGCTTAATTGTTTCCTTCTTACTTATTCCACGGTTAATTTAAAATCAGATGAAGATGAACTTTACAGAAGTTTCTATTAAAGCAGATTTTCTTCGGACAAGAATAGTAGCGCAAGTAAATAGATTTCCCTTCTCTTTCTCACAGCTACTTTTTTTAAAATAAGATTTTTATTTATTTATTTTTTTTACAAACATATCAATGCACAGTGTGGCACCTGGTTGTCATACATTCTAATACAAATAAAACTAATATCATTAGTAATATTACTTTCAACCAGTTTATATATTTCTAATAAAAATACATATTTATATAAAGTTGCAATCTATCATTATTCAATTATTCCATGTTTTCTCTTATTATTGCTCATATTTTATTATATAAAAGTGTATACACCAATATTCCCCTTTTCTTTTATTTCTAACCCTAATTCTAACTTTTGATCATTTTGTTAAATAACATTTTCTTTCTATCCTACCTAATTTCTAATCATGTTACCTACCTACAAAAAAGGAAATGAAAGATAGTGGAAAGAAAAAGCAAATTTAAAAAATATCTATCTATCATCTCTTGTCCGCTTCAATACTTTCATTTCTATGGGTTTTTTTACGTGTCTCCCATATTCCTCTTTTAAGATCTTTATCTCTTTTTACATCTGCTTCTTAGCTTTTTCAATCTGAGTACTTTCCACCACCACCCTCCTTCTCTGCCTAGTTTCCAGAATTTCTGCTCCTGCCCATCTCCCTTTCAAAGATATCTTCCTGTATCTCCAATTCTCTTTTCAGCTCTCTTAATATATTTCCCCCCTGATTCAATTCATCAATCATCAGTCATTCATCAGTTCTTTATTGTGTTTTCCTTCTTTTTTTTAATTCCCTGGTTCTTTGTCGCAATCTTTTCCTCCATTTCTGCTGTTAGCTCCTCCCTTTCCTGGGTGTTTTGATCTTTGCTCATCATCCCTTGTATAGTTTCTTTCCCATTTTTTCCATAATCTCCCTAAATCCTTTCTCCATAATATCCTTTGTGCTTTGGAAAAGTAATGTCATCTCCTTTAATGTTTCACTTGTTTCTTCCTTATAAAGCATCTTTTTTTTTCCAAACAAAATCCACTTTTGTTCCACAGTCTCAGAGCTATTTATTCAGTCCTTAGGTTGCTCTTCAAAGGGTGCTCTAATCACAGTTAGAGGCCCGTTTATGGTCTCAAAAGAGTCTCTGGAGCCTGGGAAGGCTGTTTTCGCCTCCCAGAGGCTCGAGGAAAGCCTCCAAAACCCAGGGAGGGCAAAAATGCCCCCCTATGATACAGGAGGCTGACTAGGCCATTCCCACTATGGCCATGTCTACGCAGCAGCCAGGCAGAGAAGCTCTTGCTAAAATTTTTGAAGACCACCCCTACTCAGTTGCCACTATTCAATTCTCACCTGATTGATTCAACAGATATAACCAGTGTTGGTTATGACCTATAAAGCCCTTCATGGCACCGGAACAGAATATCTTTGGGACCGCCTCCTGCCGCATGAATCCCAGCGACCGGTTAGGTCCCACAGAGTCGGCCTTCTTCGGGTCCCGTCGACTAAACAATGTCGTCTGGCGGGACCCAAGGGAAGAGCCTTCTCTGTGGGGGCTCCGACCCTCTGGAACCAGCTCCCCCCTGAGATTAGGATTGCCCCCACCCTCCCTGCCTTTTGTAAACTCCTTAAAACCCATCTCTGTCATCAAGCATGGGGGAACTAAAACATCTCCCCCTTGCTCATGTTGTTTTGCCGTCTGATTGATTGACTGTGTGTCTGTTTTTTATATATATTGGGATTGTTTTATTAATTTTTTTAAATTTAAAATTGTAATTAGATTGGTGGGAATTGGATTTGTTACTAAGTACTGTTTTTATTATTGTTGTGAGCCGCCCCGAGTTTCCAGAGAGGGGCGGCATATAAATCCAATAAATCTAATCTAAATCTAATCTATAGGATTCAACTGAATCTTAGTATCTACCTTACACCTTTTTTTTTAGGTTTATTAAAATACTAGTGTACAGACAATCTTTTTTTGTAATACTTTCCCATTGCCCCCAAATTAGTATATTTTGATCCTCGACTTGTTAGATGTTCCTCATCTGCTACATTCTATTGACTATCTACATTCATAACTGACTTTTGAAAACAACCTTGCAACCTTGCCAGTTGACTTCTTACAGGGCTTAACTGTCAAACCTTTATAAAAATGACAATCTAGGCCAAATAGAATATTCTGTGGAAATTTTATTTTTTTGATTGATAACCTCATTTTCTATATTTGTTTTCCATTGAGTAAATGCATTTGAAAGACAATATGGTTGCAGTTGCAACTTTGTTAGCATATTTTCCTCATCTTTCCTGCAGATGGGTGAACAGCTGATGATCCAACCAAAATCCAGCTCAGAGATAGAGAGACGGCTTCAGACCTTACAGGAACAATGGCAATTGCTGAAACACATGGCAACAAATCAGGCTAAAACAGTAGTTGGGTTCAAGAGCCTACAAGAGTTCAACCAGAAAGCTGAACAACTGGAAGCTTGGATAAGGCAGAAGGTAATTACTTAGGATAAGTAGGAAGAAGGCCAAAAAATTAGTCCCAAATACATTTTCTTTTCAGATATGTGATTTTGTTCTGGTGGCAGAAGTATAATTCATCATTATTATTTTTCTGCATCATCATTCTCTTTGATGGAAATGGGCAACCTTTTTGAGTAAGGACCTGATTGGATGTGTCCAATAATCTCTCTAGAGTGGGCAGCACTGAAAACATTTTTTTCCAAATTTTATTTTGTGGTGGTTAGGATTGAAATAACCGCTCAAGCCTTTGCCCTTTGAGATCCTCCAAAATTGCAAACACAATATTTTTTTGGGGGGGGGGGCAGGGGTGGAGAAGCCCTAGCTATGGAGAGGGGCGGCATACAAGTCTAATAAACCTTAAACCTTAAAGACCACCAAAATTTTATTTCTGCTTAGTCTGGGAGGTGTCTCCAGAAATTTCAGAGAGAAAGCTGAGGTCTATTCACTTTTTGTCATTGTTTCAAATATTTAAGGGAATTCAGGGTTGTCACATTTAAGAAATCATCTTTCTTAAGTGGATACATTTTCCTCAATAATTTGGGATAGAAATAATATTTCTCATCTCCACTCCATTCCCCACTTTCCTCAAACTAATGTTACTCGGATGTGGTGGATTTCAGTTCCAGTAGTAAACCCAAACTTCATTTTGTAACTGTTACCTTTAAGGAAAGTGTATTTAAGGTTTTATATACTGTAATGGAAAATGTATCTTTAAAGCTCAAAACAGAGAGAAAGCCAGAAGAACCTTATAGTGGTCGAAGTTTATCTTCAGTGTCCCAAGGGGGGTTGTTTTTGGTTTTGAATTCTATTAGACATTTTAATTTCAGTATCCATAACTTCTGTCCTTCACTTATATTCCATTTTTTGACGTAAAATTATTTGTATGTTTGTTTGTTTGTTTGTTTAATTGATTGATTGATTAATTAATTAATTAATTTGACTTCTATACCATCCAATCCTGAAGTACTCAGAGCGGCTTACAATAAACAATATAAATATAACACAATAAAAAAGAAGTCAAATATAAAATCTAAAACAATAAAACCCTCATTAAAAACTCATAATAGGACAGTCACAACAACATCCATACATACCATTCATACGATTTAGCCATGATGGTTGTTAGTTTAAAATGTAAATATTTCTAGAGTTTCTTTCCTAAACTTGAAAAGAATGAAGAAAATCCTACCCCATCATAAATATTAGCAACCTTATTTAATTTTGCACAATTTACACAGATCTTAATATTCAAGTTTTTCTGGTATGCACATTTACAAGCACAATTCCTGTGTGTATTCTGAAGAAATATTTCCACCTTGTAAAATTTCCTGTAAATATTATGGTCACTGTGTTTTCCAGAATCTCTCATATTTTAATCATCTTTTCCTCTCTAGGAAGAGAAGCCTTTGCTAGCTATTTTACTGCAAGAGAAGGCAGATAAGGTACAAATCACCCGGCAGATCCTTGACTTAAAGCAGGTAATCTTCCTGACATTCCTTATGGGAATTTGTGTTGTGAATAGCATTTGAAGGATGTTTCTACTTTCATTCTACTTTCTGTGTCTGATGTATTTGCAAAAATATTTTGTCTTAGAAAATCTCCTCAAAGTTGGACTCAGACTGAGCAAGTCCTCTTAAGGGACCCAAAGCTTAGCAGGTTAGCTGGGAAGAGTTCAATTCCCAAGGAAGTGGAGATAATTTTTGGGACTGCAAGCTGCCACTAGTTTATTGGATTGATGTCCTACTTGGTTTGTAAAGGCTTAAGAGGTGATGTGGTTGAATGTATGCAGGAATGTCAATTTCCATGAGGGAAGGAAGTGGTGGTGTATCATTGCTTGACCCAAAAGCCCTGGACAAATTTTGTCCAGTCTCCAACATTCCTTTTTTTTAGGGAAATTTGTTGAGAAGGTTGGATTCAGTAGGCTGTAGAGAAGGGTTATCTGGATCTTTTTCAGTTGGGTTTCAGACAGGAGCATAATACTAATGCAACATTGCTTGCACTTGTTGATGAGCTCTGGTAGAGTCTGGCATTGGTGGCTTTCATTCTCCTTGACCTTTGAATGGCTTTCAGTATTATTGGTCATAGTATCCTATGGTGGTTTTTCTCCTTTCTGGGTGGTTCCTGTTGGCAGGAGGAAGAGTTTAAGCATGAAGGCTCAATACTTTCAACTCTTGTCCTTAAAATCTACATAGGTTTGGTAGTTGATACCCAGTTGTACATAATGACAACAGACTGGGCAAATGATGTCGCCAGTATCTTCTGCTGAAGTCCAGAGGCTATGAGGATTCAGATGGGGATGAATAGATTCATGTTTCATCTAAGGAAGAATGAGTGGCTGCAGGTGTTTGGGTTTGTGTTCTTGGAAATTTTCCATCTTTAGTCCTGGGTGGAGTAGCACTTCCCATTCAGGATTGGTATGGAATATGGGCATTTTCTGGACGCGCAACTCTTTCTAGAAGTGCAGGGGGTGGCCAGGAGGACCTTTGCACATATCTATCTGTTCATGGACTAATAGATTCTTCAGACATCCACTGAATATGAATAGTAATAATACATCTCAATATGCACACATACACTGGCTATTTTCTGCACTGTACTTGATGCCAGTTTAATTTCTATTGGAGCAAAGAAAGAGATACTTTAATGAAAACTAAGTTTACATTACTACATTGTTGCCTCTCTTCTGCTTTCCCCCAACACCCAGGAGGAGCTGCAATTCCAAGCTGTGCACGAGGAATTGAATAGCCTGGCTCAAAACCTTGAGAAACAAGGGAAGAGTGAAAGCAGGAGTGTCATGGCGCGACGCAAGTACCTGAATAAAATGTAAGCCCAGACAGAACGTACTAGTTCAGAGACAACAAGCTAGAGTGTCATCTTATCGCATTTCTCTTAAATTTCCATGCTTGATATCTTTCTATTAAAATTCAATCATTAAGGCAGCTTTTTCAAGGAGAGAGCGAGCTAAAATGTGTACCTGTCCTCCTTCCATCCTTTCAGGTGGCTTCAGCTCCAGAGGACATTAAAGGAACATTATGAAACCCTGCAGAAGGCACTAGAAGCAGCTACTTTCCTCCAGCAAGCAGATGTGCTCCTTTCAGTCATCCATGCAAAGGTACTAAGGCAGTGATGGCGAGCCCATGGCACAGGTGCCACAGGTGGCACTCGGAGGCATGCGAGCCATAGCCCTAGCTCAGCTCCAACATGCATGTGTGTGCCAGCCAGCTGATTTTTGGCTCGCACAGAGGCTCTGGGAAGGTGTTTTTGGCTTCCAGAGAGCCTCTGGGGAGGTGGGGGAAGGCATTTATACCCACCACTGGCTCCAGGGAAGCCTTTGGAGCCTGGGGAGGGTGAAACAGAAGCCTACTAGGCCCACCGGAAGTTGGGAAATGGGTCATTTCCAGCCTCCAGAGGGCTAAGGGAAGCTGTTTTCACCCTCTCCAGGCATTGAATTATGGGTGTGGGCACTTGGGTATGCACGACAACGTGCGCACGCACTCTTTCGGCACCCAAGGGAAAAAAGGTTCGCCATCACTAAAGGATGAGATTGGGGTGAAATGCTACTGGTTTGGCCCAGTTCAGGCGCACCGGTAGTGGCAGCCACCGGTGGGTTGGAGAATGGTAGTGGCAGCAGCATGAAGCTCTCCCACCACACCTGGATGTCGCCATTTTATTTTATTTTTATTTTTACCCTCTGCATGTGCAAAGCCTTCTACGCATGCACAGAGAATGAAAAAGTGCATGCGACTATGGCGTGCACAACAGTTCGGAAGGATTTCACCACTGGGTGAGATGACATTCCAGGCAACTGCACCATAAAAATAGATCTGGGTCATGGAATTACCTAGAAGCATGTATTTGATCCAGCAGGATGCATCACTTTTACCCAAGCCCTCAATTATGGGCAGTTTAATCCAGACTTCAATTATGCTATATCCTGGAAGCTGATTGTGGCAAGATCAGATAGTCAACCCTGCAGCCAGGAAGGAATACTGCTCCCTGGAATATTTCATGACATACAGATCTAGCTGTACTATCTTACTTTATAAAGGTTAATGTTATAAAGGTTGTTTTTATGCTGTAATTTCACCTTCCTTATAACAGATGTCCTATATTTCAGCTTTTAACAAGGTTGGGTAAATCTGCTGTACAATTTCTAACTTTACAATATGAAGCTTTATAATTGATGTTATTCACCCATGTTAGATTTAGAAGTTGTCCTGAAGCTCAGAAATCTTGACTTGGATCATACAAAAATTCAAACTTTAAGAATTTATTTTTAAAAAAAAAAATAAGGTTATTGTTTTTATTAAGTAACATTATAATAGATATTCTGAGGATAGATTCATATATTTTGAGAAGTGGGTAGGGGATACCCCCACCCAAACCAGGATTAGATTGCTAGCTGTCTCCCTAGGTTTAAAATCTACTCTTTCTATTACAGTTGAGGTATCTTTATGGAGAAAGAAAACAGAATGAATCTGAGTCAAGTCCAGACATGGATATCCGGGATATTGCCAGCCAGGTTATGGTAAGTAATGGAATTATTATCCGGAATACTTAAGTTGAGAAAACATTATTTTTAGATCATAGAGGACCCATTTAGATCATTAGATCCAACCTGCTACTCAGTGCAAGAATCCAACAGACATCTAGCCTGCTTGAATGTATCCATTGAATAAGAACCCACCATCTTCCTTTGTGATAGGTTCCATAGAGAATCAGAGACATCATGAATCCTTCATAGCATTAATAGGGATAGAAGAGATCTCCTACCTCCTGTCAAGTACAGGAATCCTCATACCATTCTGGACAAATGGCTGTCCAGTCTTTTATTGAAAACCTCCAGTGATGTAGCATTCACAACTTAAGGAAAAAGGCTGTTCCATTGCTGAGTAGGTTATATAATCAGGAAATCCCCCTTAGTTCAAATTTGGATTTCCAACAGTTGTTTCTTGTATTGCCTCAGGTGCTAAAGAGAATAAATCTACGCCCTCTGTACTGTGAAATCCCTTCGTGTATTGGAAAATTGCTATCATGTCTCTCCTTACCTTTTTCTTCTATAAGTGAAACACCGGGTTCCTTTAAAACAGTGCTTCTCAAATAGTGGGGCGGGGCCCCCTGGGGGTGGGCACGGAGGGATGTTAGGTGTGTGTAACCCGGGGGAACGTGCTTTTTTTTTTTTGCCACAGGGAATAGGGGTTTTTTGCACCAAACAATAGCATACAACACAGAGCAGGAGATATGAAGTGAAAGAGTAGTAGATCCTTGGAACAAACTGAAAGAGTAGTAGATCCTTGGAACAAACTTCCAGCAGACGTGGTTGGTAAATCCACAGTAACTGAATTTAAACATGCCTGGGATAAACATATATCCATTGTAAGATAAAATACAGGAAATAGTATAAGGGCAGACTAAATGGACCATGAGGTCTTTTTCTGCTGTCAGTCTTCTATGTTTCTATGTTTCTAAGTGCAGATAGCAAACCTTTCAGAGACATCATTTATTTATTTATTTTATTTGTTTATTTGTCATACAAATATAGTATTGTATTGTAGTATGTTTAACATAATATAAGTATAAAGTAGAGATAGAAAAGATACAAAGGCATTAGGACAGGAATGGTAAGCACAAAGGTGCACTTATGCACGCCCCTTACAGACCTCTTAGAAAAGGGGAGACGTCTATTGTAGATAATGTAAGGTTGAAGATTTTGAGATTGGGGGAAGAAACAACAGAGTCTGGTAGTGAATTCATGAAAAATATTTAACAGGGATGAAATGAAAGGAGGAGACAGACGGAGGGATAACAAAGCATATGTAGCACTTGGCCTCACTGTGAGTACGGTGGGAGACAAGGAAAGACTGGTATGTTTACTGTGTCTAAAATGTTGGCAGCGGACAGAATGAAGCCAAATAAATTAATGCGTCACTGAAACACATTACACTCCAATCACACTGATAAGCTGCTTGAGTTTTTTCAGTGAAAACATACCTAATATTACAAACTATCGTCCCGACAGAAAGTCGGGGGTGCACAAAATGTTTACTTCTTCCTAGGAGTGGCATAACAGAAAATAATTGAAAAACACTGCTTTAAACACTCTTGATAGAATTTAGCCTTATTATCACTGTTGCTTAGAACTACCCTCTTTCTCACATATTTTCTCCAATCTGGCCACTTCCAGATCTGTTAAATTCAATTCCCAAATCCCTAACCATAGAGGTGGGTTCCTCCCGGTTTGGACTAGTTCTCCCAAACCAGTAGCAACCCGCTGCTGATGTCACAATGACATCACAGAACCAGTTTGGTCAGTGCCGGTCCAAACTGGACACTGCCATCTTTTAAAAAAAACTTTTTAAAAAATTTTCCGTTTTTTTCCATTCTGCTCATGTGCAGAAGTCAAGTTTCCAGCAATGCACATGCATCGCCATCTTGTTTTCAGCTTTTTGTTTTTTGGAATTTTAAAACATTTTGGGGGGGCACTGGTCACATGTGTGCGCGCAAAGAGTATGTGCAGCCATGCAGCGTGGAAGGAAGCGAACTGGCAGTGAGATAAATTAGAACCCACTCCTGCCTAACCGTGCAAGGTTCTGATATTGGTCCTGCACTTCAGCTCCTGTACTATATCCAAAGTCAGTGGTCCATCAATACTAGTGGTTATACAGTGATAAAAAAATTAGGAAGCTAACTTTTCAGCCGAAGCTCTAGCTCCTTAAAAAAAATGTCCTTGTTGATATGCATTTGCATCTGAAGAGCTAAGCCAAAACATTTCTGTGGAGACGTTATATGTTAGATGTGCACAATGTGACTCATCAAGCTGTATTTGGCTCATGAAGAACTCAATAGATCTTTCTATAGCCTGTAACTGAAAAACGGAGTTTGGCAAGCACTTGCCTGGCCACAAAGCACATGCCAAGTCGGATGTCTTTCATTTGGTGGATCATGTTGTATGGACCCAGCCAGTGGCAGATGGCCAGTTACCACTCCCAATTATTCACGTTGTACCTTTTCCATACCTTTAGGTGCTAGATGTCACCATGTCACAACTTATAAGCCTTCATCCCAGTTTGGCAGCACAAGTGTCCCTCAAACACCAAGATATCAAGGAGAGCTGGGCCCGATTACAGCAAATGTTGAGGTAATTTGCAGAATATTTGATCTGTAACTCTTTTCATGGATTTTGTTAAGTACTTTATTTATGAAGCATCTAATTTTGGAATTCATAGAGATTTTTTTTTAAAAAAAAATCTAGAGTTACCATCAGCACATCCTGCCTTTTCTGGTATGAGTGACTGAAGAAGGCATTCAGAAAAAGTTCACAAAGACGCAGGAACTATAAAGATCTCTGCTTCAGCAACAAAGCAAAATTAAGAGTTCAGCAATCATTCCAGTTTATTCGGGCTTTATACAAACACCACCTTTTTAAGTAAAAGATTTTAGCAAGTAAACCAGTTTCTCAACCGCAACAATTTTAAGATGTGAGGACTTCAACTCCCAGAATTCCATGCTGACTGGAGAATTCTAGCTGTTGAAGTATATATAGCTTAAAATACCTGTGGCTGAGCAAACCTGGCCTAAGCGCAGAGAAAGGCTGGAATAAAAAGAGCCCCAAGGAGTTTATGGGTAAAAGATAAAAGGAGAAGGATTGGTATGTGATATATAAACTTTAATTCAGAATCATCTTACAGTAAATGACTATTCTGGGTGGATAGTTTCATATATGAAGAGGGCAATAGGTTAATTACATAGTCACATTACATAGGTTAATTACTCTAAAATTCTAAGAGTTCTTCCTTAAAAACTGGTCCTCAGAATGGAATGGAATGGAATATAATTTTTATTGGCCAATTGTGATTGGACACACAAGGAATTTGTCTTCGGTACATATGCTCTCGGTGTACATAAAAGAAAAGATACATTTGTCAAGAATTATGAAGAACAACATTTAACGATTGTCATGGGGTCAAATAAGCAATCAGGAAACAATCAATATTAATAAAAAATCTTAAGGATACAAGCAACAAGTTACAGTCATAAGTGGGAGGAGATGGGTGATAGGCATGATGAGAAAAAACTAGTAGTAATAGTAGTAATCACATTACATAGGTTAATTACTCTTAAATTCTAAGAGTTCTTCCTTAAAAACTAGTCCTTATATGATGGTGGTGAATATTTTTAGTTTGTGTGTAGAATATTACTTACACTACTGAAGAAGTTACCTAGCCTGGTAACAAAACTTTCAGAAACCAAACCACAAACTCAGAAAACGAACTTCTACCCTTCCTAGTCCTTATATTTGTTTGATTTCCAAAATATTTTTTCTTGCCTGCAAGTCTGAGGGCAGGAACATATTTTATTAATCTTTAAATTTCCACCTGTGGGAGCCTATAATTTTACCCCCACCAAAAATGATTTAAATAATACAGCTGTAATGAACAGAGCTAAGATTGCTCTGAGACAAGGCTAGATTTATTCTCTAGTGATTTTCATGTTGGCTTTCTGCCTCTCCTTTTCCCATTCTTAATGGAATCATTTTATTTTTCTTGGTCTCCATTTTTCTACTTAGGAGTGATAATCCCCCACAATTGGCCTTAACAAAGGAATATATAGAATCAAGTCCTAATCAGGTAGTGACTACAATTACAAAGAGTCTGGAAGATGATCCAGAAGAAAAGGTCGTATGGGAGGTAAGTGTTGCATTTAGGGCACCCTCGGATTTCTTCATCCATATAAAAAATGAACCTAATCAAATTTCCTTTGCCCCATATTTAGTTACATCACAGAAATCATGATTAATACTCTACTAAACCCACGAATCTGTGATGACAGTTGAATCTTTGATATTGATTCCAGAGGAACTCATTGATCTTCACTTTGTTGGCTTAAGCCTGTGATTAAGCTACTACTGGTTAAAGAGACCCTATTGCTGCAACTTTCTGTTCATACATTTGTGGGACAGAGTTAGGATTATTTCTTTCTGAGAATGTAGCTGAAAGAATCTTTTTCTCCCTGAATGGTTTTGGGGTGAAACAATAGAGAAGACTCTGGTCCATTATTAAGTGAGGGTCCTTTACTAGTCCTACATAACAAGTATGGCATTTTGGGATTTTTAGTTATATTAAATTCTGGCAAAATAAGTTTTTGGATATTAAAGGAAGGAAGGAAGACTTGAGAATAAAAAAACAGAAGATGTTCAATAGTTATCTTCTCCCATTCTTGCTTCTTCAGTGAGTGCAAGCCATGCTACAAAATAATTTGTAGGGAGGAACATCCGAGACGCTCAGCGTGGGGGCGGGTGAGAGCCGCTGCGACCTGGGCGTCTCCTGAGGAGCCCAGCCCAGCTGAGGACCGGAGGGGGCTGCTGGCGGCTACTTAAGATCCCCCAAGACGCCAGAAAAGCGGAGGAACATCCGAGACGCTCAGCGTGGGGGCGGGTGAGAGCCGCTGCGACCTGGGCGTCTCCTGAGGAGCCCAGCCCAGCTGAGGACCGGAGGGGGCTGCTGGCGGCTACTTAAGATCCCCCAAGACGCCAGAAAAGCGGAGGAACATCCGAGACGCTCAGCGTGGGGGCGGGTGAGAGCCGCTGCGACCTGGGCGTCTCCTGAGGAGCCCAGCCCAGCTGAGGACCAGAGGGGGCTGCTGGCGGCTACTTAAGATCCCCCAAGACGCCAGAAAAGCGGAGGAACATCCGAGACGCTCAGCGTGGGGGCGGGTGAGAGCCGCTGCGACCTGGGCGTCTCCTGAGGAGCCCAGCCCAGCTGAGGACCGGAGGGGGCTGCTGGCGGCTACTTAAGATCCCCCAAGACGCCAGAAAAGCGGAGGAACATCCGAGACGCTCAGCGTGGGGGCGGGTGAGAGCCGCTGCGACCTGGGCGTCTCCTGAGGAGCCCAGCCCAGCGGAGGACCGGAGGGGGCTGCTGGTGGCTACTTAAGATCCCCCAAGACGCCAGAAAAGCGGAGGAACATCCGAGACGCTCAGCGTGGGGGCGGGTGAGAGCCGCTGCGACCTGGGCGTCTCCTGAGGAGCCCAGCCCAGCGGAGGACCGGAGGGGGCTGCTGGCGGTTTTTCTTTTCCGGTTCCGGCGGAGCAGCGGGAAGGAAGGAGGGATGCCGCTGCTCCGCCGGACTACGGTGATAACAACAATAATATAGGTAGTTTTGAATTAGTTTGAACGCCAGTGTGCATGTTGGTGAGTTGAAAGTTCCTAGTCTCGGTGTCCGGTTCCTGTGTGTGCGTCCTCTCCTTGGTTTTGCCGTGGGAGAGTTAAGAGCTGGGAGCCTCGATCAGCTAGGGCTCGGAAGATGGCGGCCCCTGTGGAGCGAGTGAACTTGACAGCCAGGCAGACCAAGACGCCGAGCAGCTGTGCGGTGGGTGCGCTCGGCGCTGGAGGAGACCTGGCGGACGGAGGACCGACCATTGCGATAGGAGAGAGGAGATTGAAAGGAGACCAAGGGAGGAGGACTGGTAGATCAAGGTCTGATGGTGGGAGAGTTTTACAGACATGGATGCCCCCCTCCCTAGTCTGGGGGGGAGGGAGAGAGATGCTGAATGATCCTTGACTTTTGAATAACCTCTGCCCCTGAGAACTTGGCACTTTGAGAAAATTGGCACTTTTGAGGAACTTGGCACTTTGAAAAACTTGGCACTTTGAAAAACTTGACATTTTGGGAAACTTGGCACTTTGAGAACTTAGCACTTTTATTAGTTGCTGCTGACCGTATTTCCTAATCGAATTGAATTATTCATTATTACCTATGTTTGTATTTTTATTGTTATTTTTAGTTAGTTTTAATAGTGTTTTTAATATTAATATCGTTCTTAATTGCTATTTTTATACTGCTATCAATTTAATTGCTTTTTTAACATAATTGGGGTTTTATATAATGGGTGACTGGGGTACATATACGTGTGGGTATGAATGGAATGATTGGTATGATTGGGGGGGTCGGGGTGGGTGGGGATATGGTATGGATGAGTTGATTGACAGTAGTGCGAATGACAGATTTGGCCCACCTGACGCCCGGGAGACAGGGGAGGGAGGGACACCGATCTCTGGGGTGGCAGAGGGTCGGAATATTTCAGTGTTGCTGGGGAGAGGCAGATATGGCGGGGGCCACGGAGTTAGCCGTTCCAGGGGAACGAGGGACCGTTGCTTAATAACGGTCCCTTGTTCCAACTCTGTGAGCCCAATCCTGGGTACTGGTGATGAGTGTAACTCTGGCCCTGGACTCAGGTTGCTGCTGCTTAATGCCAGGTCGGTGGTAAATAAAGCTCTCCTCATCCGGGATTTGATCCTGGATGAGGAGGCCGACCTGGCATGTATCACTGAAACCTGGCTGGGCCCAGAGGGAGGTGTTCCTCTCTCTGAAATTTGCCCAGCTGGGTTTCAGATATGGCATCAACCTCGACCCCAGGGAAGGGGGGGAGGAGTGGCTATTATAGCCAGGGAGAGCCTTTGCCTACGTGGACTCATTGCTCCGGAAATTGCGGGTTGCGAGTCACTCTTTATGAGGTTGGACTTAGGGGTTCAGGTGGGCTTATTTCTCACGTACCTGCCTCCCAGCTGCGTGTCAAAAGCCCTGCCTGTGCTACTCGAGGAGGTAGCCGGGTTGGCGGTGGAGTTCCCCAGACTTATTGTCTTGGGGGACTTCAACCTGCCGTCACTCGGCGAAACCTTGGGGTTGGCACAGGAGTTCATGGCCACCATGACAGCCATGGACCTGACTCAAGTAGTACGGGGTCCGACTCATGAGGGGGGGCACGCACCTGACATGGTATTCCTTTCCGAGCAATTGAGCAATGGTCTGAGACTAAGGGGCTTAGAAGCAGTGCCTTTGTCATGGTCAGACCATTTTCTACTAAGGCTTGACTTCCTGGCTCCAATCCTTCCCCGCAGGGAGGCGGAACCAATGAAGATGTTCCGCCCCAGACGCCTAATGGATCCAGAGGGTTTCCAGACGGCGCTTGGGGTTATTCCAGAGGCACTCATCCACAGTTCGGTGGAGTCTCTTGCGGAGGCCTGGAATACGGCTGCTGCGGAGGCTCTCGACCGGATTGTGCCTTTGCGACCTCTCCGTGGCGCTAGACCCCGTAGAGCCCCATGGTTCAACGAGGAGCTCCGGGAGTTGAAACGCCAAAAGAGACGTCTAGAGAAGCGATGGAGGAAGAGTAGGTCTGAATCTGATCGAACACTTGTAAGAGCTTTTATTAAGACTTACAAAGTGGCGCTCAAGGCGGCAAGATGCGCGTACCATGCCGCCTTGATTGCATCAGCGGAATCCCGCCCGGCCGCTCTGTTTAGGGTGACCCGCTCCCTTCTTAACCAGGGGGGAGTTGGGGAGCCCTTGCAGAGTAGTGCCGAGGAGTTTAACACGTTTTTCGCTGATAAAGTCGCTCAGATCCGGGCCGACCTCGACTCCAATTGTAAAACAGAGTCGACTGACAACGAGTCAGTCGAGGTGACTGGGGCACGTACTTGTCCACCTGTCTGGGAAGAGTTTGATCTGGTGACACCTGATGAAGTGGACAAGGCCATTGGAGCTGTGAGTTCCGCCACCTGTTTACTGGATCCGTGTCCCTCCTGGTTGGTCTCGGCCAGCAGGGAGGTGACACGGAGCTGGGCCCAGGAGATTACCAACGCTTCCTTGGGGAGGGGAGTTTTTCCATCACTCTATAAAGAAGCGCTTGTGCGCCCCCTCCTCAAGAAGCCTTCCCTGGACCCAGCAGTACTCAACAACTATCGTCCAGTCTCCAACCTTCCCTTCATGGGGAAGGTTGTCGAGAAGGTGGTGGCACTCCAGCTCCAGCGGTCCTTGGAAGAAGCCGATTATCTAGGTCCCCAGCAGTCGGGCTTCAGGCCCGGTTACAGCACAGAAACCGCTTTGGTCGCGTTGATGGATGATCTCTGGCGGGCCCGGGACAGGGGTTTATCCTCTGTCCTGGTGCTCCTCGATCTCTCAGCGGCTTTCGATACCATCGACCATGGTATCCTTCTGCACCGGTTGGAGGGGTTGGGGGTGGGAGGCACTGTGCTTCAGTGGTTCTCCTCCTACCTCTCTGGCCGGTCGCAGTCGGTGTTAGTGGGGGGTCAGAGGTCGACTCCGAGGTCTCTCCCTTGTGGGGTGCCTCAGGGGTCGGTCCTCTCCCCCTTGCTATTTAACATCTACATGAAACCGCTGGGTGAGATCATCCAAGGACATGGGGTGAGGTATCATCAATATGCCGATGATACCCAGCTTTACATCTCCACCCCATGCCCAGTCAACGAAGCGGTGGAAGTGATGTGCCGGTGCCTGGAGGCTGTTGGGGCCTGGATGGGTGTCAACAGACTCAAGCTCAACCCGGATAAGACGGAGTGGCTGTGGGTTTTGCCTCCCAAGGACAATCCCATCTGTCCGTCCATTACCCTGGGGGGGGAATCATTGACCCCCTCAGAGAGGGTCCGCAACTTGGGCGTCCTCCTCGATCCACAGCTCACATTAGAGAACCACCTTTCAGCTGTGGCGAGGGGGGCGTTTGCCCAGGTTCGCCTGGTGCACCAGTTGCGGCCCTATCTGGACCGGGACTCATTACTCACAGTCACTCATGCCCTCATCACCTCGAGGTTCGACTACTGTAATGCTCTCTACATGGGGCTACCTTTGAAAAGTGTTCGGAAACTTCAGATCGTGCAGAATGCAGCTGCGAGAGCAGTCATGGGCTTACCCAGGTATGCCCATGTTTCTCCATCACTCCGCAGTCTGCATTGGCTGCCGATCAGTTTCCGGTCACAATTCAAAGTGTTGGTTATGACCTTTAAAGCCCTTCATGGCACTGGACCAGAATATCTCCGAGACCGCCTTCTGCCGCACGAATCCCAGCGACCGATTCGGTCCCACAGAGTGGGCCTCCTCCGGGTCCCGTCAACTAAACAATGCCGGTTGGCGGGCCCCAGGGGGAGAGCCTTCTCTGTGGCGGCACCGGCCCTCTGGAACCAACTCCCCCCGGAGATCAGAACTGCCCCTACTCTTCCTGCCTTCCGTAAACTCCTCAAAACCCACCTTTGCCGTCAGGCATGGGGAAACTAAACATCTCCCCTGGGCACGTTGAAGTTATATATGGTATGCCTGTATGTGTGTATGTTAGTATAGGGGATTTTCTTAAACTCATAATATTTTAATTAATTGGATTGTATTGGATTGTTTTTCACTTGTTGTGAGCCGCCCCGAGTCTTCGGAGAGGGGCGGCATACAAATCCAAATAATAAATAAATAAATAAATAAATAAATAAATAAATAAATAAATAAATAAATAATTGGCATGAACTTCTGTTAAAATGAGAGCAGGCTTGAGTTAAAGGCAGTTGCCAGAAAAGGATTCCATTATTGTAGGGCCATTGACGATCTATTTACTGTAGTAACTCTCTAATCATTGGAAATATTTTCCTAGGTGCAAAAGAACACCCCAGAAATCACAGTGCAAGGTGTAAGAAGCCAAGAGAACAACTCCGATTTCTTAGGAAGAGAAGCCATCAACGGTGATAGCAGGAGGTAATTGGCATACACAGTGGTGCCCTAGGGAAAATGTTCTGGGAAAAGGGAAATGGTGAAAATGGAGCTGTGGGAATATCCAGGCAGGGAATTTGTTTTGATCTGCTTTATTGTTTAGCAATAAAGTGTTTTCACAGCCGGCTGTAATGGAATGTGTGGATGACCTTGGGGCAAAAAATGGGAGAGATGCTATCTAGAAACAATCAGAGAAGAGCCCCCAGTGACTTAACTTCAGAGAAAAAAACTTAGGAAGGATCCATCCTAATGGATCAAGTAGTTAAATGTGATGATGAGAAACTTCTGTTCCAAGATTTGTTTAATGTAGCCTTATAATAAAGGAAAATTAGTTCATCTCGTCAGGCTTACTCAGGAAAGCTGACTTATCCTGAAAGTCTTTATCCTGAAACTTCCCAGTGCCACTTTTAAATGCTTGATCCATTAGAAAGGGTCCCTCCTTAGTTTTTTTTCTCTGTCTTAAAGTCCCGGGGTTCTGTTCCTCTTGTGTAGGTTGTCTCCTAGGCCACATCTCTTCCCCCAAAGTCATTCATACTTTCCATTACACCTTCTGTAGAATGGTTCCTTGTATATAGAATGGACTTGGAAATCTTTACAGGTTTATTCTGTGAGCTTCATGGAAAAGCTGTATTGTCATGCGTTTTAGAACAGTGGTCTCCAACGTTGGCAACTTTAAGACTCCCAGAATTGGGAGTTGAAGTCCACAAATCTTAAAGTTGCCAACGTTGGAGACCCCTGGAGGTGGGCAAATTGCAATACAGTGGTACCTCGAGATACGAGTTTAATTCGTTCCGGACCTGGGCTCTTAAGTCGAGCAGCTCTTATCTCGAACGACTTTTCCCCATAGGAATTAATGTAAATAATTTTAATTGGTTCCAGCCCTCAAAAAACTCACAAAGTTAGTCTAAATTATGCAGAAAGACATGTTTTTAATGAAGAAATGTACATGTACATATAAATGAATAATGAAGTTTCTTTCACTTAACTTGTAAACTTTCTTAAACTTTTAAATTTACATATGTTCAACTTCTCTGCCACCCAATCCTGTAGGACAGAGGTCCCCAACCCTTTTTGCACCAGGGACCGGCTTTAAGCGATCAAGAGAGGAATGGGTGAATGAATGGACGGAGGGTGGGAAGGAAGGAAGGAAAGAGGGAAGGGACAGGAACAGAGGAAGGAAGCAAGGAAACTTATGAAAGGGGAGAGTAAGAGAGGAATGAGTGAAGGGAGGGAGGGAGGGAAGAAGGTGGGAAGGAGAAAGAAAAGAAGAAATAGACGAAGGGAAGGTAAAAGAGAGAAAGAAAAAGAGCAAGAAAGAAAGAAAGAAAGAAAGAAAGAAAGAAAGGGGGAAGGGACAGGAACAGAGGAAGGAAGCAAGGAAACTTATGAAAGGGGAGAGTAAGAGAGGAATGAGTGAAGGGAGGGAGGGAGGGAAGAAGGTGGGAAGGAGAAAGAAAAGAAGAAATAGAGGAAGGGAAGGTAAAAGAGAGAAAGAAAAAGAGCAAGAAAGAAAGCTGCAAGCACCCCCCCGAGCCCCCCAGGCCGGCTGCAACCTTTTAAAACACGCGCGCCGCTTCACAGCTGTCTCCTGAAGCCGAACGCGGAAGTTAGCGTTTGGCTTCAGGAGACAGACAGCTCCTTGGCGCTTGTATCTCGAATTTGGGCTTGTAAGTAGAACAAAAATATCTCTCCCCTCCCAGCTCTTATCTCGAGTTGCTCTTAAGTAGAGCAGCTCTTATGTCGGGGTTCCACTGTACAGAAGACTCCTGTATACAGTGTTCCCTCGATTTTCGCGGGTTCGAACTTTGCCAAAAGTCTATACCACGGTTTTTCAAAAATATTAATTAAAAAATACTTCTCGGGTTTTTTCCCTATACCACAGTTTTTCCTGCCCGATGACGTCATGTGTCATCGCCAAACTTTCGTCTGCCTTTAATAAATATTTTTTTAAATAAACTTTAATAAATGAACATGGTGAGTAATAATCTAAATGGTTTCTAAGGGAATGGGAAATTGCAATTTAGGGGTTTAAAGTGTTAAGGGAAGGCTTGTGATACTGTTCATAGCCAAAAATAATGTATTTACTTCCGCATCTCTACTTCGCGGAAATTAGACTTTCGCGGGCGGTCTCAGAACACATCCCCCGCGAAAATCGAGGGAACACTGTACTTCTAGGGTGCTCCATTCCATTCGCCTTGGTTTTTTGTTTTAGGTTCTCTCAAAGTTGCTCAATATTATGCAGCCACTGACAATATTCTGGGGTTTGGGGAAGTTGGTTCCTGTTTTGTAATGTTGGAGTTCTCCTAACTCAGGGGTCCCCAATCTTTTTACACAGGGGGCCAGTTCACTGTCCCTCAGATTGTTGGAGGGCCGGACTATAAAAAACATCTATGAACAAATCCCTATGCACACTGCACATACCTTACTTTAAAGTAAAAAACAAAATGGGAATGTACTATTTAGAGGGGGGGAGAAGTCTGAAATTCATATATGGTTATGTTTTGTTTTTAATTTTCTTTTGTTAACATCTGATTGTAGGTTTTCTTGGCTTATAGAAAAATGTATAAAGAAAGAAGGAAGCACTGGCATAATGGTTAATAAGTTAGAATATAATTGGTGTACTTTTTGAAGGAACATTAGGGAGGGAATTTAATTAAAAGAAAATGAATGTAACTGGATGACAAAATTAGAAAAAAAACTTTTGCAACTTTTTTGATGATTTATATTAGTTACTAACAAAATACCACGTTTTATTCATAGAAAATTAGATGGAACACTGTGTTGTGTCACTCACCCACGGGCCGGATAAATGGCCTCAGCGGGCCACATGCGGCCCGCGCGCCGTAGTTTGGGGACCACTGTCCTAACTTATCAATGACTTCATTGGTGTATGGATGGTGCTATTTGGCAACATGGCAATCTTATCCCCGTGTTTGCCTGGCATCTAAAATATTAGTATCCTCCATGAAAATGTGTTGCAGTTCAAAGTGCTGGCGGAAAAAAATAATAGATACACGCTCTTCTTTGTCTGTGGGTTTAATATATAATGGCTGTTTCACACATGTGCACTTGATATGGCAGTAATCAACGGATGAATTGGAATGCATGACCTCAGCCTACTTCTCCATCTCCTGCAGGAGGAGGAAGTTTCTCAGACAGCCAAAGCCTTTAAAAGATCTGCCTCAGCAAGAGGCACACCTTCAGGACATCTGCCAGGATGCTGATCGGGTAATGTTCTCCAAAGAAATTTCATAGATTTTTCCAAGGCCTTTTCATGTTGCAGCCCACATGGATTCCCTTAAACATGCTTGCTTTCCTTAGGCTGCTGGTTAGCTGCCACTTGGATGGAGAACAGGCCCTGGCATGAGTAGCAGATCTGGTCTACACATGCAGTGGGATGAGGTGGTAGGATATCAGGAATATAAACAGGGAAGATCAATTCCGCAAAGCTGCTGCTATTCAAATAAAACAAACAAGGGAGAATGTTCTTTCTAAATTCTTCCTTGCTCCCCTAGATTTTTGTATTTCTAGGAAGCCCCTGCAGGTTCTGTGCTTTTTCAAAAGGCAACTGGGTTTTCTTTGTTTTCCTTTGAAGACGTTTCACTTCTCGTCCAAGAGGTTTCTTTGGTTCTGATTGAAGAAGTCAGAAATGAAGAAGCTTAGTTTAGTTTTAGTTTTTTAGTTTTAATTGAATTTGTATGCCGCCCCTCTCTAAGGGGCTTCTTGGATGAGAAGTGAAATATCTTTAAGGGTGGGGGAACAGTTGCCTTTGGGGAGGGGAACACATTTGGGATATTTCCAGGAAGACATTTTTTGTGCAAGGAAACTTTAAAAATGTCCGGTTCAGAAATGTGATGTACTATTAGACAGAGTAAGTCATCCACCTTAGGGGATGGATGGTAGAAAATGTGAGGCAGCAGGAGGTTCCTTCTGAACTTATGGATGGTTCCTCATTCAATTTTGAGTACAACCAATAGGTTTCTCTAAAATATCTTTATTGTTGTGCACTACTTAGAGTCTCCCCTAGAGAAGTAGGGTAGCTATATAAATTAGACTTATAAATAAATACATACATAAAATAAATGAAGAGAAGCTATAATCTTGCTAATGTTAAAGGATAATCCTGCTCTCAGGCAAGTTTTGAGCCATGGTGGCGCAGTAGTTAGAGTGCAATATTGCAAGCTGCTTCCACTGACTACAGGCTGCAGTTCATCAGTTCAAATCTCTCCAGGCTCAAGGTTGATTCATCCTTCCATCCTTCCTAGTTGAGTAAAATGAGGACCCAGATTGTTGGGGCAATATGCTGACTCTGCAAACCACTTTAAAAAGGCTGTAAAGCACTGTGAAGCAGTATATAAGTCTAAGTTATTTTCAAGAGGTCCAACCAGTTCTAACTTTTTCAGAATTCTGCTGCCTCTTTACCACTTGCCTGTTCTATGAGTAAAATCTCTGTCAATATCAAAGTTGATGTGATTATTATGTATCATTTTTCAGAACGTTTTACTCTAAACAGATGACATAGAGCTCTGTAGTTTTTAAACACTGATTACTTCCTAGGGCATAGAGTAAGAAGCTCAGAGACTATTACCACCTTGGAGTTGGGTGGTCTTAACAAATCTAATAAATAAAATAAAGTGCAGAGGGAACTTAGACGCTTGGCCTTCTCCCATCTGCAGTTAACTTTCTCACATTTACTTTTCCAGAATTCTTTTGGTTAGATAAAAGGTAAAACAATATAAAAAGGAGTTGATGCTCAGCCAATTAATACTAGTGAAAAGCAGATCTTTGTGAATAATAATGTACTCTATTCATTCTCTGCCTGAAGAGGAAGTCAAAGAGGCAGAGGTATTGCATTCTGAAGATCTTAGGTTAAAACCATTGCATCTCCTATTTAAAGGATTAGGAAATGAAAGCTCTTTGGCTTGAGACCTTCAAGAGCATTGGTGATATTCTAGAGAATAATAACAATGAGTAAGTGATATGACATAAAGCAAACGGTAGATTTTTATTTTAGTCCATATTAGGAATATATATATTTTACACTTCTTAGGAAATACAGCAGTTGCTACATACTGATCACAGGTGGAGTCCAGAAATGGAGGATGCCCTTGAGGAATTAGGAGAATTATGGGCTGAATTAAAAAAAAGGCATCAGGAAAATGGCAAAGCGTTGCAGGAAATTGACACAGTGAGTAGTAGCCATCCCTGGAAGCAATATTTTATTCTTCCTTTCTCTTTTGCAATAGTTCAGCAAGTATTGTGTATGTTTCCCCTGAAATCATGGATGTGGAAATGGAAGCAGGGGAATGTACCATGTTAAATTGGGACAAACGCTACCAGATGAGCACTGGTGGAATGGAAAACCGGAATTAAGAAAACAAGTCCCTTCTAAAACTTATATTCTACTCATTGCAAGTTCTAATCCCAAGATAACTTCCATTTTTTGTTCTCTCTCCAAGGGTTCATTTGCTCTGAATTTTTTTTATAAGCATCTGGATTTGCTTCTTTTTGGTGGAGTGTTCCTACACAATTTTTCCTACTGTTAGAAAGTTGACCCCGGGGATTTGTGTGAACTCCTTTCTCCTCCAAAGAAGACTAGTCAGGTGCTATATATCAAGGGCTAGATGTAGCTCATGTATGTTATTCCTTTCTCTTTGCAGGCTTTGCAGCTGGTTGGGGAGCTAGAAGCAGCTGAGTGTTGGCTAGAAACTGTGGCAGGCTTGCTCTCCGAGCCAAGAGCAACAGAAAACCTTGATGACCTCAAGAGAGATCTGCAAAAAGTTGGCACCTTGAAGAACAAAGCTAGAGCATGGGCTTCTAAGATTCACACTCTGCAGGAAGAAATGCAGATGGTATCCTCCTCAGAACACACAGCAGCTGCGATGATTCAGAGAAAAATGAAACGAGTAAAGGAAAAGTAAGCTCCTTAAGGATCAAAATGCTGTAGTGTTTTCTGGGCGGAAGTAATATAACAGCTGGGCTTTTCGGAAGGTAATAACAAAGAGACCGCATTTCTTCAGGGAGGCCTTATTTAAAAGACAGCTAAGCAAAGAAGAGTAGACTTTTCTTAAAGAAATAGGGCTGTTTATTAAGGTCTTTCTTGTTGCTAGAGGTTTATCTCCTGAGCTAACCTGTTGCTTCTGCTTGATGAAGTGGAGTAAATTTCTATGTGCCTTATATTGCTAAATAGTTTACATTTTCTCTCCAGGCTGGCCTGTGTACAGGAAGCCCTCCAGCGCAAAGCATCTGATTTACAGGATTCCCTGATTTTAATGGAGTTCTTACAGAATGTCCAAATGGATCAGACGCTAAACCAAAAAGGCCAAATAAAGGTGAGAAGCAAAGAAAAGGAGGAGAAATGAATTACAGAATTATGGAATAACAAGAGGTGGAAAGACTTTTGAGGTTTTCTAGTCCAAATTCCTGATGAATCAGCAGACCCTATACCAGTGACGGCAAACCTTTTTTGTTTTGCATGCCAAAAGGGTGTTTGTGGATATGCTAGCATGCGTGCACATGCCCACACCCATTCCTTTCTCCCATGCATGTCCATCACTGCACTGCGCATGTGCACATCCTCCCATCCCTGCGGATATACACAGGCCTCACTGAAGCCTGTGATGGTAAAATAAAACAGGCAAACAGGCAAACCGGAAGTTCGGAAAAACAGACCTTTTGATCCTTTGTCAGTTGTGCTATTTTTTGCTCTCGGGCTTTAGGAAGCTTCCCTGAATCCTCTGTAATGTAAAAAACAGCATAACAGGCAAACCAGAAGTCCATTTTTATGAACTTCTAGTTTGCACTCTGGGGCTTCAGGGCGAAATGGCATTTCCCAAGGCCAAAACCAGCTGGCTAGTGCTCACATGCTCCCTGGAGCTAATGTGGGGCAATACGTCACGTGTCCTCTGATATGGTTTTGTGTGCCACCTGTGGCATGCGTACCATAGGTTCGGCATCAAGGCACTATACCATTGCAGACCAATGGCTGTCAAATCTCATCTTTAAAACCTTCAGTGATGGCCCCCCCCACAACTTTTGAAGGCAAACCCTTCCGCTCGTTAATTATTCTCACTGTTAGGAAAATAGGTTGAACCTCTCTTTGATCAACTTCCATCTGCTTCTTATCTTGCTCTGAAATGCTATGGAGCAGGGATCTTCGACCTTGGTAGCTTTAAGACTTCTACTCCCAGAATTCCTCAGCCAGCTTTGGAGATTAGATCAATCTCAGGGGTGAAATTCAACAGGTTTTGACAGGTTCTGGAGAACCGGTAGTGGAAATTTTGAGTAGTTCGAAGAACCAGCAAATTCCACTTCTGGCTAGCCCAAGAGTAGGTTGGGAATAGAGGTCTATTTATTTATTTTATTTGTGTTATGAAGTACGTATTGGTGGTATGCAAGATATAATAATATTTATATACATGATATTAGTAAAAGAGAAACATTAGGACGGGATGGAAGGCATTCTGGTGCACTTATGCAAGCCCCTTACTGACCTCTTAGGAATCAGGAGAGGTCAACAGTGGATGGTCTAAGGCAGTGTTTCCCAACCTTGGCAACTTGAAGATATCTAGACTTCAACTCCCAGAATTCCCCAGCCAGCAAATGCTGGCTGGGGAATTCTGGGAGTTGAAGTCCAGATATCTTCAAGTTGTCAAGGTTGGGAAACACTGGTCTAAGGGTAAAGTTTTGGTCTGGTAGTGAGTTCCATGCATCAACGACTCGGTTACTAAAGTCGTATTTCCTGCAGTCGAGTTTAGAGTGGTTAACTTTTTGCAGTATCCTTCTCCTGCCATGCCTACCAAGCCATGCCCACAGAACTGGTAAAGAAAAATGTTGAGTTTCACCTCTCTCAGTCCTCCTCTTCCCTGTGATAGAAATGTGACTTCAGTACCAGCGTGGGCTGCTCCTGGTTCAGCCTGGTTCTGTGAACCGGTACCAGCAGCAGCAGGAGGCTCCTCCCCCGCCTAGGACGCTTCTGTCAGTAGTAAAGGGTTTTAGAACCCACTGCTGCTCAATACCTTCCACTCAGTGGGAAGTGTACATTATGAGAGACTTCTCTTTATTGTTTCGTTTGGACAGCAGGATGTCATCTGATATCTCAGTTCAGAGATAAGTCACCAAAATAAGACTTCTGCTATTAAGGGTCAGGATTTCAGTCCTTGCTTGGATATAATTTAGTTATGGGATGATATATTGTCTCTAAACAGAACATTTGCTAACCAAGAGTAGTTATTATCCTTTTTTAAAAGGATTCATTGAATCTCCAGAGAAATATGGCAACTAAATTACAATTGGTAAAGACTTTTTATAGTTGAATTTTAACCTCATTTTAGTTCTGATCATCTCCAATTGTGAAAGCTTTGGCTGTAATCCACTGACACTAGATGAACTATCACAATAATCTGCCTGGATGTTTACTGAAATATCTCTTCAAGTTCATGAGAAAGAACTGGCATTTAAAAATATGGTTAGAGCTCAATCTTCCTTATAGGCTGATTGATAAATTGGTGTTAGCAACATTGTGGTTAATCGCTTTGTGAGAACTTCTAGTAAATAAGTCCAAGGGAAGCCTTTTCGGTAGCAGTAGTACAGCCCAGGGGTAAAATGCTCCTGGTTTGCTCGTGCCTTTGGGTTGTCACACAGCCAATCATGAAGGGAGCATGAGGCTCCACCCACCCACCCGGACACTGCCATTTGGGATCTTTTACACTCTGCGCATGCGCAAATAATTCTGTGCATGTGCAGAGGGTAAAAGAACCCAGATGGCGGCGGGTGGGTGGAGCCTCAAGCTCCCTTTGCAACTAGTTCTCCAACGACTCACAAGTATGAGCAAAATGGGAGCATTTTCACAACCGTGTCTTTGAAGTAAACTCCAAATTCAAATCTGTCACAGTGTCTCATTTCCCATTAAATTGAAGAAACTTATTTTAAATGTTTACAAATTACTTTTATCATTTATTACTTGCAAATATTTACACTCGCTTTGTTATTTTATTTATTTAAACAGGTAACAATCTATACTTTTTAATGTTAGGAAAGATTTTTTTACAAGTTTGTTTAAAATATTGCGACTGCTTCTGTAAATTAGCTGTTGCCCTTATTTTAAGATAATGCTTAATCTAGCTGAAGAGTGGGATCTAGCTTTTTATATATTGTATTTTTAATACAAAGAAATAGAAAGAAAATTCAAAGGCTTCCAACTTTCCTGCATTGCAAAACTATTTTGTGTATGGATGTCTTGTTATGGTTAATTTTTATATACCATTGACATTTAACTCGGTTTATTTACAATAGTAAAGAAATATGAAGCAAGACATATCAACTAATACCAGTGATGAAATCAATTTTTTTTTACTACCGGTTCTGTGGGTGTGGCTTGATGGGTGTGGCAGGGGAAGGATATTGCAAAATCTCTATTCCCAACCCACTCTGTGGCCAGCCAGAGATGGTATTTGCTGGTTCTCCAAACTACTCAAAATTTCTTCTACCAGGTCTCCAGAACCCGCTGGAATTAAACTCTGCCTAATAGTGCATATGCAACTCATATCTCTATTTAATTCTTCCAGTTATGGATAAAATCTCAAAGGTGCTTTTTTTCAAAAGGCAACTGGACTTTTTTTTCTCTTGGAAGACATTTTGCTTCTCATCCAAGAAACTTCTTCAACCATGACTTAGATGACTGAGAAGCTTCATAGACATTATGGATCAAATGTTGGTCTGAATATAAAAAGATGAGACAGAGTTTTTCATATCACTTTATAACTGATAGAGAATTGGTACCATTGTAGGCTTGTCATATAGTCTGTTGTGTGATCATAAAAGCATTCAGTTCCCATTTTCTTCCGTTCCCAAATGTTGGCATATAATTCAAAAGAAAATGAGCATCAAGAAAAACAACAAGTCTTCCAAAACAAAATTAATACGTGTAGCAAATTTTGTCCTAAATAGAATCACTATGAAAGACCACATCATAAGAACCAATACCAGGCTTGTAATTTTTGTAAATAGCATGAAAAAAAATCTTCTGCTACTAAGGAGATTGTCAAACATTTAAAGTTACCAGTCTCTGTGTAGACTTCAAACGATGTTTTCACGGAATACAATGAATCTGCTTTTCATGGGAAGGGAAAGCCCATTGAGCAACAATTAGTTATTACTCCAATTATTTAGTTTAAGATATAATCTCCAAACCCTGTCCAAGTTCTTATGAAAACATTATCTTGTTATTTTCAGAGTTTGGATTTCCCAATAACGTTCATGTAACATGCTCATACAGAATAAAACAGTTGGAATGTTATTGAATGCTAACACATTTAATACGTTAGAATGAGAATTCCATACTTACCTAACAGCCAAAAATGTTAAATACAGTGGTACCTCTACTTAAGAACTTTTCTAGATAAGAACCGGGTGTTCAAGATTTTTTGCCTCTACTTAAGAAACATTTTCTACTTAAGAACCTGAGCCCGGAAAAAATTCCTAAGAAATTTGAGAGTGGCACGAAGGCCTGGCCAGTTTCCTACCATTCCCCCTTTAATCCCATCCATCTGGGCTCCCAGAGGAGCCTTTTGGTGATGCTTAAGGAGGCTTTGGCAGCCCAGAGCAAATGAAGCATTTTCCTTTCTCTGGGCGCTTGGACAGGGAATAAACCTCTGCCAGCACCCAGAGAAAAGAAACGCTCCATTTGCTCTGGGCAGCCGAGGAGTCACCACAGCGAAGGAAAGGCGCCGGCTACAAAGTGAGCGAGTGAGAGGAGAGGGGAGCCCTTCAGCATGGGAAGGAAGAGGCAGCAGGTAGCAGCAGCAGCAGCAGCCAGTGTGTGGGGGCAGTGTATGGGACGCAGCCTCACACCGGGTGTATGGGAGGCGTGTGCTCCTCCTCGCCGCCTCAGAGTCCCTCTTTTTTTTAAGCCTTAAAGTTTTGGATTTTTTTTTCCCCCTCACCTCACCTTCTTCCTTCGGCAGTGACTGTCCTCCTCTTCTTCCTCCTCCCTCTTCCACCCAAATTCCAAGCTTTTATTTCTTTCCTAATGGGTTTGCACGCTTTATTTGCTTTTACTGTACATTGATTCCTATGGGAAAAAATTGCTTCTACTTAAGAACCTGGTCATGGAACGAATTAAGTTTTTAAATAGAGGTATCACTATATACCAGTTTCTGAATTATCTTATAAAGGCAAAAACCCAGGAAGCAAAATGTACCATTTGCAATGCTGCGATTTCGCTGAGGCTTCCCTTGCTGGGAAACCCCACCTCTGGACTTCCGTTGCCAGCGAAGCGCCCGTTTTTGTGATGCTGGGATTCCCCTGCTGGGATTCCCCTGCAGCATCGCAAAAATGCAGAAGTCCGGAGGTGGGGTTTCCCATGGAAGGGAGCCTCATGGGAATTCCAGCAGCGCAAAAATGAGTGCTTCGCTGGCAACGGAAGGTCTGGAGGTAGGGTTTCCCAATGAGGGGAGCAACGGAAGTCCAGAGGTGGGGCATCCCAGTGGCGGTGGCGGGTTCGTAAGGTGAAAATAGTTCATAAGAAGAGGCAAAAAAATTGTAAAACCCGGGTTCATATCTCAAAAAGTTTGTATGACGAGGTGTTCGTAAGATGAGGTATCACTGTAAATGATTAATCTTATTGAGCGGGATTAAACCTTACACCCTTTCTGTTGATTAGCAATTTAAATAAATGATTAATCTTATTGAGTAGGATTAAATCTTTCTACCTTTCTGTTTTAAATTCCTCCTTTATAGAATTGAAATAATGTTAATTTATAGAATGGTCTATGTATTTAATAGCAATATTGCTTGCATACTTATTTTGCTTCAGGGGACACCCAACCAATTCAGTTCCCCAGAATCTTTGCATCTTGTCTTAGCCCAAAGTGCTCAGCATGGGAAGAGCAAGGACATGAGTAGACCACTAAAGGAATTACAAGAAGCAGTGGAAATGCTGAACAATGTGGTGAAGGAACGAGAGCAGGCCTTGAAAGCGGTGACAGAAACTGAGAGCCTGGAGTACTTTCCTCAGGTCGTGAAAGACAAGGAGGAAATTGGGGTAAGAGGAGGCTAAGGGTTGCCACGTATTAGCATACTTCTCTAATGGTTAGAGAACACCTACAGTTTTTACCCTGCCCCAACTCATTGCTTGTTGTGACGATGTTTCTGGTATTAAAAAAAGGATCTGAGGCGTACTGATTCATAGCTTTTCCTGACTATCTTTTAATGCAGTCGCACGAGCAGTCATGGGCCTGCCAAGGTATGCCCATGTTTCTCCATCACTTGGCAGACTGCACTGGCTGCCAATTGGTTTCTGGATCCAATTCAAAATGTTGGTTATGACCTATAAAGCCCTACATGGCATGGGACCACCTTCTGCTACACGAATCCCCACAGAGTTAGTCTTCTCCAGGTCCCGTCAACTAGACAATGTCACTTGGCGGGTCCTAGAGAAAGAGCCTTCTCTGGGGGGGGCTCTGGAATCAACTCCCCCCAGAGATTCACATTGCCCCCACCCGCCTTGCCTTTCTTAAGAATTTGAAAACGTATTTATACTGCCAGGTTTGGGGTCACTAGACCCCAGCCTCTGGTCAGTGAATGCGTAGGATGTTGTAATGTAGGGTGTATTTCCATGTTTGATTTTTAAATGTTTAGCTTTTAAAAATATTTTAAAGTAATTATTTATGTTAATTGGATTTAGATGTGTTTTATATACAGTACTGTATTTTTAATTGAAATGTAAGCCGCCCCGAGTCCATGGAGAGGGTGGCATATAAGTCAAAACAAGGAAGGAAGGAAGGAAGGAAGGAAAGAAAGAAAGAAAGAAAGAAAGAAAGAAGCAATACGGTATCTTTTACAGGTTGTCATATTGTTGACTTGCTTTAATCCAGTCCAACTCTTCATGCAGACTAAAAACTTAAAAGGTGCTTAGAGGAAGCTGATTTATATCAAGTCAGACTGTTATGGTCCATTTAATTCTATATTGTGTACTCTGACTGTCAACAGTGCTTTGGAAAGGAGAATTTCTCGGAGATGTAGAGATCCTGGGGGTTGAACCCGAGATCCTTTTGCATGTAAATCATGTCCTCCATCTGTAATGAGTTCCCCAAAGTAAATGAGTTGCTTCTCACATTCCCTCCTAGTTGTTCATATATTACTGAGACTCTGTTTACACCATTATGCCTTTTCATTGTATTCCTACATGGCTTTCCACACACTCTCCTCCCATATAGAAATTATGGGAATTTCTTGGAAGTAAATATTCAAATATATTGCATCAAACACATAGGTGGTTTGGGAGGAGGCAATGTAAAATCAGCTGGGACAGAAAATGTATTTAAATTATGAAAGGATGAGCCAAATCACAAACCAAGAATTCAGTCTGGGCTAAACCAAAGAGTTCTGCATCTAGACAAGTGCAATTTCAGGGTTTGTGTATTAGACATATAGCAGTAGCAATAGCACTTAGACTTATATACAACTTCATAGTGCTTTATAACCCGATTAGAAAAGCAGTTTACAGAGTCAGCATATTGCCCCAACAATCCGTGTCCTCATTTTACCGACCTCAGAAGGATGGGAGGCCGAGTCAACCTTGAGCTGGCCAGGATCGAACACCTGGCAGTTGGCAGAGTTAGACTGTCATATTGCATTCTAACCATAGTACCAGCACAGCTGTGCATAACATCGTATCCAGAAACGTAGTGCACTGAATGCTGTTGCTAATGCTAAATTTCATCTTGGTTCTTTCTCTGCTCAGCTGAGCTGGGTTGCCTCACAGATTGAAACAATCCGTGAGAGAGCAGAAACGCTGGTTCAGGACCTCATCCAAGCAGAAAGGAGTTTTACCACAGTAAAAAGTGAGATGGATCTTCTTGATGTGCAGGGAATACAGAAAAGGCAAGAAGAGATAGAGGTGAGATCCGGAGTTTGGTTCGGACTTTTCTGTCTGGAAGAATGTTGAAACTGTGTTGGTTTTCCCCACTTTGGAAAGTTTTCAGATGGCACCAAATGCACTGTATATCTATTCTTTATTTTCCTCCTTTATGCCTCCATTTGTAAATATAAATGGAGGAATTGGTAGGAAAGGGAAGAGTTACAAATGGAGGGTAATATCTTTTGGATCCCTCGTAAACATCTAGGAATGAGGTAAGGAAATTGTTTAATAACTGTTCTGTTGGGAACCATTCCATCTCCTGTTAATCTTGTCTGCAATGAGAGCTAACTTTTCTTGCTTAGCTCATTCTGCCTTTTTCTTTTTTTTTACGAGTTTGGCCTTGGGCTAATCTCAAATGTATGTGGGTGAGTAATGTCCTGGGATTTAGAATTAGATTGGCTCTGGTATAGAAGAACAAATATATTTTGCTGTAGTCAGAATGTCCCAAATGACACTTAACTGGATGCTTAAATGCATTCCTGGACTTTGTAGGTTGCAGATTGGGGGGTTAATAGTTGGAAATAGTTGAATATATTCCAAGGGTTAAGTGGTGTGAAGTGCTCCTCATGTTTGCACAGATGTAAATGCAGCAACAATTAGCCCAATGTCCACAAAGTTGCTGGGCTCAGTAGCCACTCCCCCAAATAAGTTTCATTATCTCATAGCAGATGTGGAGACTATATAGATCTTAAAGAAGACATTATACATAGGGTTTTTTAAAAAAAAAAAAATCTATTCTGCCTAGTTACTGTTGCAAATCACAGAAGACTATCTCACAAGTTTAACTTTGACTATAATTTTGAGCAGTACTGTACTTTTTAAAGAAGTGTGATGTTTATTGTTTCTGATCAGCTCTGGTTTTTTTAAAGCTCCCCCCACCCCACCCACCCCCCAAAAAACAATAGCAAGAAACCTATCCTTTCTGGGATAGCAGCAAGATTTCGGAAGGAATCAACAAAGTGTCTTAACCACTGTGAATCCTATTGTTTTGTGTCCTATAGAATGATATGTCTCAGCTGGAAGGAAATATAGAGGAGCTGGAAAGAGGAGTTATTCACCTGGTTCAAGTATCTGATGACTCCAAACTAATTCTTGAAATACTAGAGGCTTGGAAAAATCTCCAAAAACTGGTGCTGGAAAATTCAATTCATGGACAGCAGACTGTTCGCTTATGGCAATTCTTTAAAGGCTATCTGGCCATTATGTAAGTTAGTTTATCTTTCTCTTATTCTCCTTAAAATCTTGGGATGCAAGATGAGCGGAATTAAGAACTGTCTTAAATTACACACACACACACACACACACACACACAAAAGATTGTTTTTCAGACAGCATACTGACATTTCATTGGAAGAAAAATCCATTTGGTTCAGTTACAAGATGGCAGAAAGGCAAAGGAAATAACGTGGAGGCTTATTGGAAAGAAGGATTCTGTTTATTGATGAACAGCATGTAGCATGTAGTTCTGGGGCAGCTGATCAAATGGCTGAATGGGTGGATGGATCTTTATAGGATTCTGGAGCTTTGTGTTTGAAATGCTTCAGGGGATTGTGCAATGTAGTAAGCCTGGTATCATTTGCTATGCTAATGGTGGTGGGCTAATCCTATAATGTCCTAAAAGGTCACATCCTGTCTCTAGAATTTGGGTGGGGAAATGCAAATTTTATTTTTAATTTTTTTAATTTTAAATATAATCTGATAACAATGGACAGATTTTAATTATACAAATTTCTTTAGGTATAAAAACAGTCAATATGATTACAATATATGCCCCCTCGATACGACAACCCAATTTTTTTCTCAATCTTCACAAAAAAATTCTGGAATTAAAATTAGTAAATATAATGATTGTTGGTGATTATAACGTGATAATTAATAAAAAAAACTAGACTATAAAGGCTCTAAAGCCAAATCTAGAAAACAATTACCATCAACCTTTGAAGATTTATGTACAGACTTTGCACTACAAGATATCTGGCATTATTATAACCCAGATCGCTCATATTATACATTTTTCTCCAATCCTCACAAATTGTGGTCATGTATAGACATGATTTGGTCTACTCCAGAAATTATTAATGAAACTACACAGATTCAAATACTTCCGAATACATGGGCAGATCACAACCCCATAATGTTGAAATTAAGATTCCCAACAAATTTCTACTTTCGTAGATGGTCTATGAATCAAGCAGTTCTCAATGAAAAAGATTTTCAAAATTTAATTCAAAATGAAATTCAGATCTTTCTTGAAACTAATCATGATGGAACAACAACAACACAAAACTTATGGGACACCCTAAAAGCTTACATAAAAGGCATCTATATTTCTTATACAGCCAAAAAAGCAAATTTTAATTCCATCATTTGGAGGTGAAGATGTTTTCTTTGTGAAAAGGGTGGCTCAGTTTTTCTCAATGGGCACTGGAGGCCCAATCTGCTGGAGGCTAGTAAGAAAAACTGAGGCTGCTTTCTATCTCTAAGAACAGATTTCTCCATTTCTCCTTTGGAGAAATATAATATTCTACTTCTTTTAATATTCCCAAAATATTTTATTCTCTAGAAGAAAGGGGGAGCTTCCCACAATTTTCTTACAATTAGCCAGTGAAGGGCTACCAAAAATTTTACTACCACACTGTGGGTGTGGCGTATGTAGGATCCTCTGCATTTTCTTTCAACATCTTTCAGTGCAAATTGGGTGCTCCGGGGTGGAGCTCCATTTTCACTACCCCACTGTGTCCGTCTCCCCCCACCCCCCAGTCCGGGCAGTAGCACACCCCTGCATATAGCTTTCTAGCTAGTCTTATTTTCTTTGTACTTTTTATACTTCAGCAAGAATGCATCTTGCTCCTAGAGAAATCTTGGGCAGGCCTTGACATTTTAAAATAAATTAAAGATCAGAATCAGGAAATAGTCCTATTATTATTTTTTAAAAAATTAGACTTTCCTTAGCCTCCAAACTGTTTTGTTACCAATCACGTTTGTGAGATGTTTTTGTTTTGAAGAGAATTCCATTAGCTTCTTAAATCTATTTCAGTCCTAGGCATAGTTCTCTACAGCAAGTATTTCTTGATATCGCATTGCGTGCAGTCTGAATGTAAATTATCACAGTTGACAAACTTGCTGGGAAGTTGCCATTGGCTACAGATTTCCTTTATATATCTTTATTGAGCAAAATACGCATGCAAATATTTTAGTGTTGTCAAGTATGATGACCTGTATGTCAGTTCCTTGCTAACTTTTAAACAATAGTGGGAGAAGCTGACATTGTTTTTACATCTTTAATATTTCCTGAGTAGACTTTGAGACAAGGTAATGGAAAGTGTTTCCAAGCCTTGCCAAGAAAACTGAATGGAAATGTCCATGTAAGTCAATAGGTGTCCAGCACAACTTGAAGGTGATTTGGCGGGATTGAGGGAAGTGCTTGCTATTTTAATTATGAACCACAGGCAGAGAAATTCTGCCATCTAGTGACCCAGATGCAGAATTAGATATCCAGTGCAATTCTTGGCTCCTAATAACTAATGTTCTGCCTGTAGTTAGGTGAATATTCTATGGCTTTGTTGGCAGTGCAGAACAAAGATGGGTGGGCTTCAGATCTGACTAGTGCGTTTCATTTTTTAAATTGAAACTTGAAGACACACTAACAAAACCCTGGTGTAAAAGATATGCATTTAGAGTTAAGGAATAAGTTGCCCACAAGCATCTTCTGAGCAGGGGTGAAATTCAACATTTTCCCCTACTGGTTCTGTGGGCATGGCTTGGTGGGCATTGCAGGGGAAGGATACCAGAGGTGGGTTCCTACTGGTGCAATCTGGTGCGCCACTCCAATTGCATAATTTTGGCGCAACAGCTCCAATGATGTCTTTGCCAGTCCATGTGTGCCACCATCTTTTTTTTCTAACTTTCCGTGATTTTTTTCGGCCCTCTGAGCATGCACAAAAGGAAAATCATCCCTCTGCGCATGTGCAGAAGCAAAATCACGCTTCTGCACAGGGGAAGTGTATGTGTAAAACATCACAATGCCGATTCAGCGCGCCAGTAGGAAGGTAAGAGGAACCTGCCCCTTAAGGATACTGCAAAATCTCCATTCCCACCCCACTCTTGGGGGGGAAATATTGCAAAATCTCCATTCCCACCCCACTCTTGGGGGGAAAATATTGCAAAATTTCCATTCCCACCCCACTCTGGGGCCAGCCAGAGGTGGTATTTGCTAGTTTTCCAAACTACTCAAAATTTCTGCTACTGGTTCTCCAGAACCTGCTGTATTTCACTCCTGCTTCTGAACCTAAGAATATATTTTGAGTACCAGGGTTGCATTAAACATGCAGCATTTCATGTCCGCTAACCCACCCACCCCACTATTACTTCCAGGTTTCCTCATTCAGCAGACGAATGTTGGTGTACAAAGTTTTGTTATTGTTGCTGCCGCTATTCTAACATCATCCAGAAATCTACCTTTTGGTTTTAGTAGACCTTCCTTCCACTTCTGCAATGGAGAGTTAAATTTCTTAAATATTTAGGCTGGTATGAAGACCTATTTCTTCTGGCTGTATTCACAAGTGTCCTTTTACCTTTGATTTTCTAGCTCTTGGACAGAGGACACCCGGGCACAAATTTTCTCAGAGAATCTGAATGCCCAGGGTCTTCCTGAAGCCCCCTGGGAGAATCTGAAGAATAGCATGGAGGCTAAATTGAAGGAGTTTGAAGAGTTGGCAGCATCTGGGTGGGAGCTGGTTGCTGAAGAGCACTATTTGAGTAAAACAGTAAGTGTGAAAGACTAGGGATATAAATATCCCACAGGCTGTCAGTGGAACGATCATTTAGCTAATTTAGGAATCAGTATTTAAGCCCAGAAGAAGATCATGGTAGCTTTTCACATATGCATGTCTTTATGAATTAGGGGCTCAGAGCAGCTAATGGCTTTCTGTAGATAATGGTTTTTATAGATTTCTCAAGGCTGCTCTTAATTACCGATATCGTTTACGCCATTAAACAGCCCCCTCCTGGGCATTAGCTTCATCCAGTAGCAAATGCTTTTCAGTTAGATAGCCTGTATTGATAGGCACAAATGGTTTAAAAATCTGGGGAAAGAGAGATAATGTGTAATTATAGATTATATACAATTCACACCTTTGGAAGCATTTTTTCACATAAAGAAATTCAGTGAGCAAATATTTTATACATTTAAAAAACCCCATAGTATTGTTTAGAGCAGTGGTTTTCAAAGTGGACTGTACCACCCCCTGGGAGCAGTGGGATGACTTAGGGGAGCGCTAAGAGGCAAGGGGGCAGAGAGGGAGGGAGGGAGAAAGAAAGAAGGAAGGAAAGAAAGAAAGAGAGAAATAAAGAAAGAAAAGGAAGGAAGGTAACAGGACTGAGGTGACTGGACAAATAAGTAGGATATAATAATTAAACTCTTCGATTAAGAGACAATGTGGGACGAGGATGCAAGATTCTATAAAATATGAAAAGTAATGTATAAATTATGTAAACTAATAACAACATACATACTGTATATAGGTGTAGATCTGTGTAGAAATGTCATGATGTTTTAAATGAAAAAACTAATAAAGAAATTAAAAATAATAATAATAGTTAAACTAATAATAGCTAAACTCTAAAAAAGGAGAAATACAAATCTATATTAATCTAACTGGCATGCTTAAGAATATGGAAACCACATGGAAATAGTTTCAGAGATATTGTAATATGGCATTTCAGGTGGGCTTTTTCCTCTCCTCTTTCACACTTGTTCTGCTTTTAGATAAAAGAGCGAATGGAGGAGCTACAGAACATGCTGGGATGGGTGATGGTACGATATCAAGCACAGTGTTCTCCAAGGGACCCTGGAAACAAGAATGATGAGCGAGAGACGCTGGATAGCACGCTAAACATGCCTCAGAACCCACAAGTTAGTATGCTTCTTCTGTGCCTTTGTTACAAATAGGAACTTTTATTCATGGCCTGGGGAAAAAAGGGAGACGGTATTGCACAACCAAGGGGGTGGATTGAAGTTTCCTTATTATTTACGGTAACTTCATTATCTTTTTCTTTGATTTGTATCTCTGGATGGGTACGTGTGTAAATTAGAGAAATATCTCTCTAATTTATTGATGGAAAATAAATTAGAATTTATTGATTATAAATTCTACCATCAATATTGAATCTGCAGCTAATGTATCTGATTTTTATCCATGCCATCAGCTGACTGCTTATACATGAGAACATAGAACATCTCAAGGAGGGGGGGATTCATTTTGTGTCTTCAGTCTTTTAAATTGGCAAAAGCAAACTTCTGGGAACCCTGACAATGAAAACAATTGTGGCATAAAAGTATTCCTGATTTAATTGCAAAAACATTGTCTAGACAAGGGGTAGGCATAATTGGCTCTTCTATGACATGTGGACTTCAACTCCCAGTATTCTTGAGCTAGTATGATTGGCTCAGGAATTCTGGGGGTTGAAGTCCACAAGTCATAGAAGAGCCAACTTTGCCTAGGCCTGGGTTAGGGCAATCATATCTTGTATCTCCAGTATTCCTCCAGAACCAACTTTGCCTATCTCTGGTCTAGACCAGCAATTTATTGTTTGCTAAAATGCATGTTCTGATTTAATATTCCTTTTAATAGGCTCCACCAACCAAAGCACCTATGTAGGCAAAGGGGTGAGATAACAGGAGAACAATTTGGATTTAGGCTTGTGTTTGGATCAGTTTAATGGGCTCATAGTGTGAAGTGAATCAACCTATTCTTCATAATCTGGAATTATGATGAAAGTCAAGTGTAGCACCAGCAGGGTTCAGGATTCTTAAACAACCGAATTCTGTTGCTTTGGCAACAGCTTCTAATTCTAGGACTTATAAAGTACCAGTCCACACTATTTTGCCCAAAGGATATGCGTAGCTCTCTTAAAAATAGAATATGGATATTCTATGTCTCATTGGTGTGCTTACATCCTTTTAAAAATTGCTGCTGTAGAAAAAGTACAGGAGCTACCATATTTTTTGTAGTATAAGACGCACCTTTTCCCTCTCTAAAAGAGTCTGAAAATGTGGGTGCATCTTATACGCCAAATGTAGCTTTTACCAAGCCTTTTTAGCCCTAACAAGGTGCTAATGCAATCTTCCGTGCTTTGCGAGCTAAGCGATCTTCCCTTTGCCTGCTTCTTTCATAGCTGCTCACTCAGACAATCAGATGAGCCTTTTTCCAGCCCTAACGAGGTGATAACAATGAATCAATCTTCCGTTCTTTGCTCGTGAAGCCTTTGCCTGATTTTCTCAATTGTTTCTCTCTAAAGAGCAAGAGAAGTGAAATGTTTTAGAAACTGTATTTATCCCCTTCCAGGAGATAAAAGCAAGCACGTAGGCTCAAAAGCAGAAAACTATTGTGCTGAAGCTGACCAGACAAAAGACTAGCCAGATGAATACCTGGTAGACAGATTATTTTTTCCCTATTTTCCTCCCTCAAAACAAAGTTGTGTCTTATGCTCCAGTGCATATTATACTCCAAAAAATATGGTAATCGCCAAGGTCCTATGTTATTGCCTTCTTCCCCTTGCAACTTAATTTATTCTGGTCTCTTAAAATCTTGAGGAACCAGAGGATTGTAGATCTCTTACCTTTTCTTCAGGACCCTCAGCTTGCCTGGACTTATTAAGACTTGGAAGGAGATAATATTTCTTTTTTAAAGAAGAAAGCTCCCTGGACCAGCCTTGGATAGCACCATTAGAGGGTTGAGAAGGAGGGTTAGACTGAGACATTGTCAAGATAGCATTGAAGAAGTATATATTGTATATAGCTATATTAAGGTCTTTAAATAACCATCATTTTGCCTCCCATACTCCCATTTCTTAATCTGATTCCTTTCAAGAAAAACAACAACCATGTCCTATATCTATTTGCTATTTTTCTCCAGTGTGGGAGTTTTATGTTATTTATTTGTTTGTTTGTCAAACATGTACAAGATGGTGGGTGTTTGTATAAACATAACATAAGCAAAGAAGTACAGATAAATGAAGACAATAAGACAGGAAGACAGGAACGATAGGTACAGTGGTGCTCTTATGCACGCCCCCTTTTCCCCCCCATTTTCTGAATTAAGATTTGCTGTGCTTATTTTACGTATATTTTTGCACTTTCAGAATTGAAACCTTCCAAGAATCAATACAACAGTTTTCTGTATGGTCTCCATTCGTATCATATTTAACTAAAATACTTACCATCAGTATAGATTTTCAGTTGCTGGCACGTAGGTGGGGTTCGTCCTGAAAAAATTCAGCACAGGAGATTTAGGCAGACAGTCTAGTTTCATATATAAGGCACTTGTTCACTTGAGTGCAGGGTCTCCAAATTTGCCGCAGATGTGCCCAGCCGGTCTTCTGCCTCCTATGTGTGAATCAACATAGAATGAAGAATCAAAACTGTCCTTTCCCCAGATGATCTCTAGTTTTCTGAATAGGTCATGATCTTATGCCCAGTTAATAGTAGAGAAGCCTGTACAGTCAAGAAGGAAGTACAGTGGTATCTCTACCTACAAACACCTCTATTTACGAAGTTTTCTAGATAAGAACGGGTGATCAAGATTCTTTTTGCCTCTTCTGAAGAACCAATTTCCACTTACAAACCCGAGCCTCCGAAACTGTAACCGGAAAAGGCCTCTCTAGGAATCTCCTGGGATGAAACAGGGCTGGGAAAGCTGGGGAGAAGCCTCTGTGGGGCCTCTCTAGGAATCTCCTGTGGTTTCCCCAATCGCAAGCATTATTTGCTTTTACATTGATTCCTATGGGAAAAATTGCTTCTTCTTACAAACTTTTCTACTTAAGAAGCTGGTCACGGAATGAATTAAGTTCATAAGTAGAGGTACCACTGTAGATCCCAGTTTAGAGGAAATAACAATGCTCACCAAGCTAAAGGAAGAAAATTAGCAAATTGCCCACTGCAGCTTATTTATTATCTTTTCTTACTCCCTAGAGTGAACTCAATTCTAGAGCTGATGTGACTGAAACAGATGGTATCCTGAACTCTAAGGTGTTAACAAAATGTTCACCAGATTGCCATAAACAACCGAAAGAACCGATCTCCACTGCATTTGCACTAAATGTTCTTCCAAGGTACAAGCAGAGCTTGGAAGAGTCAGGAAATGGTTTACCCTTCGAGGCAGATGTCCCTAAGGGAACGCTGGTTCTAGAACCCTCAGAGACCCCAGTTTTACTTGTGCCACAAGCATCCCCTGGCAGTTTGGGTAGCACAGTGAGCTTGATCCTGAACATTGAAAAGGAGGGGGAGAAAAATCCTGCAGGAAGCCAGACAACATCATCACCAACTGTAGGACAAGAGACTTCACATAAGGTAAGGCATTTCCTTGCCAAATTGTTATGCTTAATTGCCATTGCAACACTAGAGCAGGGTTTCTCAACCTTGGGAAACTTTAAGGTGTTGGGACTTCAGTTCCCAGAATTCACTAACCAGCGTGAATTTTGGGAGTTGAAGTCCCACACATCGTAAAAGGTCCACAATCTGAGATGCACTGTTTTAAAGCTGTTGGGTATTTTGATTATTATTAATATTAGCAGAGTTCGGCTGGCTTAATTTGCAGCGGAGTTAGCATGGCAAGAAATAACACGTGGTTCAGAATCCCATTTGTTAGCAATGAATGATCACTCCGTCATAAAGATGAAAAAATACAATCTTTACTTACAATTACTGTATGTTGATTCATGCAATTACAAATTGCAGGCAGATAAGCTTATATTCCAGTCCATATTAATAACTTCTGGATGGTCCCATGTGTGAGGATGGCTTTGGATTTCATCTCACACATGTGTCCTCAGCCGATTACAATGGAGCACACAGGAGGTGGACAAGGAAGGGTCATCAAGGCGAAAAGAGGATCAGAAGAGGGGGGGAGCATCTATTCTGCAGAAGTTTATATAGTCTGCGGAGTACCTGCCCCTTTTGGTCATCAAAAGGTGACACACTGGTCAGTTAATTGCAACTTGACCATAGAGATGTGTTTACAAGACATTGCAAGCATGTAGTAGAGTGGTTAAACCCAACAAAAGCAACGGGAGGCAAAAATTTCTAATGTGAGGAAATTCCAAACTAAGAATGTGAAGTAGGGGAGCACCTAACAACAGTGGGAAATTTGGAAGTTCATTACTAAGCAATAGTATATTAATATGCAGTATGGATCACGGAAGCTAGTTTTGTTTTTTGCTTCTTGCATAAACAGCTGCCCTACATACATCTGGCACAATCTTTTTATGTGGCTCCAACTGACTTTCTGCACCTTCAATTCTCTGCTGGCTGTTGTAGCTTATCATTACTTCTCCTTCACTTTCCATTTTTGTTTCTTTCCTAATATCCAGCTCTCTGAAATTAAACCCTCAGCCTGTAAAACATTTTGGAAACGTTGCCAGGGAATTTTAGAAAATACTTTGGGTAGTTTAAAGAGAAAGAAAAGGCTGTGCCATCAGCATGCAAAAGAGGTAAAATTGCTGTGATGTAGGAATGAGGGAGTGAAGAACCAGGGATGCATGTTAGAGCACATGGCTGCATGTTGCAAGCTCTTTTACTAACTAGCTCATTGCTATTCCTCATAGTTAACTTCTGCATTGATTCACAATTGTCACATCCATGCTCGGAATCAGGCAGACACCTTTAGCAAGGGTATAATGCAGGGGTGGGCTTCAAAAATTTTAGCAAGGGGTTCTCTATCTGGTTGCTGGATGGGCATGGCCTAGTCTACCTCCTGCACCACAATGGAGGGGGGAACGTTTTTGCCTTCCTAGGGCTCCAGAGGCTTTCCTTGAGTTTCTGGGAGGGCAAAAACGGCCTCTCCAGGCTCCAGAGACCTTCGGGAGGCCAGAAACAGGACTGTTTCCGGCCTTCCCACACTTCTGGCAGGCCTGGCAGGCCTGTTTTTCACCCTCCCCGACCCTCTGCACGCACCCTGCACTTATTTGCATTCAAAATGGGCCATGTGGGGACTCCTGTGAGGGGCAGGGTGGATGGGGCCAGCCAGAAGTGGGATTGGGGTGTTCTCCGAACTGCACAGAGTCTACGGAGAGGGGCGGCAAATAATAATAATAATAATAATAATAATAATAATAATAATAATAATAATAATAATAATAATACCTAGAGGTTCTCCATGTGAACCCCAGGAGCACACCCCTAGAACAATGTATGAAGGTGTGAATACATTAAAGCTGCATTAAAGTGTCCATCTCATATCCTATGTCCTATCAAAATTGTTCCCATAGAACTTTAAATAGCGATAGCACTTAGACTCATATACCACTTCACAGGGCTTTAACACCATCTTTAAGCAGTTTACAGAGTCAGCTTATTGCTCCCAACAATCTGAGTCCTCATTTTACCCACCTCGGAAGAATGGAAGGCTGAGTCAACCTTGAGCCATTCAGGATTGAAGGAATCGAACTTCAATGCAATTTTGCAGAATTAGTCTGCAATACTGCATTCTAACCACTGCTCTTAAATATGTTGTATTTTATCCAAGCTCTCTGCATATGCTGTACTTGTTCTCCTCCATATCTTGCCTCTTCAATAATTGACCAAAGGACAAAATTGAAGCCGACACAGTTTCTGCTGTTAGTGTCTACATTTATGAAGGTTCTCTGTTCTGTATAACTATTGAAAATGCTGGACTGGAGTCACCTGTGCAGACTTGCAAATGGACAGAAGATATACTGGGACAAAATTACAACAGTATGTAATTTAGATCTCACTATGAAGGAGTAAATGGATTTGCAAAGGAAAAAGAATCAGGAAATGACTTCTGTAGTATGTGGAATTTTGAGCTAAGATATGGACAGGAGGAAATATTTTATTTTTGGGAAATGGCCAAACCTCTTTCAGCTGATCCTAACTTAACTCATTAAATGTTTTTAATACTCTGTTGATAGTTTGGATATTGGAATGAATTGAGAAAGGGTAGCACATAATCTATATCAAAATGCTTTGAGATGCATTTAATAATGGTTCCTCTACATTTAAGTTCAGTCTAATATTTGTTTGTTTGTTTGTTTGTTTGTTTGTTTGATTGATTGATTGATTTGTATGCCACCCCTCTCCGTAGACTCGGGGCGGCATACAAATCCAATAAATTAATATTGCCTCCCTTCCTGAAAAGCCTGGAATAATAAAATAAAACGAAGTAAACTAGAATAGCTAGAGTTTCAGTTGGCAAGAACATTAATAAACCTGAAGTGCATTGTCCATTTTGGGAGGTTGCATGAACGGGTCTTTCAAATGAAGAGTGGATAAAAATTTGGCAGATGATAGCATGTGTCAGTGCATGCCGTTAGATAAGGTCTTACGAATGCAAAGTTTGCTACTGTGCTATCCTAAATATTTGGCTTAGACTCCAGCAGCTTCATGCAGTTCAGAGATGCTCTTTACTTCTTTTCTTACCATGTTTTACAGGTGAGCACCTATCTGCATGTAAAGGAGAAAGATGGATGTAGAAATCAGGACTCCGACTTTGGAAATTCAGCCCTCAGATCAGAATCCGTTAAGCAAGTGCTTCCCGGGGTTCCTTCTTCTCCATTTTCCAGGGCAGAATGGAGCAAAGCAGCCTCGCATACTTTCCCCAAAATTAGTTCTAGCTGCTCCCCAAAAGGCCCAAAGGGAAAAACCAAAGCAATGGCAGGAGATATTCAACGCCTCACTTTGCAAAGGATCCTAGGAACAAAAACAAATGATTTTCAAGGAGGAAAGCATAGTATGAGTAACACTTGGCCACTTAGATGCACCCAGAGGGTGCCAGTCGTGCAGGCATTGCCTTTACCACAAAGAGAGCCGATGGATTATGTGAAGAGTCCACTAGAATCGGCTATTGATGTGGAATGTGATTTACCCAGAGAAACATCTGGAAAGTGCATATTCCTGAAACAAAACCCAAGTCTCCATAGCCACCACTCACCCACAGAAAAGAAGAACGCGTGTCAGCATCTGTCCCTGGGATCTGTTTTGAGCCTGGAGCTTCCCAAGGACCTCAGTGCTCTTAGAAATGTCCATGATGTTGTCAAGGTAGCAAGGGAAGAGAGAGCAGAAAGGAAGGTAGAAAAGCAGGTGGACCAAAGGGCCCAAAGGAGAACAGAAGAGACAAAATCGCACGAAACTGGTATCAGCCTAGAAAAGGAAACCATTAGAGGACAACGAGAAATGCGTTCAAAGCCCACGAGAGCAGAAGATGTTTCTCATAAGCTCCCCACGTCTAAGAAAGGTGCTTGGTTTGAAGAAGTGAACCTCAACCCAGGTAGGCAGAAAACTTATTCTGTTGCTTCTGGTGAAGAGGTGAAGCTGCATCCTACCAGTCAAACCAATTCCAGTGATGGATTTTTTGATTTCAAGCAGAATAAGCCCTCTCATACCAGTGTATTGCATGAGCAGATAGGTTTGGAGTGGGATAAACTAGTTGCCTCGCCGAGTAGCTCCAAACAGAAGCAAGTAAGAGATGTAGATGACAAGAGAGCCAAAATTCAAGAAGCTTTGAGGTTGAAACTGAAGCCTTCCTCTGCTGAATCTGCAAGCAACCCTGATTTGGTTTCTGGTCTCACCAGAATTAAAGATCCTTTAGTGAATGAGGCATCAGGAAAAGAAAACGCCCAGTGCTCTGAAGAAAGCATTTCAAGACACCCACCTTCATTCCTGCACTTGGGAAACAAATCCCCAACCCAGCCTTCGAAGCCTGATTGTGAGTTGGGCTGTGAGGAAGATACTCTGAGTAGTAACCCAGATCTCTGCCCTATTAATTTGAATCCATGGGTAGAGGTAACCAAAGGAACAAAGTTACAAGGCAAGGCAGCAGACGTCCGTCACCCTGCTCACGAGATGTTTGAAGAAGAGGAAGAAGAGCTACAGGCCATATGGAATAATATGGAGAAGCATAAAAAAGGGTCAGATGTCCCCGATGACCCGGGAAGAAAGATGGACAAAGAACAAAGTCTGGGCAGCTCAGGTGGAAAACTTCTCCTGACATCTGCAGATAATTGGTTGGTGGCCAAATTCAAGCTCCCCACTTCTGCTGAAATGTTGCAGAATCCAGAAGGAGGAAGAGGGGCCGGTCTTGGGGTTGACAAGAGGAAAAACAGACCCAATCAATGTAGCAAAGCAGATATACCTTTTTGCCAGGAGCTTAATAAAGAGGCAGCGTCTTCACCCGGAGAATTGTCACTGCAAAAAATATATCCGGCAGATCAACAGAAATTGCAAGAAGAAAGCAAAAGTGTTAGCAAGGTTAGAATTTTTGGCTTTCAAGGGGAGGGTTAGAAAAAACTATTAGAAACTTGGTTTTATCTACAATTTAAATTTTTGCGGTTCTTTTTCAAATATCCCCAAAAAGAATCAATAGATTTATCTGCCCGCTAATGCAAAACTCATATTTTTTTTCCTGTAGATTGCTATCAATACTGAGCCTTGCAGGTGTGTGTGAGTGTAATACTCATTAAATATCAGTCAATTTGGCCAATTCCATGTAGCTGGAAGATAATAAGATGGTAGACAAGCACACCTGGAATTTGTATAATTAAAAGTCAGTAGATATTCTCAGTCATCCAGGCCATGGTTGTCCCAGAGGTGCTTTTTCAGGAGGCAACTGAACTTCTTTATTTTTCTTTGAAGCCCTTTTGCGTCTTATCCAAAAAGCTGCTTTAGCTCTGACAGGATAGTGGGGAATGGAAGGATTTACAGTGGTACCTCGGTTCTCGAATGCCTCGTACATTTCGGATACCGAACAAAATTTTCAGCAAAAATTTCCTTCTGTATCCGAACAAAAATTCGGATACCGAACAGCCACAGAAAATTTTGTTAATTATCCAAAATGTTACCGCCAGGGGCGACTGCAATCCCAGCAGCTTCGGGGGGGCTCCTTTCCTCAATGCTTCGTCTTGATACCTGTAGGCAGCTGCACCAACTTTCTGCTTCCCGGCGGTGGCAACTGCGGCGGCTTCCCTTCGAGGAGCAACAGCGCTGGGAACATCACGTGATGAAGGGAAGCCGCCAGAGCCATCTCAGCAGTTGCCGCCGCTCCAGCTGCTTCCCTTCATTACGTGACGTTCCCGGCGCTGTTGCTACTCGAAGGGAAGCTGCCGCCGTTGCCGCCGCCAAGGAGAAAATTGGTGCAGCTGCCTACAGGTAACAAGATGAAGCACTGAGGAAAGGAGCCCCCCGAAGCTGCCGGGATTGCAGCCGCCCCCACCCTTCCTGCAGCTTGGAGCGCTTAGACTATAGAGCTCCTCAGATTTTTTATCCCATAGGAAATAAAGAAAATAGATTTAATTGGTTCCCAGTGAGTCAACAGGGGCTTGGAACCAATTAAATCCATTTCCATTATTTCCTATGTGATAAATTAATTCGGTACTCGACCAAATCAGTTCTCGACCACACTTCTGGAACGACCTGTGTTCGAGAACCGAGGTACCACTGTATATTCCTTGCCAACAGCTGGTAATTTGCATCCTTTTAGAAGATTGTTGAGGCACTTGCAGGTTTATCTGTGTCCTCAGGGTCACCTGAGCAGTGCTAATGGTGCTATATAACCATTAGTAGTGCTAATGGTTAGCACTACTCAGATGACCCTAAGGACACAGATAACAATAGCAATAGCATTTAAACAAAGTGCTCTACAGCCCTCTCTAAGCAGTTTACAGAGAGTAAGCATATCGCCCTCAACAATTTCATTTTACTGACCTTGGAAGGATGGAAGGCTGAGTCAACCTTGAACCTACTGAGATTCCATCTGCCAAACTGCTGGCAGAAGGTGATCAGCGAAAGTAGCTTGCAGGACTGCACTCTTAACAACTGCACCACCAAGGCTCTTACTCCAAGTATTTTAACAATCCTCTAAAAGGATGCAAATTACCAGCTCTCTGCAAGCAATATAAATCCTTCCATTCCCCACCATCCAGTCAGAGTTGAAGAAGCTTCTTGGATGAGAAGTGAAACATCTTCAAAGAGAAAAAAAGAAGTCCAGTTGCCTCCTGAAAAAGCACCTTTGGGAATCTGGAATCTGCTTACTTGAAAAAAATGAAGCTAAAGTTAGTGTTGTTGCAAGTTTGGCCACAAAACATTCTCCCACCCTTTTGCTACATTTTGGGGGAAAGTGATTTTAAAAATGCCACATGTTCCTTTACAGGAGATTTTTTTTAAAAAATGTTTTCAGGAGACTTTACGGAGGGGGCGACATACAAATCTAATAAATTGTTGTTGTTGCTGTAGTTGTTGTTGTTGCTGTTGTTGTTATTATTATTATTATTATTTGTTCGTCTTTTTCTAGACTCTTCCCAGTAAATTGGAACTTCAGATGATGGAAGGGCCTCTGGAAAGAAAGAACCTGTTGCAGGCAGGGGGCAGAAAGGTATTTATATTGGAAAAAATGAAACATATGTTAATTTCTTTTTACTTCTTGCTACTGCTTGTCTACAGGTCCAAACAACCACTGATTAGCAATAAATTGCCACATTGAAACAAATTAATCTAGTGCAGTGGTGGCGAACCTATGGCACGCTTGCAGGGATAGGCTACTACCCGGACAGAGGGGGGCAGAATGCAGTGGGGTAGCGAAAATGGAGCTCCACCCCAGAGCACCCAATTTGCACTGAAAGATGTTGAAAGAAAATGCAGGGCATCCTGCATAAGCCACGTCCACAGTAGTAAAAATTTTGGTAGCCCTTCACTGCACGTGTGCTACAGGTGGTACATGGAGCCATATCTGAGGGCATGCGAGGTGTTGCCCTATGTCAGCTCCAGCGCGCTGGCCAGCTGGTCAGCTGATTTTTGGCCTTTTCTGCCATTTTTGCTCTCCCCAGGCTTTAGAAAAATCTCCTGAACCCTGAACTTCCATCTGGGCTGTTTGGCTGTTTTTCACCATCCCCAGGCTTCAGGAGTCTGGAGGCTTCAATAAGGCCTGTGCGCACATGTGAGGGAGCAGTGCAGGGGCAGTGCGCATGCCTGGGGGGGAGGGCATTGCATTATGGGCTTGGACACGCAGATGCATACTAGCATACGTGCACCCTTTTGACACCCGAGCCAAAAAAGGTTCGCCATCACTGATCTAGTGTCATGGTGATATATTGTCAATAAGTAACATTGATGCAGCTCCCAATGTTTTTCCTGTGAGATTATTTATTTATTGATTTGATTTGATTTGATTTGATTTGATTTGATTTGATTTGATTTGTATGCCGTCCCTCTCCGTAGACTCGGGGCGGCTAACAACAACAATGAAACAACATGTAACAAACCTAATATTTAAAATAATTTTTAAAACCCTTATTTAAAAAAAAACAACCAAACATACACGCAAACATACCATTCATAAATTGTATAGGCCTAAGGGGAAGGGAATATCTCAGTTCCACCATGCCTGACAACAAAGAAGCTTACGAAAGGCGAGGAGCGTGGGGGCAATTCTGATCTCTGGCGGGAGTTGGTTCCAGAGGGTCGGGGCCGCCACAGAAAAAGGCTCTTTCCCTGGGTCCCACCAAACGACATTGTTTAGTCGACAGGACCTGGAGAAGCCCAACTCTGGGGGGCCTAACTGGTCATTCATTCATTCATTCATTCAATTTTTTTAAAATGCCGCCCTTCTCCTTAGACTCAGGGCGGCTTACAACAAGTTAGCAGTAGCACTTTTTAACAGAGCCAGCATATTTCCCCCACAATCCAGGTCCTTATTTTACCCACCTCGGAAGGATGGAAGGCTGAGTCAACCTTGAGCCGGTGGTGAGGTTTGAACCGCTGACCTACAGATCTAAAGTCAGCTTCAGTGGCCTGCAGTACAGCACTCTGCCCACTGCGCCACCTCGGCTCATTAGTAACTAACATTGATGCAGCTCCCAATGTTTTTCAGTGAGATGATTCAGGGCAAGTATAATCCACAGTTTGTCAGCTAAAATAAAGTTAAAAGATAGTTTGACTCGAGCATATGTGTGGGTGGGTGGGGAATTATTACCAGGGAATCACCCATACTTTATTTGCCTGGTGCTAATTATGTAGTGAGGGATGCGGTGGCTCAGTGGCTAAGACGCTGAGCTTGTTGATGGAAAGGTCGGCAGTTCAGCAGTTCAAATCCCTAGTGCTGCATAGTGGAGTGAGCTCCCGTTACTTCTCTCCACTAAGCAGTTCGAAAGCATGTAAAAATGCAAGTGAAAAAATAGGGACCACCTTTGGTGGGAAGGTAACAGCGTTCCGTGTGCCTTTGGTATTTAGACATATCAGCCACATGACCACGGAGATATATTTGGACAGTGCTTGCTCTTCAGCTTTGAAACGGAGATTAGCACCGCCCCCTAGAGTCGGGAATGAGTAGCACATATGTGTGAGGGGAACCTTTACTTCTACCTTAATTATGTAGCCTTTTCATGCCCTAATGCTTTTGGACATTAGTTGTTTTTCTTGGCCCAGGATTTAAGAAAGCGTTTATAGGTAGTCCTCAACTTATTACCACAATTTCCATTGCTAAGTTCCTGGTTTTATGACATTTTTGCCATGGTTGTTAAGCAAATCACTATAACTTCTGTGAATCACATGGTCATTGAGTGAATCCAACCTCTCCCATTGACTTTGCATGTTGGAGGCCAACTGGGAAAGTCACAAAGGATGATCTCAATATCATAAATATATGATGGTAGCCAAGCACCCATATTATGGTTACATGATTGTGCGAATGCTGTGAAGGTTATAAGTGCCAGGACAGGTCATAACTCATTTTTTTCAGTGCCTTGTAACTTTGGTCATTAAATGAATAGTTGTAAGCCTAGGATTACCTGTATTCCAAAAGCAAGTATGGACATAAGAGGTTTCCTTATTGTGCTGCTTCATGTGCAGATCAGTCTTTATCTGTTGTAGATCTGACCTTGGATTTTTGTTCTTTCAGGCAAATAGTCGCTCCTGGAACACATTTCATACAGTTCTGATGAGGCAGACTTTGTGTTTTTACCAGGACAAGAAAGATACCCTCAAGGTAATGGCTGGTGAAAGAGAGAAAGAAAAAAACACAAAATGAAATGATTGATTGATTACCATAAATGCCATCATGTCTTTTTCTACTCCTAGAAATCACATTGATATATTTTCTCCCCGAGAAATGGAGCAAGTGCAATATAAAAAAGTCTGTGCCAAATATTTAACAATGTTGTTCTTTTTTTAAAAAAAATCTGCTTGAATTTGTTCTCCATCATTTCTATATCCTATATAATCCTTCGCCTAATAATTTGTGCATGGACAAGGTCATTAAGTATATCGACATGAAAACACTTTATACTGTTTTTGTTGACTGAGTTTTAGAAATAAACTGCATTTTTGCCAAAACTAAACTTTAAATGACGTGTATCCTAGAACAGTCATAAAGTGTAACAAAATATAAATTATCCATAGGTGCATTGAAAACTGAGCTTAAATGGTAATTATAAATGGCACTGATTTAAAACTTGCAAAATTTTCATAGAACAGAAGCATCTGAATAGGCTCTCTTAATATAATGACATTGATCCATCAAGTAAGAAGAATGAATATGATCACAAGGAGGTCCTTGCATTTTACGTTGCGTCTATCAGAGGTCTCCAAACTTTAAGACTTGTGGACTTCAACTCCCAGAATTCCCCAGCCAATTCTGGAAGTTGAAGTCCACAAGTCTTAAAAGCGGCCAAGGTTGGAGAGCCCTGGCCAAAATCAACAGAAATGGAGAAACAGAATCCTGGATCATTCCTTTCTTCAGTTTGCCATTTAAAATAGTCCCTTTCTCAAGCTTTTCCTTGGTTAAATACGTACTAGTTTACTTCTTTGATAGCCATAGCTAAACCTTCAGAACCTTTACCCTATTCCAGGAAGAAGAATATTTATTTAACTGAAATTACTATTACATGGTGGCTTAGTTAGAAGCAATATTTTCAAGTGTGGGGACTTTATGTTTGTCTTCTTTGCATAGCAGAGCTCTGTGATGGCCTTACCATTAAATCTGTCTGGAGCTGTTTGCACCCTGGAAACAGAATATACCAAAAAGAGCAATTGTTTCACGTTACAGTGAGTAGCATCGATTTTTCCATTCCTGTATGAGATATCTGGAAGCATTTGCCACTTTCAGATATAGGTGCTGTTCCAAAATTTGGAAATTTTCATTCTCTGACTGAACGTTTGGAACAGATATTGTCCTTTATATAATTTTTGTAGATATCCCAATATGCCAACAGTGGAACATATTCACTGTGTTCAGTTGATGAGGAAGGGCACATGCAGTTTGTCGTATCTCTGCTCCCCATCAGATTTCTAGGACAATCCATAATGGCAATGAATTTCCTAAAGAGAGCAGAATCAATTTCTTTTCAGAATTCCAGCACGGATTGTTTCTTCTTCACTTACAACTTTCAGTCATTCTCAGTAATGTTTAAGGTGGATAAGTTATTTCTACCTGTAACTTATGTTTTAATTCCCACTGAAATACTTCACTGGAATGTGGCCAGCTATCATCTAATAGTTCTATTGACAGGTGTCTTAGGAAGTCCTGGAAAGTATACTGCTCAAAAAAATAAAGGGGACACTCAAATAACACATCCTAGATCTGAATGAATGAAATATTCTCATTGAATACTTTGTTCTGTACAAAGTTGAATGTGCACAACGGCATGTGAAATTGATTGTCAATCAGTGTTGCTTCCTAAATGGACAGTTTGATTTTACAGAAGTTTGATTTACTTGGAGTTATATTGTGTTGTTTAAGTGTTCCCTTTATTGTTTTGAGCAGTATACTTTATGGAGAACAGGAAACTATTCTATGGAGTTTTCTAGACCGCTTTCCAAAATTATTCTTTATGACACCATATGCAGAGGAAATGGGAGTGGCCTTGACAGATAGGAGGAAGAGCCACTACCAAGACAATAGTCAGAGAAAAAAGAATTGAGTCCAGAGCAGAAAAGTATCCGAAGTAAGCATCTCAGACCAGACCCTTGCTAGATCTCATAAAGGGTCAGAAGAAAAATATATACAGTGTTCCTTCGATTTTTGCGGGGGATGCGTTCCAAGATCACCCGCGAAAGTCGAATTTCCGCGAAGTAGAGATGCGGAAGTAAATACACTATTTTTGGCTATGAACAGTATCACAAGCCTTCCCTTAGCACTTTAAACCCCTAAATTGAAATTTCCCATTCTCTTAGCAACCATTTAGATTATTATTCACCCTGTTTATTTATTAAAGTTTATTTAAAAAAATATTTATTAAAGGCAAACAAAAGTTTGGCAATGACATACGATGTCATCGGGCAGGAAAAAACATGGTATAGGGAAAAACCCATGAAGTATTTTTTTAATTAATATTTTTGAAAAACCGTGGTATAGACTTTTCGCGAAGTTTGAACCCGCGAAAATCGAGGGAACACTGTATTCAGAATTTAAGATTTTGTTACTACAGCTTTGCAATAAGTAGTACTGATTTATTTAACAAGGAAATCTTAATCTAGGCTAGCTTGAAGTCTGATCCCATAATACTTTTTCTCTCACACACATCTAGGTTGAATAATGGCTCAAAGTATCTTCTCAGAGCTCCAACTGAACCACTAATGAAAGAATGGGTTACAAAATTACAGCAAAACTCAGGTAAGATTGAAAGGAGAAGTTCCTGAGGATTGGAGAATGGCCAGTGTTGTGCCTATCCACAAGAAGGGCAGTAGAGAAGAAGCTGGTAACTACAGGCCAGTTAGCTTGACATCAGTTGTAGTTAAAATGATGGAGACTCTACTCAAAAAGAGGATAAATCAGCACCTAAAAAACAATAACTTATTGGACCCAAATCAGCATGGCTTTACTGAAGGCAAATCATGTCAGACTAATCTCATTGATTTCTTTGACTATGTCACAAAGGTGTTGGATCAAGGTGGTGCCGTGGATATTGCCTACCTGGATTTCAGCAAAGCCTTTGATAGGGTTCCACATAAAGAGCTGATAGATAAATTAGTGAAGATTGGACTTAATCCCTGGATAGTTCAATGGATTTGCAGCTGGCTGAAGCGTAGACATCAGAGAGTTATTGTTACCGGCGAGTATTCTGAGCAGAATCAGGTTACAAGCGGTGTGCCACAAGGGTCTGTTCTGGGTCCTATTCTTTTTAATATGTTTGTGAGTGACATAGGAGAAGGTTTGGTAGGGAAGGTTTGCCTATTTGCCGATGACTCTAAAGTGTGCAATAGGGTTGATATTCCTGGAGGCGTCTGTAATATGGTAAATGATTTAGCTTTACTAGATAAATGGTCAAAGCAATGGAAACTGCAGTTTAATGTTTCCAAATGTAAAATAATGCACTTGGGGAAAAGGAACCCTCAATCTGGTATTGTATTGGCAGTTCTGTGTTAGCAAATACTTCAGAAGAAAAGGATTTAGGAGTAGTGATTTCTGACAGTCTCACAATGGGTGAACAGTGCAGTCAGGCGGTAGGGAAAGCAAGTAGGATGCTTGGCTGCATAGCTAGAGGTATAACAAGCAGGAAGAGGGAGATTATGATCCCGCTATATATAATGCTGGTGAGACCACATTTGGAATACTGTGTTCAGTTCTGGAGACCTCACCTACAAAAAGATATTGACAAAATTGAACAGGTCCAAAGACAGGCTACAAGAATGGTGGAAGGTCTTAAGCATAAAACGTATCAGGAGAGACTTAATGAACTCAATCTGTATAGTCTGGAGGACAAAAGGAAAAGGGGGGACATGATCGAAACATTTAAATATATTAAAGGGTTAAATAAGGTCCAGGAGGGAAATGTTTTTAATAGGAAAGTGAACACAAGAACAAGGGGACACAATCTGAAGTTAGTTGTGGGAAAGATCAAAAGCAACATGAGAAAATATTATTTTACTGAAAGAGTAGTAGATCCTTGGAACAAACTTCCAGCAGACGTGGTAGATAAATCCACAGTAACTGAATTTAAACATGCCTGGGATAAACATATATCCATCCTAAGATAAAATACAGAAAATAGTATAAGGGCAGACTAGATGGACCATGAGGTCTTTTTCTGCTGTCAGACTTCTATGTTTCTATGTTTCTATATAGCCTTGGGTGGGGTAGTGAAAATGGAGCTCCACCCCAGAGCACCCAATTTGCACTGAAAGATGTTGAAACAAATCACAGGGCGTCCTGCGTAAGCTATGCCAACAGCGTGGTAGTAAAAATTTTGGTAGCCCTTCACTGAATATAGCCCATGGTATAATGGTTAGGTCTAAGCGGGGAAAAGTCTGGACATTTTACAGCAACTTTTATCTTCTCATTGAACCTGGGTCAAACCTAGGATCATAAAATGGGTTAATCTTAATATTTTAGGGAAAATTGACTAAAATTTTGGGATTTATTTGCGGGAAGCTGAAGCTAAAACAAAATGATCTCCTAGTCTCAGTTCCTTTTGTGTAAGTCTTCGGAGAGGGGCGGCATACAAATCTAATTAATAATAATAATAATAATAATAATAATAATAACAACAACAACAACAACAACAACAGTACAACAACAGTGGCTTGTACATTGGTTACTGTTCACATGCCATGTTTGAGCTGAATGATACAAGTAAAGAGGAATGAAAGTGCTTTAAAGTTCATGTTTTCATTCCTCTCTGTTCATCGGAGAATCTATAGCACTCTGTTCTTTCTTGCTTTTCTTTTTGTTTCTTTGAAGTGTGTGAAGTAGACTTTGGCCATAGGTTTTCTTGGCTATGAGCCCACTTCTTAAACTACTTGCATGGTTTTATTTTAAAATGTGATGTCTGAAATTGCTGCTCTGATATTTCCCAAGGTTTACCTGAAGTGGATTTCTTCCCATCATCTTCCCAGCCTGCTCAAGGAGTGACCTCTGCGGTTAGGTAAGTAGTTCAAGCAACTCAGCTACAATACAGATTTGCAAGAGGAGAGTTCAAAAAGTTTTTGAGAATTCACAAACTGATACTCCTATAAATATTTTGGCACCTTTTAAAAATACAATACTGTATCAAGAAACCGAGACTATCCAGGCTCTGGAATTCCTAAATGTAAAATTACGGCCTTGCTAGCTGGACTGATGGAGATTGCAGTCTATCACATCTGGAGAAACTAGATTAATAGCAGTTTAATATTTGGAAATGCATCTTGTTCAAGTTGAGATTATTAATGTAGTTTCCTTGCTTTTTCTTCTGGTGTGATTGTCTAGCCTCTCCATTATTAGAGGCATCCCTTATGCCTACTTATTAACATGCAGTATGCTGGTTTATTTTCAGCCACATAGAAACTATCAGTGGGCGATATGAAATTAAGTGACATATCCTAAAGTGGTACCTATGAATAAATCAGCTCAGTTTGCTTTATGGAAAAGACAATCTCCAACTAAACACTGCCTGAAATATGCAGCAGAATTCTGTGTAAATTTGGATTTATTTTATTTATTTATTACTAAATAATACAACATGTTAGCAATAGCACTTTTTAACAGAGCCAGCATATTGCCCCCACAACCCAGGTTCTCATTTTACCCACCTCGGAAGGAGGGAAGGCTGAGTCAACCTTGAGCCGGTGATGAGATTTGAACTGCTGACTTGCAGATCTACAGTCAGCTTCAGTGGCCTGCAGTACAGCACTCTCCCACCCCGGCTCTCCTAATTTGATTCATATTTCCTATTTCCACCCCATCCACTCCTTTCTTTTAGTGCAATTCCTGGCCAAGGAGTTTCCCACTTCCAGAGCTTTCAGAAAAAGCTTCCAACTAAGAGACAAGAAATCAGATTTCTGCCCAAGTCAAGTGTAAAGCTGCAGTTGCCTTACAGTACTCATAATCAACCACTGGATGCAACAGGTAAGTATATGAAAACTGACTGCAGATTTTCAAGAGCATTTTCCTGACTTGACCTCAGTAGTTTATTATTGTAGTATCAGCTGATCAAGAACCTGGGCTTCTATGGACCCTGAACTAAATATGGTTGGGTCTAGTAGATAATTGTATGGGACAAGTACAGGCCTAATTAGGAATCCCCCAAAATATGACTAAAGGAAATAGTAATGAACTACAGTAGTACCTCTAGATACGAGCTGCTCCACATGCGAGTATTCCAAGATACGAGCCACGAGGGGAGAGAAATTTCTTTTCGAGACCCGAGCTCAAATTCGGGATACGAGCCGAGCGTCCACTAGGTGGCGCAAGAATCCTTGCTTCTGGTTATCTCGGAGGGGAAAAACAAAGTCTAAAGCCATTTGTTCCAGATACGAGTTGTTCGACATACAAGCTCCCTTCTGAAACGAATTAAACTCGTATCTAGATGTTCTACTGTATTTCTGTATTGCTGCAAGAAATCCATATAGTCACCAGAAGTCGATTTTGATCTGAAAGACGCTACCTTTAGTACAGTAATACCGCTATAGTTATAGTTTATAGTGTATTAGATTTGTATGCCGCCCCTCTCCGAAGACTCGGGGCGGCTCACAGCATAACAGTAATACAATACATTACAAATCTAATAATAAAAAGTTAAATTCATTTAAGAAGGCATTAAAAACATAATAAAACCCCTAACTATTCAACCTAAGGCCAAAAACATAATAAAACAGGGGGAAAGATGGTAATTATCCCCACGCCTGGCGACAAAAGTGGGTCTTCAGCATTTTACGGAAGAGGAGGAGGGGGGGCTATTCGAATCTATACTACCCAAAAATATAAATTCTTTAAATAATATGTAGTAAACTGTTCCTCTCATCTCAATTGAAGTCACCATAAGAGAGCATCCTTCAAAAATTACTGCTGTAGAGCAGCGTTTCCCAACCGGTGTGCCGCGGCACACTAGTGTGCCGCGAGACACGGCTAGGAAGAAGGAGAGCTCCATTCTTCGCGCCTTTTTCCCGCCTTCCTTATTTGGGGCCCAGCGGGAGAGCGCCGAAAACCGCAGCATCGAGCAGGAGCCGGGGGACAGCTGCGAGCGGGAGCCCCAGGACGGAAGTACCGGCAGCGCCCCGCCCAGCTGGAGCTTCCCTGGCATCGGCGGCAAGTGTCCTTTGTGGCCCGGCGGGAGGGCACTGGCGTTAAGAGCGGGGGAGTGGCTGCAGCGGCCGCAGGCAGTCGCGGGGAGATGGCGGCGGCGAGAGGGAGCTCCAGGCGGCGGCGAGAGGGAGCTCTCTCACTCTCTCTCTCAGCTGACTGCAAGCGGGAGCCCTGACGGTGGCGGTTGGACGTGCTGCTGGATGCCGTACATGCTGGCGCTGTGGGCCTGGCATATACGGTGTCCAGCAGCACGTCCAGCTGCCGCCGTCAGGGCTCCCGCTTGCAGTCAGCTGAGAAAGAGAGAGAAAGAAAGAGAGACATATAAGAGAGGCAGAGAGAGAGAGAAAGAGAGACATAGCAAGAGAGGCAGAGAAAGAGAGACAGAACAAGAAAGAGAGACAGCAAGAGAGGCAGAGAAAGAGAGATAGAGAAAGAGAGACATAGCAAGAGAGGCAGAGAGAGAGAAAAAGAAAGAGAGACAGCAAGAGAAAAAGAGAGACTTAGCAAGAGAGGCAGAGAGAGAAAGAGAAAGAAAAAGAAAGAGAGACATAGCAAGAGAGACAGAGAGAGAGAAAGAGAGAGAAAGAAAGAGAGATAGCAAGAGAGGCAAAGAGAAAGAAAGAGACATATAGCAAGACAGTGAAAGAGAGAGAGAGAGCAAGAGAGAGAGAAAAAAGCAAGAAAGAGATAGCAAGAGAGACAGAGAGAGAGAAAGCAAGGGAGAGAGAAAGACATAGAGGAAGGGAAGAAGGGAGAGAGAAAGAGAGCAAAAAAGAGAGAAAGAAAGAAAGAAAGAGGGATGGAGAGAGAGAAAGAAGGGAAGGAAGGAAAAGAGAGAAAGAGGGAGAAATAGAGCGAAAGGGAGGAAGAGAGAGGGGGTTTTTGTCCAAAATTTCTTTAGCCCGCCCCCCCCCCTCCTTTCAATGTTCCCCAGGATTTTGAAAATATGAATAATGTGCCGCGGCTCAAAAAAGGTTAGGAAACACTGCTGTACAGGACAGGTAAGAACTAATGACATAGAATCCATTCAAGCGCCTTCTTAATTTATTTTGGACTTCTGAAATCTTGGGAGAAACTGGCCAAGGCAGCGGAAATGACCATTTCTACACAACCTTTTGCTGGACTGAACTAAATGGTCAAAGGAAATCTAATGAAACAAAAGTTTTTCCTCCAAGGAAGAGATATGTATGGGATATGAACAAATCTCTAAATTTAATTGCTGACAGCTAGAGAGAAACAGAGCTTCTATCTGCAATAGCACTTAGACTTACATACCACTTCACAGTGCTTTGCAGCCCTCTGTAAACTGATTATAGAATCAACATTTTGCCCTCTGTACTAAGTCAGAATGTGGATCATTTTGATTTGGCTTTATATGTTGTGTAAAGATAGCTAATCATATTTAACCAAATTGTGGCTTATCACAGTCTTTCCCTCTCATACACATGCAAACCATCCTACAAATACATGTTCTAAGCTTAGTTCGTGGTCCCCATCACAGCAAAGCAGTTTCTAGTGGTTCGCCCCGGTTCGGGTGTACCATAATGGCAGTGGCAGGAGGCCCTACCCACCTGTGCATATGTCATCACGGATGCTCTGTGCATACAGATCTCCAAACTGGTAGCAAAGATAAGTGAAACCCATTACTGCAGCAAAGGTTACATCTGTGTTAAAGTTAATATGCTGACATTGATCCCGTAAGGAAGACATCTGATTGGACTGTGGCAGGGCTTTAAAGGTTACAACAATAGAATAGAATAGAATAGAATAGAATAGAATAGAATTCTTTATTGGCCAAGTGTGATTGAACACACAAGGAATTTGTCTTTGGTGCATATGCTCTCAGTGTACATAAAATAAAAAGAAACATTTTTTAAGAATCATAAGGTACCACACTTAACGATTGTCATAGGAGTCAAATGAGCAATGAAGAAACAATCAATATTAATAAAAATCTTAAGAAAACAAGCAACAAGTTAACAAGTCATACAATCAGAAGTGGGAGGAAATGGGTGATAGGAATGATGAGAAAAAACTAGTAGAAATAGTAGTGCAGCCTTATTAATAATTTGACAGTGTTGAGGGAATTATTTGTTTAGCAGAGTGATGGCATTCGGGGGGGGGAACTGTTCTTGTGTCTGGTTGTCTTGGTGTGCAGTGCTCTGTAGCGACGTTTTGAGGGTAGGAGTTGAAACAGTTGTGATTATCCTTTGACGTTTGTGTCGCTCTTGTTGGATTGCAGAACCAAATTGGCACTCCAAGTTGCATAATCACAATGTTTTGCCTTGACACAGTGCATCTCTCCTTCTAGGAAATGGCCTTAAAGCTGCACCTATTTATACCACAGAACAGAATCTAAAGCAGTGTTCTCCTTTGGAGTCAGCAAGGTCACAAGAGCCTCAGTTCTACCAGGAAGATGACTGTGGACTGGTGACAAGTAAAAGGCGATCATATTCATTCACTTCAGGTATGACGTGCATATCTGTAAAGGAAAAAAAACAGAATTATTAAGCATAATCATTGATTTAGTCATGTGTAGCAGTGGTTCCCAAACTTGGCAACTTTAAGACTTGTGGACTTCAATTCCCAGAATTCTCCAGCCAGCTATGCTATGCTATGCTATGCTGGAGAATTCTGGGAGTTGAAGTCCACAAGTCTTAAAGTTGCCAAGTTTGGGAACCACTGATGTATAGCAAGCACCCAGAGTTTGCTCAAATGAGTCTGTCTGTAGACACTGTCAAATAAATAAGCGTTGCTAAGACTATTAATTTCCCTCCTGGCTTTCTAACTGCTTCTTCAGCTAATCAGCTATTAAATCCATGTCCTTATGTTGAAATACAACTCAGGGCTCTGCCATTAAAATGTGCCTGCAGTGACTAACATGACATCATATGCTATTTTCAGACTGTATCCTTTCAGTTAGAAGTCAAGGTTATTTACAAGTAACAAGTGTATTGCTTAAAATCTCCGCTAGGTGCCACTGTGGGAATCAGATCCATTTGTTTGATTTTTGAAATGCACTTCTCACTTGAATGTGTTTCAAACAGAGTGGAGCAGACTTTGATTATACAGGTGGAATAATTATTACTTATTAATTATTATTAATTATTTAGATTTGTTGTAAACTGTTTTTTCACTTTGTTATGAGCCGCCCCGAGTCTGCGGAGAGGGGCGGCATACAAATCTAAATAAACATAAGCATATTACATTTTATTATTATTTATTAGATTTGTATGCCACCCTTCTCCAAAAACTCGGGGCGCATTCCATCTACTGGGGCCTAGCATGGAAAACATCTTTAAAATTAAATGATTCTGCTTCCAACAATTGGTTGTAAGCAGAGAACTAAAAGTAAATAGTATTTTCTTTTTTAAGTAAGAAAAAAGAAATAACATTAAAAATATTGTTGATAAAATTGCAGATCTCTAGAGATTTACCGGTACCATTTTGAAAAGGTGATTTTTTTTTAAAGCTGATTGATAATAATGGAAGAGCAAGATGTTCATCAATTGTCCTAAGGGTGAAGTAGGTGTCAGCAGGACCATTGAGTTGGAGACCAAATGCACTGTGAAATTCCTCAGAGGCCAAATATTCATGTCTTTTTTACTGGTCCCAGAGCTGAATTTGAACACTAGAAATACTCCAGATGTCAAGAGAAGAAGGAAGTAGTCCCATATTTATTGGCCTTTCCTGATTGGACACAGTCTGTGATGGCTGAGAATTTTGGGAATAACAGTCCTCAAGCTATTAGTGAGAGCTCCAGGGTTAGGGAAGACTCCAATAAAAGAGAATATTTGTAACTCAGGATTGAAATGAAGGGGCCTTGGTGCTCTCTGAGTTTGGTTATTTTATTTATTTTGTTTACTTATTTTATTTATTAGATTTGTATGCCGCCCCTCTCCGTAGACTCGGGGCGGCTCACAACAGGAATAGAACAATTCATAACAAATCTAATAATTTAAAAACATTTTAAAAACCCCATTATTAATCAGACATACATACAAACATACCATACATAAATTGTATAGACCCGGGAGAGATATCTCAATTCCCCCATGCCTGGCGGCAAAGGTGGGTTTTAAGGAGTTTACGGAAGGCAAGGAGGGTGGGGGCAGTTCTAATCTCTGGGGGGAGCTGGTTCCAGAGAGTCAGGGCCGCCACAGAGAAGGCTCTTCCCCTGGGACCCACCAAACGACATTGTTTAGTCGACGGGACCCGGAGAAGGCCAACACTGTGGGACCTAATCGGTCGCTGGGATTCGTGTGGCAGAAGGCGGTCCCGGAGATATTCTGGTCCGATGCCATGAAGGGCTTTATAGGTCATAACCAACACTTTGAATTGTGACCAGAAATTGATCAGTAACCAATGCAGACTGCGGAGTGTTGGTGTGACATGGGCATACCTGGGGAAGCCCATGATTGCTCTCACAGCTGCATTCTGCACGATCTGAAGTTTCCGAACACTTTTCAAAGGTAGCCCCATGTAGAGAGCGTTACAGTAGTCGAATCTCAAGGTGATGAGGGCATGAGTGACTGTGAGCAGTGACTCCCGGTCCAGATAGGGCCGCAACTGGTGCACCAGACAGGCCTTTCATTACCCAAACTTGGTAGCATCATTAGTGCAGAAGAAAAGGCTGTTGTGTTCTCCTTACAGTCCCAGCCAGCTGCTTCTCCCCCTATAACCTCCCTCACTCCATTGCTGTAATAAGAGGAAGAGTCAACATTTATTTATTTATGTTTGTTTGTTTGTTTATTTGTTTGTCAAAACATGTACAATATAGCAGATATTGGTATGAACATAAACAAAAGCAAGGTAGGTTTAGATAAATTTGGACAATAGGGCAGTAGGACAGGGATGGTAGGCACGGTGGTGCGCTTATGCACACTCCTTACAGACTTAGAAACATAGAAGATTGATGGCAGAAAAAGACCTCATGGTCCATTTAGTCTGCCCTTATACTACTTCCTGTATTTTATCTTAGGATGGATATATGTTTATCCCAGGCATGTTTAAAGTGTTTTTAACAGGAAAGTGAACACAAGAACAAGGGGACACAATCTGAAGTTAGTTGGGGGAAAGATCAAAGGCAACATGAGAAAGTATTATTTTACTGAAAGAGTAGTAGATCCTTGGAACAAACTTCCAGCAGACGTGGTTGGTAAATCCACAGTAACCGAATTTAAACATGCCTGGGATAAACATATATCCATTGTAAGATAAAATACAGGAAATAGTAAAAGGGCAGACTAGATGGACCATGGGGTCTTTTTCTGCCGTCAGTCTTCTATGTTTCTATGTTTCTATGTTTCTAAATTCAGTTACTGTGGATTTACCAACCACATCTGCTGGAATCTACTACTCTTTCAGTAAAATAATATTTTCTCATGTTGCTTTTGATCTTTCCCCCAACTAACTTCAGATTGTGTCCCCTTGTTCTGGTGTTCACTTTCCTATTAAAAACATTTCCCTCCTGAACCTTATTTAACCCTTTGACATATTTAAATGTTTTGATCATGTCCCCCCTTTTTCTTCTGTCCTCCAGACTACACAGATTGAGTTCATTAAGTCTTTCCTGATACATTTTATGCTTAAGACCTTCCACCATTCTTGTAGCCTGTCTTTGGACCCGTTCAATTTTGTCAATATCTTTTTGTAGGTGAGGTCTCCAGAACAGACTTCTTAGGAATGGGATGAGGTTGACTATAGACAGCCTAAGAGTAAAGTTTTTGGGGTTTGGGGAAGAAACGAGAGAGTCAGGTAGCGCATTCCATGTATTGATCACTCTGTTGCTGAAGTTGTATTTTCTGCAGTCAAGTTTCAAGCGGTTGAGTTTGAATCTATTGTGTGCTCATGTATTGTGGCAGTTGAAGGTGAAGTATTCATTGACAGGTAGGACATTGTGGTAGGTGATTTTATGAACACTTAGGTCAGATTGAAGACAACATAGCTCTAACACTTTACTACATTTCCGCCTCCCTCGTTGTCATCCTACTGCAGCAGACAATTTTCTTCCAATTTCAGAGCAGCTAGAATCTGCACAACTTTCATTTTGTCTTCACAGAACTCCGCAAGGTTTGAGGACAGGCTATTGGGGACATTTCTCATTCACTCAGTGAAGTCTTGGCTGGCTTACTTCCTGCCACCTGAGCAAGCATCATCTAGTAGATTTCACAGGCAATTTTATCAGTTAAGCCAATCTTTCTAATCAGTTTCACGACCTCTGAAAATAAAACTATACAGCTTGATTTTCTCCGATGATATCAGTGGTTCACACACAAGCCTTGCTTCATCCTGCTTCCCAGCCTCTGTGATCAGGCAAGCTACTGCATGTTCTCTGCACACATATACCAGCCCTGTTTTATGCACACATATACCAGTCAACCTGTTGGAAATGATGCTTGATTTTAATGAGTGGGGCAGTGAAAGGTGATATTTTGCACTCTCTTCCCAATCAGTTTGGAGGGAGCACTGACTCGTCCAACCTCGACTTCATCTACCAAAGTTAATGAACTCAATCTGTATAGTCTGGAGGACAGAAGGAAAAGGGGGGACATGATCAAAACATTTAAATATATTAAAAAGTTAAATAAGGTCCAAGAGAGAAGTGTTTTTAATAGGAAAGTGAACACAAGAACAAGGGGACACAATCTGAAGTTAGTTGGGGGAAAGATCAAAAGCAACATGAGAAAATATTATTTTACTGAAAGAGTAGTAGATCCTTGGAACAAACTTCCAGCAGACGTGGTAGATAAATCTACAGTAACTGAATTTAAACATGCCTGGGATAAACATATATCCATCCTAAGATAAAATACAGAAAATAGTATAAGGGCAGACTAGATGGACCATGAGGTCTTTTTCTGCCGTCAGACTTCTATGTTTCTAAGTTAGTCAAGGACGGATCACATGTCCAAAGTACTTTAGAAGGGGAATTTAAATAGTGCCACATGCAAGACTAAAATTGGAATTACCAAGCGATTCCATTAATATTATGAAAAATAATAACAACAACACCCCCTCTCTCTCTCTCTTTCAGCTACATATCAGAACATCACACCTTTATCGAAGTCTAAAGGAGCCAACAACTACTCTGTTACTCTGTACATTGGTGAGCAGGCTCCAACCACTCCTCCACGGCCCCGCTGCCACTCCTTCATAGCCACTCCAGTTGGAGCCCGAGAAATGGTAGGGGAGCAACACCAAGGTGCTTCGCCTAGCCAGAAGAACAAATCCGTCTTCAGGAAATTCTTTGGGAAGAAAGATTGAATTTTCAAGGAATGGGAACTGTGGTACTGAATGCTGGCAGTAAACTGTCCTTTGCCGGATGGGTTGAAGGTCCTGACTGGTCCAAGAGGTTCTGCTATTCTGCACCAGCCGTTGTCATTAGCTGTCTCCCAAGAGGGCAGAAATTGAAGAAGAGGGCTTTGCTCAGTGAAATACTCAGCTCTCTATTCGCCCCAGAAGAAAATCAGCTAAGGGAGTGGAGAGACAGGCAGCGAAACAACAAGTACCTTCATTCATTTTGAGGCAGCAGAATGCTATGTAATTTCAATTACTACAGGGTCTTTTCTCTGCCTTTCTTTGACACAGATACAATCAGGTAGTACATTCCGAGACACAAATGTTATTAATATTATGTTTGTATTCAGCCTGGGGATGGAGGGAGAAATTATTTTTCCTTCAAGTCCTTCCTGACAAATCTGTGCATAATTCGTGATGGGATCAAAAAGCAAAGCAGTTCTTAGATCCAATTATCCAGTTATCCATGGGATTTATCCAGGCTGAAAGCTGCCCAACTTTTTCACCTGACTCCTATTTTTGTGCCTTTAACCAGTCTGTAGACATTAGCCTGTAATAATCATGTGCTTCGTGCAGGGAGAAGATTCATCTCTTCTTTTCTGTCTTTTGTTGTTCTTCTGTACAAATTAAGCTGCTGTAAACACAGACACTCCAAAATAGGTCACAGCAATATTGAATAAGGCCCAAAGAACTCAATGGAAGCCTGATCTTTGACAGGAAGAAAAAAAACACAAAAGCACTTACAACACCAATTTAGAATCAACATATATGTGAACTACAGTTATATTGAGGCTGGTGAAAACCTCTGCAAGATTTCCCACCGCTACCACCATATTGAAGGGAGCCATTTGGCTTTTACAGTTCAGTGCAGTGTATGATGCCAAGAAATTCCTTTGTCACTTAGTTTTCCTTCCTTCAGCAGCATTTAAGGCTGATTTAATAGCCAATTGCATCTCCTGGAGAAATATTAACACCATATTAAAACACCAGTTAGTCTGTGTGCTTTCATTCAAAATGCATTAGAGTTAACTGAGTTATGCTTTAACAGCCAGGCTGCTACTGCACTTAAGATACCCAAACACATGCTGCACTCCATTTAAAAGAATGGAAATGTCAGTGTTGGCCTTCCAAATAAAACAGGGAAGTCGTGGAGAGATTCCCAGATGTATTTTGTACTCCATCTGCAGGGCAAAATGGCACTCTGTGCAAAAAATGTGAAATACAGCCCTTGCTAAAATCCAAGCTCAACAACTACTTGGTTCCAAAATGTAAATTTGCTCAGATAACGGCAGAGATTTTCATTTGAAAATGGGAGCTTAGTGAGGACTTAACCTTTTTTTCATGCCTGTTGATTCTTCTAAGGCACAGAGGCTCTGGGAGGGCATTTTTGGCTTCAAGAGAGCCTCCATGGGGGATGGGGGAGGGCGCTTTTACCCTCCCCCGGCTCCAGGGAAGCCTTTGGAGCCTGGGGAGGGCAAAGCATGAGCCTACTGGGCCCACCAGAAGTTGGGAAACAGGCTGTTTCTGGCCTCCAGAGGGCCTCTGGTTGGCAAGGGAAACTATTTTCGCCCTCCCCAGACATTCAATTATGGGTGTGGGCACTTGTGCATGCGTGATAGCATGCCCCAACCCGCTTTCAGCACCCGAGGAAAAAAAGATTCACCCTCACTGTTCTAAGGAAATGCCTTCCACTGAGGTGGGTTTTTTTTCCAGGTAGAGAAGCCTGGCTGGGAAGAACCTTTAAAATAATAAATAATAATATGTTGTATCACCCTCTTGCTGTAGGACAGTGTTTCTCAACCTTGGTGGTTTGAAGATGGGTGGACTTCAACTCCCAGAATTCCCAAGCCAGCGTTGCTGGCTGGGGAATTCTGGGAATTGAAATCCACCCATCTTCAAACCACCAAGATTGAGAAACACTGCTGTAGGAAGAAATAAAATAATGAGTAAGAAGGTGTCATTTGTGGGGTTCTAGGACAATGGTATCCAACCTTGACAGCTTTAAGACTTATGGACGTCAACTCCCAGAATTTCACAAACAGATTTGCTGGCTGAGGAATTCTGGGAGTTGAAGTCCCCAAGTCTTAAAGTTGCCAATGTTGGAGACCCCTGCTCTGGGATATCTGAGTCTCAAATGCAGAAAGAGCTAGTTAACTCTCTGATAATCTTCATATCCATATTTGGATGACATGGTTGAGTTAACTGAGCTCCAAAGTGCCTCCACTATTTCAGGCTAAACTAATCCCTCTGGGTTAATTTCTGGATTTAGTTGGCTTGGTTAAGTGTGCACCACAGACTGTTAAAGAATGTCCTACAAATTGGACCAATGGGCCTGCAAATCCAGATAACAGGGTTTCTATAAGACACCATAGGTATGATTTTCCCCATACACAAATCGGAAAGGTTTATGACGTAAACCAGAAGCCACTGGATTCACACTCTGGTTTCGGATAATTGGAAATTCAAGCCACCCTGATGTTGCATGGTATTGCTTAACTTTAAACATGGGACACGAGCAGGATAGGAATAAGATGACAGGAAGCCCAACTTCTTTGGGAATACAGGCTGGCTGAACTTGAATTATGTTTAACACATAGCTCTGCCACTTCTTGCCTCTCAGGAAAAGGAAAACAGAATTGTTGCTGCATTTTGTAATCTATTTCTGTGGGTGGAAAAAAAGCTGCTTCAAGGAGAAAATCTGCTTATTACATCCCGTGATCCAAACATGTCTATCTGCCTTCCCAAGACTGCACTTCAAAGAATAGATACTTGAGCGGGGAATGATAGATTCCATTTCTTTAACTCAGGGTTTTTTTTTTACACAATTCGTTAGCACTATCTTTTATTTGTACCCTCTGTTTCGGCACAATCAAATACATAATAGTTTCAAATGAAATAAGGAGTGCAAGACATCAAGAAAAGTGGCCATACATAACCATACAGTTATCCATACAATTATCTAGTGACTATTCAAAGTTTCAAGGTCACTGAAAAAAAGTGATTTATGACCGTTTTTCACACTTGACCATTGCAGAATCTCCATGGTCACAGAAACGAAATTGTGACGCTGGACAACTGGTTCATATTTAGAATAATTGCATTGTCTCTGAGGTCATTGTGATCACTTTTTGCAACCTTCTGACAAAGTCAATGATGAAGCCATATTCACTTAGTAACCACGTTTCCTAACTTAACAACTACCACGATTCACTTAATAAATTTCTCACTTAGCGACAGAAATTTTGGACTCCATTGTGGTCATAAATCAAGGATTTGCCTATATTTCAATTGTGGGACTCTAGTTCAATCAAAAAGCTAAACAGGCCCAGTCCCACAGCTTGTTTATTTACAGGAATTAATAAACAAGGAATTGCAACCCCCCAAAAGATCTTTGTATCACAAGGATGACTAATTGTGCTTGGTTATCCACAATCTTCTCAGTTGTTAACCCATACTTTTCACCTGTGGATTTTATTTCACCACTAACCAAAATAAACACTATCACAATCACTTCTGAACATGGTATAATCTAACTTTTCTGCTCATGCACTCATTGCACTTTTACCTTTTTAGTGAAAAGTTTTTTTAAATAAGTAAACATCCCTATTGTTGGAATAAAGAATAATCACAAGATCTTGAATCTTAAGAATCCTTTCACACTTCACATAGAACAACTATCCCAGAATTACGAGGGTCGCCCAGAAAGTAATGCACTTCATTTTTTTCTTCAACAATTATTTATTGAACACAATGAAACTTACACACAAGAAAGAATGATGTTTCTTCTACACTCCCTATATTTCCATGTAATCTCTGCCCTGTTCTATGGCCTTCCTTCAGCAAGACACAAGGGCGTGTATGCCCTGTCAGTACTACTACTGCACTACACTGATTCTGCACTGTGCAAATCATCTGTTCATCATCATCCTCAAAATGTCTTCTGCGAATGGCATCCTTTAATGGCCCAAACAAGTGGAACAAATGTTTGTGAAGGTTCCCAACAGTTTCTTTCTCCACAATGAGAAATTCAATGACGACACGCTGCTTGTAACATATATCACTTACAGATGCTATTTTGAAACACCGCTGCAGCTACGCTATCTATCTGAAGAAACACAAAATTTACACACACACTCCTGACAATTCAAATAATGTACATCTAAAGTTTTGCATTCATACCACTATTGTAGGCTGAGAAAAAAAATGTAGTGCATTACCTTCTGGGCAACCCGCATGCAATAGAACTGAAGTAACTGAGCTCAGAATTTACTACAGCTGCATACACACATACATACATAGTACCAACTGAATTGGGTCACACCATGTATTAAATGGTTAGGTTACAACTGTTGGATGAACTCAACCATTGTGATTTGTTTACTACACCCATGGCTAAACCAACTGATGAATTAATGCTGCCAATGAGTCAATTTTTTTAGAACAGTGGAAATAGCATATAAATTGCTAAGATTGATGAATTAAGGCAGATGGAACAATGTGTGAAAATTATGAAAAGCTCAGATCAACAAGCCTTGAGCAACCATGCCAGGCTCATTTACTTATGTTGGCAGTGACATCTTGCTCAGCTGCTCTCCCAAGATAAAAAGGCTGTGAAATGTTTGTCAGAGGCATGCTGTATAGATACTAAAATTGGCCCTGGAAATAGAATTACTGGAGAACTGGGTGCAGCTCAGTCTGGAAGGCTGGCATCCGAGCAGGTAAGGAGTTTTAACTTGGCCTTTTTGCCAAAAGATTATTTGAATTCTTCCTAGTATTAAATACAGAATGAGCTGCTCAGTTATTTATTTATTTATATTTATTTTGTCCAATACACAATGAGGGTTTTAGTGGGTGGGTATATATATATACACACACACACACACACACAGTAAATACGTGATGAAGGTTATAGAGGAGATACTCATAGTAAAATATATCTAAGAAAGAATAGAAGAGAAGATATAGGAATAAAACATATCAGTGAAAGAAGAGAAGAAGAGATATAGGAATAGAAGAAAGGTATAGGAGATATAGGAGAGCAATAGGACAGGGGACGGAAGGCACTCTAGTGCACTTGTACTCGCCCCTTACTGACCTCTTAGGAATCTGGATAGGTCCACCGTGGATAATCTAAGGGTAAAGTGTTGGGGGTTTGGGGATGACATAGTACAGTGGTACCTCTACCTAAGAATGCCTCTACTTACGAACCTTTCTAGATAAGAACTGGGTGTTCAAAAGTTTTTTGCCTCTTCTCAAGAATTATTTTCCACTTACAAACCCGAGCCTACGAAACTGTAATTGGAAAAGGCAGGGAGAAGCCTCCATGCGGCCTCTCTAGGAATCCCCTGGGAAGAAACAGGGCCGGAAAAGGTGGGGAAAAGCCTCTGTGGGGCCTCTCTAGGAAACTCCTGAGAGGAAACAGGACCGGAAAAGGCAGGGAGACTCCTCCGTGGGGCCTCTCTAGGAATCTCCTGGGAGGAAATGGGGCCTCCACCCTCCCTGTGGTTTCCCCAATCGCACACATTATTTGATTTTACATTGATTCCTATGGGAAAAATTGTTTCTTCTTACAAACTTTTCTACTTAAGAACTTAGTCATGGAACGAATTAGGTTTGTAAGTAGAGGTACCACTGTAAATTTCTGTCTACAAGCTGCTCTTTTGCCCATAAAGAGGCAATACAGAAGTGTTACAGGTTTCTTGTATGTACAAAACCATGATCGCAGTGCTAGGATGGCTAGGGGGAAAATCATTCTGGTGCAGTCTGGATTTTTGCTATATGTAGCTCATTGCCATCTGCTTCCATATGCAAATGAGACTATAAATTCTAGCACTTCCACATATACAACCCCATGCAGTCTGTACCTTGTTCAAATTAATACAAACTTTCTGCAGCAATCCAGAACACCCAAAAAAAAAAAAAGGAAATAGATTGCCTTTCCAACATTTTGCATTCAGACTCATGTAATTTTATCAAAAAGTATCTGACCACTCAATCCATTACAATACAACTTGACACAAGATGTGAAGAGAATAGCACTGCCCTACACCAAAAACATCTCCGAAACAAACAACAGACTTACAACCCCATCTCATCACCATGGCACACAAAGCTAAAGCCCTGCAAAACCTTAAATGTTAAGATTTAAATAAACCAAACACCCAATAGCCCAAGAAGGAAAAATAGTCACCTGCAGTGTAAGGACTGTAACAGTCACTGTGTGGAAAAGTCAGGCAGAAAACTATCTAGCACATCCAAGAATATCAACTACAAGTCATAAGACACCATGGACATGCCTTAAATCTCAACACAGGGACTGACACAACTGAGTTTCAACTGAAACATTGTGAGCATCCTAGATCAAATTAAATGCAAAAATACTAAAGAATTCCTGGAAGCTTGGTATTAAGACAAATCAGCCAATATAAAGATAAACCACATTTATACACTATGGGCCATGGGGCTCTTAAACCCTCTGCTCTGGCCGTTAGCATCACTAACACGAATGAATGTGGTTGTATGGTTTTACGACTTTTGCCACCATCGTGGTTGACTTTAGAAATATAGAGACACTGCAAGGTTTTATTCCCTCAAAGAGCATGACAGAAAACCTGTGAACTCTTTAAATTCTCCACAATTCTACATTAGACTCACTTCAGTATACGGTAGTAGTTAGAACACAAGAAACAGGATAGAACACAAGAGACTGAATTCCAATCCTGTCTTGAACATGAAACCAGCTAAATGTTCTTGCGCCAGGGGTGTCAAATTTGCGTTGTCATGGTGGCGTATTGTGATGTATCAGGACTTTCCCCCCCTTTGCTAAACTGGGCATGGGCGTGGCCAGCCTGTGATGTATCCAGCCTGTGGGGCACGAGTTTGACAGCCCTGCTCTAAGCCCTAAGAAGACAATGATAAACCACTTCTGAAATTTTGCCAAGAAAACTGCAGGAATAAGCCGGGGCAATTGGCAGGTATCAATACTGGATCACACATAGACACAAAACTTTATTAGCAATTAGAACTAGAAGATCAGTGTTTTATTTAAGTCCATTTAATAAAAAAGATTCTGAATAAACAGCAACCAACAATATATGTTATTGTGTTATTGAACATACTTTTCACTGTCAACTTTCGTTCGTTGTAAAAAGTATAAAAAGCTCTTACAATAATTTATTGGATTTATTGATTTATCTATTTATTGATTCATCGATTGACTGATTGGATTTGTATGTCACCCCTCTACGTGGATTTGGGGCGGCTCACAACATATCAATAAAAAACACAATATATAAAATACAGTACATGTAAATCCAATTAACATAAATAGTTTAAAATTATAGAAAAAATTAAACATTTAAAAATAATTCATTCAAATGCACACTGTAAACATCCTACACATTTACTGGGCAGAGGCTGGGGTCTAGTGGCCCTAAGCCTGGCGGCATAAAGAAATTTTCAGATTCTTATGAAAGGCAAGGAGGGTGGGGGCAGTGCGAATCTCTGGGGGGAAATGATTCTAGAGGGCCGGCCCCCCCACAGAGAAGGCTCTTACCCTGGGACCTGGCAAGTGACATTGTCTAGTTGATGGGACATGGAGAAGGACGACTCTGGGACCTAACCAGACGCTGGGATTCATGCGGCAGAAGGCGGACCCATAAGTAATCTGGTCCCATAATGGGTTTGGCTTTCTTAAACTGAATCACTTAATCAATGAGATGACAATCACATATAGATTTGAGGAACCCTCCTCTATTTAAAAAAATGTTAATTGCTACCATTTGATTCTGCTCTTCGTAACATTTCAGGAGGGAGCAAAGAAATTCAGAGAAATAGCAGAGGATCTATACTAGTCTTGTATTGTTGATGTTAGTTTTTATGGGTCCATTATAAGAAATATACTGAACAAGAGTGGCATGCAAGAAAGGCAAAAGGGAAGAAACCACAGCCTTTCACAAAAGCACATTGCTGTTTCTCAGGTTTGATATAGACCACTTAGATAATCCAGCTTTGTAGCATGGCAGTGGGAGCAGTGCAATCATTTAGCGAGAGTAACTTCTGCAATAGTTTGGAAAATTGGCAGTTTTGTCAGTTATCTAAAACTGATATGAGTATGAGTCAGATAGTGTGATAATGATTTTAGACACACAAGTAGATTTACAAGAAATTGGCTGAAGCACAAGAATCTTTTGATTTGAAGTGTCTGAATCCAAGCCCTCCTTTTAATTCAAATGAAATATTGTGGTAAGGTCTGAAGTTCATCCAAAAATATCAACGCACTGAAGCAGTTCAGTAAAGATGATTGGGCCAAATGCTCCAAGCTAATGTTCAGGATTGATTAAAAGGTACAGAAAACATTTGGTTGAAGTCACTGTTGTTATAGCATATGCCACTTGTTACAAATACAAAACTTCACATTCCTTTTCCTATAAGGACTGTCACTGTTGTTATAGCATATGCCACTTGTTACAAATACAAAACTTCACATTCCTTTTCCTATAAGGACTGTGGATGTTGATTCATAAAGATATAGCACAGCACATGTTTTGTATGTTGTTTATTTTGCTAGCATCTACTTATTACTTGGATTTAGTCAAAGCACAGATTGCATTTTAGATCTCTGTACACAAGAATTATAGTGGTGAGACATAAAGTTCATGAACTTTTAAAGAGTGAACAAATTGTATCTCAATATGTGCAGGAGAAAGCCACTGATCCAATTCTTGGTACCTCCAGATTCAGCAACCAAGAATACAGAAGATGCATAGGGCTATTTTTCGCCCAGAGAATCAACAGAGCAGATGCAGCAATCAAACCCAAACTCCAAACCTTTCAAGCTAATTAGGGATAGCTTATTATCCTAGGTAATCTTTGCTAAAGTGAGTATTTAATATAATCAAAAAATTATTCAAACTGCCTTTACTTCCCCACAACCTGTTTCCAAATAGCAGGAATTAAGGAAAAAGTCTTTCAAAACCTAAGGCCTGGTACTTTGTAAATTTAGTAGTATCATTCAAAGCTCTTGGCTCATGTTCCGTTTTTGCCTGCCACTAGTGTTGAAAACTCATGTCCAAAAATGTTTGCTCACTACAGACATAATAAAATAGTACAATATTTTTGCGGTAATATTGGCACTGTACATTCACAGCCATCTATTAATAAGCCTATTTAGCAGGAAGAGTGAGACAGCCAAAATAAATGGATGTTATCAACTATTGTGTGAAACTGATTTGTAGGCAGAAAATCTTTCAGTAGGCAAAAAAGGAACAAGAACTAACCTCTAACCTCCAGAATCAAGTTCCTTTTAATCAGGAAACCTTAAAATGTTATTTTCTGTTCCTAAAAACTGAGAGGTCAACAATCTTAGCAAGCTATTTTTACCCAGATAGAAACTAAAATCCTAGAATATAGCAAGAAGGGAGATTGGCGTCTTCTATCAGAGTTTGCTGCTAGCATTTCTCTAATTAATTATCTGAGATAGAAGCTGCCTCTGAACATAGGTATTGCCAGATCTTCTCCAGAATGATAATTCCCTGACCTGGCCCTTCAGGTTTGGTCCTTCGTGGTGTACCATCGTATTTGAACAGATATACCTTCATGCTGTTTTTTTTCTTTCTCCCTTTCCAGCATTGTAAACTTCTCAAGAAAACAAAATCCAAAATATGTGAGGCTCATCATTTGTATACCACAGGAGAACTCTAGGTTGACTTGTCAAGTGATCCATTTGTTTGTTTTCTTTGCTATCTATAGCATAGATCAGTGTTTCCCAACCTTGGCAAGTTGAAGATATTTAGACTTCAACTCCCAGAATTCGCTGGCTGAGGAATTCTGGGAGTTGAAGTCCAAATATCTTCAACTTGCCAAGGTTGGGGAACACTGGTATAGATAGCTAAGATTCTCCTCCAATATCAATAGTCAAAAAATACTAACCTGCCTCTTTGAACAACTTTTGCATTATCAAAGTGGTGCAGGGAAAAACCAATTTTATTTTAGGGACAGCTTAGTGTTCACCTACTGGTAGCATTTGGCATAAAGAACATATCCACCTGTTGCTGGATTCAAAGCATATTTCCATTCCTCTCGGAGCCAGTTTCCTCAATACTGACTGGACCAGAATACAGAACACAAGAAACTTAGGGGGGGTGGACCCTTTAATTTATTGGCTAATTTATTAGAAAGTTCATGGCACAATGTTAATTTTTAAGCTGTTTGTTTCTGTTATATCATAGATGCTGTCAGCATATTTCGTTCTGGTGCCCAAATGATAAAACTGTAAAAATCGTCCTGCCACTCTTAAAGATTAAAAATCCTCATTTATGCCAGAATAAATCTTTGGTGCTTCTTTGTTTTTTTAAAAGTGCAGCTATAAACAGAAAGCCATTATGGGCGCTGCAGTCCAAAATACATGCACGGCTTTTAAGTTGTTCGCTCCTGCTTTTCAAGCCTAACCCCAAAATCTTCACCCTTAAATTATCTACTGTTGGCCTCTCCTCTTTTCTAAGAGGTCTGTAAGAAGCATACATAAGTGCACTATTGTGCCTACCATCCCTGTCCTGCTGTCCTATTATCCTTTTTATCCCCTCTTTATACTTTGTTAATACAAACTACACTGCTCCAAAAAATAAAGGAAACACTCAAAGAACACATCCTAGATCTGAATGAATGAAATATTCTCATGGAGAATAGGGGAGAAAGCCGGGGAGGGATGGGGTTATGTAGTCTTGTATGTCATATAGAATAGAATAGAATAGAATAGAATTTTATTGGCCAAGTGTGATTGGACACATAAGGAATTTGTCTTGGTGCATATGCTCTCAACGTACATAAAATAAAATATACATTTGTCAAGAATCATGTGGTACAACACTTAATGATTGTCATAGGGGTCAAATAAGCAATGAAGAAGCAATATTAATAAAAATCTTAGGATATACGCAACAAGTTATAGTCATACAGTCAACATGGGAGGAAATGGGTGATAGGAATGATGAGAAAAACTAGTAGAATAGAAGTGCAGATTTAGTAGAAAGTCTGACAGTGTTGAGGGAATTATTTTAGTAGAGTAATGGCGTTCGGGAAAAAACTGTTCTTGTGTCTAGTTGTCTTGGTGTGCAGTGCTCTGTAGCGACGTTTTGAGGGTAGGAGTTGAAACAATTTGTGTCCAGGATGTGAGGGGTCAGTAAATATTTTACCCGCCCTCTTTTTGACTCGTGCAGTATACAGGTCCTCAATGGAAGGCAGATTGGCAGCAATTGTTTTTTCTGCAATATATGTGTAAATATCTCCGAGTCCACGGAGAGGGGCGGCATACAAATCTAATAAATTATTATTATTATTATTATTATTATTATTATTATTATTATTATTATTATTATTATTATTATTATCTCAAATAAAAACTATTTTTAGAATTAAAAAAAGAGAAATATTCTCATGGAATACTTTGTTCTGCAAAAAGCCGAATGCGCACAACAGCATGTGAAACTGATGGTCAGTTAGTGTTGCTTCCTAAGTGGACAGTTTGATTTCACAGAAGTTTGATTTACTTGGAGTTATATTGTGTTGTTTAAGTGTTCCTTTTATTTATTCAGTTTTGAGCAGTATATAATTCTATACTTGCTTTACAGGTTAAATAAACAAACAAACAAACAAATAATAAAATAAATAAACAAATAAAATAAATAAATGAACATTATTATTATTTTTTAAAAGGCGCACAGGAAGCCCTAGACGACGGGGCTGAATGGAAAGGGCAATCTGCACGTGCTCAGGGAACACTCCCGCCCTCAAGTCCATGAATGTCCTGGCGCCGATTCCCGCCTTGGGTGATGGTGAGGGGAGCGCCGGTCTCCTGAGAGAGCACTAGGACCTGGTGATCGCCCTCGGATGCCACAAAATCCCTGGCGGGCAGCCGGGAGTCTCCTAGAAGAAAGCGGTGAAGGAAAAAGCGAACGCCGGCGCTCAGCGGTGGATATCCGGGAGAGGAAGACCTTGCAGCAGCCACATGTAAGGAAGCGAGCAACCCGGCTTCCGTCCGTCGGTCTGTCTTTCTTGGCGGGGGAGGGAAAAGGATCGCGTCTGAAGTACTTTTAAATCCTTAGAGCCTTCGGCCTCTCTTTATCACAGGCTCGGTTCGGTTCTGGTTGCAAGGGCGGCTGGTGTGGGGGGGTGACTGCCACTTTTTCGCTGAGCGGCAGCAACAGCTGCTGTCATTTGTCCCTCATGAGGGCCAGTTTCAAGGTGGAGCTTAAGTTGCTGAGGAATTGGCTTCCTGCTAATGTGTTTGCACTTGGCACACGTCATTCCCTCTGGGGGAGTCATCTGCCGCCTGAGACAGGCCCGACTGGGCTGCACGTGCTTTGGCACCAGCGGCAGAAGTTACAAATGACCGTTTGGGGGTTTTTTTTCACGCTTAATGACCATTGCAGCAACAACCCCCCCCCCCGTGACCCGATCCAGATTCAGAGGTTTGGCAATTGGGTTTATATTTTATGACAGCTGCAATTGCCCTGAGGTCATGTGGTCACCTTTTTGCAACCTTTCTGACAAACAAAGTCAATGGGGAAAAGCCGGATTCGCTTAACGACCGAGTTACTCACTGAAGTTAAGGACTGTGGCAAGTTGCTGTGTTATATTGTTGAATAATAATAATAATAATAATAATAATGTAATAATGCAGTGCTACAAAGCACTGCACACCAAGACAAGTAGAAACAAAAACAGTTTTTTGTCGAACGCCATCACTCTACTAAACAAATAATTTCCTCAATACTGTCAAACTATTTACTAAGTCTACACTATTACTACTAGTTTTTTCTCATCATTCCTATCACCCATTTCCTCCCACTTATGACTGTATGACTGTTACTTGCTGCTTGTATCCTTAAGATTTTTATTAATATTATTTCTTCATTCCTTATTTGACCCCTATGACAATCATTAAGTGTTGTACCTCATGATTCTTGACAAATGTATATTTTCTTTTATGTACAGTTAGAGCATATGCACCAAAGACAAATTCCTTGTGTCCAATACATACTTGGCCAATAAAGAATCCTATTCTGTTCTATTCTATTCTATTCTATTCTATTAGCCAGATTGAGTCAGGATGATGGGTGTTAAAATGCAATAGCTTGGGAAGAAACCAATAAATCAGTGGTGGCCATGAGGAGCACTTTTGATTTGTTCTTGACCTTTAGTAAGGAAATATTGCAAAATCCCCACTCCCATTCTTGGCTTTAAAAGGTATTCTCTGCTGCCATACCAAAACTTGTACACAGTGCTCTGAATACCAGTTGATAGTGATGGGTTTTTTCCCCCCAACTTGTATGCTGTCCAGTTCTCTGTGACAAATTGGCATGCTGCTCTGGACAATGCAGGGTGCCAGCAAAGGGAAGAATTATACTGCTAGGCGTAGCATGTTTCTGATAGGGAGCCTATAACTGTACGTAGAGTAAGGTCCAAAGGAACTTTGATAAGTCGGCCTGATCACACACATTTTAATATTGATTAAAAAGTGGACTTTTGCATGTAAGTTGGTTTGTGTTTTTCTCCTATATACGTTTTGAATGAGTCTTTTAGCTGAGTCAAAACAAGATTAGAATGTGTTTGAATATCAGGTCAAGCAGGGACGGGAACCCTGATTTGTGTTTTCCTTGATGTTTACTACCTGGACCAGAATATCTGACTCCACTTTGTCAAGGTTACCGGTTTGTGAAGTACACAGCAAAGGCTCTTTTCCTTTCATTGCTTCCAGAGCAGCTGTCCTCCGAATTCAAAACTGTTTCGGATTGGAAGATCAGTGGTGATAAATATCCATCTAGAGGTGAGAACGTGCTGCATTTATCTTTTGGGGCAGGAAAACAGAGATTGGGAGAAGCTGGAAGATGGCTTGTGATGCAAATAGGTATATATTTTGGAAAATGTGAATGTGGCAGAGTGCTCTTTAGATCAGTGTCTCATGTTGAAAGACATCCTCTTCACCTTCATGCTGCTTTTGCTTTTAAAAAAACCTTCAACAACAACAAAGAATTTGCTACTATTAGCTCTTGAAAGCCTTCAGACTGCAAGGAAAGCACAGAAGCTGTTTTTCTAGATGACCTTGAAACATTCTTTGATCGTTTTCTCAGCCTCAGGTTGCACTTGCTGCAGTATGCTAATGGATTGGGAGATACATGAAGGAAATATCTTAGTTCAATTCTGTCTGGGAATAGAAACAGAAGTGTTAGCTTTGTTGTGTTATTTGTTATTAATACTTAATTTTATACTGGTTTTTTTCTCCTGAGAGCCTAGCCTCTACCTCCAAAAAATGCTATAAAAATAATAAACAACAAAACAGGTTTCTATAGAACAAAAGGCAAAAGCAGGACTACAATGTTTTTAGAACAGAGTTGACTGTTTATACTGTTGGGCTTTTTTTTTTGGAAGGCTGATGATGGATACCCATGCTAACCATCAATTTGATGATGCCATACAGAGCAGCAGACTTATTATATGATAAATGTATGTGGAAGTTCTTCAAAATTAATCAGAATTAAGTTGTACAGGACAAGGGAGACTTGCTTTGTTTAATAACACTTGTAATCTTGTAATAATAGCTGATCTCAAATTTAATATGTGTCAGCAGTATGATGTGGCTGAGAAAAATACAAAAGATGAACAGCAACCTGTATTAACAAATATAGTTTCCAAATTATAGGATATAATAATTTCACTTAGGTATTGGATTCATAGATGGTACTACATTTTAAGAAGGATTCAGACCAAACGTAACAGAGTCAAAGAAGAGTAATTCCTCAAAGGGAGAAAAGGGGAATTGGGAATGGTCAGCCTTGAGAAGATTAAGATGGTATGTGAAAGCCCTCCTCAAATTAGGAGGTTGGACTAGAAGATCTCCAAGGTCCCTTCTAACTTTTATTTTATTTTCTATTTCATTCCATTCCATAACTGGAAGAATATTACTCAGGTTATCAAGATCTATTTTCCACTATTCCAGAGTCAGGACACTAAATTATGGTTTCTTATTATAGAAAGACAAATGTTGATTTAATAAGAAACTAACATAGTCCTTACTTTTATTTATTTATTGGATTTGTATGCCGCCCCTCTCCGCAGACTTGGGTGGCTAACAACAGCAATAAAACAATATATAACAAAATCCAATACTAAAAACAGTTAAAAACCATTATATAAAAACCAATCATACACACAGACATACCATGCATAAAATTGTAAAGGCCTAGGGGGAAGTGTATCTCAGTTCCCCCATGCCTGGCGGCAGAGGTGGTTTTAAGCAGCTTTCAAAAGGCAAGGAGGGTGGGGGCAATTTTAATCTCTGGGGGGAGTTGGTTCCAGAGGGCCGGAGCCACCACAGAGAAGGCTCTTCCTCTGGGTCCCACCAAGCGACATTGTTTTGTTGACGGGACCCGGAGAAGACCCACTCTGTGGGACCTAACTGGTCGCTGGGATTTGTGCAGCAGAAGGCGGTCCCTGAGGTAATCTGGTCCGGTGCCATGAAGGGCTTTATAGGTCATAACCAACACTTTGAATTGTGACCGGAAACTGATTGGCAACCAATGCAGACTGCGGAGTGTTGGTGTAACATGGGCATATTTGGGAAAGCCCATGATTGCTCTCTCAGCTGCATTCTGCACGATCTGAAGTTTCCGAACACTTTTCAAAGGTAGCCCCATGTAGAGAGCGTTACAGTAGTCGAGCCTCAAGGTGATGAGGGCATGCGTGATTGTGAGCAGTGACTCCCGGTCCAAATAGAGTACTTTCCCCCTTTACCAGATATATTTCCAATGGACACCAGAAAACCATCTATTGGACATGCTTTAATTGGATTTCTGCAGCAAGTGATAGCTCCTCGGCTCAAATGGTCTCATTCAGCTTTATGATTCTGTGGAGGAAACAAGTTACAGGGAGGAAAACCTTTGGAACAAAGACTAGTTGAGTGACTGATGCCTGCAAGAATGTCACTCTTTACTTCCCAATATATCCTTACTATTACTGCCATTGAAATAGTGATGTGATTGTCATAATAGAATACTGCCTCCCTCTACACGCGTTCCTCATTAGCTCTTTTCCAACTTTATTTTAAAAAATGAATTCTCAGATTACTGCATTCATTTAAGAGTGCCATTTTGGTTTACAAATAATTATTGTAGTTCTTGTAAATAACCATTTGTACAACCATTTGTTTAGTGGTCATTTGAAATTACAACGCGGTGAAAAAAGTGATTTATGACCATTGCAACATCCCCATGAACATGTGATCAAAATTCATATTTGGTATGTGATTCATATTTATAATTGTAGTGTCCCAGGCTAATACGATAACCTTTTGTGATCTTGTGACAAAGTCAATGGAGAAGCCAGAATCACTTAACAATCATGTTACTAACTTGACATGTTGGTCTATGGTAGCTAAGTATCAGTTTTGTACCACTGATTGAGCCCTGCTCCATTCTATATATCTTCCATGTGCTCCCTCTATCCTTAACTGGAGTTATTTTAAAGAATAGAATAGAATAGAATAAAATAAAATTCTTTATTGGCCAAGTGTGATTGGACACACAAGGAATTTGTCTTTGGTGCATATGCTCTCAGTGTACATAAAAGAAAAGATACATTGGTCAAGAATCATGAGGTACAATACTTAATGATTGTCATAGGGTACAAATAAGCAATCAGGAAACAATATTAATATAAATCGTATGGATACAAGCAACAAGTTATAATCATACAGTCATAAATGGGAGGAGATGGGTGATAGAAATAATAACAATAGTAATAGTAATGCAGCCTTAGTGAATAGTTTGACAGTGGTGAGGGAATGATTTCTGTAGCTGTGATGGCATTCCAGAAAAAAATGTTCTTGTGTCTAGTTGTCTTGGCGTGCAGTGCTCTATAGTGTCATTTTGAGGGTAGGGGTTGAAACAGTTGATGTCCAGGATGTGAACGGTCAGTAAATATTTTCACAGCCCTCTTTTGACTCGTACAGTATACAGGTCCTCAATAGAAGGCAGGTTGGCAGTAATTGTATTTTCTGCAGTTCTGATTATCCTCTGAAGTCTCTATCTGTTTTCTTGGGTTGCAAAACCAAACCAGACAGTTAAAGAGGTGCAGATGACAGGCTCTATAATAAACAAAGCAGTGACTCACTTAACAATTGTGGCAAGAAAACTTGTAAAATGATGCAAAACTAACTTAAGAACTATCTGACTTAGCAAGGCAAATTTTGGGCTCAGTTGAGGACTACCTGTATTATCAATACAGTACTTGGTTATTCATTTCTGAAGGTGTGATGCCATTTGTGAGTATAAAGCATCCTAAAACATCACTGTGGCTGCCATACTCCTTGAGATTGTAAATTTCTGCCCACAATGGGGTGTATACTTTCTGCATGTTGACCAAAATTCCCAGCAATAAACTCTCTTATGAGCTCTTCTTCTACTAACAGAATAATTCAAAGGCAAGAATGAATAAAAATGTCCAGGGGGAACAATTGGGTTTATGGGTGGAATTTTTATTTTCATTCCTGTTCTCTTCCAACTTCTGTTGTTAAATTTTTCTCCCCCCTCCCCCTCAATGTGAGGCTATAATGATAATATTTGACTTTTATCAGCCCTATAACATAACCCATTGTATTTCTCCCTGATCACTATATGGGAGAGCAGCCAGTTCTCCTTGGAGCAACAGGAGCACCTCCTATATCCAAAGGATGCTGCAAAGTAGATATTGTATTGTTTCTTTTGAAGTTTTAGCTGAGCCACTCATGCCACTTTAAGCGTAAATATATCACACTCGGATTGTTTTTTATGAGACAATGACTTTCTCACATTGTGCTAAAGGTGAATGCAATATTATAATACTACAATTATGGTGGGCTCCATCCATGCCACATTTAATTCTGAGTATAGTAGCAGATGTGCACGAATGAAGTGCTATCAGCAGAAGCAAGGAGAATGGATAATGCGCTTAAATGTTCTGTCAATTCCAGCAGATGTGTGAGAACTTCAGCTCCCAAACCCTGCTCAGCCTTTGAGAATTATAATTCCAGAACTTTTGAAGGCAGCACACTAGAAAAGGGTGGATAGGCTAAGAATTTCCTATTCTTGCTGGGTTCATCAAGTATTGGAAATTATTTAATTCTATAAACTACTATATCTAATTCCTCATGAGCCTCATGTGATTTCCTGATCATCACTTGGTCTAAGCATAGTTCCTTTCTCTATCCTTGCTTTGCCTGTATAATCACTTCCCCATATTTAGTGTCAGAGCTCTAGGGTTTGTTCCAGCTGAAGAGTATCCTCTTTTATTTTCAAGAATTAAAGTCAGAATGTTCCTGGTTATAAATTATCTTTTTAGTCTCAGATGTCAGCATAACATAGTTCCATTAAATAATACATTTGGAAGATTTAGCAGCTGTCGCTGCTGCCTGTTTCATCCCAGCGAAACAAGGCATCATAACCATACTGGTTCAAAAGTTAAAACAACTTTTTGTTGATTTCTGTAAATACAGCAGCATAGCACATTTAGCGATTGAGCAGCTATTCCATCCAAAGCAGTTCAGGTCATCCAGAACAGTGATGACATTCCTTTTAATGCATGTTGAGTCTTCAGTCAGTTACGTAGATTACAAAGACTAGTAGCAGATCAGGTGTGGTTAGGGCAGTGCTTCTCAAATAGTGAGGCAGACCCCCTGGGGGGGCACGGACCGATGCCAGGGGGATGTGTGTCACCCCGGGGAACATGCATGGTCCCTCTTGATTGATTCCCCTGGATGGGGAGTGTTTTCCCAGTTGCACGCTGCTTTGAGCCCGGAAGAGAAGGAGGACGGGCAGGGCAGATTCATGGGTTATTGTTCTCAGTGGGCGCCAGGGTATCCCTGAAAGGCGTGGTGAACCTGCTGCTTGACGAGGAGAAGAATCCTCTGCAGTTGGGCTTCAAATGGCTTCTTCTACACTGTTGTGGTTAGTTCTGGCCCAGCTCCTGCCCCAAGGACTGTGGATGTGGGGGAGACATCCACATGCTGCAGGCCTGTTTTGCCCCCGGTGGAATCTGCTGATGAAGGCTCCTCTGACCAAGAAGACATGAGGAGACAGGGAGGAAGAGAGTGTGGCAGACAGCTCAGAAGGAGATCAATTATCCAGCTCCTCCTTGGATTCAGAACAAGAGTTAATGATACAGCCACGCATGCGGAGAGCGATGCATAGGCAACAACAACTGAGAGATTATTATCAAAGAAAATGAGGCCACCTGTGGTTGGGTGGGGCTGTGGTAATTAGTGAGGCTGCTATAAAGAGCAGCCTGTGGGTTTGGCCATTGAGGAGGATTATCTGATCGTTGTGTTTCGGGCCTGCTTTGCTGCGTTTGACCTTTTGTGTGCTGATTTTTCCCCGCTTTGAAACTAAACCAGAGCAAAATGTGTTTCACTTTGTGAAAGAAGAAGGACTGTGAATTGCCTCACAGCTGCAAGCTAAGTATCACAGAACTGATAAGGGACTTGTACCAATTATCAGTTTGTTTGGAGACAAGTGCTCTTTGCTATACCAAAAGAGGACTTAGTTTAAGTGAATTTTCATTATAAAGAACATTGTTTTGAATTTTCAAACGTGTGTGTGTCTGAAATTGGTACCTGTGAATTTTCGGGAGGAGTCTACCAGAGAGCCCAACAGAACATACACCATTTACTGTGAGTGCCCAGCGGAGGCCGTGCATATGGGCCAGGCCAACGACCCCAAAACATCGGCTTAATTAAGCTTGCCTGGCCCCGTGTCAAAAGAGGGCCCTAACTACAGTAGCGTATGCCTGCCTAACTGAAAAGAGGCTCCATCAAGTTCCGTGCGACTTACTCCCAGGTAATTTAATTAAATTTAATTAATTTGACTTCTATGCCACCCAATCCCAATCCTCAGAGCGGCTTATAGGTAAGTGGATAGAGCAGCTTTCCCCAGCCAATAGTTTGCTTGCAGTTTATAATAAGTAAAATAATAAATATTAACAGTAAAATTCCATTGGGGCCCAGATCGGAGAGCTGGGAGGGGATGTCGTGAAATGTTCTTCCGTGGGGGGGGGGGGGGGGTGTAACAGAAAATAGTTATGAAGCACTGGGTTAGAGCCAGATGAGCAAATTTTGAAGGGTCTGATTGAGGTTTGCACTGGGACTTTCAATGACACTTTGAAGAATATACAGGTAGTCCTTGGTTTACAACACTTCATTTAGTGACTGAAGTTACAACAATACTGAAAAATTGACTTATGACCATTTGAGTCACTTATGACCATTGCAGTATCCCCTATGGTGATGTGATCAAATTTTGGATACTTGGCAACTGGCTCATATTTATGACCCTTGTAGCATCCTGGGGTCATGTCAATTACCTTTTGCGATCTTCTGACAAAGTCAACAAAAAAGTCAGATTCACTTAACAACCGTGTTACTAACATAAGAGCTGCAGTGTTTCATTTCACAACTCGTGGCAAGGTTGTGAAATGGGACAAAGTTCACTTAACAACCGTCTTATTTAGAAACAGAAATTTTGGACTCAATTGTAGTCTGTACTCAAGAAATTGTGGGTGGAATCAAGGTAATGGCTAAAGTTCACCTCATGTAACTGATTTCTATATTTAATTAGTGTATTAAATGTAAGTTGCATGATTATTTCAGCTATGTGTTTAATAATTACCTCTGTCACATTAAAAAAGCAATTCAGTATATATGAAAGGGCAAGAGGACTCAGAGTATTACAAAATATGGGATAAATTTTACAAATTTACAAATACATATAGCCAAAATTGGAGTAACTATATATGTAACATAAGAAATGTGTACCGAATGAATTTTCAAAAGTAAAAGAAATGTTTACTGTAAAATAGAAAAGAATTGTATATAAATGCATAAGCTACAGACAACAATTTTGTAAATACTTCCAACAGGAACTTCTGACAAAAAAAGGATTATAAATTACTGACTTGCTCTTTTTATGTATGTACATTTTTGTTTGTATGTTCTGTTATATGTTATAATCAATTTTAAAAAATTTAAAAAATCAGTGCAGTCATAACTTTGGGGGGATTCTAAGGCTTCAATAGGCAGAATTCTGACTTCATAGCAATAGCAAGAAGAACTATATCATTGCATCCACCAGCATCCCTGCTCCAAATGAGACAATCTCAAAACCTCTTGTTGATCATTTCTGTCTAGGCTGGTTGTTTCATGGAATCTCTCACCCGGTCTGGTTCCTTTCCTGCTTGTACAATAACAGTCCTCATTCCATTGCCTTGTTTCCAAAGGTCAATGAATTTAATGGCACTGTGCAAAACTGTAGTTACCTGTTGCAGGATGAGAAAAGGGATAAGAATTTTTCAGAGGCACAGAATCATTCTTTTTCTATCTGTACTGATATTTAATATATACAGTGGCTTTAGCTTAACAAACCACACATATACACACATGTACAGACTATTTCAAGTAGAGGTTTTATTTCTGGGCTGGAGGACAGAAGAATAACTTTTTTGGGCTTTTTGGATTCTACCACCTTCATCAAGGTGTCCTTGCTGTCTTCTGGTTTTTTTCTCCAAATAAAATGGAGACCGTTCCATCAGCCAATCAGCTCAACAAATCTCTCTGTCTAGTTCTGCTTGTTGACTCCTCTGATGTCCATAGGACAACACATCCTGCCATATTACCAGATCCTTCTTGAGAGTTGAAATCAAATGTCATGACTCAAATCAAGTATTTGAATAACTTAATGAAAAGAAACATTTATGTGAATTCCTCCCACCCCACCCGATTTTATCTTCCCCACTTTTTAAAGAAAGAAAAACCTTGAGTATAAAACTCTTGCCAGTGAATTCGACCCTTTGAGTAATCCAGTTTGATATGTCAAATATCCAGCAGTAGTTCCAGGGCTCTTTTTTTTAATTTAACCTTTTCCTTTTAAAGAAGAGATTGGACAACCATTTGTCTGAAATGATACAGGGTTTCCTACTTGAGCAGGGAGTTGAACTAGAACTTCGAGGTCCTTTGCACAGGATGTCCAGCAAACCTGGAAAACAGGGAAATCAGGGCATTATCAGGGAAATCAGCGGTTTGGAAAATATCGGAATTATCAGGAAAATCGTGAAAAAAACAGAATAAATCAGGGAAAAAACCCAAACTTTATTAAAACGTTTAAAAGTCAGGGAAAAATCATGTTTTTTAAAAATGGATCATGCTGCCTGGCAGAGTCAAGCAAAACTGAGCATAACTGTGGCAACAACTTGCTTCTTCAGCTAGTGATATTTCTCCATGGCTTAGCCGTTTGGTATGACGTCATCTACGACTGCGCCTTAGCTAGATTGCAATTTACAGGGAAATGTCAGGGAAATATCAGGAAATTTCAAAATGCTTTCCCCCTGGACCCCCTGCTTCCAGCTCTATTGTTTTGTTTTTGAATGGTGGCATATTATAATAATAATAATAATAATAATAATAATAATAATAATAACAACAACAACAACAACAGCAACAACAACAGCAACAACAGCAACCCTGATCCTGCCTTCTGCCACCAAATAAGCAAGTAGGCTGCCATGGCTGGGCCTGGACAGCTATCCTGTGCGGTTCCTAGAGTCATGGGATTACCGTCTTTGGATCAGTAGCGATTTAACCACTGTGAACCAACCCAGGCAGGCACCTTTATTGCACTTATATACCGCTTCACAGTGCTTTACAGTCCTCTCTAAGCAGTTTACAGAGTCAGCATATACTGTATTGCCCTCCAACAATCTGGGTCCTCATTTTACCCACCTCGGAAGGATGGAAGGCTGAGTCAACCTTGAGCCGGTGGTGAAATGTTAACTGGTGAACTACAGCCAGTAGTCAGCAGAAGCAGCTTGCAGTACTGCACTCTAACCACTGCATCACCAAGGCACCTATCTTCAGTAATGATGAGAAGAAATCAAGAAAATTCCACATTGAGTTGGTTGTCGCCTGGGTCAACAAGGACCTTGTCAGATGCTAAGGCCCCTGGAAATCTGTCAGAAAAGGGGCTACAGGGCTCAGTTGTTACTGCCAGGGAACCAGGGCATGCAACTGTAAAGTGACTGGAACCAAAGTGCAGAACTTGGACAACCAAAGAAAATCAAGAATTCAAATATTACTACCAGGCAGAATCAACAGCCCGGGATTTCAAAAAAGAATGATGCAACCGAGGAAGGAAAAGCACCTGGAAAGTGATGTAACTGAACAAAGATTAATGGATCAAAGACACTTTATCATCCATAATAAAGTTTTCACAAATGTGGAAATGCAACATCTAGAAATACTATTGGCTAAAAAGAAAATAACAAGTAATGGTGAAGAAACTGCTCCAATGTATGAACAAATCAATTTGTTGGAAGAAACCAATATATAGAATGAAGATCCTCCTGTGCAACAACTTGAAAATGTGGAGCTAAGTGATCTAGCAAAAATGCTGAAAGTGAAGATTGAAACAATAATTTAATAATAATAATAATTTATTGGATTTAT